>NC_083646.1:23646526-24246526 GCF_963576545.1 Limanda limanda
GTTGTTGAGTGCTGGAATATCCAGGAGCAATAATATTGCAAATCAGAACCAGATTATGGCGTGCACTTTGGAAACAGTGGTTCCTGAGAGGATCACATTGAGCAAACTAGGACCAAATTTGCTCATTTTCACTACTACGCTATCAGAAGATTCCCGCTCTTATACAAAGGGCTCGTTAACTCTGGAGCCCAATCTGTTTCATTACCTATGAAATGTGTCCATGAGGCTTGTCCTTTCTCTTTTAAGGCAGAGTTGCTCCTAACCCTGGCCTCCTCGGGAAGGCCAGTGCGCGCTGACCTACGCCCTGACCACAAACCTTGCTGTGACTGCTTTGGTAAACTGCTTGTGGAAGTGGCTCCAAATCTGTGGCACCCAAAATCTACAGGGTGTATCCTGAACTTACAGCTTGTTAGTTTGCTGCAGCATATCCTTTTCCTCACATACATTATGCATCATCTACATCTTCCATGAGCAAAGTGATCCTTGCCAAGTGAACCGACTGCAGAGTAATGGACAAGAACACCGACCAGATCATATCTTTGGCAGCTGCTGGTCTCCTGCAGAACGGCATATTGCTTATTGTCTTGGACATCGATATTTGCAAAGATATTTTACATTTTTTCCACCATGGTGGGCTCCTGTAACATGACTTTGACCGTCTGGGTTTTTGAATGATGGATCTGGAGGAAATTCAATTTCTTCCCTTGTCTGTTTACATCTTCGTTGGATCAACTTCTCCATGTTTTTTTTTGTCTCTCAGCATAGTGCTCTTTATGTTGGTGATGTATGGGATTTGACATATCAGATTAATATTGGTAAAGTAGCCTGCAGTTTCTCATTGCTATCATTATTATTCATCTTGACTGATAAAGTAAAAGTCTGCCTTCTTTCACTGATATTTTTTCATGCCATTGCTCAGAGGGAAAATATATTTATAGATAGAAGCTACACCACTGCATATTTGCACTTTGTTCCATTAGCCTTTGTGCCAGAAAATATCTTTTTTTGGAATTTTCCAAAAATTGATGTTGCATTTTTTCAGACAGTGGCAATTTGATTTCATATAAAAAGTCAAATAGGCCTTCCTTCTGGGAAGTCATACATCCTGAAGAAACAGTTGGTGATATAGGGATGCGAGCGCCTTTAGAGCCACACCACCCACAGCTGTAGCACATTCCAAACAATTTTCCTTTAAATTACCAACTCTGAAATCAGATTCTGTACAAACCTCACCTAACAAATACCTTCAATTTGTGTCCATGACACATTCAGCTGACACACAGATTTCTGCACTGGCTAAAGAGAAAATGGAAAGCAGGTTTACACTCTGACCCCAAAGAAATGTAAGCTCTGTCATTCACCCATAAAATGACCAATGCAGCAGAGTGAGCAACACTTAAGTCACTAACAGTGTGCAGACTGTCCCGTATGCTGAATTTCCAACCACACGCTTGTGACTGATGCCCCTTTTTCCATGTGAGCCACTGCCAGTCTACAATCCTGCTCATATTAGAAACGTTAACACAGAGATGCCATAGCAATTCAGTTCTATACTTAAAAAGGGGATATTCTGATTTGCTACCCAGGCCACAAGCTCTCTGCACAAATAAACGTCTTCTAGAAACTGGGACACAGACCTCATGCGTTTAAGTTCTACAATATGGTGTCGATCTTTTGGAGATTTCACTCTCAATTTTGCTTGTTTATATACTGCTTTGGCATGTAAGGGGTTGTATAAACACTTATTTCAGGCTCTCATAAGATAGTTCAAGTATTATTTTGTTATGCTGGATGATTAGTCTTCAAAATATGTTAAGTTTAGTACTGTTATGTGTGACACAACTATTGTTTTATTTGTCTTGGCCTTTTGTAACTTCATGTGCCAGATGGTTTGTTGCATAGAAACCACGTGGGAAGCTTTTGTTTGAAACAGGTACTTTCAAATAATTATTGACAGGTGTTTGAATGAAACATCTGTCTATCAATAGATGGTTGCCACACCTAAGAGGTTTCCCATAGCTGCCAGTATTTCCTCACTCCCACGTTGACTGCTCTGAAACATTGGTTCACCAACTACATGGATTTCATATCCAGCTTCCCCACAGGATTAGACCTTTTAAAAGAAAAAGTATGACATTTTTTTTTTGTCTATGTTTTTTTTAAATGTAACTGAAGGCCAATTTATGCCTCTCCGTTTCTTCTATTACGGACAGATAAGACCGCCCTATCCGTCGTGAAACGCCCTCTCCGAATGCTTCGTACAGCTTTTCGTACACGTCTTATTTTTCTAACTATCCGTCTTCATGTTTGAGACCCGACGGACCGCTCTTGGCTGTGATTGGTCCGCGAACGACATCATTTCCGTATGACGTCATTTCCGTATTTCCGGACCTCAAACTTCCTGTTTACTTCCATGTAGCATCAAACCCAAACACAACTTTGATTCTACGATTAATGTGACGTGTGTGTTAAGCCAGCGGAGTTGTCCGGCTGACGGTGGCTCGTTCGAGCACTGAGGGCATGTGTGCACGGTCACAGACGGTTATAACGAGCTTTCAAAACGGCGCTAGCAGGCTAGCGGGCTAGGCTAGCCACCATGCTAACTGCGGTGGTAACAGTGCAAGAACCCGCCGTCACGACTTTAATTCCACTTCTATCATGACACTGTTTCTATAATACCGTCAGGTTAGAAGCAAACACTGGATAGTAGTTAGTGCCGGGAGTCCCTGCTGACTGTGTGTGGAAGCTGGGGGGAGCTAGGTCCGTGTAGCTTCTAGCTACATGTAGCCTCAAGCAGATTCAAGCTGTGGAATCAGCAACACAGTTCGGAAACAAGACCGGGGAACCGCTGCGCTAAGAAACGATTACATCAGCATTTTGACCCGCTGGGTGTCACTTTATTTAGTTCTGTTAGTTGCCATGGTTCAGTGTGTGGGACGCAGGCTAACATGTCAACAGAGACACGTGGACTTCTTCTTCCCAAATGGGGTAGGCTTCTCTGAGCTAGTCTTCCGTTGCGCCACCTATGGGTTTGGCGGTGAATTTTTTCCGGACGTAGACTGACGGAGAAGTAAAAATCAAAAAGAGTCTTTGCCCCCTGCTGAGAACTCTCCGAGAAACGGACACGTAGTAGTATATAAGAGCCTTAAGCTGCTTGACCTCAGCTCATGTGTAGTGCAAGCCAAACTCACAAATGCACAGTGGTGGTAGCATCATCTTGCTGGTGACAACATGTCTTTAAATTGAAAATGAATGAAAATTATAGTCAGGAATTCAGGCAAAAAGTCCTGTTGCAGAGAATCGATCTTCCAACAGGGCACTGACCCCACACATGAAGCCAAACCCAAGCCGGAGGCCAAACCTCAGCTGAACTGAGGATGTGGACGAGGCCTTGACAGTTTCATGTTGCTCATTTTTCCCTTTCTGTGAGAGTGAGATGGAGCAATTTAGCAAAGATTGGACAAAAATTGCAGTGTCCAGATGTGCAAGGATGAGATGATCCAACATAGGCTCACAGCTGTAATTGCTACCAAAAGGCCCAACCAATTTTCTTATCAATTTCAGATAGAGGAATGTTTTTAATTGAAGTGTTTATGCTACTGCTCAAATCTGCATCAGGCTGCATGTAACAGCAACATTTGAAAGGTCTTGCAGGCAGTGTACAACTATTACAGTTTGTGTAGGGGAATTATTGCTATTTTTGCAGTTCCACACAGCTCTACACCGCTTGTTCATGTCTATTAGTTTATTTTTGTTTTGTCAGAGTACAAAAACTCACAGAAAGCCACAGTCACGCAAAGTCAGCAAGGTATTTAGGGAACTTAGAGGTGGGTAGTAACGTGTTGCATTTACTCCCTTACATGTACTTGAGTATTTTTTTCAATAAAGTGTTTTGTTAAAGAGTTTCTACTCCTACTCAGTTACTCCTTTGATGTAAAACAAGTAGTTATACTCTGTTACATTGAGCCACATTCTTTTTGCTAATTTTACATATCTATGATTTAATAGTTTTTACACTCAGCTAAGCGGACACACATCCATTTCCCATCATCGTCAATGGTCAAGCTCAGAGCAGCTGAAGAGACTTTATTGCTCACTTCTCTGATAATCTCTGCAATGTATTTTAGAGTAATCCACGGCCTGTTGATTATATGGCATTGATGTTTTTTTGGTTTAAGTTATTGGAATATGATTTGAATTTTGAATCTCTGCATCTTCATATATTGCCTGAATCAGTTTAATACTATTAAACTAAATTTACTAAAAAACTAAGTTTGTTTTGGAAACCTAATGAGTGTGCATACGCAATGCAGGCTGCATCCAAGCATTTCCTATGCAGATTTTTTCATGATGTTGGAAAGTAAGTGATTAATGTATTTTGGCATTTGCCTGGTATTGTATATGTCACTTTATTAAAGAAAATTTATGTGCATTTTACATTGTTATTACCTCTCAATAACCTGTTTAAACACAATACATTCTGATCAAATTACTCACAACTTGTCACACTTACTCAAGTACTTTTACTTCCACTTAAGTCATTATAACTATAAAGTAACAATACTTTTCCTTGAGCACTGTTTCTGTTTACTCTACCCACCAATGATACTTGTTAATGTCTCACTTTGAGAAAATTATATACGTCTCACTCAGCAAAGTGAGATGTATATCAGTCGCTCTCTGGATGAACCAAACAGGCCTACATCCAAACAAAGAGCTCAGTTACTGTAAATTGTGTTTTACATTTGTTGTCTCCCAGAGGAATGTCTTCCCCAGCGATGCTACAATAAAAGTGAATTGCTTTGACATTGATGATTTTGTCGCGTCCCCTTTTTTATTGGCTCCAGACGAGTACCAGTCAAAGGATATTATAAATGTGTGCAGCCGGGTTTGCGTTTGTAGCCAGACGTTGACGGTGGCGAGGGGTGGGTTTAATATAGACCATATTGTTCTTATGAGCGATGGAAGCTCTCCAGCTGCCTACTGAGCTAGAAATGTACAGAATCCTTTTGGTCAACAAACTCTCTCAGTCTCTCTCTCTGTCACACACACAAGACAAATCATCTGCATAAACAAATGGATGCACACAAGGACACCATGCAGGCATACAATCGCAATCACTCACACGCACACACATTTGAGGCTAATATAAATCATCTGCACTTTTTTTTTTGTTGGAGTTCGTAACAATTTTTTTCCAAAAATTCCACAAAATGATCTGCAGTAATTTATGGTGTGTTTTCCACCAATGGGAGTGATACTGGGTTCTGGGCTGTAAACGTTGCTCTGCCATGTTTATTTTCATTTCATTTTGTTCTGCCTCTACTAACACTTTACCTTAGTGATTTAAGGAGGCTGAGAGTGGTGTTGGAATACAACCAGCTGGCAGCGTGTGCGTACGCATATGCACATTGTGCATGTTCTGGTACTGAATCCTCTTCTTCAGTTCTAGTTTCACTCCCTCCTGCCGGGTGTTTGTAAGATCACCTGATGCACACTGCACCTGTCATCTTAGGATCTGTTGTCAAAGCTGAACACAGTAATTAAAGGTTTCTAGTTGTTTATGCAAATTCTACATGCTGCTCATAAGAGGTCACTAAAGCTGCTTCCAGACCTGCACTGAAGTCTGGATATTTTCCAGAAATATTCCGGAGTGGTATGTAAGAACACAAATGTATGAGTTGTCCCACACATTTTCTGGAACTTTTCCTGCCACTCCTCATGTAAAAGGTGAGACCATGTCAGAATGCAGCAGAAACCTTTCACATAGACCTCAAGTGGACGTGCTGATGATGTCAACATTCAAAAGACGCAAGACTGGAAGAATATAAATATCTCAGGATCAAAAGTGATTGATTGATTTTGCGGATATTTCTAAATTCTTGTGGTATCGTTGTCAATATAAAAATAAACATCTTCGATCTGCTCTAAACAAATACACGATTTCCGCAGCAGAACATTTAAGTCATATTCTTCCCCCTACATGATTTACACAGGCTCCACCCCTGAATGTTCCATGACCGCAAGATCTACCTCAAGAACAACCTGATATCAAAGGCCGAGACGCCTTAGACGATGTGTTGAGATAAAGTTTAAAAGTAAATCCTTCCAAATACATTAAAAGTGTTTGTTTGTTTTTACAAGATTTTACAAGAATTAACTTTAAGTGTAATGCTGATGTTACTTTGTGTTTTCCTTAAGTCACAGGAAACTTCTTCAGCCTGTCCATGGCTCTTGGCCCAACCTTGCTTTTTTCTACTAAAATCATAAATCCTTAAAATCTGGTCACAATTATAGTAGTTCTTTACAGCGGGAAAATGAAGTCTTTTGCAAACGAAACTCATATTAAAGGACATAGTGTTTTTGTTGGTAAGCATATTCAGTGGCTGTATCATCATGTGTTGTTTAGATTTTTTCCATGGAATTTAATGAAAAAAATATAGAATATCCAATATCCTGTAATTGTCACAATGAGGCAAAATGGTCCAAATGAATGGCTGAAAGGGCAGAGTTCAAATCCTGTGATGAGCAGTTGCTTTAAAGATTTAAAGTCAACATGGCGGCTGACTGAATTGCAGTTCACTCGAGGCTAAAGACCATAACACAAAGGCTTTTTGCTTGGATCATCAGGTAAAAGAAAGCGCTCATTAATCTCAGCCATACTGTATGTAGCCAGCTGCCACTCAGTCAGTCAGCAAGTGTCGCCCATAAGTCAGACAGTCAATCCCTCATCCTGTCGGCCATGTTAGCCAACTTGTCAGCACCCAACCAGCCCAAATCAGCTAGCCTGTTAAGCAAACAATCGGTAAACGTAGCCCACGGACACTCAAGCAGGCAGCCGGCCGAATCAGATCTCGTCATGAATGTTAAGACTGGTTTTCCTTGAGGAAATCTGATTAAGCATGGAATAGAAAGCGAGAGAAATGGGAGGGTGAATGAACCGTGTCAGAGCATGCACACACGCAAAGGTGCATGAGCGAATAAAGGAAGATATGTATCTGTGTGTGGGGGGGTACAGGCAGATCCCGGAGTTATTTTCTCTAATACCCCCAGTTTCATTTCAGGATTGGTGTGGGTCCAGGTGGTTGGCTTTAATGTAGTCCAGATGGGAGACGCAGAGCAGAGAGTGGCCAGATTTTTCCAGAGTTTCGGTCGAACCAGGGCTTTGCTAATAAAAGCAGAGGAGATTTTCACAGTTCCGCAGACAAAACCTTGCATTCTAATTCTCGGGGGGAACAGAGAGCGAGCGAGACCGCAATGTTATACTTTGTTTTTATTAAAGGGGGTGATTGACAGCTTGGAGAGAATTTTCCAGCATTAAACCAGGGGTCTTATTGGAGAGGACAGAGCAGAGAGCACAGGGACCTGGCGAAGCAAAGCAACACTCTGGCAAGCTGCTACTGACTGAAGGCTTTGGCTTCTCCTCTCATTCTCTCTCTTATCCTCCCCTACTTTCTCTTCAATATTTCTATAGCTGAGGAGAGGATTGCTTCAGCCTGAACCTGCTCCTCCCCCTTGTACCTCTTAAACCTCCTCCTGTCTCCTCAGCTCTCGTCACTGAAGTCAGCTTCTTAGTAATCTAGGCTGCAAACACCAATTTGGTATCACTTAAGGTTGGATAAAATCAGCTATTTCTAGTCGTACTTTATTTGTGATTTCTTGTCTTGTGCCTAATAACTGTGCTGGTTTCAACATGTGTTCACAGTTGGATCAGTACGCGCCTGCTCAGAGGCCAATAAAACCTAAAGTGCCCCTTGATTCACTCAGCTTGTAAAAGGATGAAACACTTGCAACACAATGTGTGTATGTCTGTGTGTGTGTGTGTTTGTGTGTGTGTATGTGTGTGTGTGTGTGTAAACTAGGGTGCATTTCGACTTCCATCTATCTCAGTCCTCATTTATCACCAGCCCAGATCAATTAGAAAACTCAGTGTAGGTCAACCAGTGTTTCTCATAGCTGACAACTTGATCGAGAAATAGAGAAACAGATCTACATTGCCCGCTGAACAGTTCTGTTTTCCTTTGGTTGCTAAGATTTCATACGTCTTCATTGATTGTCAGCTGGCGATCACTGAGTCTCTTAAGGTCAGATGTATATCGCTTTAGTATTTTATTACATAAGGTGTCAGAATATACTTGACATTAAATTTAGCTTTACTGCATTTTATATTGAAGTATTGTTAATGTTTGGAAAATGGTGTTGTAGATCCATTGGATTGTGGTTTTTCTATTGTGGCATTCGATTGTGGCATGAATGAGTGACCTACATTGAATGGCAATCTATCCGATAGCTGTTGAGATGTGTCAGTCTGGAGCAACCACCAGACTACCACTGACCACTGACCGCCATTGAACTATAACACTAATGTGGCCATAACTAACCCAACATTTAATTGGTTAATGAATTGATGAGTAAATCAATGGAAATACTTCATTAAATTCATTCTTTGAGCAAAAATGTTGAAATGTACATTCTTCCAGCTTTTTGACTGTGAAAATTTGCTGGTTTTTCTTTTTTCTTTTACATAAGACTGAATCATGTTAAGTTTGATGTCAATAAATGTTTTAGAAACTGTGATGTTATAGAGTAAACAGTCAATCACATAATCAGCAGAATATTCAAGAATGAAACTAACCTTGAGCTGCGGCCCTAAAGTTTTCAAATAGTTATATCTTTGGTTGTCAATGGAACTTTTGTGTTTTTTTTCTCTGGGACATTTCCTCTCTGCTTAAAGGGGTACATTTTCCAGACAGACATTAATACTGAGTCTCGACGGTCTTCTTTAAAATAGAAGAAAACCAGATGAACAACAATAGAGGCGCATAATGGGGAAATAATCATCAGCTCAAGAAAGAAATTGTTACCTGACCTGATCACAGTCAATCATATGCTTCAGTGTCAAGAAGAACTGGAGAGAAACAACTGTCCCTTGCAATTCAGGACACAAGATATTATGGAAGCCTTACAACATTTCAGATGATGACATATTCATGTGTTTTGCCCTAGCTGTCTGTCTCCATTGTTACCTCCGCCCTGGAGGTTAGTCGTCAACCCGTCCGTTTGTAGGTTTGTAAGCATGATCACACAACAACAACTAACACATTTAAACAAAACTTGGTGGACGGACGTAAATTGTGGTGCAGATCCTGATCAGGGGTTGGATCCAGGAATTCCTTTTTGAAATTTCTTTAACATTGCCACATTTGGTGTTTTGCATAATTTTCACTGTTTTCCTGTGGAATAATTCATGACTAATGCACTCTTAAGGAACTGATACCTATGAGTGTGTGCATTGTGATTTAGTTTAAGAGGACTGTTGGGCCTTGTTGGGGGTTTACTCTCTACTGAGCATCATTGTAGCTTTCTTATGTCTTGGTGGATACCTCTTATGCTCGCACAGTCCATTGTCCACTGTAATCTGTCCGTTATCTGTCTTCTGTATTTATTCAGATCAAGTGATTGAATACAATTGTTCGATAGGCACACAAGTCATTATTAATCATACATGGATACACACTTTGACTCTTCAACCGTACTGCAGTATGCTATTTGTCAGGGGAAATCACTCACTCACACACACACACACACATTTGATCGATCAATCACAGAGGCTTCCATGGTGGTATCCTCTTCACCAGGAAATGTCTTTTTAACAAGCAATTAAAGGAGTGCCAGGCTGCTAGCTTACAAGAGGAATGTTTACACAGTAGAGCTGTCGGAGAGACAGAACGTGGGAGAGAGATTCGTCGTGGGGGAGAGTAGAGAGAGATAGAGTGAGGGAGAAGGGAGGTAGGAAGCAGGGGAACTGAACGAGGTAGAGTCCAGGATTTGGCACTTTCACAGGTGTGCACAACAGGGGGTTCAAGGAGGAAGGAGTTTGTGTGCATTTGTATGTGTGTCTGTGTATGTGTGGGTGAGTGTGTGTGTGCATTAGTGTGTGGAGCAGCCAAACTGGCCACCTGTCTTTCCCTCGTTGTAGTTTTAGTGTTTCCTTTCATCCGGCCCTCAGCAGCACAGCTCCCACTTGGAGCAGTTAGCCTCCTGCCGTGTGTGGCTGTGTGTCCGTGTTTGACAGTGTGTGTGTGTGTGTGTGTGTGTATGTGTGTGTGTTTGCATAGCACGGGTCCCAGTTGGATTA
This sequence comes from Limanda limanda, assembly GCF_963576545.1. Taxonomy (NCBI): domain Eukaryota; kingdom Metazoa; phylum Chordata; class Actinopteri; order Pleuronectiformes; family Pleuronectidae; genus Limanda; species Limanda limanda. The sequence continues at coordinate 23,656,665 of NC_083646.1, forward strand.
GAAAGACTAATGTTCCTAAAGGTGCATTTCGCTCTTTCCTCCACGTTTTATATCTTTGTTCTTTATGTTTTATTGAGACAGTTCGAGTGAAGGCAGGAAGTTGGCCAACAGGCCTACGAAGCAGGAGAGGACACCAGAGGAAACTCCTGCTCCAATGTCAACAGGAGGTCATGCTTCAGGAAAAGCACTGCTACCTATCCTTCCCTAATTAATAGACCCTATTCAGCTGGGTACCATCTGAGCGTAAAAACATGGATGGGTTGGAAAAAAAACAGGAAGCACTCCTGTCTCCTCCACTGGATCTCATGTTATGACAGTTGAGAAATTGAGGAATGACTAGTTTATGCTTCTGAGATAAGGTCCAAGTGCCGGTCTAGCCACGTATTTTAAAAACATACTTGGTTGTAAAAACGATGGTGGCCGATTTGAGATTTAGTTTCCTTGAGTTTTTTGAGTCAATAGAGTGGGGGGGCCTTAAGGCTAAGGCAAGTGCTGCAGTGAAGCCAATCATTGATAAACCCAATCCTAAAAGTGGCCTATTTAAAGCGCAATCATTCATATTTATACACATATACTGTTTTAACGTTCACTGAGATGACTTAGAGTAAAATGAGAGGCATCACTGATGGTGAGAAACCCACAGTCGCTCACAGTTCAACATTTAAGCATCTTTCAGTTTATTGTTTTGGCCGTATGACCACAACTTTACTGTTTTGGGTTTGTCATACAGTTCTCATACCATTATTAAAAAAACATTTGACATTTAATACTAAAAACGGCTTCTAGCCTGATGCTAACACTAAATCTGCACACGTAGAAAAACACGCCCACGCATATGATACGTATGTGTAGAACAGAATTTAAGTGCAAAACTACACTTGGGAGGGAGTTTTTTCCACATGGACACCTTCGGTTCTGCGAGTAAGGGACTCAGACAAGGTTAAACTGTTCTTGTGCACTCGCTGCTGCTCATCATCACTTGACAATCGCTCGCCTGTCAGGTTGAATTTTGAGACTTTGGTGGTGAACCTGGAGGTTTCGAGGCTCTCTTGGGGGCACAATTTTAAACCAGTTCTATGATGCCCTTAACACAGCTAAATAGTGCATAGATGTTTTGTAACATATGCCTTTTGTGACAACAGCAGTGGCACATATGATCCGTAAAGTTTTCACAGAAAAATGAAGGGAAAGGAGGTTAGAAAATCCGAGATAGACTGGGGACTGTGGAAGTTAATAAAAGTAATTAATTTAGGGACACAAGTCATTTCTTTTTAGACATAGAGAGCTCATGACATTGACTTTGCTACCAAGTGGCTGTGAAACATCAAGTCATTATCCCCATGAGTCGACTCCTAAGTTTCCCGTTATTACAAGAAGAAAATCAATATGTTTATTGTTATTACTGAGCTCCCCAAGACAACACACTGGCTTTATGTGATACCCTTTTCCTTAATAAGTAATTTTTATTTATTTTTAAAGATCTGGGCATTTTAGCCTTTATTCGATAAGACAATTTTAAGTGTGAAAGTGAGAGAGAAAGGGCCAGTTCAGAACCAAAACTGTGGCCACTGCAGGATGACTATGCCCACTTGGTGAGCTATTGGGCTTTTTGGTTTTGTTCATTTAGGCCTTCACTTGGTCCTGACAGTTTTTATTCTCACACCATGTATGCTACATTTATCTTAATCATCCTCAGGCCACATCCTCCACCCTCCACGCTCTGGCACTGATACCACCTGAGACTGAACACATGCCAGGACAAAGCTGCTTTTTATTTCTCCGGCTATCAATGCTCGCATGCCAGTTTTCCATGGGGGCATCTACATCAGAGACCATTATATCGACAATAAGAACCAGCCGAACGTCCAACCTCCGGTTCACCTCGGTCCAAAACCGCCCACTTAAATACACCCCAGCAGTCTGCCCTCTCAGCTGATCTGTTTTCATGGATGTAAAATACAGAGATCATTAGACAGCTAAGCTATATCACAGAACCTTCTCTTTGGCATGCGTGTGTGTGTGAGTGCACATGAATACGTCCATCTTTTGTGCATATAAGTTCATACGAGTGTGTAAATGGTCATCTGTGTGTGTGTGTGTTAAATTATGTGTGTGTAGGCGTAAGGGGAACCTGATCTGCTCTGTGTAGGAGGAACCCCACCACCACCACCACTCTCCACTGCTCAGACAGACGGCCTGCTAGAAAGATCAGACTCTCAGACTAACTGGACCAGAAGTCATTAGGACATACTAGACACACAGTGCTTTTTTTTTTCAAAGCTATTGCTTCCTTTTATAAGAAACCTCAGCAGTAAGATTATCTAAGTCTCACTGGCTCATAACACGACTAAGATCTTTGAAACAAGACACATAGAGCCCTTCAAATCTTTGTTTCAGGAACCAGCTAGCAGCAGGGACCACTTACACTAAAACTGTGCCCTGAGATTTGGTCTTTTGTTTCCCTGCGTTACGTTTTTGGGAGGAAAAACCTAGTCTGGCACTTGAGTTTAAAGGGCATTTTCAAGCATAATTTGCCAGAACTGAATCTGTCTTTGCAATAAACGATTCTCCAGGAAGAATTTTGCAACTATCTTTAGTTCATTAATGGACGTATTTTGTTTTTGTGAGATTTCCTATAAGACACGCCATGAAACAACATTTTTCTTTAATGCTAAATTTAAATCTACACCTTTTCCCCCTTCAACAGTTTTGCAATTTATATTATTAAAGTACGTACCATTTTGATGACATCACTCTTAGGTTACATTAACTCAAAACCATTTGCTGCCTCTGATAATTAAGGGGCGTTTTTGAGTTTTCACACAAAAATCTGCTTTTTTTGTCCCTTCCACTAAAAATTGTGTTTTGGCAGCGTGATCAAGTGACGTTTTAATTTTCTGTTGGTTGTTTTTCTTCACCAGACACTTGTCACACTGTAGGAAAAACCTCCATAATTGGCAACTCGGTCGCGGAAACTGCTTGTTAGCATTGTTAAAAAATAATTTGGAAACACCAAACCGGTGCAGTGCTGAGGTCTGCCTCCCTTAAAAGAACGTCTCATTTACATCTCACTTAATGATGGAAAAAGGCTTGAGAAATGCCACAGGGGTTTTATAACGCTGGACTAGGACACCATAGATCGGTTGCAGTCTGCAGTAACAGATCTTCTCTTTCCAAAGACGTTTCAGTCATAAAAACCTATGATAAGTATGAAGAGAATCCAGCACCAGCATCTCTCAAACATCAGCCACAAAATGCAACGTTTCCAGGTAACCGCAACTTTGGTTTTTCCTGAGAAATGCATTTCTGAGATTTGCTGCAGAAGCCGAGGGGTGTAAAACCACTAATTCAGCTGTATTTTAACCAGTGATTAGGTGTATGGCAGGGGGAACAAGAATGAAAAACAAATACACGTACTATAAAAACAATTTTTAAGGGCAGCATTCCACATCGCTAATGCCCTGATAATTTTCCATGAAGGCAGTGGACGGATTAAGATAAAAATAGAGAAACTCACATGGAGAGAGAGAGAGGTAGCAGGAGATGGAAAGTGTGGAGAACGATAGATGGATAGATAGAGAGATAGATAGATAGATAGATAGATAGATAGATAGATAGATAGATAGATAGATAGATAGATAGATAGATAGATAGATAGATAGATAGATAGATAGATAGATAGATAGATAGATAGATAGATAGATAGATAGATAGATAGATAGATAGATAGATAGATAGATAGATAGATAGATAGATAGATAGATAGATAGATAGATAGATAGATAGATAGAAAAAGTAGATCGGGAGAGGGTGAGTGGTGCGTGGTGCGTGGCGAAACATGCTGGAAAGCCATCACAAATCAGACTCTGGCCTGTGGCACTCCAGGGAAAAGAGAGGAAGAGCAGAGGAGGAGAAGAGAGACGGAGCATGTGGAAAGGTAAAGAAGAGGACAGTGAGGGGACACAGGCAGATGTCCAAGCAGCCATACCTGCAGATTCAATTCCGCTCTCTTCTTTTTTTCTGCTCTTCAAACCCCTCTTGTCCACCTCCTCCTCTGACGCTCTCTGTCTCTATCTGCTCTGATCTGAGCGCCCCAGAAGAGAAGAAAGAGAGAAAGCAAAAGAAGGAGGAAGTGTGTGATAGAGAGACTAAAAGAAAAGTAGGAATTAGGATGATAATGCGAGCTGCAGGTGTAGACGCTGTGGAACTTGTATTTATGCTCACTGTACTGCGTCTTTGGTGAAGGGATTTTTTTGTGTGCCTCTTCCTGCCTGGAGGAGCAAATGTATGATAAAACCCCCATTTGGTTTTTGAATATCTGCAGGACACAGGGAGGTTTCGCAGTGGAAACTTTTCATAATGTTCATCTGTTGCAAGTGGGGTGGATCAGGACGAGGTTTGTGAATGCAATCTGCTCAAAATACCACCAACATATGAATGAAATCTACTTCCAGATATACAAAAGATTTATTGGTCATCTTGAGTTATTTTCCAGCATCAACTTCCAGAAATTATTATTAGAAATAACCAATATACCACAAAAGTTCCAGCATGATTTTTTTTTGTAATGCCATAAACTGTGTCAATAGCCATCGCTTTGTACCTTAAACCATTCTCATTATTTTTTCCATAATGTCATATGCCTGTTAAATAACATAGTTTCATTATATAATGTAATGTCACATAAATATACATTTATATTTCAGTTTACACATTAATAACACACAGCTTTTGAGTACAAACTTGTCTTTCATAGGTTGTGTGTTTTTTCGATCATGTGCCATAAGTTCCACTGACTCTGAACAAACAGTCGTTGAGTCAATACAGTAAAAGGTCTCTCATAAGTGTTGTTGAAAGTTTCTTCGTGGTGTTGATAAGAAAGCAAAAGCCCATAAAAAGTATAGTTAAACAATTTTAGAAGTGTTTGAATCATATTTGAAAACACTGTAAAATTAAAATATTTCATATAAAGCAAAATAATAAGTCAACCGGATAAAAAAACGCTTCATAAAGTTCCTTGAAAAGTCCTGGAAGTGCTATAGAAGTCCTTGAAAAGTCCTTGCAATGGATCACAAGTCTGTACATCTTCAAGTTGCAGAAATCGGAAAATCACCCAAAGTGCTGTCAGGGTGACGAGCATTTTATCCACATGGTGTGCGTCCTCACTGTTAGCTTCTGATGGCCGTTTTCCTGTCTCGGTCTTTGTTCTGCAAGAGAGAAAATCACAGTTCAAGACTCAACATCAAAATCTGTTCAAAAGGAATAATTAACTGTTTTGGAAAATATGTTTATTTGCTTCATTGACTGGACTGAATCCATTCTCTACGAACTAAACCTCTGTTCTCCTCAGGGACGTGTGTGTGTGTGTGTGTGTGTGTGTATGTCTGTGTGTGTGTTTGTGTGTGTGTGTGTGTGTGTTTGTGTGTGTGTCTGTCTGTCTGTGGGAAAGAGAGTTTCAGAGTTAGAAATCCTGTTAGCTGTGTTACTTTTCGGATCGAGCCCGGCTAGCTGTTTCCCAATGTTTCTAGTCTTTATGCTAAGCTAAGTTAGCCAGCTGTCGGCTGTAGCTTCACATTTAAAGCACAGACACGAGACATAAAAAATGCAAAGAGAACAGATTTTCCAACGTAGTGAAATAATCCTTCAAAAAATAGTTGAGTTATTGGCGACAAAGAAAATGGCACTTCAATTTTGACAAGTAAATAATTTGTCATTTCCATATTTGTGTCTTTAGTCTGTCTTTCATTAACTCTTGATTATAAAACACAAAAATTGTATTACTACATTTATAAAGCAGTGACTCATTGATGTCAGTTTGTCATTATTGTGTCATGCAACTGCACTACAGCTCAATATAGAGATGATTCATGGAAATAGATAAACTTTCACTGTAATCGCTGACACAGTAAATTAATGTGGGTTTGTTTGTAGTCAAATTTAATTTGATTTACTCAAGCACACGCTGTTCAGTAGCATGCATACAATAACTGTGGTCACGGAGACTGTAGAAAATGTCTTTTTTAATTTCATTATGGGCTGAGCGGTGACATCATGAAAAGCTGTGTGATGATGTGTTTCTCATTTATCTGTGGTATCAGAACAGAGAAGCCCTGATTTCCTGGCTGGCGCTGGAGACTTTCTCTATCTGGCCAGGAAAATCACATCACATTTTCCCTCCCCACATAACCTCTGCTCCGCTCTCTTGTCAGGCCGTCTCCCACCAGCTTTTCAACACCGGACTTTTTCTAACTTGACATTTGGGTGATGCTCGCTCCAGCTTCTGTAAATACTTTTCAGTCAAAAGAAAGATTTAATGCTGCTCGTGCTTTTATGGACAGATATGTAAAAATCCTATATTCGCACTAGACTTCGGTTCAACTCGTCTACACTCTTGTCCTCCCCTGACTTTCTTTCGCCCCCCTCTCTCTCATATCATCTCATCTAACCCTGTCCGCCGCCGCCGCCCCCCCCTCGCCCTCCACTCATCAGCCGAACACCTGTTACACATTTCCTCTCTCAGACCATGCACAAGATGTAGGTGTTTGGAAAAATCTGCTTGACTGACATCCACAAAGGTGGGTAGGTGTTTGGAAGGGTATCAGGAGGTAATAAGAGCGTGAGATCATAGGATCTGGACAGGAATCGATCCTCCCACTGATTGAGGCGAGTGCGTGAAGACACAGGAACTGTTTCAGTCAAATCCTCCTTCCAGCTGGATCCAGAGCGGAGGGTCATTATTACATTCCTAATAAAGCACCATTGAAATAATTTTATAATTTTGTTATATTTATTTATTTTTGTGGTATGTTGAAGTTTATGTAGAGAAACTTTTTCTGAAACTAAATTTCAAACAAAAAGATTTAAAGGTTATAAAAATACCAGACTTCATTGCAGCCATGATACTTGTTGCATTGTTGTGTAAAAATCTAATCTTTTCGACCTCAGTGCTGTTAACTCATCACTACTCTTCACTTTTCCCCTTTCAAAATGTTATTCAAATTTCATGGGATCCTGCCCGCTAGTAATTACATTCATTACCCAACCAAACACTTTTCACAACTTCTCAATGAAACAGCTAAATGTCGATGTTTTGCAACACATCTGCTCATAGTGGCTAAAGCATGATTGTACTTTTTTATTGTTCAACAACTCACTACTCAAATCTGTGCAAATATCTTTTTAATTTATGAGCTTTCTGTCAGAGAACTTCCTGCCTTGAAGAAGATCTCTGCACTCTTAGCAAATTAAAAAGGTATTTTACAGATTTGAGAGGAAGGATGGTTTCTCTATTTCCGTTGTATAATTATGTTACATGACTAAATTTAGAAAAAGATCACGGTCTTTGTTAGATTAAGGAAAACTGAACGAATTCCCCAATGCAGTATAATAAGACAATCAATGATCTATTACTAAGTCTGGGAAAATAAGGTGGAGTGCCAGAAACTGGAAGCTGAAATGACCTGAGTAATTTTCTGCCATCTGACACACGGTATATAACCTGCATGGAGTTGTCTCTATAAATTGTGAATAAGTAAATGATTGCAAACAGAGCCTGCAAAGCTTTTGGCCTTACTGTACAGCATGACTACTATTGAAACATTCTACTATATAAAACCAACAGCTTGAAGACACAAGCGCACACACTGCCACGCTAGACTCTGGTGTTTGCTGGAAAGCGTTGTGGAAAATCCTAGGTCTTTATCAGTGGAAATAAAAAGGCGATGCAGGATAGTGAGAGCGGGTACATGAAAAATCTCGCTCAGAAACGGTGCATGACAATTGGATAATTTACCAAATTACATGAAATGACCATGAAATCGGCCCACGCCTGACTGTGAGCGCCCGGTGATAGTTTGAGGAGCACAGCTGGAGCTGGGGCGGGGGGGGGGGGGTTAGTCGGAGTGTAGCTGGTTCCATCAAAGCAGGAGGAAGAGGGGATGGGGGCTCTGAGACCGGCCTGGTAGTCAAAACAATCTCCTGAAGACTAATAGAGCATGGTCGGATGACATATCCCTCTTTTCCTCTCCAAACACCCACACACACACACAGACATACCACTGACGTCCCAGGGGGGTGATTTGTCCGACACTAATATGATTACCTGATGATGTTTACTTTAGACACACTATGATGATATTAACACACTGGAACAATATTATTGTTTAATCAAGGTGAAAACAGCCCGTCTTGACTTTAATGAGAAGATAGTAAGCATACTCTTCGCAGCATCTTATCAAATTCAAACTTTCATATTGTTTTTCTGAAGCTCAAACCCGGGCTGTTCCTTTACCTATAACTGTGGATTTTCCCATGCAATCTCTCTCTCTCTCTCTCACTCTCTTTTTTTTTTTCTTTTTTCCTGCGTTAGGCCGCTCTGTCAAACACAAACATCTAATTTAGTTTCTGGCTACACAGGGAGAGGAATGACTGGTTGGAAAAAAAAAATAATTCCACTTGGGCACTGGCCTGAAAATCATATAAGGCTGTTGGTATTCAACCATGAAATGAAAACTGGTAATATCCCTTTAGTTTATCGAGTGAAAATATGCGAATGTGAGTCAGCGTCTCGAGTGGCTACTAGAAGCTGTAATTATCCTCATAAATGATCATCGATTAGAAGATCAGAGACCTACAATGTAGAACGGAGCAATAAATAACACGTCAGACATTTAAATAAGCTCGCTAACACCCCAATGAGCCGCAGTCAGCCGTTATGTGGCTTGGACACATCAGACGTGCACTTCGTGTTCACTGTGGTTTGCTAAAAGGCATCCTGATGACTTCTGAAAAACACTTGATTTATCTGATTGCTGAATCAGATGCAGTGTCATTTCTCACAGTCTCAGACTTCTGCACTTCATCATCAGTGCCAATAGCTCATTACCTTCAGTAGATCACAGTAGAAATTACACAATTTGAACAGCATATTCCTGCTTTTCTCATCAGTGTTGTACACGTCTTTATAAAGTTTGCTCTTTGTCTGGCTCAGCTTTTTCTACTTTTGTTCTAATTTGCTCCATGGACAGCCTTCTCCCCACAGACCAAACGCCAACAGAATCATAGTTTTGCTAATAGATTTTGTTAGTTATCTGACCCGACTTCTTCTGTTGGTGTTAAATTAGGCTTTAACTGCTTCCATCTGTGCTGCATATATACAGACAGGTCCATGCATGAAGGCATGCAGTCATACACAAAGCCAGGCCCGCAGACACAGACACACACTGGACGTGGGTTAGAATATATTTGAAAATTGCTCGCGGTGTATTAGCCACCCTTGGTGCACTTGATTAGCATAGTTTGAGTGAGGCGCAAACAGGCGAAGCTCTCGCTCAGGAGTCAACACCAGCATTATGTGTAAATAGGGCATTTAAGTTTTCATCTATGACCCTGAAACGTCTGCTTCATGCACACAAGTGACGTAATGCTTTTTCCCATTGAAAACAGAATAATAATCCCAACGACTGCAGAAACCACAGTCATTAGCGTGCTCCTGTGCGGCCAATCCGTGCATTTAGGCTCTCTTAATACGCACGCTTCATTTGATCTCAAAAAAGCAAAGTGTAGTTTCGGTACAGTTGAAAACCAACTGTCCAAACTGGAGGATAAATGGCGAAGTTGATTATCCTGCTGAGTTGTTGGCTGTTTCTCTCTCCCTCTTTCTCCCCTTCTCTGTCTCTGTTTCCACAACTTCCTGCACACCATTAGTTTAGAAAGTGTTGAAAGCACAGTCGTGATCCAGGGCTCTTTAACTGAGTAATCATATATGAGGGTTTTTTTGGTTGTCTAGAGAAGCAATGAACTGCCGTCTGGCTGTAAAATCTAGAAAAAAATAGAAGTGCAAACGAAATGCTTTTGATAAAAGTATGTGAGTGTGGTGCACTGCACGCCTGTGTGTCAGTCTTTTTGTGGTCGTGCAATATAGTGTGTGCCCGCATATGTGTATATGTGTCATGTGTGGGTGTGAATGTGTGTGTGTGTGTGTGTGGAAGCAGGGAGGGCGTTACGCAGAGAGCGGTTTCCAGGCTTCTTTAGCATCACCATCAAAGTCCGACGTCAATGTGTTTCTAATAGCAGCTGAATTAAACACTGACTGTACAGGCCTCAGCAGAGGATAAATCATTTACAGAACAATTAGCTCATTTGTTGCTCCGCTCTGCACTGCCAATGACTTCCAGACACAGAGAGCTGGCCGGGGTGTGTGTGTGTGTGTTTCTGTGTGTGTGTGTGTGTGTGTGTAGGCAAGGACAAGTACAACATTTCAATCAAAATACTAATTTTCTCTCTAATTTTCTTTCTTAAACACATAGACATACACTTAGATTCAACCACTAAACACACTCATTTGCTGTCACACACACACACACACACACACACACACACACACACACACACACACACACACACACTAGAAGAGATAAGTCAGTCTTACTGCACATTGCAGTTTCAGTATGACTGTGTTTTCCATCCACCCTGCTTTTCCAGTCACACACAAAAATCATTACATTCAAAGCAGCTAAAAAAATAATCATAATGATATTAGAGGCAGTGAAAATAATTTTTATTTGTAGAGAAAATTCCAAATAAATCAGATTTCTGTTAGATGGAATTAAATCGGGGTTGGGCCTGTGTGTAATGTGTGTAATCGTCTCAAAGGGGGCCGTGGTTTATTTGCAGCAACCACACAATAAGTATCACGGGAGTTATACTTTTTCCGAGATTTTTATTTTGTTTCCAAACATATAAATTCTCCTTTTAATCCAATCAAGTCGAACGAGCTTCTTTCTTTTTAAATATAGGAACGAGTTTGCACTTGTCACTTTCGGGCTTCAAAGGAAATAGTCCAGTGTGACTGCTGTTATTGGCGGACCCATCATAGATTCTATTTAGGTTTGCTACTGAATTGAATTGACCCTGTGCCTGCTGCAGGCCAAAAGAAAGAAGCCGGAGTCGTGAAGGAAGCTGTAAAAATGTGTCAAGCACCCCGGCCTAAAGACAACACGGTGGACAGATGGGCACGCGTGAAAAACCTTATGTTTGTTATAGTGTATCTCTGAATAAACACCACCTCAGTATCACCCAGTGGGCTGCCTCTGTACACTACAGGCACAAATAAACACATGTTTAAGTTCAACTGCAGACGCTCAACCGGTGCATTTTAAGATCATTACCGACAAACTGGACATAATAAATTTGTGATAGTTAAAAAAGCTGAAGTCGTGCAGTACTCCTGCTGCAGCTCCAGTCCAGGCACCTGACTGTTGCCCTGATCAGCAGAGGCCTAACACAGGATATCTGCATCAATCAAGCAGACAGCACGGGGACTGAAGCAGCCCTCAGCTCACCTCAACCCTCCTCTAAAGCCCTGTGCATCTCATTTACAGATGGAACCGTCACGACCGTCCCCTGCTTTTTTTTTATTCCTGCATATATCAAAGTCACCTGCATGCGAGAGTTGCACACCAGTTTGTCAAACTGCTGGTGCCCGACCCCTGAACAGTTAATTTATGAAAAGTCAAACTTCCTTATGATATATGTGTGTGTCTGACGACTAGTCTGGCTTCTGATAAAAAGATAGGAAGTAAAGTTTGGCCTATATCACAGGTTCAGCAGGGGCAGATGACAGCTTACAGAAGCACAGCCAAATGCATTTAAAATGAAATCAAATAGCACTTATTAGCAGGAAATATCTAAGAGCTCTAACTGAGGAGTACCTCAAAAACTCTTCCATCAAAAAAAAAGGAAAACTGTTTTGATTTTTTTTGTTAACATCACTATAACATCTAAAGTAGAACATCAATGAAGGTATAATATATTCAATAATAAATCCTTTAAATTATGTTATTCATTTAGAAAATCACAACAACTTGAACATTGAGTTCCACAGATAATGAATTCACTTTAGTATTCCACTGAATATGTAGCATGGTGTCATTCTGCCCTCTCTGAGCAGTAGTCATTACAAACAGACTGCTGTTTTGAAATGGTTATACTGTATACACACATAATAGGAGGAAATGAGCGTATACTTTTCTCACGTTCACTCTCTCCCACGTTGGAAATAGATGTAATTGAGGTGGCGGCTCTAAGCAGACCTGACAGCTGTGATGAACCTCAATAGCCATAAAAACATACAAGGAGAGAGAGCCCAGGACACCAAGTCTCGTTTTACCTTCACAATCGTTTCCTCTCTGTAATCACCAGCACCGACTTTGCCCTTTAGCCCACTTAAAGGCTCGGCACGGCCACTTTTCCAAGGAGAGTGAAATGCTCTCAGCTTCTGCCAATCACACTTAACCATTTAAATGCCAGTTGAATGTAGAATCACTTATTTCCCCCTTACATAACTTTCAATGTAAAAATATCAATTTAATTTGGCCAACAGTTATTAGACTTATTTTAGCACCACTGCAGCACAATTACACTCTTGGATGTGTTTCACCTCGTTTTATCGATGTTAACTCATTATTGTAAAGTCACCTGTATGTGTCAATATCTAAATATAGATAAATTCAAATAGATTTCTGGTTATATATGTTTCTTATTATCAATAAATCATCTGATTAAAACCAAAAATGAACTGAAATGAACCACTGTCTGTGTATTGAAGCCTGATACAACATATTCAGCTCTTCCATAGAGCTTAATAATTGAAATGCCTCATCGCACGACATGTTCCCTCATTAACATGAAGAGGGAGACTCCGTGACTCATAACATTCTCCTGCTGCTGTAAATACTTCCTGAAGAACCATTTGTGTGTTAATGTTCTGCTGAAGATAGTCCCCAACAAACACATCTACACCGTATCGAACTGCTCAGAAAGTGCGACGGCCGAGCAGTTGATGAAATTTACTACAGTTTAATTATTTATTTGTAATGGCATGATTGGTTTACAAGAATTTAAAGATTAATTTTTTTCTATGTACATTTTTTTTCAAGTCACACTTCCCCTATTTGTGTGTTGTGATGCGAGCCTCTGAGTTCTTTGTGCATGTGGTGAATGTGAGTCCCTTCCTCTGCCGGCATTGGCCCTTTTACACTTTTATACAAACAAGATGGCTCTGCCTTTGATCAACAGGGATGTAACCATGTCACCTTTTTTTAATACAATATCTACACACAAAATGATGCGAGCCACGTTAACAAGCTGCTTGCTGCTTTACCAAGCAAAGTATCTCAAACAGAGGCCCAGACAGGACCTGACTGGATCGAGAACCAACCCATGGATGAGAGGCGACGGATCAATAGCTAGTTGGAAGAGTTTTTTTTATATGTTGGCTCTCTTGTACACAAGGTAACTTTATTCAGTTGTTCATTTGTGATTTTGGTTGTGTGTGTCTAGGAGCTGCTTTCATTAAGCTTTACGACACCGTGCTGAGGAGGCGAGGCCGCACGTGTTGCTCACGAATATGTTGTTTTGGTGCCAGAAGATGTGCCAGTGTGACATCTAGTGGCAATGAATACTGTTTATATAACCTTTAATTTGGAAAACAATTGAATTGACCATAATTGGAACTGAAGGAGGGTTTTTATATCTTCATATGGAATTTCCACAAAGCTGAGACTTCTAAATCTTTCCCTAACTTTCACCTGGGTTCACCTCGTCCTCGCATTTAAGGGAAAACAGTAAAAATGCATCTGGCAAACTGTATATCGTATATAACAGAGCATAATGTGATATTTTATGGAGCAAATAAAAAAGCGTAATGTGACTGACACTAAGTAATATAGACCTTATCAAAGTGTCTGTGTTTGGTATTTTTGATGTGAGAACGTTTCACAATTGTTCTCTACCCAGCGTGCGTTTACAGGTCAAGTCTTGCGTGTGCAGCGGAGAGCTGACAGCAGCAGATAGTGTTACACAGCTCCGACTGACAGCTCTGACCTCCACCAGGCTGATCGATACGCAGAGAGAGGAGGGAGAGCTGGGGGAATGAGGCAAGCTCGGGGACCGGGTCGAAGAGGAAAAAGTGAACCAGAATGAGGAGTGTTTGAGAGTAAAGGAGGAAGGGGATAAAAACGATAGATGACGGAGAGAATCAAAACGAAAAGGCGACAAAGGAGAGGCCGAGACAGGTTTCAGATCAGTTATCTCCCAGCTGAGGGTGTCTGGGTTGGACACCAAGGACGTCTAGGCTTTCACTCACAGAGGTTCAGAGGGGAGGCAGGAGGGAGGGGGAGACACACTGCTGGGACTCAGGTTATCCCCCAGCTAAAGGGTCTCTGAGTTTAGACACTGAGGAGGGTATTAGCTTTCACACACTGCTGGGGTAACGGGGGAGTCTGCCAGATGTCAGCTCCTTACCCATAAATCCTGCTAAATGGGCAGCGGCTATGGGTTAGAGGGGGAAAGTTGAGTGGACGTCACCCCTCTATCATCTTCTGTGGTGTTTGTTGAAGTCGGAGCTGGAGTCATATAATTGGATTATAGTCAACTGATGTCAGCTCTTCATCCCCCGTTATTTCTCATCAGACTGAAGACTTTCCTCTGCTGAGAGTGTTCTTGATTATGTCTATTTCCTGTGCAGAATCAGTTAAATATGAGTCGAAATGTGCGTAGGATTAAGTTCTCCTTTTCGGAGTCTCTATGAAGGTGTAGATGGACGGTGCAGCAGCGGAGGAATTGTGGAAAAAACGTGCTACAAAAATGAGAAGTATTTCTACTGTTTTACCAAATAAAATTCAAGATATTCAAGTGCAACAAAGTGCAATTCTTAACAACACTGAGTATGGGTTAAGTGTACAAATACCTGTATTTTGCACAGTGACATCAAATTCCAGTGGAACAAACTCATTGCCAGTTAGCAATCGGTTTATCTCGGGTCAGTTGTTAAGGAGTTATGATTAAAACCTTCTCATATTCGGCCTGACGTCAATACATTCTTGAAATTATACACATGGTTTTGGATGGTTTTCATGGGATCCCGGTCATAAATCTCACTCGCTGCATAAATACCCTTGTAAACTTTAAATTCATATTTCTTAAAAATATAAAAGGAAAAAACAAACACCACATTTTGGATTGGACAGTTTTTACGTGGTGGTTTTGCAAATTTCTTTGTTTTAGAGTGAACGGCTCTGCCTCTCTGCTCAGCCCTCAGACTCAAAAACAATCACTTGCATTAACTGTGATGTCCAGTGAGTCTCAGAAACCACCTTGAATTCCAACCCACCTGCTCGAGTTAAACTAACCCCCAACAGGACAATAATACACGCTCATTCACCCCAGAAGAGAACTTTAAAGAGGTTCTGCTTTTAAAAATCCCTGAGGGCCAATCAGTTTTATAGGCACAGTCACTGATCTCAGGTCAGCTTTAAACACCAAAGTGACCCTAAAGCACTGCGCGGTTTCTCACAAGAAGCTTCTTTCTATTTTCCTTTTTTTTTCTTACTGCTAAATCTGACTCATTTGATCTCTTTGGAAGTAGTTTTTTGACATGGTGGCACTTAGTCTTGTTGTAAAAGAGTGTTTCGATTATACAGTTTTATTGGAGGACTACATTTTTGATTTGACCTTTTAACCGTTTCCTTTTGTTTACTTCTACTGACTCTCAGTTTTCTGCTCACCAATTTCCTCTGGTTGCTGAGGCAGAAAGTACAGATGTGCTTGGGCTGAGTCGATTGGTCAGATCCTCGGTTGGGGGAGGAGTTGACGTGGAAGAACGGTGGTGAGGGAGCGTGGCACGGCTGTCCTTCATGAAGTCCCTCACCCACTAGCAAGACGTTCCCCAGATGACTGATGTAGCTGCTGGCCAGACGTAGAGTCTCGATCTTCGACAGCTTCCTGATCATCAAATTAGAGGAAGAGGTACGGGATTAATGAAAACAAAAGTTTTTTTGAAATTGTGAAAACTGATGCAATAACCACAATTTTGTTAAAGTTTTTGCAAAGCAATTCAAAACAAGGTGCAACATAAAGACAATGATGCTTGATTTTAAATATGTCTCGGAGTGGCCACATCCTGGGCACAAAGTATGACACCTCTACTAAATAAAGTCATAATTACAAGCTTGTTTGAGAAATAATTAACAATTGAATGGTATTCAGAGCAATATCAGGGAGTTATTTTTCCCCTTATTTGTCTGTGATCCTATTTGTGAGTAATACCAAACGTTGGGACGCAGGCTGCTCTGTACCTGTCTGCCGGCTCGGTGGGGATGAGTGTGCGCAGCGCCGTGAACGCAGTGTTGACAGAGTTGGTGCGATCTCTTTCCCGAGCGTTGGCTGCAGTCCTCTGGCGAATTTCCCCCGGGGGAGACATGCCTGGGGGAGCGAGCCTTCCCAACATGCCCCCCATACCTACCCCTCCAATGCCAATTCCCGCGCACATCTTCCTCTTCCTGCTCATTTTGATGTGGAAAGCAGAGGGGGACGAGGACAGGCGGAAGGCGTTGGAGCTGTGCTCATCCGAGCCGGACCCCTCGCTCCCGTTCTCATCTTCGTCTTCGGAAAGGAGCGCGATGTCGCCATACAAGAAGCGGCCTGCGGGAGGCGCCGTGCGCAGCATAGCGAATGTCATCTTTATCGTGATAAGAGTCTGGCAGCTGCTGATTGATTCTTGTGTGATTTCCACTTGTTGAGATTAAACTTAACGTTTCTGCAAAGATGCTTCTCCCTAAAGGTGTCCACCGCTCAAATCGTCACTTTACCCCCGACGTGTCTTCGCTGTAAAATGTGTTGAGCCAGGTAAGTCAGATGCACCTCTAACAAGGCTGAGTCTATCTTGGCTTCAAAGTTCAGTAAGTTGATCTTGAGTCAGAAATCAAGAGTGACTTGACCTTGGAGCTGCGGTGGTGTCACAGGTGGCTGCAGGTTCCACGACCTTCTGGTTTTTCTCTCTTGGTTTACACAAATCACTTCACAGGTCAGTTCCTCTCTCAGTTAATCCTGTGGCTGAAAGCACATGATGAAGTCAAGTGGTTGTTGATTTCTCCTCTTCTTCTCCTCTAAACCTTCTGTCTTGGTCCTTTGTTTCTATATTTGTCTGTTTCAAGTCCAGATGCAGAAACTACTCCCAGTCCGTGGCAGCGGTTTGACTCTCTCTTGCTCTCTGCTGGTCGCCCCTCTTCCCTCTCTGCCTCTTTGCTCCACGTGTGCCTGCTGTCTGAGTGTTTCCGTCTGCCTCTGGTCTTATAGGCGGTGGGAGGGCCAGAGGACTCCTCCGCTCCTCCTCTGTGCGGTGAGGGTCCCCCGGCTGCTGTCTAGAAGCAGGCCAGAGAGACCGGAGGCAAGAGGCAAACCATCAGCAGGAGTTTGTTTTGGCTGCACACTTGTGTGTTTCAGGGGAAATCCACCCTAAAACAGAACTTGCATCACCCCAGTTTGTTGGGGGGGGTTGGTGACCTTAGAGACCACGGAGCCTTATGAAACTCTGCATGAATACTGTATAGATATTCAGTTACTTGGATGGTGACTTTATATGGAAATTGAACAGGGATAAAATGTTGTCAACTGACAGGGGTAATAAAGACATGATCTTGGACAGTACAATCAAATATCAGATGCCCAACACAATCAAACTATTAATATGATCTCATCATAGTCTGGAATATTGTGTTTGCAGGTTTTGACATGGTTCAGTTGTGCAGGCAAAAAAACTGAAAATGATATCCTACATTTTTCCTACTTTTCTCTAATGGCCGATGTTTCTTTTTTCCAGATTTATTTGACAGAGCAGGCTACCAGCAAGAGGTAGAACTGGGACTTCGGTTTGAGAAAAATGTATGTTTTCTTCAACCACTTTCTTGACAGCAAGAAGCTGAGAGGCTCAAGTGGTGAAGTCAGAGTTTGCCTTTCTCCCCACGTCTTCTTTTTTGCCTGCGGTCTCCCCCTGTGTTTGTCCCTGGGCAGCAGGCTGGGAGGCTGAGGCAGACAGGCCACAGTGCTGGAAGCTGATAGTTCAGCCTGGACTAATGGCTGAAGCCTGGAACTGGGTTTTTACATTCACTTGTAGTGTGGAGGAGAGCTGTCTATCTATCTATCTATCTATCTATCTATCTATCTATCTATCTATCTATCTATCTATCTATCTATCTATCTATCTATCTATCTATCTATCTATCTATCTATCTATCTATCTATCTATCTATCTATCTATCTATCTATCTATCTATCTATCTATCTATCTATCTATCTATCTATCTATCTATCTATCTATCTATCTATCTATCTATCTATCTATCTATCTATCTATCTATCTATCTATCTATCTATCTATCTATCTATCTATCTATCTATCTATCTATCTATCTATCTATCTATCTATCTATCTATCTATCTATCTATCTATCTATCTATCTATCTATCTATCTATCTATCTATCTATCTATCTATCTATCTATCTATCTATCTATCTATCTATCTATCTATCTATCTATCTATCTATCTATCTATCTATCTATCTATGTCCGTTTCTGTGTGTTCTAGATGTTTGGAAAATGGAGCTTTGCCTCAGATAGTATGAAAAGTATTTGACTGCCTTCATCAAACTCTGATCTACTTTTCCAACTTGAAGTCTCTGGGATTTTATTAGCAATGATCATGCAACTTAAGTCTCATTTCCAAGGAACTGACCGACCTTTAAATTTTGTTTCCTGCCTCAAATGCACAGTGGTTAAAGGTCGACAACCTATATGAAACTCAACAATGAAGTCCATAATCCTCAGTAGTACATTAATGAAAACTCTAAACCCAACTGCTGTTGCTGGTATGCATCTTTTGTGTAGATTGGCAACCGTGAGCTGCTGCTGAAAACTAATAGCACAATGAATAATCTGTCAGAGTTACACAATGTTATAGTCACCATTCATCACTCCCTCTCTCCCTCGGTACCGCTATCGTTTTTTCTCCTCTTTCCATATTTCTATCCCTCTCCTCTGTATCTATCTCTACCCTTCAATCACAGTCGCAGTGTTTATGCTGTGGTATTGACTGTTTGAACAGGAGCCAATGTTGGTTGCAGTTGTTGATTACAGTACATGCAAGAAGTGCTGGGAGCAGAAAGGATAGGGAGAAGTATGATGGGGGGGATAGGTTATAGGTAGGGATCAGACCACTGTCTAAGTACTATAATAAAAAACCCCAGCATGGGTTAAAACTGATCTTTCTCTATAATGTAATAAAAGCTTGGTTTATAGAGAAAAACTGAGAAGCATTATGGTTTTGGCTTTCACTGGTCCTACAGCTCAAGATCTATTTATGTGCTCATTCATTCATTCTGTCTGTCTGAATGTGGTTCACATATCTCGAACATTGTTCATCTTATTGGCTTCACACTTGTGAAGTTTGTGTGTTTATAAGAGCCTGAGGAAATGCATTGTCGAATTTGAACGTGCAATTTTGACATATGGTAGGTTCAATATTAATACATTGTGAGTAAAGCATTAAACAGCGCCTTACAATCAGCGGCAGTGAACTAATGCAAAATGAGTTGAATATGTCTTCTACGTCCTTTGCAGCAGTGGTCGGCAACTAGCGGCCTGAAGTATAGTGCAGTCAACATGTGAGGCAGAATAAAGTGGAAATACTCAGCACGACCAACTTTCCACCCTTGCACTCTTGGCAGTGTTTGTGCTGCACATACAATTCCACGTCATGTCCTTAAAATATTGACATAGGATAAATGACTGAGGTTTCATGTTACTGTTGTGGCTTGAGATGTGGTATCAACAACTCCAGATCTTACAAGGAATAAGAGTTCAAGGGAAACAAGCAGCACATCCAGTCAGTGGATATCTAAGGTTTTTCCACATCAGATCATGTCACTCATCACTGTTCCCTACCAGCGTCCCTGCTCCTTCAGCAGTGACCTTTACTGCAGATCACTTTCCTGCTCTCAGGGCCTCACCTCAGTGTGACCCAGATTCAACAGCTCATAAGATTGTATTTGTGTAGGTATTGCATGTAATGAAAAGCCCAAAGCAAAGCAGAACAAAAATAACCGAATCACATAGTGAAAACAAACTTTTGACAACCAGCACTGTGGTGTAATCCAGCAGCTGATTTTTCATGCATGGTTGGAAAACCAGCACAGCAATGTGGTAAACAGTGGGGTTTGGCTCTGGTGTCAGATCTGCTTCTGATTGTTAAAGAATAATCAAATAATGAGTCTAATGGATATCTGATCAGTTCTTTTACCAGCTCTGAATTAGAAAACAAGGAGATCTTTGATTTGGAGCAACAGATCAGTCCAAAACTTGAATGGCACTCAGTAGAGCCCATACCTCCGCCAAGGCCCAACAGTCACATCAAAAAGGCCACATTGAGTCTCTCAGCTACACATTGGTGGTGGTTACCACCTCAGGCTGTTACCATACAGCGGATGAAAAACCCTAATATTTCCAAACCAGCCTCCCTTGCTGTGATCCGTCATTACATGCATTAGCATGATCCTCCTCTGATTTGCATCTCCCACGAGTGTGTGGCTGCTCTAACTCAGGATCCATTTCTTTCTGAACCGTTGCCCACAGGCCAGAAAACATTGAACTGAGCAGAAAGCAGACTTTACGACTTTTCATCATCACTCATAGCTGCATTTGGTCGGAGAATGTTGTAGGAAGAGGAATAGCAACATTATAGCCCAGTAATAGTTACATTTACATAAAACTACATGGAGTGGTGGCCTAACTGCACAATTCTGATTTTTAATTAATCATGTTGATTATTTTATATTCAGTTTCTGCCCTTCAGATAAAAGCTTTTTTTAATCCTGAAAATAAACTAAACCTCAGCTAAAGAGACACATTTTGTGAATTACTGTTAATTAAGTAAAGTACCTGCCTAGCTTGTGCCGTACTTTCAGTGTGTTACACTTTCAGCAGCTAGGTTTGCCAAGCAAGGAGTTGGGAGCAGTGATTTTCTTCTTATACCTTATGCCGGCACAGCTTATTTTGCAAACTTCATGTGTCATGTCAAATTGTTCGTATGTTAAAACAAAGTGTCTCCAAACAACTGATATGTAGCAATTGTACAATTGTATGGAATTAGTCTCATTTGTAAATAATGATAATTCATCCAAAATTCCTTCTGTCTTACCCCTTTTTAATAAGGTGAGTCGCATTATGAACTTGATGGTGCATTGATGCAAATCAGTGAATCTTATGATCAGAATTGTGCTGTTCTATAGAGGAAGTCTATGTAACATATTTTCACAAATTTCCCCAAAATGAACTGAAATTAAATATACAAGTAAAACAATCCTCATGCATATTAAGCAATAAACCCAACAGAGTGAACTAGGATGGATTTAAATGGATTTGTATTTATATAGCGCTTTTCTAGTCTTATGATGACCACTCAAAGCGCTTTACAGTACAGTTTCACATTCACCCATTCACACACACATTCATACAGTGCATCTACTTGCAGCACTTTGTTATTATATGGGGATAAATCAAGTAGACGTTGTGCTGATCACGGATTATTCTGTGACACATTGTGTCTCTCAAAGCTGTAAATAGTAACCACCACCATAGTCCTTCGGTGGAAGGACAACTCTGTACAAAGTGATGTTAAAGAAGTTAAATATACTACAATGGGGATAAGTTACATGGGGATGTACAATGAATAAGGCTGACACTGCCAAACTTGTTACATGTTTGTCTGTTGATTGAACATATGAAGAAATCTCACACACAATAATCTGTCTGTGAAAAGGTAACATCCATCAACAGCAAAGGTTGGTGATTCCTACTTGGAACATCAGTATGAACGGGTCTCAGAGATGAAAAATAGTCAGAGGGGTTGGGGAACAAGAAGTGTAAAATGTTCGAGTGTGACGGCTGTTTAGCTGGAAGTCCCTTCAAAGCTCGAAGTAAGAGGAACTGGTGGTCATGGGTTAGTGAGGAGTCATGGGATAGTAAATTATTCTCTAAATATTATTTGTAGCTGTTTTATATTACCTTTTTCACACCAGTTAAACCAAAAAGTAAATCTGTTTATTGGGATAAGGACCTTCAGTCACTCTCTCTGACTCTGGCAGGTCGTCTTCCTGTCCTCTGTATTGCACACCAGATTTTAAATGTCACACATTGGACTCTCCTCTTGCTTCCTAAGTATGGACTGAGTTGCTCCTTTTCAAGATGCTTGTTTGCACAGTTCCAGAGAATAGTAATCACATATGTGATTTTTTTCTTAACTGAGTTCTCTTTTAAGGATACAGCAGCAGCGGCGGCAGCAGCAGCAGCAGCAGCGGTGGTGGTGGCGGCTGCAGCAGCACAGTAGTAGAACACCATCTGATAGTCATTACCCCTCCCCTCTCCTCCCCAACTCCTTTCTCCTCCTCTTCTCCTCTCGCTCAATACTCTTCTCTCAGCTCAGACCTATTATTCATTAGTCTGATGAAAAACACCCACAAACGTAGCCAGGCTCAGCTTCGTGCATACGCACACACACACACACACACACACACACACACACACACACACACACACACACAGTCCCAACCCAGCTGAACTGCTCTGGCGCAGGTCAGGGACCTGTCAAAACTCGGAAGCAGGTCTGGACCTGATATGGTACCACAGAGCAGGCGTCTAGAGGGGGAGAGAGACTCCAAGGAGCTACGCTATTTATCGTAGTCCTTGGACAGTCGTTTTTGAAAAGTGACAGAAGGAGGGGAGAGGGGGAAGGATTTCTGGACTTGTTATGATGCCAACGAGCAGACGTCTGGAGAGGGTCATTACCAAAAGTAATTGTCTGCTTTCCACGCCAGTGAGCGAAGAAAGGAGGACGTCAGGAGGAAGGTAGGAAATGGAAGAAAGCAAAGAGGGATGGTGGAAAGCAGGAGGAGGGAAAAGGAGACAGAAGCAGCAGCAGTTTGACGGAGGAAGAAAAGTAGGATGGAAAGGAAGGAAATGAAGGTGGGAGGGAAAGTAGTGGAAGGGGAGAGAGTTGGCGGCGGCCTGCCAACGCTCCAGACTGCATGGTGTATTGCATGGGGAAAATGGTCGGAAGTGCTCGCCCCCCCAACTTGCACCCCCACCACCAATTTCAGCCCCAGCTCGAGCCACACTCTACTGTGCTTCCCAGGAGAGCCAGACTCTACAGCTGGCCTTATTAAACCGAGAGAGGCAGAGAGACAGAAAAAAGACGGAGGAGGAAAGAGAGGTCACACAACTGGAAGACATCAGTTGAAACTGTGCTCGCTCTCTACAGTTTTTTTCCATTCATATCCCGTTTTATGATAGAGTTTCTCACAAACACACTGGCGGTGCACTGGGTTCAAACACATAGTAAAAAGCTATTGTTTGATTCGGCGTCCCTCAGAACGCAGTAAAACAATGAAGCAAATGCTGGGAAATTAAAGTGTGTGTGACTTTTATCTCGGTTTGTCTGAAAAGAGTGCGTCTGAAGGCTGTCGTCAGACGCGAGCCCTGCTGCACGTGGGTGTCTCTGCTACTTTTGTTTGAATCTCCCAGTATTTGTGAACACAATGGGGCAATAAAAGAAACTTGGACGGATGGGATTCTGTTTCCAATCCGTTATCTGGTGTTCATTGAAATTGAGTCCTTTCCACTCCAGCTCCTCTGAGTTGCCATTAAACAGTGAAGCTTTTTGCGTGTTTGTGTGTGTGTATGTGTGTGTGTGTGTGTGTGTGTGTGTGTGTGTGTGTGTGTGTGTGTGTGTGTGTGTGTGTGTGTGTGTGTGTGTGTGTGTGTGTGTGTGTGTGTGTCTGGCATGCATGTGTATTATTCTCAAGCATATGCTCTTTGTTTGACAGTAAGACACATTCACACCTGCAGTATGTCCACGAACAGCTGCTAGTGACTGAGTTACATTGCTTAAATCCATCTCATCTGCAGTAGAAATCCAAGGTCAGGAAAGTTGATTAACAGTTTAGTATTTTCTCTAGCTTGAATGTACTGACACATTATTTTTAAATTATTTTAAATTTTTATTTTGAATGTGTATTTTCAAAATATAACTATTTTCGGTCTGGATCTTGGGCAAAGGACACAACCAGTGGATGAATTGAAATGCTGCAGTCATCCCTATTTCAACTAGACAGGCACTCACCTCCTTCAACAGTCCTCCTACATTCAATCAAGCCAAATTTCACACAATTTAATATCAGATTTCCTAAATGTGCCCAATTTTCAAGATCCATGAACTATTCTCTGAGAAATCAATGGAAAGTTAAAAATAAAAGTCTTGCAATGCTGAAGAAACTAAAAAAAAATAAACTAAAAAATGAATGGCTTGTTCCCTGACCCATACTCAATCCTTTCCCAAGGTTTCGTGTTAATCTGTGCCTCAAGGTAGTTAAAAACAAACAAACCAACCATCAAATAAACAGACAGGGATGAAAACATTATAATAGAAAAAACTAATAATGATAATAATGTTGATAATGAATAATTGGTTATTATACATACGCATATAAACAGCATAAATTGCCCTGTCACACCTCTTTAGCCTCCATTTGGTGGCTCTATAACCACCACAGCTCCATTATGTAACTGCTAAATGCACAGCTATAACATTGCACCTTGAAGCAGAAATATAAATCTGTCTGAAGATGTTGAGCTTATTTAGATT
Organism: Limanda limanda; assembly: GCF_963576545.1. Taxonomy (NCBI): domain Eukaryota; kingdom Metazoa; phylum Chordata; class Actinopteri; order Pleuronectiformes; family Pleuronectidae; genus Limanda; species Limanda limanda. Next base: position 23,681,199 of record NC_083646.1, read on the forward strand.
TCCAAAACCTGAATACATTATGTTTCAGTTGCAGTAACCATCTTTATCTCCCAGCAAATTGTTTTAATTAGGTGCAAAATGCACTGAACTACACCGCCAGACCCTTCAATCACACCCTCTCAGCGCTTTACTTCAATGTAGGTCTGGTTCATATCAGCAAATATTAAACCATGATACTATTCACTTTACTGTAGCCTATCAAACTCTGAGCAGCACTTAAAACTCTTCTCCTGACTGTTAGGCCTCTGTTTCCTGTTGAAACTGTGCCGGACAGAGAAAACGAATGGCCCGATGCCTCTCAAAGGTACAGGGATTGACTGGGTGCCAGTTTGGAAGCACTGCCTGTCACCTGTGAAATATTTGCTTTGTTGCAGTATGAACAACTCTGAAAGCTCCCTGTCCTCAGGAGAAGCTGTTAAAGGCTTTGTTACAACTGAATCAGTGGAATACAGACAGCTGCAGCTGATCTGCGCCCCAGTCATGAAAGGGAGTAGCTTTGATATTAAAACTCTGAGCTGTGATTACTCAGCTCAAAGACGGCTTCTCCGAGCGCAGCCCATCCAGCCTCCTTCTTACTCGCTCAGAGTTATGGACGACATAAAAGCAGCTCCCCAGACTCTGCCGTTAAAGACTCTGGCCGGTAGCAGCTCTATACGTCTCCTGTAACAGAGGAGTGGCGCAGCGGTAGCAGGCTAAAAGAGAAATTAGCTGTGATGTCATCGCTGCTAATGAGGTGGCAGGAACGGTTTGACCACCTGACTCCCTCACCACCTCACCTCTCTCGCTCTCTGTACTTTTTAACTATCTTTTCAACCCTCTCGATCGCTCTCTCCCTTGTTTTTCCTTCTATACCTCCATCTGCCACCATCTCTGCCTACCACACAGTTTTTTTTCCCTCTCCTGGACCGTGTTTTTTTGCTTAGCCAGGCCGATCGACTCCAATCACTTCCAGAGCCATGCTTGAATGCAACACTTGGACCGTCTGAGCTCGCTGGAATAAACACAAAGCTCAAAATCTGTACGCAGCTCACTTTGTCTGCTCACAACTGTCGAAATGACAATCAATCTGCTCTCTTTGAGAAAAGCATGAGATGTTTGAGCAGTGAGGTCATGATAAATGTATATCAGCTGAAACAAAAAATAAATAAATTGGTTCACACTATGGTTTTCCAAACTCTTAAGGCTCTGGTTGGCTCCACTATACGTTCCATGGTGTAATGACTGGCTGCCTCAAATGCCAGGGAGCCCACAGCGCTGACACAGTGAGTAACAGCAGCAAAGGTTGACTGAAAACTACAACTTCAGAAATACATTTTATTTGCTTCAATTGATCTCATTGAGAAAAGGAGAAACTGTGACATACTACAGTGAAAAAGTTCTGAAAATAAAAGACCTTGAATCAAAACACAACAAAAAATGTACAACCTTTAAAGTCATCGGCTTGTTTGAACCTGTACAGTTTTTTAATCTATGTGTGAAACTTGTATTTGAGACAACATTTGCTGGAATCACAAACTGGGTCACAAATGGAGAGATCTCCTGTTTCCTTTGAAAGGCAAATCCATCAAGTTTGCTTATCGTCCAACCACAGAGGAACTAAAGCTTAAAGTATCAGTTGGACAAATTTGACAAATACTCTGAATTTCTTTCTTGCCACAAGCTGGATCTCTCATGGTTCCATCCTAAATATGCTCTCTCTTATTAAGTCAATTTCCGTCATTTAAAAAAATGTAATTTTTCAGAACAATGTAAGATTTGGAGCTGGAGAGAGAGAGAGAGAGAGAGAGAGAGAGAGAGAGAGAGAGAGAGAGAGAGAGAGAGAGAGAGAGATGAGGTGTATTAGGAGTTATTCTTCCACTGCAGATACATTTATTTTCTTCTTCACTTTTTAAAACCCCTTTCACACTAGCCCCATATATATAAGCTGACACCTGTGGCCCGTATGGGGTTTGTCATTTTATTTTACAATCTATATAAAAATGCTGTGGTACCATTATTTGCTGACTGAGTAAACTCTGAGTTCAGTAAATCTCTCATCTCTGTCATCACTGACCTGACCGACTCTCTTGTGCGTTTTAGATGTGCATTTTCCCCCCAAAACTTTTACTGCGGAAACATGGACATGCAAGACAAATAAATATAGAGTGCAAATGCACTTATACTTTTATACTTCATATTGAGTTTTATGAATGTGGAGCAGCAGTGGTTCGACGCTCACTGGCCAGGCCTTGTATAAAGTCAAACTGAAATTACTATGCACCCGAGGGGTTGAAGAAGAGATATTCTTCTCTTTGTTGATCTGCTCGCTCTGCTCCAGAGAGGTCAAAGGTCACGGCCACTGTCAGATTTTCATTTGTTGACCTGATACAACGTTTTCGTCTTGCATATTCAACTTGGAGTATTTCTATGCATTTATTTTATAGACTTCAACTTTTAACTAAGAATTATTACTACAGCGAGACTGTCCTCCTGTTATGTCAACAGAGGGTTGCCTCTAAGACAAGAGCAAAGGAGGAAGTCAGGTTATATGGAGCAACAAAGAGGAAGTTGGGGATGGATGGATTCACAAAGCACAGGACTTTCACCGAGGAGAACGCTCTCCTGTTTGCTCTGTGAAACCGCTGAAACAACTTTGTGTCTTGGATCTGTGATCATTGCACAACCCTGTTTACTAAAGTGAACACAAACCACAATCCTTCACCGAGTTAAACCAATTTGTTTTTATGCCTCAAACTAACCAAACCTTGATGGTTCCACAACTTTAACCATGACTGTGCAGGGTTTCACACACATGCTCATTTGGGCCATATGTGATGGGACAGGCCAATCGACATATTGACATTGAACCACGATGAGTTGTTGTGTACAGTTTATGTATTTCACCGTGAGGAGAGGGACTGCGGGGGGTGTGAGAGTAAAGATCAGTGGTGTGTTGGGAGGGGGAGCAGTGAGAAGAGGAGTTCATTTGATGAACTTGTTAAGGGAGGCTGAGTGTCGAAGTGAAAGATGTGTGAAGTCAGACCTTTGTGTTAAGTGTGTGTGTGTATGTGTGTGTTTGATGTTACAGTCTTGTAAAACAGCAGCTGGAGAGGGCTGTCCCTTGAGAACCACCGCAGCCGGCTAGTAAACCACACACGCACACACTGACACACACACGCACACACACATACACAGATGCAGCCTTTAATAAAGCTATTGCTTGGGAAACAGGCCAGACCCGACCAATCCGAGGCTCTTTCAAGGCAACAGTGACACGGTCATGCTCACATTCATTTTGATTCACATCCTCTCAGCTGAAAAAAAAAAGTGACGTGTGTTGCTTGCTTTTTCATTCTAACTTTAAAGTTCACAAACCACCTTTGGTACTGACCACAAAATATAACAAAGTGACAAATAAGTCCAAATGAAGGTCTATTGTGATCGGTTCTTTTTTTTTGATGCATGCAATTATATGTGTTTTGTCTGCATATGGTTCTACTGTAAAACTGTAAATGTACTGTAAAAGTGCCCCATCCAGATGTGGAGTTAGTAATACAAGCCACAGCAGGGGACAGGGAAACACCTAGTGAAGGCTATGAAGTCAGTAGCTCAGTGAAACTCATTAGAACATTGAAACACCTGGAAGAGCCTGTGAAACCAGACTGAGGTTCATGTCTTCATGGGTGTATAGTATTTTGTACTTCCTTGGTGCTCTCTATGCACCAGGAGCAGGAGAGATACTGATCAGATCATGTATTTATTATGGTGAAAACAAATATTCTTTTTTCAACCGCTCATCCACTTTTAAAAAAAAAAAATTTGAGACAGGTGCACGAGCTCTGGCAACAAGTTTTTGTGTTTAGGGCAAAACTCTGTTTAGACAAACATTAGCTGCAGACAGAGCTCTGAATTAGTCTACACCACAAGAATCTCCATATTTAAAGAAACCACTGTTCTTTGCACATTCACATGTCATCAAATATCTTTTTTTTCCCTTGATTGTAGGAATTATATTGGATGACATCATGCTGCAGCTGACTGGGAGCAAACACTCTTATTTTAGAGCTGTGGATCGTTTCCAGGGAGATGATATAACACAGTCCAGATGAGTCCCTCCAAGGATTGTCTCATTAACACACACACCGCAGCTGCACGACCACTGTGTGTGTGCTTTGTGTGTGTGTGTGCGTGTGCGCATGCATGCAGGCTGCACGTGTGTCTCTGTGCATATGTGTCTGTGACCATTTAAACTCTACTTGCAGTCAATTACCAGAAAATGACTTGTGTGGACCATTTTCGCTTAAAAGAAAAAACTAATTACAGGGTTTGGGTTAAGGTTAGGATTGGGGCCGGGATCTCAGGAAAGTCCTGGACTGAGCTCGTTCCATGTGGACGACGTGAAACCGGGGCGTAGCCGGAGCACCGCCAGGGCGGGACTGGACGCACTCCAAATCTGATCGCTCCCCCTCTGTGCCCCCCCGACGTTTATAGGCTGTCTTTTCTATCTCTCTTGGGCTTTTTAAAAACACAAAGGTAAGAAGAGCTAAGTAGATCCAGAATTTTGGTTTCCAGATTTATGAGAGTCAATAACCTGGCTGAATCTATGACACACTGTATATCTGCCTCTTGGTCAAGATCAATTCCAACATTAATGGGTTCTTTCTTGGCTCGTGGCACATGCCTCCACCAGGTTTCAATGAAATCTGTCTTATAGTTTTTGCTTAATCCTGCTGACAATCAAACAAACAGACGAGGATGAAAACAGAACCTCCTTGGCAGAGGTTAAAATGCCAATTAAATAAATGCTTTTGAAACGTTCCACTTTCCCAAAAGCATCAAAAGAAATCGGCTTATTACTGAGACATAGTGTTTTGATTAGATTATGTGTTTTAAAGTCTGGCTTTGCATCAGATAAAACCCAGAAAACAAGTCACTGGATTATTTACAGCCATCTTGATTCTTACTGAAGAACGTAAATTGCCGTAAAATCCATTTGGTCATATGACATTGGCAGACTAACTTCATTGTGAAGGAATCTTTCTTGTATTCAAGTAACAAATTGTTGAAAATGTTTCCATCACTGTTTGTTTTAGCAACAAAGAAACAATCAATTGAAACACTCAACAGCTGTTTTTTTCTTTTAACTTAAATCTAGACCAGTGAATTTATACAAGACTGGTTTGTTGTTTAGTCCCTCTGAGAAACTGCAGAAATGCAAATTAAATTGAACCTTTATTTATCTTTCAGCTGCATCTGAGAAATTCGGAGATATCCAACTTGAAAGCAAATGATTCAATATATATATTCAAAATATTTTACAAAAGTTAAGAGAGGCTTGAATAAATAATTAATTAAATAGAGACCTTTTCAAACTGTCAGGTTTATAAAAGCAATCGTTTAAGGGTTTTGAGGAAATAACTTTATATAATATATATATATATAATAACTACTTATACAATAAATAAGCAATGATATAAATTAGAATCTGAACACAACTGCTTTTTTTTAACATTTGCTTTTCTCATTTGCCAAATCAAACTGCAAAGTATAACTTAACAGCAATAACCTGCATCTCATGTACTGTACAATGTTCAGATGTAAAAGGTGGAAGGAAGAGGAAGAGCAAGGAGAGGAGGAGGAGGAGGAGGAGGAGGAGGAGGAGGAGGAGGAGGAGGAGGAGGAGGAGGAGGAGGAGGAGGAGGAGGAGGAGGAGGAGGAGGAGGAAGAGGTAACAGAAGGAGGGTTTCCGACAGTAGCCCAGACCTGACAGGTTCCTTCATATCCGACTTCATTCAGTTCCATAGAGGGACTCTGCACATGGTAAAGTCATCACAGGCTCACAACACACACACTCCGACTCCCACACACTGTCTCTCTCATACACAGACAGAATACACACATGTTCTCTCTCAGTCTCAGCCAGGAAATGGCTTTTACTCATATTTGAACACACGTGAAATAGAAAGAGACAGACAGACACACACACACAGACAAATTCATTTTCTACATTGTTGTATTCAACAATATACAGTACAACAAAACAATACATTGTCGGGTGTTTAGTTCCAGTGTTCAGTATATCAAACAGATTTTTTTTATAAAAGTAGGGTAAGGTTGGGGGGATATTTGCTCTCTTGCTGAGAGTTAGATGATAAGATTGCTAAGGCCTTGAAGTACAAATCACAAAACAGAACAAGTAACAAAGCACAACAACAAATAAGAAAACACAACTTTTATGAAAACACAATGAAAAATAAGAAAACACAATAACAAATCACAAAACACAACGTCAAATGAGAAAAAACATCAACTAATATGAAAACACAAGGTCAAAAAAGGAAACACAAAAACAAATCACTTGTGTTTTAAAACCATTTCCTTCTACCTAAGCAGGTACCAACCTTTTCAATTAGACATTAGTGCTGTTGTGTTCTATGATTTGCCGTTGTGTTGTCTTTCCGTACTGTATAGTCTATGGAGTTGGAGCCAGTTTCATGGGGATTGTGTCCCAAACTAATTATTGGCTTGGCGCGGGTCACTTGGTAACTTCAGTGTAACAACAAGACTCTACAGCTCTACCATGTTCATTAGGTAGCTTTGGAGCTGCTCGTAGTATTGTGTTACTTTTGGACAGAGCCAACTCTTTTCACTTTCTTGTCAATCTGTGCGATGCTGGGTTCGTCGACTGCTCACAGTCGCCTCGTATTTACAGACACATGGCTGTGGTGTTGATCTTACCACAACATAAATAAGCAGATTTCCCCAAACTATCCTTTAAAAGGAAGGAAACACTCTTCACTGACGGGCAACAGAGCATGACCCTGGACCTTCAGTGTCAGAGATGAAGATGTTTTGCATCCATTCATCCAGTACCCTGTCCTTCTCACGTTACCAGATGGACATCATTTGCACTGGCAAAGAAGTGATTTACTGCTACTACGAGGGGGATTTGACTTCATGGTTGATCTTGGATTTGTTTTTTGGTAAACTAGTCAGGTAACATAGGGAGAGGATTTTTTAAACTGTAGTTGCGGGCTGCAGTCTGGCCAAATCCGAGCATAATACTTTGTCAGCTAGTCAGCTAAATATTGACATATCTTTATCCAGCCCGCTCAGGTAAAGCTTCTGTTTGGTTGGAATTCAAATGAATAACACACCTCCTACAAGCCCCACACCTAAGAGAAATGGATCTGAAAGGCGCAAATTACATTTTCGCCTGCTACAGATACGCCTGCCGTCCACAGTTTTAAAGACGCTAAAACCAAGAAAACTTTGACGCACACACTCATATCCGCTTGCTGATTGGTTATTTTCAGTCATGATCCCCCCTTGGCTGATTTGTCAGGCTACTATCACATGACCCCTGGGCTACCACCAGTGTAGATCTGTGAAAATTCTAACGAAAGGCTTCCTGTTTGCACTGGCCCACGTATGCCCATCATACATGAGTGGTCTCTGCCTTATTTCGATATCTATTTCACATATTAAATCAACATATTATACCTTTCTGTAATCCTTAACATGCTTTCTAACCACACCAGCAGGATGCATGGTGCCCCATAATAAGTAAAAGTCCTGTTGACTAGATTAAGTTGGAACAGGAAATAAAACCTCTGTAGTTTGAATGTCCTACATTACCAAATGTCACAGATTACCAAAATTCGTGTGTTTTTAGGTGTACTAGAACAAGTAGGGATTAAAAAGGATATAGAGCCAAAACGCTTGTGTGGACAGATATTGTTTTAGTTTGAACACTGTTTTAAAATTAAAACACAATAATATGGATGAAGCCTAAGACCACCACACAGATGCAGAGATACACCCACAGTCTTGGCAACCAAACATATCAGTTATTACTAATGTAGAGATTTTTGGTTTAATAACAGCTTCTGGAATATTACCTATTTTTTTATTTAATTTTATTTCCATCTTCATTGACTTTATACCATTAAAATCTGCTGATCAATACTTTTGTATAGATGCCACAGTATTTATGTTCATATATTCTCAGTAGTTACAGAGATATACACTATTAATGTGTGGTCATTTTAGAGCAGGGGCCTGAGCAATGGGCCTAGCCCTAGACAGTAAGAGATTCAAATTCTAACTACTTTTTTCAGTTTTGACCTCAATAGGACTTTAAAATACTCAGATTTTCTCTCAACTGTAAATGGTTTGAAATATGTATAGGCATTTAAATGTATACTTCTTCATTTTCACAATCTTTCATTTTTTTAATGAGAAAATGAGACAGACATGAAGTTGAACAAAACAATGTACAAATTCACGCTAAACTAAATTTGTTCTTACTTCATCTGGGGTAAAAGACGTCATCTAAGTCAGCTTGGTTGGATGAGCCTCAAAAAAATAGATGCAATTTAGCCTGCTGCCACTAGACGGGGCGAGAGAAGGGGGGAGGAGGGTACGTCAACCGCCTGCCCATAATAACCACCAGACATGACTCATCCAGCGTGGAATACCACAGCAGCCACAGACAGGTCTCTGGCAGACACAGAGCAGAAATCCGAGCCTGCAGCCGAGTTTGTGAATGGGGCAGGAATGAGCAAAACCATGGTAAATTTAATAGTGCTGCAATAAGTTTCAAAGATTTAGGAGTTTTAAAAATTCATCAAGTGTTTGGTTTGGCGTATTTACGAAAGTCAAGTGTCTAAGTGGCTAAATACTGTGTGTTTTATCGATAAGATGTAACAGCTGAACTAAGAAGAAACTGTTTTCTCTCCTTGTTTCCCTTTATTTTTTTTGTTTAACTCCCAGTTGGTTTCTGTGATTTTTTGGCAAAGCTCCTGCTCATCAAGTCATCACGCCGAGCTCCTCAAACACAGCACAGGGACAACATATCACCTTGTCAGATATGATTGTAGCTCTGATCATCGTCATTCCTGCCCAGATTTCCCCCCGCGGAGAGCAGCACTCAGTTTGAAGACTAACACATGTTGGACAGTCAAATCGTTATTTGCTTATGTGGAGTCCGTCCAAGGCTGGAGGGCCTGCAGAGCCAAGAGTCTAATCTGTGGGCATAAGGAATAACACAGAAATAACATATTGTACAACTTAAAGTATGGCAGGGGAGCAAACTGTGAGCGGTCACATTACATGAAAACAGCAGGCAGGAAGTGTTTTGCAACAGCGGAAAATCTTCAGGTCCAGTCTGACCACCAGACGGTCACACTTCATCTGGCCTGAAGGCTGCGGTCAGTGGATGGATACCTTCCCCATCGTAAGGTTGGATACGCTGTCATACATTTGTCCATGGCTCCCCCTCGCACGTTTTGTTTTTCCATTTCTCTGGCTCACTAGTCTTCTTTCAAACCTTTTCTTATTCATCCCTCCTTTTCCTTTCTCGTCTTTCCGTCTTTCCTCTTTTGCAACCTTACCTCATCATGTTTTTGGCTCCTTTTTTCTACCCCCCTCTCTCTCCTATACCTTCCCCCTCAAACTTTCTCATTCCTCCCTCTCTCACCCTCTTTCTCTCCCTGTTTGTGGTCAGTCACACTTAATCTAGCTGCGTCCATCTGTTTCTCTTCATTCGTTTAGTCCGGTCTGTTTTCGATTAAGATTACATCAGGCTTTGACCTATTAGTGTGCCGTGATCCTATTGAAGTCATTCTGTGGTTACAGGTTAAGCTCAAAGCCCAGCACTCTTCTTACTCTATATAATACAGACTGTATTTGAGGGGGGAAAAGAGTATAGGTTTTTAAAACTTTTCAGCCGGCGACCAAAATGACTTTTTTTTTCCTGGGATCCAGGATCATTAAATCATAAGAGAGTTCCTGTCATGTGGAGACCCGCTAGAAAAGGCCCTGTGACCCATTTTGAGTCTCAAACCATAATCCAACCTAGCAATCTGTGAACTGGAATATATTGTTCATTTAACCTCATATCCTGAGGATTTTGATTATATTTTGAAAGTAACTTTCCCGACCAGAGAATTTCTGTTCCCTATTAGGGCTGTAGTTCAAAGTCAGGCCCATTTTCCCTGCTACACATACTGCTTGTGCAGAATAGAGCCTTTTCAGGACGCAAATGAGGAATGTAACGATTAAAACCACTAATAATTGTGTAGTTTTCATGTGAAGAGCAACCAAAGACGGATTCTCACATCCAGCAGGATATAAATCGGATATACAACCATGTTTCCTAACTACAGCACTGATCCCTTATATTGCCCCCTCCATCATCTTTGATCAGTTGGCTTGTAAGTAAAATGTCAGTGTTCATTTCCAGATGTAGATCAAGATATCATCTCCGAAACCTCAAAGTTAAATCCCCTTTTTTTTCTTCCATTTGGACGCCTGCGAATCGAGATTGAATGTAATGTTAAACTGTACATCATCATTATTCCTGGGTCAAAGCTCGGGTAAGTAGCCAATTGGCCGAGTCGTGACGCTAAACTGACATCTATTGGCCAAATTGTGGCAGGGTGGGATGTTAAAGTCATTTAGACTCATCAGGCTAAGTGGACACAGTTGACTGAGAGGTCTCGAACCTCCCCACGTCTGGTTGTGGGTAGTTGTCAGTGCCAACAATTCTCAATTAGAGCCGTGGATGAGAGAACATCTGGGCTGCTGGGTCTGTCTGCTCGACATATGTATATGAGCGAACGCCAGCAGGCCTGAATTCATTTCTCAAATGAACCGTGCACGTCTGTCTTTTCAACAGATAGACATGGCTGATTTAACACATCCGTCAATCACGATGGTGTAAATTTGCCGCGCTGTTGTGACAGTGTGAGAGCAGAGTGATTATCCCCTCGCCCCTGCGATGCCATAAATCTGATCACTGAGTCTCCTGTATGTGTGGTCATGAACATTTAGTTACAGCTGGAGCGGTCAATATTTGAATATGATCAATAGTTCAAATATGTGATGTGAATGGTGTCCATAGGTATGAGCTGATCGATATCTCAACTTCGTACACCAAACCTGTGCATTATTTCTCTGGAAGACTAGTATAAGCATTATCAAACCACAATACATCACATCACAGGCACATAAACACACCATTTGCTTTACTGCTCTGGTTGTCATCAAGAGACAGTTGTGGAAGTGACACAATCACAAGGACAAGTCACATTTTCATTGCAACATAGTGAAAATCACCGCAGCTTAAAACAGTCACAGACCTGCAGAGGGGGAAGTGAGAAAAAGTGAAAATAGAAACAACTCAAAAGATGGAGGATGATGAGGAGGCTGAAGCGACTTAACAAACACACACATACTGTATACTTCCTCTTCCTCCTCTTTCTCCTCCTCCTCCTCTTGCCCTCTCCACTCCTCCGCTCACCTCACACCACCTGACTCTGAGCACCATGGAACTGTCACCGCCATAAAAAATCCCCTCCATCGCTGTCCGGGTCGCACACAAGTCTGTCTGTCTGTTAGACTGTGCTGAGGTGAATGAAGATATCTACAGAGGTGAGTTTTTTCACCTTTAATAAGCTGTTTTGTGTTTGGTGCTTATCCTGATAAATGTGTGGTTATCCACTCCTCTGTGTCCCTGCCTCTCTGCTGCTGTGGTGACATGACAGAGCTCGTGCCAGCGGAGATGTTGGCTGGTGCGTTGGTTCTGGGCATCATCCTCACAGCTTTACCAGGTAAGACAAACACCACCCTGATATCATAGCTTAGTTTCATTGTGGAGGGGTCAAATCTAACTGAACAAGGTTTTACATTTATTTAAATTCAACAGAATCAGGAGAGATGAGCTGGAAGCCACTTTACCTTACATTTGTACTTTATTCCAAAGTTTTCCTTTTAAAAAAGTATCCCACATTACTGTAAAAAATGTTTGGAAAGATAAATGACTGACTAATAGGATCCATTATGCACATAGGGTTCTGCAGCCAGGTGTCCTTTGTGCCTTTACGCTCAGGTTATTTATAAGTATTGATTGGCTTTTGTGCAAGGTAGTCAGTCAGGCAGGCAGTTAGCAGCACAGGACGACACCACGGCTGCACTTCAAGGCTCAATCTCAGTGCTAACATTTAATGTGTCACAACTGAGGTTAAAGTTCCTCTCTGAGAAGCCAAATGGAAGGAAATGTTTTACTTCCAGATGATTGAATTTTTCTCATTCTTTAGTTTCTCTAAACCTTCAATATGCTTAAATTTGTTTCGGAAAGTACTTTCAGTCAGTAGATGCTTAATCACCCTGGTATCTGAGCTGGTCTTCAATAAAAAAAAAGTTCAGAAGATAAAAATGTTTGAAAAGACAGAAGAGTGTAGAGATGCTTTTCAACTTGGGTGCTCTGTGCAAGTTGTTTTTTTGTGGCCTTTTTTGAATGTGTTTACTTGCTGATTCAGATTTTTTGTGTTTGTGCCTTAATGTATTGGTGCCCCTGCCCTGCCCGTGTCTGTGTGTTTTTATGCTCAGGTATCCAGAGCAGGTGGAGTGTTTCATTTTCCAGGAGAGAGATATGCGTGTGGGCAGGAACAACTGTCACTTTGCCCTGTCGCTATGACTACCCATCAGGTATGAAATTTGTTATCCTAATGGGCTCTGCATGATGGATGGATTAATGGATATATGGATTTTGTATCCTCTCTTGGTTATTGGATAATAAATATTGTAGTTCATATATACTTACATGCTGCGTTCTGGTTTTCAGGCCACATTGTGAAGCGAGTCATGTGGTTCCGTGTGTCTGCGGAGGGTCTCAGAGAGTTCACCCACCACACTGACTCAAATCAGATCAGCCTGTCGTACCGTGGACGCACACGGTAAGAGAAACATAGATACACTGTATGATGGATGTCGGATGAAATTACATTTTTGAAAGTGACCTGATTGGAAATAAGGTAGGACTCTTTAATCCCGGGTTTCAGCTACATCGGGGGCAGCTATTCCAGCTGTTCAGTCCAGATTCGGGGCGTGAAGCTGAGTGATGCTGGCCAGTATCACTTCAGGTTTGAGACCGACCAACCACATGGTAGATGGACCTCCCCCGACACCATCACTCTCGATGTCACAGGTACAAACTGAAACCATGAGAACATCTCACTGTGATGCCAGTGGTTATGTGCACGTGTGAATATCTGTGTGTATATGTCAGACCTCCAGGTCCACGTGCATCCAGCCAGACCGGCCAACATGTTTGGCTTCGGGGAGACAGTGTTTGTTGGCTGCCAGGCCAGTGGCTGTGCTGCTCCAGGAAGGAGCCTTGCACTCTACAGGTTTGTAGATGTTAGTTACACTTTATTTCAGACTCAGGTCCATATCAGTATAAAAACAATAAAATAAAGAAATCACAAAATAACACAAAACTATAGAATGCAAGCATCACACTCTACAGGTTTGTAAGTGTATATGTTCAGCTTTACTTTACAAAAAATACAGCTGGAAAATATAGAATACAGTCATGTTACTATACAAGTACACAAGGATTAAAAACACATATAGACTATTGTTCCAGTGCTTCTAAAAACAAGATGAATTGTCTCAGTTAAGGCCGCTACTTGCAAGCTACTAACAGGTAGCTTGCAATTGTCCATCCTGCATCATCATCATATATCACCTGAGGGTTATTCAGTTTTGCATGACTAGCTGCACCACACGTGTGCTGTGTAAAGTACAGTCAGCTCTAAAAATAGCTAATTTCATTTAATTTGGACACAGAAAATTTGTGTAGCAACATGTTGGCTTGTGCAAAGAACAGCACTCATGCTGCACATTGCCATCATGGAATAAATCATCCTCACTGTGAACCAGATATTCAACTTTGTTCACTACATTTAAGATTTGGCCGTCCTTAAAGACCGAGGGGAAATCTAGTCCAATGTAATGTCATAGCTCACAGCATCACTTGAACATACTTCAAGCAGTGACTGTTAACCAGCATTCTGCACAATGCACGTTTCACTAACTTGAGTAAAATGAACACTGTTTAAAACAGGAATGGACTGAACCTCGGCTCTTATGAGAAATGGATGATCATCACTCGTTTTGACCAGCAGCAGGTTGGAGCTTACACCTGTCGACCGATCCCGCCACAAAATGTACAGTGCCCCTCCCTCTCCCTCGCTCTGGGACGTGAGTAACATCAATCAAACAATCAAGCCGACCAAAACAGGAGGATTTCAGGATACCTGTTCCTACCTACACATGCCTGCAGGACACCGAAACACGTGCAGCTAAAACTATATCCAATGTTTATGTATTTAAGAGATTTGCAATACAATATGTGCAATAGCATGTGAGGATTTTAACAGTTAAAAAAGCTTCAAATGTTTTATATGATAAACTACAAACGTATTTACATTTTGTAATATATCTCCTCCTGTTGTCTTCCCTCTCTGTACCAGTTTTCTTTCTTATATCTTCTGTTTTTCCTTCTCTCGCTCTCCCTCCAGATGGCCCTCACTCCACCTCTATATCTGTGTTTCCTGGAGGGGAGGTGACCGAGGGGGGGTCGGTCACTCTGACCTGCAGCAGTGATGCAGCTCCGCCGGTAGAAAGCTTTGCATGGTTTAAAGGTACAGGACAGTCCGGGCTGTTTACGAACGGTTGATGACAGAGATGGTGTTTGGAGTGTCCTCTAACGGTAGGTCATACATGTGCTAATCTGCACGTGTGTCTCTGCTCTTCAGACATGGAGAGTGGCAGCATCCCGGACAGCTTCCGGCCTCAGCTCCACCTGTCCCACCTCAAGTACTCAGACAGAGGAGAGTACTTCTGTGTAGCGCGCAGCTCACTGGGGACAGACCGCTCCAAACCACTGCTGCTCAATGTCACTTGTAAGTGTGATTTCATCACTGTCACAGGCATGGTGTGCAGGCTACATCTTACAGAAATTATTATGGATTATCAAAACCTATATTAGATCTGGATGTATGATGTGCTATATGTCTCAGGTCTCACTCATTATCTACTTGATGGAGGAGTGGGTCCACAAAACACTTCTGGAGTCTCAGGGGTAAACAGTGTTGCGGCCAAATCCAATACAATTGACACCACGCGGCAGTATGGAGGCATTTAATGTTTTTTTGAAGTTGTTTCTTTTACATTTGAAGAAGTGTTCCCCAGTTGGATTGGATTTGGCTGCAGAACTGTTTACCCCTGACTCAAACACTTCACCCACCCCTCCATCAGATTAGTGGTGAGTAGATAATGAGTGCCTTTTTGGGTCAACTATTATGTTAAAATGAAGAAGAAGAAGAAGAAGAAGAAGAAGATTATTATTATTTTTTGGTATATTTGAAATCCCATATTTAAGATTCAACATTCAGTTTCCTGGGTAAAAACAGCATGATGGATTTGATATGGTTTGTTGGAGACAAAAACATTCATGATGTGGTAATGATCCTCCTGTTTTTTTCTCTGTCTCTGCGACTACTAGACTCTCCAAAGAACACACATGTGCTGCTGAGTCCTCGAGGGGACATCAGAGAAGGTTCATATGTGAACCTGAGCTGCGTCAGCCACGCCAACCCTCCTGCCTACAGGTACCAGGAATCAACATGGAGTTTCCTTCAAGTATAAACCAAACACATGACAAACACATGACCTGAGTATTACCTTTCTACATTTTAAATGTTTTCATATCATGGTCTTTAAGTGTTTTCCCTTTGTTATCATATAAAGTAGGAATGAGAACTTTTGACCAAAATACAGTAGATAAACAGTATATCCATATCTCCTTATTTAAACTAAACCCAGTGTTATCAGTCTATCTATCTCTATCTCTCTCTTAAAAAAAATGACACTGTTTTCCATTATCATCTCTCTCGCAGATATGCTTGGTATCGTATTCTAGGTGAACAGGTGTTGGCTAAAGGAACATTTCAGAACCTGACGTTACCATCGGTGCGTGCTCACAGCGCTGGTCAGTACTACTGCACCGCATCCAACCGGTTAGGATACCAAACCTCCCCCGTTGCAACACTCACTGTAGTCTGTAAGTAGTGGCGTTGGGTCTCTTCTACATTTAGATTATTATCTGAGATAGTTTTGCCAGAAGCATCTGACCAAATATTGGGGTTGATATCAGCAATCTCTCCTTACCTCCACCTTCCTTTTTTGTCTCTCATTGTCACTTTGACTTTGTATCCCAAAGAATCATAACACACCTTTAAAAATTGTCCATGTCATGTGGATGAAGAAAAGATTTGATTAGTGCAATCAACATAAACTCAAATCCACTCCCTGTCTTGTTTCCCCTCCCTCTCTCTCCAGATCCTCCTAAGAACACCTCGGTTCTGGCTCGTCCCTCCAGTGTGGTGGACGCTGGCCGACAGTTGACTCTGACCTGCAGCAGTCAGGCTAACCCAGCAGTGGACAACTTCACATGGCACCGCTTAGCTCTGGACGGGGGCTCTGTACAATGTTAGCATTCAAAAAATGTGATTCCACTTGAAGTTAATTTAACAAAATCATCAATACTAAAGTTCCTATGTGGTAAAATGCTTATAAAAGCTCATTGGGCCCCTGTTCTGTTTATCTATGTGTCTGCCTTTCTCTGAAACGCTCTTTGTGCTCCATTGCTCAGCGTTGGGCGCCAAGTCTGGTCCAGTTTTCACCTTCTCAGAGGTCGGCCCTGGAGAGAGCGGCCAGTACTACTGTGAGGCCAGGAACCGAATCGGAGCCCACAGCTCTCCGGTTCTCACCGTACGAGTCAGAGGTAAATTGAGACTCATACATTGACATCATCTCACCCTTCACACTCTTTGTTTGTCTATCTTTGAACTGTGTCACAACAAAAGTGAAGCATATTTCGTTTATGTATATTTCAATGTAGATTATCACTTTTATTTGTATCCCTGTCAGCAGTGTGTTGGTCGGTTAGGTCACCCATTCGGCCTTAACTGAAATATCAATATCAGACAGAAGGATATTAGATTCACTAAATATATTTATAGTCCCTGAAGAGTGAAACCAGACTTTCCCCAGGTTGTCTGGCTTCCTCTCACATTTGAGGTCAATTGGAGCCTCTAAATTGACCACAGGTATGAGTGTGAGTTGTAGTTTGTCTCTGTATGTTGACCCTGTGATACGCTGGTGAACTGTCCTCGGTGTGCCCCGCCTCTTGCCCAATGTCAGCTGGGATTGGCTCCAAGAGAGTTTCTTACGAGATCTTCAAAGTCCTGATACGTATGATAATGTGGTGCTCATGTGCCTAAATGTGAAGTATTACTTTGTGAAACTGATTTTAATGCAGGCAATAGACTAAGATGACTCTTAGACACAAATTTTCGCTTCACTTTTGTAATATAACAACTAATTCTTGATTTTTGTATGGCTCTATACTCTGTTGTAAGATAATGAACTTGTCATATGCTGATTTACTAGTTTGTTGTTTTGTTTTTATAACAACAAATATGGAATATATTTCTTTAAAATGATTATTGCCAACATTGCAAGTTTGTGAACCTTAAAAACAGACAAAGCAGAGGAACCTGGTGAGTTTAATGAATTGTAGTGGTTCATCTCTGCTTTGACATCATGTGTACTAGTGTATTGCAATGGAGGAGATGGCATGTCTCTGATACCCTCTGGGAAACACCCCTCCCCCATTCTTGACATCTAGGTTTCTGATTATCTGAGATTTATGTGATATTGTGGCACTGACAGTGTTTTATGTAGGTCTCTATGAGTTTGAAGTGAGTGATAAAACCTCCCTGTCACTACCACAGCACCAGGTCCAGGCTCTGGTCTTCATTGTGCTCGCATGATTCCTGGCTGTTTGTCTATGAGTCATGGTGAGTCATGTAAAGTCCTCTCACTATGAGGGCAGAGGAGGAGGTGATGAGGTGTTGTGGAAAACTACTATTTGAGTCTAGACAGCTGAAGAAGTGGAGTTAGGTTTGGACATCACAACTGGAAACACACGTCTCGAGTCTAGACAGCTGCAGGATGATGCACAGCTCTTTTCCCGTTCCCTCGCTTTCCCTTTTTCTATTTTTATGTCTGCTGTTTTCTTTTAGCTCGCTGCACTTCTATTTTTGTTCATTTCATGTCATCTCTCATCCATCCACCATTTCCTCGTTTCACTTCTTGCTTCCAGTCGTGCTGATGATGACCTCTCTTATCCTTCCCCCGACAGGTCGCCTTAAGGTCATTGCCTTGGCATCCGCAGTGGGTGTGTCTGCTGGACTCATCACTCTGACGGTGGCCATTATGATCAGGTGACAGGAATTACAGTTGTGCCACAAAGTTTGGGGACCATTCAAAACGTTACATATTTCTACTCACATACAGCTGACGAGCATGTGACCAGATCCTCTAGTATAGATATGTATCTGCACTGCAGACATCAGGATGCAACAAAAGCATGGTTCAATTCCTGCAAGGGGGCTCCACATTCCTATTGGTGACAGGCTGTAACTGAAAGGCAAAAAAGTGAACTAAACAAACCTCACCCCAAATGTCATTTAATTTTCCTGGCAAGCCTTTTGAAAGCATCAGAGCAGTTAGGGTTAGGACACAAAATTCACTCATTGTTCATTTTGAAATATTTATCTTCATTTTAGAGCATCCAGTGTATTTCCAGTTTATGCTTATGTGTGTCGCATCTGATGCAAAAATGCAACATGTGACATTGACAATTGAGAATAAACCTGATCCGTCCAAAGCTGAATATGTAGAATTTGTTTTATCAAGTTCGCTGTCTGCTGTAGTATAGTGTTCTAAACCTGAATCAGGAAATGTTAACGTTCAAATTAGCACACGTAAAACACATATTGCTCTGCTGAACTGAATTTAATTTGATATCATTACATAAAGTTTCTCTCTTACACCCGACTCTGACTGACTTCCAGCGTCCCTGGATCTCCAGCTCCTCCTGTTCGTGTGCCAAATTGTCCTTGGGCAAGATATCAAACCCGAAATCACACCTGATGACAGTGTGTGAATGGAGTGTAAGGTGCTTTGATTGGTTGATAGGACTAGGAAAGAGCAATATAAATACCGCCCATGTACCATCTGCTTTCATAGAAACATTTTTCCAATAACTTTCTTGTTAAATGTGCAGCAATGTTCTTCTTGGAGAGCAGTGGCTTTGTCTATATCCTAGCATCTACACATACTGGTTCAGTTTTAGTCTGATGGTAGACTGATGAACAATGACATTAGCCCATGCCTGAGAGACTTGCACATCCCAATCCTTTTTTAGCTGTCACCTCATTGCAAAAAGGTTCTTTGTTCGAATGAAGGTCCGGGCCCTGAGCCTTTCTGTGAGGAGTTTACATGTTCCGTCCCTTGCTGTGAAGGTTTTCTTAGGGTAATCCAGCTTCCTCCTGCAGTCCAATGGGTTAGGTTAATTGGAGACTTTTATTTGACAGTAGGAGTGAATGTGTGTGTAAATGGTTATTTGTCAATGTGATATGCTGGCAACATGTCAAGGCTGTACCCCTCCTCTCGCCCACTGTCGGCTGAGATTGGCTCCGGAAATTATCTTTGATTCAAGCATGGTACATTTCCACATCTGCATGATGAAGATCAGATATTGATGGTGAATAAAAGGTTTTATTCTTTCAGTAAAGTCCACACGCCAAATCACACTGACTGATAACCCCGAACATATTAGTTTTTTAAATTAACTGATATATGTCCATTTATATCAGTGATCCATTAGGTCTACATACTTCGTCCTAACCTTTTCCAACAACAATTAATGTTACTGTTAAATGATTAATATGTTATATATTGTGGGGGTTTTTTGTTCTCATTGTCTAGTTTCAGAAGAAGATCTGGTTGTGATTGAGGTCAGCTGCATGTGATTAGGAATTGTACACTGCTGTTTTCTCACTGCTCAATGTGCTACTATTTCTGTTGTTCTCTGCATTATTAAAAATGTTTGTCTTTTATAGCTTTTTTTACTCAATATGAGTTTGTTGAATATTGCATTGATTTCTTTTGCAGGAGTTTGATTCTCTGTCAGCCTGTTTTCTGGATTAATTGAATTACATTTGTGTTATATGTTATCACTTTATTATGGTTTGATAACCGTTTCTGTGTCTCCGCAGCAAGAACATGCACAAAGTAGACATGGAGTCAGTAGAAGTAGCAAACAAGGTACAGTAATAACTGTGTAATTATTTTCAATACCCTTAAACTTACTTAACAGTTCTTCTACCTGTAAATAAAATCAAGTTTCTAATATTACACTTATCTAGGATGTGCGATTTGAATTCACTTTTTTGTCTTTGTGTGTGTGTGTGTGTGTGTGTGTGTGTGTGTGTGTGTGTGTGTGTGTGTGTGTGTGTGTGCGTGTGTGCGTGTGTGTGTGTGTGTGTGTGTTTGTGACCCCAGCGTCCGTCACTGACAGTTGACACCATGTTCTATGAGTCAGCCCAACAGACCTTCCCAGTGAGAAAGGGCAAGATGTCTGACATTCCGGTAAGCAGCTAAGTCTTACAACCCAAATGAAAACTACTGGAATATTTGATTTAGTTTTTTTTTGTGTAACTGTCTAGGAAGAACCAGAAGACTTGAGTGACAGCTCCCATCCCTCCATCGTTCCTCTAAAAGATGCCCCGCCAATCACAGAGGTTGAAACTCGCAAACCCGCCCCCAACTACATCACTGTCCACTACTCCAAGTTGTGCAGGTAGCTTGTTTTTCTTTTCTTTTTTAACCAAACCCAGTTTACATGAAATCGTGCCCCTTTAGATTAAGGGTGATTTAGTCATCTGGAAGTGGAGTTTGTTTCATCTTAACTGAGTTGGTACCATAGACTGTATGGTTGGTACGTGCCATGTCTATCTTCATCTCTTCCTCTCCCCCTCTGAATCCGACTCTTTCACTTTCCATCTCTTCTTTTTTTCATTTTCCAATATTCTGTCATCTTCCTCCATCTGCTCTTCCTACCGATCTGTTGACCGCAGCAGCACATCTACTGTTTCATGTCTTTATTTTACAACCTCACTGGTTTATTCATCCACATCTCCCTCTTGCTCTCTTGTTGTCATCATCTCCTGTCATCGCTGTCTCTTTGGACTGTTTCATTCCTCCTCTTCTTACGCCTTCTTCTGTTTGTGATATTACAATAAATCTCTGGTCCCAGTATTGACGCACACAACAATATATCTGCTCATGCGATAATCTGACTCAGATGTCCAGATGAACTCATATGTTTTTTATTCGTTGTTGATGTTAATTCAGTGCAGACCAAGTGCAGGTCCACAACCTGCCACGAGGTGCTGATAGAAAACCAAATGACTCCTCCAAAGTTGTTTACACTTTACTGCCCCAGCCTCGTCCCTGAACCGAAGTAAAACAGGTATGTCTATATATTACTACTGATACTAATACTGATATTAATCATAATAATATAATAATAACAACAACAAAGTTACAAAGGGCTTCATAAATGAAACACAAACCTAAAAAAACATTCAAATAGCATTCAAACCAAATAAAAACAGTCTTAAAATAATTAAAGAATTTGGCATGACCACACATATAGTATAAACATTGGAACAAATCAGAACTAAGATCATCCACCTGCGTTCTTAAAATGAGTTTTTACAATAATCAACTACAGTTGTGCCACTGAGATAGACACATTACATATAAGGGCTGCTGCACACTACAGGATTTTCTAATCTTTTTAAAAAACGTTGGAGACCACAGACATAATAACAGGTTTGACCAATTGTTAATCTTATAATCTTCAGAACACACACACACTGGACAACTTGGCCACAGCCTCAGACCATGCGCTATATCTTCTTCAGTAAGAAAAACAAAGAGGCTGTTTTGCAGCGGAAAAAAACCATGAATGTTGTCATGGATTTTACATTTTGCAGTGCGAGCTGGAAGTGAGTCAGAAATTCATTGCTCTTTTTCATCACAGCTATTCAAGTACGCAACATTCGGTTGGTGACACTTCCCAGTCATCTCTCTCTCTCTCTTGCACGCTCTCCGCCCCGATTGTAGAAAGGGAAAAATCGGGTCAATAATCGGTAACAACCCGATTATTCTATAGTGTGCAGCAGCCTTAAAATTATGAAACATAACATTCAGAGTTATGTGTCTGTTTTATCTTTAACATCAAGCGCCTAACCCTAACCCCACTCACCTTTCTGTTCCTATTATTCTAGTTTATTTGTATCTTCTGACTGTTCCTCTTTCTCCCTCAGCTGAACCAAACTCCAGCTTCGTCCTGTGAACCAGAGAGACTGAAATGGAACCAGAAACGACCCCCTGTGAACTCAACTGATGCCTTATTACACTATTCTGAGTCAGACATGTTGTTATGGTTCCACAACATGTGGCCCTGCTGCTGACTGCGAGTCCTGTGTCTGCACTGTGCTGCATGTCTTTCCTGTTCTTCCTTTTCTATGCATCTCACTACAGTTTTATCTGATGAAGTCAAAGTGCTAAAGTCCTGAGTTAGAGAAAGCATCATCACTACTAATAGCCACCTTGCCTGCATTCATATCAACAGTAAATGTTATAACCACTGTTGCTTATTAGTTCATGTGTGACATTAAAATTTGCAACCACTATGTAGATGGAGCAATATGACTGTTTGCTGCATTCACTTTTGCAACCTAAGACTGAAAAGTCATAATCATTTTCATTCAAACTTCTTTGACTCCAATAAATGTGACAGTGTGGTATTACACATAATAGTGGGGAAAAGCTGAATAAAATAAGCCATATTTGACATGAATCTGCACACTCTATTATTGTTCTTATTGCTAATGCTGTGACATTTATTCAATTATTATAGCTGTTGTCTTTCCATTTCTGCTGTAGCTTAGCCAGCAGTAAAGCAAATTACACATGGAGTTTGTTAATAAAAAATGTTGCAACTTGATTCTTGTAGTTTTTTTGCGAGTCACAAATACTTCAAACTAAGCATATATTAGTAAAGTAAGAGGAATTGAATAGACTTCACACTATTTAACTATCATTTTCTCTGACAAAATGTTGCCGGCTACGTGAAACCTCACACATAGGAATCATCCAAACATGTTGAAGCAACAGCACTAATATATTTCGTACGCTCCATTTTATTTTGTACTGTATGTTCCGTACGTTGATGTTTCAATAGTAAGGAAGTGGAGGTTAGTTTTCAGCTCTGGTTGAATTACATGTCCTCTGGTGTGGATTTGAGAAATTGTTCCACACTGAATGTAACACATCCGTCAGGCTGGACAACCCCCATCTGAACGTCCACAATGAAGAGGATAAAGTGATCGTCCTGAGTGATCCTTACTCCTGCAAGTTGATGTTTTAGGATTCCTACTTGGCAGCTTGAGGCTGACGACATACCAGCCTGATAGACTTACAGTCCCTCTTAGGTGAAAATCACTGTGATGTGATGTCACAAACATAAAAAAACAATCTTGTCAACTTGTGGGTGGAGCTCAGTACCTGGGAGAGGCTCCTCAACTGCAGGTGACATTGTGATGGCGGGGAGTGGGTAAGGTGGGGTCAGGGCTGTATTTACATATATTTACATATATTTATATATATACATTTAAGGACTTTTTTAAGGCCATGAGGATAATCTAATTTCCACTTGGCCATTGCAAGATGAAGCCGGTGACAGCGTTGTAGACCAGTGTTGTGCCAAAACTTGATTGTCTGCCAGTAACTGCTCATCGTCCTCTGGAGCGTTTTCTGTTAAAGTTGTATCGCCTTGTTCATATTCATCTACAGCTGCTTTAACATAAATCAAACTGCCCTAACATCATAAGCGTGTGGGGATTAGACCGTGATAACAAAGGTGTGTATTTGTAAAACATTTAACTTTTATCCTTAAATTATAATAACAATTAAGGCCATAGAAGTTAATTGCATAGTCAGACATGACAGTATGGTGAGCGTAGGCAATAGTAATGTCTCCGATGTTCATGTATTTGTCTATGTCTATTGTCCATGTTTGCACAATATTTGGATACCACACTATAACTTACAAGATTTATGGAGGGGTTATACATAAAATAAAGAAATTATCTTCTTTTTACAATTTTCCTTTTGACTCTGCATTATTTTTACCTGTTCTGGGCCTGAGTTGATAGCCAATCCTGTCTGTACGAGCAAGCTATGAATTGATTGTTTTAGATCCACTTCTTTTAACAACACCTTCTTCCACAGGACTTCTGGTGGCACCAGGGTGAAGATGGCCGCATGAAAGTTCAGCGTTGGACAGAACTACTATAATTCTCCCTGCAATCTAGGAGATTTAAAGGGAACATATTATGAAAATTCCACTTTTGTAGTGCTTCTACATGTTTGTTTGGGTATCTGGCATGTCTACCAACCCAAAAACTCTGAAAAAAAACAAATCCTGCGTTTTTTTCTGGTTTCTCTATGTCAGAAACGTCATACTTGAGTGACTGCGAATGAGCTTCCGTGCGTCTCCTCCGTCACAGGCCAAATGGGAGTCTCTTACATAGCCTCCCCCCATGTAAGAGACACACCCCTCCGCCCCCCATACACTCATTATAGTTTTGGATCCGCACAGATCTGTACGTAACGTCCCAGCCTCTGAAGACATAAGGGCGAAATAGATTGAATTCATATTTGAAGGCAATGTCCCCTTTTTACTCTGTTTTAGACAGAGTAAAAAGGGTGCTGTTTTAAATGATCCTTGTGGTATTTTTGACAAAAATATGTTACAGACATTTTATTAAGACCCAAAGGAACCATATCAACTGTGGTAATATTGGCATAATATGTCCCCTTTAATGTTAATTAGTGTTAATTAGCACATAGAAATGCCAGGGTTAGAAGAAGAAAGGGGCCTTGGTCTGGCTTTAAAGGGATAGTTCCCCGAAAAATTTAAATTCACCACTCCTCATCACTATGCTGATGGAGGAGTGGGTCAAGTGTCTCAGTCCATAAAACACTTTTGGAGTTTCAGGGGTGAACAGATAAAATTGAATTTGTGAAACTGTACTGTAAAGTGCTTTGAGTGGTCATCAACACTAGAAAGGTGCTTTATAAATACAAATCATTTAACCATTTAACTTATAAACGTTGAAATATAATCACACAATTTGTCACAGACTGCCTCAGAGAATGTGGTGAAAGGGGAGTGCAGGTGAATGATGGTAAAGCACATAAACCGTGTGTGTGTGGAAATCAGCAAGATTATCCATCAAAGCAGCACATGGATGAGCACATGTATCATGTGTACTGTGGAGGTGATGATGATGATGATGATGGTGATGATGATGATGATGATGATGATGATGATGATGATGATGATGATGATGATGATGATGATGATGATGATGATGATGATGATGATGATGATGATGATGATGATGATGATGATGATGATGATGATGATGATGATGATGATGATGATGATGATGATGATTATGATGATGATGAAGACGATGATGATGATGATGATGACGATGATGATGATTAACGTTCCATAAAAGCTATGATAGAACAACGATTAAAAACATATTTAGACATAATGATTTATGATGTTTATTTTGTAAACAAAAACTCAGAACACAAACTGTTTGTAGCCACCAGTTTCTAATTTTCATTTGTTCTTACATCAACAGGGGAAAAAGATGAATTGCAAACATTGTCGAGAAGTGAAACCCTGAAAAATGTTTTGCTTACGTCTCACCCTCCGCTTGTGCATGTTGTTGTAATGCAGGACTCTGAACACATTGCACTGAGTCCCCTGTTGTGTAAGACCGATGAATCAATGTGTCCCCTTCCTCCGTCAATGTGTGTGTCTGTTTGTGTAGATTCAGATCATGAAAGTGAGGACACTCCAACTTTATGTAATCAGCTCTCTGAACGTTTGAGGATGAGAGGAAGCAGGGCGAAGCCACATTCCCACTTCTGCTTTTCATTCCTCAACACCATCTCGTGAACAAGCAACTGGTCTGTTTGCTTAAGCGGGTGAGTACTTTTCACTTTTATACTCTTTTTTTGACATTGTGCTGTCCCCAGAATGACAAGTAATGAATCGTGTTGTGAATAATCATGTTCTAGGGAGATTTTAACAATGGAAAGTTGGATGCTGATGATCCTTGTTTTTATGCCAGGTAAGGAAATGACAACACACAATTATTGTGTATCGGATGTTATCTCTACCTTTAAATTGAACTTGTGTATTTGTCAACATTTTTGCCCGAAGGTGTTTGGAGTGGAGATTGGAGCGTGACCTTCGAAAATCAGTGTGCTTTGAGAGGGGGATCAGTAGTTATGAAGTGCAGCTATGACTACCCTTGGTATCAAACAGTCACTAAGGTGGTCTGGTCTAGAGCCCTGTTTACATCTGGCAAGTGGCGGCTGCATTCCCTTTCTAGTCTCTCTTCGCCCCCGGACTTTGAATACGTGGGTAACCGAAATCATAACTGTAATCTGAAGATCAACAATGTACAACCCACTGATGAGGGATATTACTTTTTTCGTTTTGAGACAAAGTCAGACAAATGGACAAGCAAAACCTATGCTTATTTGTCTGTTAAAGGTAACAAAAAATAAGTATTATTAATTTATAGATTTGTCATGAATAAACAAAATTGAGTAAAATTTATTTTTTCCTGTTTCTGTACCTGGACCAGAGTTAACCGCTGTTTTAAAGCCGAGCACTGTGAAAGAGGGAGATGATTTCAGGCTGACCTGTGTGTCAGATTGTCCTACAACCATTGTCTGGTTTAAAGATGGACAGCAAGTGGGGAAACCAGGGTTCCCGGTGAGGAGAGAGGATGCTGGGAGCTACTTCTGTGCTGTCTCTGGACAAGAGACAGTCAGATCCAACTCTGTGACTCTGAATGTTCTGTGTAAGTACACTATTAACACTGCATCTCAATTTATAGGCTTTTCTCCACAGCAAACCTGGCACCATTCTATGTAAAGCCCCATTTCAACTGGTCAAAAAAAACCACTAACCCCAAATAACATCAAGTTACATCCGGCATCAGCCTGCAACTGGAATTCAATTATTTACTCCGGGGTAAAAAGACTCCGCAGCAGACACTGGTTTTATATGCTATGATCAGCAGTGATGGAATGTGACAACTGGGTGAACCAGTTAATTTAGCAAGACAGCAGCTTGAGAGAGTGCCTCAGTTTTTTTGTGAACATGACACACCGGTGGAAAAAAAAAAATCTAAATAGATATCCTCCACTGGCAATGGCCTATTGCTCCGTTACAGGGATACAGTTTTGCTGTTTTACCTTGCAGCCTTTTAAACTGTTGCTCAGGAGGCAGAGTGGGTTGTCCACTAATCAGAAGGTTGATCGATCCCTGCCTCCTCCAGTCCACATGCTAAAAGTGTCTTTTGGCAATATAGTGAACCACTAATAACCCCTGACGTCTCTGCTGACTATGTGACAGACGAATCGCAGCATGAATGTGTGTGTGAATAGGTGAATGAGGCTGGTGCTGTAGCTCAAGGTTATACATTGAGAAAAGAGATATATAAATGCATCTATCCAACATTCACCATTCCAGCTACTATAACACTTGATTTAGTCGGTGAATTAAATGACTTTAGGTCATTCACGTAATTATTTCGTATTTTAGTATTTTTTATGTCTGTACCAAGTCCCTGTAAAAATAAGGCAACTACCTCCATCAAAGCACCATCGTACCCTTAAATTAAATCAAGCTGCCCCGAATTACACACACCTAGTCTTCTAAATATACCAGATTTTTTCAAATCAAAATCCATGAATTATTCCCTGCATGGGAAATCTGTCATCATCCTATCTCACAATGTTAAAGAAAGCTAAATAAAATTGTAGTAGTAGACAAAAAAAAAAATTTCTCTTGCACAATCTGAACAATACACAGTACAAACTGTAATAAATATATATATAATAAATCTAATGTATGTGTTGTAAATATATTGTTGTATCATCGCTTCATGCAGTAGTATACAGTTTATTTAACCTCATACTCATTCCTTATGTCCCGACTTCATTTCTTTGTCTGCCTGGCTAAAAATCCCTGATGCTCTTTCTATCAGATGCTCTAAAGAGTGTAACGCTGTCGGTGAGTCCACCAGGAGACGTCGTCAAAGGAGGTTCAGTGACTTTCAACTGCAGCAGTGATGCAAACCCACCTGTGGAGCCCAGAGGATACAGCCTGTACATGGACGGAGAGTTTATCAGTTCAGGGCAGGAACACACCATCTCTGACCTGCAGCCCAGACACAGTGGACTGTACCACTGTCAGGCCTGGAACAATGTTAGCTGGAGGGGCGATGACATGATGAACTCAACCAACATTCACCTGGATGTCCTGTGTGAGTGTAAAGACATGTTGCAATGAGACGTCTGTTCTCATGTACGTGTTACTTCGATAGATAGATAAACAGACAGACAGATGGACAGACAGAAAGACATATAGACATATAGACATATAGATAGATACATAGATAGATAGATAGATAGATAGATAGATAGATAGATAGATAGATAGATAGATAGATAGATAGATAGATAGATAGATAGATAGATAGATAGATAGATAGATAGATAGATAGATAGATAGATAGATAGATAGATAGATAGATAGATAGATAGATAGATAGATAGATAGATAGATAGATAGATAGATAGATAGATAGATAGATAGATAGATAGATAGATAGATAGATAGATAGATAGATAGATAGATAGATAGATAGATAGATAGATAGATAGATAGATAGATAGATAGATAGATAGATAGATAGATAGATAGATAGATAGATAGATAGAGATTTTTCTCATCTTGTGTCAGCCTTTAAAATGAAAAATGACAAAGTTGAAAATTCTCAGTTATCTACTTCCTCAGTTTCAATATTGCCCCAGTAATATCATGATGTGTCAAAGAGTCATGAGAGGATACATTGTGAAAGGCTCTGAGGGAGAGGAAGTGCTGATTAAAATGTTCATGTTGACTCATGCTTACACAGTAGCCCACATGTACTGTACGTCAACCTGACCAGCCTCCTGATATTGGTGTTCCAACAGGAGAAAATAATTTTAAGAGATTAACCTGATTACTTCAAACGAGATTGTGCCAGGAAGAAATTGTCATATTTTGGAGAAAAGTATATCAATGAGCATATTTGAAGAAAAATTAATAATATAAGACGTGCAAACATGAGACCCTCAGATTTGAGGAGCCCAGACAAAAAATAGCTGCACTGTTATCACTTGTCTCATCATCCACATGTGCTGTTTGTCCTTTTTCTCAGACGGCCCAGTGAACATCTCAATTTCAGTGGATGATCCACAATTTGCTGAGGGCAGCAGTGTGAATCTGACCTGCAGCAGTGAAGCCAACCCTGCGGCCGACAACTACACCTGGTACAAGAGGACAGACTCTCCCAGCTCCAGCTCATGGCTCCAGGTGGGCTGGAGACAGGTGCTGTCTCTTTCCTCTGTGGAGGCGTCCCACACTGGACTCTACCTCTGCCAGGCCAGTAACAGTGTGGGGACGGGCAACTCAACTGATCTGCTGGTGACCCCGAAAACAAAGGAACGCGGTTCGTGCTGCTAAAGAATAAATCTTCATCATTGTGTTCAACAGAGCGGGGTTAGGTTTGTCCTCCTCTAATCAAACCCTACTGTGTGCTCTTCCTCAGGCAGCCAGTTGCACCTGATCATTGCCGGAGTTGGAGTCATTGTTTTGGTGACTCTTGTGGTAGCACATCTTTTGTACTGGTGAGTCAATAAATGTCATTAAGAGTGAATGTGACACAGCCATTTACATATATAGTCTCCACATCTCTTATGATGATAAGTGTCTCCTGTACATCATGTAAAAATGAGTGTGTGTGTGTGGGTGTGTGTGTGTGTGTGTGTGTGAGTGTGGGTGTGGGTGGGTGCTGCTGTGGTTTCCATTATTACAAAACAACTTTTTTTTTTTACAGGAAAAAACAAAGGACCAATGCAGCAGAAAAAGTGAGTACATCTAAAAAAAAAGTCCTCAAATAACCGATCTGAACTTTATTAACTTTATTAAACTCTTGTGATTGACTGTCAGTTTTACAAGGGTCAGTGGAAAGTTTGACTTCCCATTCAAGCAGTTACACAGATCAAAACTAGTCATGAGTCACCTTATAAAACCACATGTAAATTCACTGGATCCAGATATTTATTTGGATGTGCAGCAAATTGCCCATTCTCATAAATATCAGTCCCATAAATATGACAGATTTTTGTCATCAAGATCAAGATCCATAAATTATTCCTTGCGTGGGAAAATGTAAGAAAGACCTGCCCAGTCTGGTAATGTTTGAAAAAACTTTTTTTAATTCGTGGATCTGCCCCTTAATCATTCCCCGCAACAAACTTTTATGGGTTCCTCCCGGTTCCTATAGCACATTCTTCCACCAAGTTTAATTGGGATCCGTCCAGTAGTTTTTTCGTTGTTCTGTTAACCAACAGACAGACATACAAACCTTCATTGGCAAAGGTAACTAGAAGAGCACTCAGTAGAGCACATACTTCCACCAAGGCCCGACAGTCCCCTAAATCAAGCTGCACCAACACACACTCAGAGATATCTCTCCTCTTAATATGCCAGATTTTTGATATTCAGACTCATGAATTGTTCCCTAAGAACCTAGTGAAAATATTTCTTTTAAAAGTCCTATATTGCAATGTTAGTGTCTTGAAACCATCGTACCCTTTGTCTGGATTAGCACCTAAATTTAATCCTGCTGAAAAACAAACAAACAAACCAACAGACAGGGGTTAACACATGACCTACTTTCGCAGTAAAAATTGAATAATTTAAATGTTTTCTTTGATATGATTTTTTTTCCTAACCTTAATTTATACCTGCCCTTTGTTGTTTTCTCTACAGGGCTTGAGTTCTTCATCCACAGAAGATCAGCTGGACACTGTTTACGCCAACATCAACACATTTTCATCCTCTCCGAGGAACACACACCACAAACATTTTGTAAGTGTGGTCCACAAACATGCATGAGCATATGCAGAACATACAACACAATATTTTTGAAATAAATTCACTGTGCATGTTCTCCCTTCAGGTTCCTTCTTTTGATGAAGCTGAACTTATCTATACAACAGTGGCCATCAAACCCAGAAACAACAGCAGAGCTCCACAAGAGTCCAGGTAGATTCACTGAACAAACGTTTAACATCACAGCATTATATTCTATTATTCAATGTCGGTCAAGTGATAACTGTGCAGTCTCAAATTCCCAAATTATGAAATAAAACCTTAACTGTCACAGAGAAAAATTTAAACATTTCTATTTGTTTAGCTGTAGCTCCGACTTTACAGTAAATTAAGTAATGAGTGGATACTCCTTCCTCAAATAATCTATTATTATAAATGTTTATTTCACTTCCTAATCCTAATCACATGGAGGTAGCTGTCAACTGCAGTCTCACAGCAACAAGGTTCCCAGTTTGAATCCAAATTTGTGGCCTGTTTGGAGTTTGCATGTTCTCCCCATGTCTGCCTTGGTTTTCTGTGTGTACTACTGCTTCCTCCCTCAATTCACCATAGGTGTGAATGTGAAGTTGATTGTTTGTCTCTGAATGTTGGCTCTGTGATAATTGAGTGACTCGTCCAGGAAGTAACTCTCACATTGTCTGCTAGGATTGGCTCCTTTGACCATCAAGGGATCCCCCATACAGATAAAGGATGAATCGACTGATAGATGAAAATTAAAAGCACCAAAACCCAAAAGAATATTTTCTGAATGTGGCTGAATAACTGAAATAATAATGTAGATGAAATATATGGATTTATTTCAGGAAGGGTAAAACATTCAGACCAAAATACTGATACCCCTTTGCTGGGGACCCCCTTCAACCCCTCAAGGACCCCTCAGCGGTCCCTGACGCACTTTGAGAGCCCCTGCTTTAGTTTATTCAATCACTTGTATCTTAACATTGACACCTCATACAGTCATAAGGGTTCTGAATCAGACTGAATTTGCTTTGCTTTCTGTTTAAAGACACCATGAAACACTTCACTTATTAAATCTGTTTAAAATATATGACCTAATTAACATTTAAGAAATTCTACCCTCACATCTAATGTAGTTGAAAATAAATATTATTCACATGTGTAAAATGTGTTTCCATGGAATGTGAACTTCTGAAAACGAAACAAATTCACAGAATTCTTTACAAAGGGCTTGACCTCGGTGTCCAAGTTTCTGCAGCACAAACTGTGATTTTATCCTGTGTAAAAATTAATAAGTTGAGGAAAGAAAAGATGGTGGTGTGAGGTATGAGGTGTCAATGCTGCTGTGAACCTGCCATTATCAATGTAGACACAGTAACACCATCTGATGCATTGATGCTTATTAACATCCTCATTCTCTCTTCAGGGCCACAATAGGAGATAGCGAGGATTCTGTGATCTACTCGACTGTGGTCACATCCAGCTGATCCGATGTGAAGAGAAGAACAACAGTGTTAGTTAATAGGTTGAAAATGCCTTTTCTTCATTCTTTTGTTTTATGATGTATTTATTGGACGACTTTGTTTATTCATGGTTTAGTTTACAGTTGCACTTAGTGAAGCAGGTATTTCATATAATCCGACTATATTTGATAAAGCTACCTCAGAGATTGGTACTGTTGTGTTTATGAGACTGCAAACTACAGTATAACTATATATGCAGCAGTGTAGAGAATATTTAATAAGAATAAATTGGACTTTATCACACAGTTACTGTGGGCAAGTTGCTTTTAATTATGACTTCAATAAAATACTCAATGCAACAATTTACATCTTACAATACTTATCTCTCACGTCACATTTGCTATAAATGCATACATACTGTACATCAGAAGCAAACATGCCACAAACAGTTTAAATGTAGATTTTAGTGCTCACATCCCATTCTTTATTCAGGCCAGGTGAAGGACACTCACACAGTGTTAGCTACAGGTACTCAGAGGTACAGTAAAGTCTTCTCTAATACCTACTAAAATATATACTTCACGAGAAGATGATTTATGAGGTTATTGCACGATTGGCAATAAGATCTGTGTCAGACAAAAACATCTACATTAACAAGAAACAAATATTTACTAACTAATATTTACAAAATAAAGCAAAATACTGATGCAAACATGGACATTTGGTAAAGAGTTAAATCTTGTATGAATAATCATCCATGATGAAGTCAGGCTACTGCATAAAAACACACACTGCATTCAGCACATGGGTTTATAACAAAATGACAATTATACTGTGTAAAGATTTGTAATTTTGTAGAGATAAATGTGATCAGCTTGAATTACTCACGCATCAATGACAATATCTGTGTCTTGGTGTTGCACATTGTGAAAGTATTGAAAGTGTTGAGGCTGCACGTGGTCTTTAAATCTTTAAAATCTTATCGAATGAATACTTTTGATTACACCTAGAAAATTGAAGATAGAACTGAGTCTTTACAAGACCTCACTCATGTTATTGATGTTTAGCTCAAATATTATACTGGTGATTTGTTTCTGATGTAAATTCGGAGTAAATGCAGCTAATAAACAAGAGAGAACAGAAAGCCATTTCAGAAAAATAATGTCATTGTGTTCTACACGGCAGGAATCTGCAATCCAGTATATTGAGTCTTGTATTGTTTAGGGCCTGAGCACCGAATGCTGAGAGGCCCTATTGAATCTTTATGAATAATATTCATAATGTCTCGATAATGTCTCGGTAGCAAAGTTTGATTATAACTTTATTCCCTGTCTCAGCAAAACTTCCGGATGTATTCCAGACCACGTTATTTGGACAGGTGCACATTTTTACTCTTCAGGCTCAGGACATTCAAGTTAAATAAAATCATGGATCTTACAACATTAAGGTGCTATGTCTCAGCTTATATCTGAGTAGGTTCACATCAACATAGAAATAACTGTGAGGGAGATATAGACCTTTAAACACATAGTAGAAGAAGTTAACAGGTTAGAAAGAAATGTCTACACATATGAAGATTTACATATCTACCATTTTGTGGAAAGTCCTTTGCTGTGAACGGCTGCCTGAAGGTTTGGACCCACAGACTCTGATGTTCTCTTGGGCCTTTATTTTGGCAAACCAATTACCTTTGATATGATTTTTGCTTTTATGGGACTCATATACTCATACACATTAACATTTGCTTGCATAGTCACGTCTTCACTGGTCATAATGAGAGATGATTTTCTCCTCAAATCTGAGCCCCTGATCATTTCTTCTTGAACCAATGATTAAAAAACAGTGTAACTGTGGGATTAATGTGGTCGCTTGACTGCTCTCTAAAGGAATATGATATTGGCAAACCTTTTACCATGTGTAATAGAAGTGGAAAAATCCTCAACAAAACATTTCGGGTAAGAAGGGGTGTCCAGAACTTTGATACAAGAGGAACATCGCAGCTTTCAAGACCCTCCGTTGTAACTCTTCCCATTGACATGTACAGGATCTGTCCGTGTTGTCGTCTCAGTGTAGAAAAAGTAGAAATGTAGGAGTATTCATCTCATGTCCGGGCCAATTTGTGAACTCCTGGTGAGTTGTGATAGTTCTGAAGGAGAGAGGTCAGAAGAGAAACTGTTTTAACACACCGGGGGCTGTGTGAGTAAATGTTAGTCCTCTGTTGATCATTCTGTTTTTCATGGCCATAGCAGTGTTAAAGCAGATAAACCCGATTATCTCTATCTACTAATTCCACAAATCTCTGTCTGAAGAACAGTTCGCAAATATACTAAAGCAGTGGTCGACAACTGGGTCAAGCTGCAGCTGAAAATCGCCACCAGATCATTTGGGATGATTTGATTTTTCATCAGATTGACAAAGACATTCACACGTGTTGCAGGTTCTGAATTCACTGTCTGTATGTGGAACATATCTCAATAACCATTCATCCTATCAGCTTCATGTTTGGCATGTGTATTGTTAAGGACCCAAGAAATTGCAGAATTAAATTTGGTGCGATTTGAAGACGCTATACATTCAATATTAATTAACTTTAAATAAAAAGGTGACCACCGTTCTGTAGCAGCAGCGGCTGAGACTCCAGCGTAAGTGACATGGTCGTTCACGATTCTCCCCAGTTTGGGTTTCTACATACTGAGGTGTGCTTCACTGAACTTTAAATAAAGTCGTGAATAGCAGCAACTTCAGGGTTGGACTGGGTCCACAGGATGGACTGAGTCATTTACTAGGTCTTCACTTGCTCTTTACTAATTACTGCAAGTCTCTTTTACAGTTTCAGAAAGAAAACTGCAACCAGCATCACCGACACAGACCATAAAGACAGAAAGTGAACTTTCATTTAATTTCTTACTTCCACACTATTAATATACACACTGCTTGTGTTTGCAATTGGATGTTGTTGATGAGTTGTTTATAGATTACCTGAGTATTATTATCCGTATGTCTTTACTTGTCATTATAACAACACAATAAACTACAAAGCATCCAGCGTCTCACCCTCATGGCTGTAGATATCCACGGCAGAAACCGGGACACTCTGGTGTAGACGCCAGGTTTCTTTGGCATGGCACAGCCAGTTCCCCAGCTCACCACCCCCAGCAGGCGATACCGACTGCTCTTAGACAGACAGTCCTCTGCCACAAAGGGACCGCCACTGTCTCCCTGAAACCACACATGGTGCTAAAAGTTTACGCACACACCTTATAAGTGCCTTAGCTTTGACAGAAATGTATGAATGTAAAATGATATCAAACAAGTAGGGATATATGCATTAGATAGTAGATTTTAGATGATACACACATGAGGACATATCTGAGAATATGGTTCCCTGACTAGAAACCCAAACACATGAACATATGCCAGCTCTTTTACATGAACACATGCACACTCTGACCTGGCAGGCGTCAGTGCCTCCTTTTTCGTAACCAGCACAGAACATGCTGGAGGTGATCTGATTGTCGTAGTAGTCGGGAGCGTTACAGACAGCGTCACTGATAATGGGGACGCTCACTTCTTGGAGGACGTCTGCTAGATTACCTGCGAGTCAAACATCCCTGGTGAAACCAACAATACTATAGACTATTAACACCAATATATGAATATGATTCTGCTTCTTCAGTCATGACTTATTCACACTAATTTCATCTTTTATCGATCAAAATATACACGGAAGAGCAAATTGATGTGTTTCAATACAAATAACAAAACGTTTTGAGTGTCATAATTTGCAATCAAAGAAAACAATGAATGCAAATACCATCATCAAATGAATCACTGTCTGCAGTGTACGATGATACAGCTGTAGACTCACCGTAGTACCCAACGTTTCCCCAGCCCGTCACGGTTCCCATCTGTCCGTCTATCAGTCTTTGACCGTATGCTGGCAGGCAAATAGGCTGGATGTATTCTGCACACAAACACACAAACATTTTCTGTGTCTTAAGATACAAGCAAACATGTGTGTATGATAATACTGAACCATCAAACAGAACAAGTGTCCAGACAGGGAGACAAGAAGTGGGGAAACATCCTCAATCAGGGAAACCATAGTGAGTAAATAAAGATGGACGACATGACTGCTCCCTAAAGGTGAAGCCATAGCGCCTCCATCACCATCTACTGCCTGGCTGCAGTATAGGTTATAAATCCTGCCTCCTCCATTTTAGCAGATAAGATATGGACCAAACTGAAAAGTCAAAGTGCACATCAAACGAACTTTTCTCAAAGATGTCACAGTCATTCAGGTAGTTAAGGATGTTTAAATGCTAATATTTACAGTAATGTTTGTTTTAATTAGTTAATTGATGCTAAAAACAGGGTGAAACTTCACAATTGACAACTGACTGCCTTGTAATTGGTCGAGCGGGCTTATCGATGGGAACTCGCTACAAAAGATTCAAACCACCATCACTCCTGCACAGACTCTGTATCCAGACAATTTGTTAAGAATTTTTATTTTCCAAGCTTTTTTGAAGAACACAATGTGCTTGAACAAGGATTTTTCTTTAAATAAATTCAATATTGTGTGGCTTTGCTGAAATCTATAGAGCTAAAAGTAAACAAGCAATGACTAAAATGTTCAACTTACTGAATCATGTGATTCAGTTAATAAATGTCTAAGTCAAAGGTGATTTTATGAATACATCTGGCATGACTATCATCCACAAAAAAAAAAAGTGAAAATCGAGAAAGAGGGATAATTAAACTAAAAAACCCTAGTATGGTTTTTGGCTGTGATTTTAGCAACAACACTGAAAGAGGCACTGTACACTGAGGTATTTAACCTTCAAATGTCCTTTAGCTTATTTGTTCTCTCCTCAGTGCATATAATTCTGCGGTTGTAATTATGAACACCAAACACTAGATGTCAGACCTGAGCTACTGAAACATTGCCTGTTATGTTTCCTTTACAAAGTGTAGAAGGACACGACCATCACATGAGGGCACAAACTCAGATAATCCTAAAATCACTGTAGATTACATGAGTAAGTCCTCTTTTCATTTATATGTGGAGAACACGGAAAAGATTTTTTACTGAAGGACACCGGGGATTCCATGGCAGAAAGGAAGTGCATCAGTGTTATAGTAATAAGAGGAAATGGTGGAAACCTGTTCAGAGCTGATTTAATCATGTTGGATAAAAGAACCTTTGTCCTGGAGGAACATGGAAACCTAAAACAGGTTCATTACAGGATGACTGTGTGTCTCTGTCTCCCTCCATTATACCTCATCTCTAATCACAGTCATCTTTCACTCAAATGTTCAAGTTGAGTGTGTGCGTGTGTGGACGTGCGTGCGTGCGTGTGTGTGTGTCCTACCAGTGAAAGTAAGAGGTTGGGTGAGGGCCAGAACGGCGATGTCCCTGCTGTTGTCATCAATGTTAGCATCTACAGAGGGCAGGTAGCTGCTGTGAAAAACGATGGTCTTCACCTCCGCCGTGAAAGCGTTGTCTGGTTTTTTATAGATGGAGCCCAGCTGCACACGCCAGCGATTCACAAAGCTGCGTCTAGCAAAGCAGGAAAGACAGGGGAAGAATGTCTCAGAATTTTTCAGCTGTCCACACACAAATACAAACAAATATCACACAAATGGAGAGGACGTTCTCTTTCAATAGAATATGATTCTACCATCATGTGAGAGTCATGATACGCTACTAATTACTAAATTCTTCAATACATATTTGGCCTGTTAATAAGCCTTAATAGAATAATTATCTCTAATATAAGGCAGCTCTTTCACTTACTGGAGGAAGCAGTGAGCTGCGGAGACAATCCAGCGGTTTGAGATGATGGATCCTCCACACTGATGAACTCCATCGTACTGTAAGCTGACCTGCCAAGGCCAGCTGCCCTGCCTGGCATCCACACCACCGACTATACGGTCTGCTGCAAAACTACGCCTGCCACAGTCTGCCGAGAGGAGAGGAGAGGAGAGGAGAGGAGAGGAGAGGAGAGGAGAGGAGAGGAGAGGAGAGGAGAGGAGAGGAGAGGAGAGGAGAGGAGAGGAGAGGAGAGGAGAGGAGAGGAGAAGAGAGGAGATGAGAGGAGAATTAATTGCAAACTTTTTTGCCAAGGTAAAGTGTATGTGACACAATTAAACATACGGTATAAGTGGTTCCCAAACTAGGGGTCAGAGCCAAGGGAGGGTAGCAAGACACTGAGATTCCAAATTCAAATATAATTTAAATGCAATTAGAAATTGCAATTTAGCCATCATTGTTACAAAAAAGTTATTTAAATTTCAATTACAAAAAGGGTTGACCCCTTCAACACAGCAATGGTGTGCAGGTTTTGGGGCATTGCATTTCTCAAGCGTGGCCTGCACTCGCTTGCTTTTCCAGGATTACCAACCCTAGCTTTAAGTCAACCAGTGTGTCACACAGAACATCTTACCTTGGCATAGCATAGTGAGAACCTCCCTGCTCTCACAGTCACTGAAACACAGACACACAGCGTCAGTAACAGCCAGTGTTAGACTGCTGTAATACAAGTGGTGCATCAGACAGATGTTTGTTACCATGGGAACAACGAGTCTTTGATTTTCTTGCCGTAGCTAAGCTCTTCCTGTCTGACACAGAAGAACTCTCCAGCATCTCCACTGGCCTCTGGCACCGATGTGACTGAGTAATTTGCCACACTGAAACACACACACACGCACGCACGCACGCACACACACACACACACACACACACACACACACACACACACACACACACACACACACAGAACTATAATTGTTAGGACTTTGCATTGACCCCTCAAATTATCCAAATCAAATTTCTGTTAGATTACACTTCATTCACACTTTATAATAAGAATAATATATCTCACCTGACAAAGCCCACTTCTTCACAGCTGATACCAGCAAGCAGCTCATTGGCTGAGGAGGAACACACCTCACGCCACCTCCTGTGCGTGGAATCGAAGACTCTGAGACGTTGGTCAGCAGAATTGACCTGGACTGCAGGGAATCACATGTATTTACTTACAAAACAAGTTCAGTAAAATAAATCACACACACTCCTGTTTACCTGTCACATATATTTATTAAATGTTTCTTTCACAACTGTGAGTTGTCCCAGTGACAATGGATATTTATCACCTCTACCAAGGAGGTTATGTTTTTATCTGTATTGGTTTGTTTGTTGATAAGCGGGATTACGCACAAAAAACCTACTGAATGGATTACCACAAAACGTAGTGAAAGACTTTCTTTAACATTTTGATGGCTATTTTTCATTTTTGCAATTTCTCAAGACCTTTATCTAAAAAACAAAATCCAACATCGGTAGACTGCAATTATCTATGAACAGTTTTTTTGTGCAATTCATGAATCAAGTTAAGTGTTTTTAGGAGGATGATCTTTAATCAGTTATCTATGGTAACAAATATTCATTTTAACTATATCACAAAAGGAAAGCTACATATTAGAAATCTTTTTTCATCTTTGAAACCATCAGCATGTCCTTGCATACTCACCATCATACAGGCCTGTGTCTTCCTCCATGGTGCAGTACATAACTACAGAAGAGTATTAACACAGTGGTCATCAGTGCAATGTACAACAGATAATAATAAAAGTTCTCAGATTCGTTAGAAAATAGAATGTGTGTCTAATGTGTAAGAGCATGTGGTCTAACCTACGGCCCAAACAGCTGCTCCTACGGCTCCCAAGATAATCAGTGTCACAAATACCCCGATCACCCGGCAGGGGGTGAACACACAGGTCAGAGAGATTCCCCTGCTCCCTGCAGACACACACACACACACAAACACACACACACACACACACACATACACACACACACACACACACACACACACACACACACACACGCACACACACACACACATACACATTAGTGAACATAGAGGGCCTTGTGTCTTGAATGCACAGGTGACACCTCCAACGCCTTTAACATCACATACATTTCACAATTCTATTAACACGCAAAGCTGAAGAGAAGACTTAAGAGATGAAATATAACAACAGTGACATTAACTGTGTTCTGCTCATATTTATGTATGCATGAATATGTTTGACAAGATATTACAAAGCAAAAGCCCAGACTGCTCCTGTGTGATTGTGGCTCTTTGTTTTGGACTCAACCACCCTACAACAAACATCAGCTGGTTTCAGCTCAGTGTCCTGGCACAGACTGAAAAGTACAAGTGACACTGATCAATAGTCTAAAGTCTAAAGCACTCCTTCACCGGGCAAGAACAAACCATGTCCGTGCCATGTGTGTCCTGTGTGCACCTGTGTGTGTTGCTCTCACTGTCTTTTTCTGCCTTGTTATCCACTGCTCTGAGCAGAATTTGTCAACTTAACCAAAACTTTAGTGTTAAAAAACAACCTGATGAAAAACAAAGGCATAACCATTGACAGTGATAGACCTCATATCATGCATATGCAAATAGTTTACTATAATTTAATTTACCACCATTACCAAGGAGGTTGTGTTTTGTGTTTGTTTGTTAGTTAGCAGGATAACGGTGCAGGAGAGAACCAATAATGTGTTTCATGCAGACATGAATTCATTTTCCTATGAGACATTTTGATTTGAAACTGTAGAAGAAACACAGATGCTGTAAACAACTTCAACCATGGGTTCATTACATTCAAATGTCCCAGTAAGCTGTGACAGTATGATACGAGCAAAAACCCTATAACTGTCACACCGCGGTGAGGTTTGTCTTGTCTTGGGGTTTTTGTCTCGTAACTTCCTGTTTTATTTTGAAATCCTAACTCTCCTCTCGTTTCAGGTCACTTGCCCTTCCTCATGTGTCACCGGTCTGATTGTCTCTGATTGTTTCCACCTGTTCCCTTCACCCTCATGTGCTTATAGTCTGCGTCTCCCCTTTGTCTTGTGCCGAAGTGTTTCGTTCTTGTTCGTGCACCTAAGCCTTACCCACAGTCATTGTCGTTTTTGCCAAAGAGTTTCTTGCTACGCCACGTAAGTTGTTTTCTGTTTCCTCCTTGAGAGTGATTTTTTGTTTGTTAAAGTTTTCCAGTTTAGCTTTGTTTTGTGTTGTTTGTAAACTGTTTTTCTTCCTCCCTTTTGGAGCGATTTATGTTAAGAGAGATTTAGTTAGTTTGTTGAGCCTCCTGTTTAGGTGAGCCTTTTCTTTTGCCCCATTTATTAGTAGTTTGGTTTTCCTCCTTCGGGAGCGCTTTTGATTTCTTGCTCTTGCCATTTGTTTGTCCTCCTTCGGGAGTGGTTTATGTTTAAAAGCTTTTTCTTTTTCTAGTGTATGTTTTGTATTTATTAGGAAGTTCTTTTTCCCCAGTTATTGCTTGCCAAGTATTATATTATATTATAGATATAGTTAGTGAGATTTTCATAGCCTTCTTGTTTGTCACTCTGCATTGAGGTTCTGAAATCAATAAAGTGTGCTGGTACGTGATATTCTCTGCTTCTGAGTCCTCATTCCAGTCCAGGCCTGACATTACACTTCGGCCAGTATGGACTCAGCAGGGATGACACAACTCACGGCAGTCCTGCGAGCCCAAGAAGCCCGGCTCTCCCGTCAGGAGGAATTCCAGACCGCTATGGCATCCCAGATGGGGATTCTCTCAACACAACTTCAGAGCCTGAACGATTGTCTGGTGCAGATGACAATTACAGCACCCGAGCCTCCAGTAGCAGCGGATGCTACACCCGTGGTTCCCGTCCTGACTGTGCCAGCCATTGGAGCGGGATGCAAGTTAGCCCCACCAGCACGATTCGCTGGTGAATTAGGATTATGCAAAACATTTCTCATAGACTGCTCCATACACTATGAACTAAACCCCAATGCTTTTCCTTCTAACCGAGCCAAGATTGCCTTTATGATTTCCCACCTTACCGGAAGAGCCAAGGCATGGGCCTCGGCAGAGTGGGCCCGGGATTCGCCAGTTTGCCAATCCCTCACAGACTTTGAAGCGGCGCTGCAGAAAACTTTCAACCCGGTAACGACCGACCGGGAGAAAGCTGGGGAGCTGAGCGGGCTGAGACAGGGCAGCGACTCCGTTTGTGATTACGCTATCCGTTTCCGCACTTTGTCGGCGGAGAGTGGCTGGAATACAACGGCCTTATACGACGTGTTCCTGAAGGGGCTG
Source organism: Limanda limanda (assembly GCF_963576545.1). Lineage (NCBI taxonomy): Eukaryota > Metazoa > Chordata > Actinopteri > Pleuronectiformes > Pleuronectidae > Limanda > Limanda limanda. The sequence continues at coordinate 23,723,637 of NC_083646.1, forward strand.
GCAGCTCCTATCCAAGACCTTCTGGTTCCCTTGGACCTACCCACAGATCTCGACTCACTCATCGCACTCGCAATCCGGACAGACAACAGAACCCGTCAACTCAGACAGCAACGTCTTCCGAGACCCACAACGATGGAGAGACCCCTACGCACTCAAGCACCAGGATGGTCAACCACCCGTCGATCACCGCCAGAGCAGCGTCATCATTCCCATCCGGAAGGAGAGGGAGAGCCCATGCAGCTAGGAAGAGCTCGACTAACACCCGGCGAACGACAGAAACGTCTGCAGGAGGGCCGATGCTTCTACTGCGGTGAACCCGGTCATCTCGTCGCCACCTGCACTGCCAAACGGACCATGGTGGTGAGTGAATTCAAGGTTTCAGGCACCACCTCACGCACTCTCACGACAGTCCAGGTAATGCACCACACCACCACTGAACTCAAGGCGCTCATAGACTCAGGGGCTGATAAAGGCTTGATGGACTGGGGACTAGCAGAACAACTGGGGCTTAGCACAGAACTTTTAGCTAAGCCCATCAGAGCTAAAGCTCTTAATGGTCAGGAACTGTTTACTATCACACATATCACAGCACCTCTCAAACTGTGCATTAACCATCACCGGGAAAACATTCGTTTCTATGTATTCAAGTCACCGTCACAGACTCTAATTTTGGGACAGCCATGGTTATTCCGTCACAATCCCCATATAAACTGGAGAACAGGAGAGATCCTGGGCTGGGGAGGGGACTGTGTGAGCAACTGTTTGAACCCCTCAGTTTGGGAGGAGGAAGTCACGAACATTAAATTGATCTCTGTCAATCCAGCCGCAGATCCCAATTACCCGGAACTGAACTCTGTGCCTTCCTGCTACCACCACCTCAAAGAGGTTTTTAACAAGACTAAAGCCCTCTCACTTCCTCCTCACCGACCCTATGATTGTGCCATTGAGCTGATTCCGGGCTCAACCATTCCCAAAGACCGCCTGTACGCGATTTCTGGGCCAGAGAGGGCAGCCATGCGGGAGTACATCGAAACCTCCCTGAAAGCGGGTCTGATTCGCCCCTCATCATCATCAGCCGGAGCCGGTTTCTTCTTTGTGGGGAAGAAGGATGGCTCCCTAAGACCGTGCATTGACTACAGCCCACTCAATGACATCACTATAAAGAATCGCTATCCACTTCCTCTTATGTCATCCGTGTTTGACCAGCTCCAACAGGCCAAGATCTTCACCAAGTTGGATCTTCGCAACGCCTATCACTTGGTGCGGATCAGAGAAGGTGACGAGTGGAAGACTGGTTTTAATACACCCAGTGGACACTATGAGTATAAAGTCATGCCTTTTGGTCTCACAAATGCTCCTGCTGTTTTCCAGGCTATGATAAATGACGTGTTAAGAGACTTTCTTGACCATTTCGTGTATGTTTATTTAGATGACATACTTATCTACTCCTCTGACCTGAAAAAACACCAAGACCATGTAACTCAGGTACTGAAAAGACTGCTAGAAAATAAACTATATGTCAAAGCAGAAAAAAGTGAATTCCATGCCGACACTGTCTCCTTCCTGGGCTTCATCGTAGCCCCTGGAAGTGTGCAGATGGACCCGGCTAAAATTAGCGCTGTGGTCGAGTGGCCTACACCTGATAGCCGCAAAAAGGTTCAGCAGTTCCTTGGGTTTGCTAACTTTTACAGGCGGTTCATCAGAGGCTTCAGCGCAATAGCTTCCCCTCTCCATGCTCTTACCTCCACAAAGGTGCAGTTCCAGTGGTCTCCTGAAGCTGATGCTGCTTTTCGGATCCTCAAGCACCGCTTTACCTCGGCTCCCATCCTCACCCTGCCTGACCCTCAACGACAGTTCGTGGTAGAGGTGGACGCCTCCAACGAAGGAGTCGGGGCCATCCTCTCCCAGCGGTCAGAGCAGGATGGTAAGGTGCATCCTTGTGCCTTCCTGTCACGGCGGCTATCCAAGGCGGAGCGGAACTACGACGTTGGTAACCGGGAGTTGCTGGCGGTCAAACTCGCGCTGGAGGAGTGGAGACACTGGCTCGAGGGTGCTGAACATCCATTCATGGTCTGGACTGATCATAAAAATCTGGAATACATCAAGAAAGCCAAAAGACTCAATTCTCGCCAGGCCAGGTGGGCGCTATTTTTTAACAGATTCTCTTTTTCTCTCTCATACAGGCCGGGGTCCAAGAACGTCAAGCCAGACGCCCTGTCTCGTCTCTTCGACCCCGAACCTGTTGCCAAGGACCCAGAAACGATCCTCCCACTTACCTGTGTGGTTGGAGCACTGACTTGGCAGATAGAAAATTAGGTTAAGCAGGCTAATGGTGAGGTCCCATCACCTAGTGGGTGCCCAGAGAATCGTTTGTTTGTCCCAGTTGAATTGCGCCCACAGGTGATCCACTGGGCCCACACCACGCTGCTTTCCTGCCATCCGGGAGTTCGAAGAACGATGTTCGCTATCTCCCGGAGGTTCTGGTGGCCCTCCATGGAACCAGAGGTCCGGGAATACGTAGAGGCTTGTTCGGTCTTCGCCCGAAACAAGACGTCCTCCGGGTCACGCATGGGTCTTTTGCAGCCACTTCCCATCCCCTCCAGACCATGGTCCGACATCTCGGTAGACTTCGTCACGGGGCTTCCGGTCTCTCAAGGTAACACCACTGTCCTCACAGTGGTGGACAGATTTTCAAAGATGGTTCGATTCATCGCTCTGCCAAAACTGCCCTCCGCCAAAGAAACGGCGGAGATCATGATGAACAATGTTTTTAAGGTTCACGGATTTCCCAAAGACATTGTCTCAGACCGGGGTCCCCAGTTCGTCTCCCGGTTCTGGAGGGAGTTCTGCCGGCTCATCGGAGCTAAGGCCAGCCTGACCTCGGGTTACCACCCGGAGGCCAACGGCCAGACCGAACGCCTAAACCAGCAGCTTGAAACCGGCCTCCGGTGTCTGGTCTCCCAGAATCCCTCGACATGGAGTAAACACCTGGTCTGGGTCGAGTATGCCCACAACCTACTGCCCACCTCGGGCACAGGTATGTCACCATTCAAGTGTGCATTTGGTTACCAGCCCCCTGTTTTCGCAGACAACGAGTTGGAGGTGTCTGTGCCCTCCGCCCATGCCATGGTTCGCCGCTGCCACCGCATCTGGGCAGCCGCCACGCAGGTATTGATTCGCCAAGGGGACAGAGTGAAAAAAACTGCGGACCGCAAGAGACGACCCGCCCCCGCCTACCAGCCAGGACAGAGAGTGTGGCTCTCAGCCAGAGATCTACACCTTAAAGTCCCTTCCAAGAAGCTGGCGCCGCGGTTCGTGGGCCCGTTTCCCATCATCAAGCTCATCGGTCCTGCAGCAGTTCGCCTTCGCCTGCCCCGATCCCTCCGTGTTCACCCCACCTTCCATGTGAGCCGGGTCAAGCCCGTCAAGGAGAGTTCGATGGTTCCAGCCGCTACCCCTCCGCCACCCCCAGAAGTGATTGAAGGCGGTCCGGTATACAAGGTCAAGCAGTTGCTGGCGGTTCGCAATAGGGGTCGAGGTAAACAGTATCTGATGGACTGGGTAGGATATGGTCCTGAGGAGAGGCAGTGGGTTCCGTCTCGTCACATTGTAGACTCTACACTCATTACAGACTTCCACAGGGACCAGCCTGGGCCGTCAGGAGTCGGTCCTAGGGGGGGGTACTGTCACACCGCGGTGAGGTTTGTCTTGTCTTGGGGTTTTTGTCTCGTAACTTCCTGTTTTATTTTGAAATCCTAACTCTCCTCTCGTTTCAGGTCACTTGCCCTTCCTCATGTGTCACCGGTCTGATTGTCTCTGATTGTTTCCACCTGTTCCCTTCACCCTCATGTGCTTATAGTCTGCGTCTCCCCTTTGTCTTGTGCCGAAGTGTTTCGTTCTTGTTTGTGCACCTAAGCCTTACCCACAGTCATTGTCGTTTTTGCCAAAGAGTTTCTTGCTACGCCACGTAAGTTGTTTTCTGTTTCCTCCTTGAGAGTGATTTTTTGTTTGTTAAAGTTTTCCAGTTTAGCTTTGTTTTGTGTTGTTTGTAAACTGTTTTTCTTCCTCCCTTTTGGAGCGATTTATGTTAAGAGAGATTTAGTTAGTTTGTTGAGCCTCCTGTTTAGGTGAGCCTTTTCTTTTGCCCCATTTATTAGTAGTTTGTCTTTCCTCCTTCGGGAGCGCTTTTGATTTCTTGCTCTTGCCATTTGTTTGTCCTCCTTCGGGAGTGGTTTATGTTTAAAAGCTTTTTCTTTTTCTAGTGTATGTTTTGTATTTATTAGGAAGTTCTTTTTCCCCAGTTATTGCTTGCCAAGTATTATATTATAGATATAGTTCGTGAGATTTTCATAGCCTTCTTGTTTGTCACTCTGCATTGAGGTTCTGAAATCAATAAAGTGTGCTGGTACGTGATTCTCTGCTTCTGAGTCCTCATTCCAGTCCAGGCCTGACAATAACTCTAACTCGCCTAAATGGAATTCAGCCATCATTCATTTAATATTTAAACATGGCATTTTCCTGCAGTGAAAAAGAAAGATTTAAATCGAGAAAGCCTGCGTCCGTAATTATTTGTGAGTGTCCTGACTTTGAGTGGATACTCTGTTCACTGAGACAGTCATGACTGTAACACTAATACCATCCATCTGTGAGGCGGGAAACAGCTGGACATACTCTAAGTATACAAGTCCTCCTTATCAAATCAGAGAAAACAGTTTACATGCCCAGTTTCCTTCCTGCCTCCAACATTTTCCCGCCTCTCTCACATGCGGGGGGGGGGGGGGAGATAAGTGAAATTAAAACCTCAATTTCAATGTTTAGATGGAACTCTGAGATTTAAAATATAAATATTTATAGGGAACATGTTAAATCTTTTTATCAAACGAGCGAACAAGAACAATCCAGTCCAGTAACTGAATCATCTGGAATCAGTTTATGTATGTGTCTTGATCTGTGGAAGTAAACACCTCAAAGACTGACGTGGATCCAGCGTTACACGGACCCACTGACCCAGCTTGGTCCCACAGTTGCTGAATTTCTATGTTATCGAGAAACACGATAGCTGTGTAGCCCTGCTACTTCACCAACCTCAACCTTCTTCTCCGCTATTTCCTCAAATCTGCTCACTCTGCTCTACACCACAATTGTACCTGCCCACCTTTACCTCTTCTTTAAAAAAAGCTCCTTTCCTTCTCCTCAATGTCTCCCCACCTCCTTCCGGCCACGACTCCCCTCCTTTTTGCTCCTCCTCCACTTCCATGCCTGTCCTCTCTCCTTCCCTCCTCTGGTTAGTCTTCCCTTGCAAACTTGCAGTCAGCGTGACAATGGCATTATTGTTCCTTGGACTGTGATTAACAATGAGGACTCATAGAAATGAAGCAAATTCAGGCATAAAGTGTGAAAAAGGTAAATATTTAGTGGGCTTTTGATCAATGTCTGACATCCACTGGACATATTATCAGAGGGACACCAGGCTTGTGTTCATTAGATAGTGGTTTCTGAGCTATACCCAAAATTTCCTCCACACGTCTCAGGTCTAGCACCAACCCTCATCCTGTCCACTTGTCTTTTTTCTCAAACTCTTTTCAACCTCTTTCTTTCCCTCTCTCTTACCCCCACACCGTGCTTACCCATCTCACAGAACAAGCACTCTATTGTGTCCACTTCTACCTGCATGGTCCATCTGAAACTACTGTGGTATACAAAGTGTTGTGACCAGCACTGATTCATGGAAGTTTGTATTGTGTTATAAATGTTGCATTATATTCTGAACAGGAAATTTAACTTTAACTTGCATTGACTTTATCTGGGTTATGCAACACAATTCTGTCAACACGATGACAAATTACACATTTCTCTCTCAAGAATCAAAAAAAGACTTTTAATTTGAACATTTATGTCAAATCTTTCAAGGATTCTTTCGCTTACAGATATGGATGAAACCGACTAAACTGAGAAGTATCACAGGAAATCATGGGGGGTGGTGTAGCCATTAACTTGAATGAACACACAAGGAAGCAATTTCAACACTGGAGAGGAGATTTTAAGGCTGCGTCAGGAGTCACCCCCTCATTCACTAACCTCTACTTTACAATGTAGGGACTTCTAAGTAGATGACTCTTGCACTCTGTATGAATACTTTGAGGTAAAAAGCACATTAAAGCTGTTTGCCGAACTCTGAAGAATGTCCTGACAATGGGGCCTTTCACATATGAAGAACGCAGCAGGAGATTGTCAGATTCGTTCACAACAACGCAGACATCTCCGCAGCATTCAGAGAAGCATGCAGGAGGCAGGATGTAACGTATAAACCATTATTTTTGTTTACAGCATATAGATACAGGTGTCGGCCCTGATCACCTAAAGCTCTCTTGACTTGTCCTTTACGTATGGCACAGCTATATCATCTGTAGAGATATTTGTATAGATTTAGTGTGTTAGAAACGCAAGGGGGGCTGGTAAGAAAATCTTTGCAAAACAAATTTGAAGAAATTCACTCAAAGCTTTCTAGACATATGGTGGACGGACCCACAGTGTGTTTGGATCTGTTGTTGCCACTGCAGTTAACAGAGCTGGCATGAGAGGTGCAAATAACTCATTACGTGCTATATGTGACCCATCCACATGCTGCACGTAATATATATTCTGTTTGGGTTATTTCTATCCTAACCCATGAGTCATATGGGCAGCCACATGCAGTAGAGTGGAAAAGGTTCTGTGAGTCATTTATTTTTCTGTGGGATGTTGGGAGGGAAACCCTGAGCTTTGGATGCATCGCGCCCGCCTACTGTGGTACCTCAGGGTGGGTCAAAAGAAGCAGCTGTGCACCAGATGAGATACGTGGCCATCCACGCCCTGCCCCAAACCAAAATGCATAGACAACACATGGTGTATTCAAAACAGAAATAAGGAGCCTTTGCTTGCTTTGTTATTTCTCTGTGGAAAAGTCCTTTAATCTGAGTGTTAGTCGTATATTGTACTTAAGGTCTGCTTACTAAGTTTTTGCAATTGTTTTGATAGTTTGGTCAGTTATCATAGAGGATAGATCTTTTGACCACTAGCTGTTGTTGTTATATGAGTTGGCATAAAGTTAAGCATGAAAGTTAATTCTTTATGTGCTATGTTTATGTTTATTATGTCTCCTGTTCCACTCCAGTCTCAACTGTAGAGTCAGCATCCACTGTGTTATCATGGACTGACATTTGGACTTTGAGGAAACACATAACAAAACTACTGTTAATCTCAAACGACCCAAACCAGGACGATCTTTAAGCCAGAACCTACCAAATGTTTCGAGGTGTGGTAGGATGGGATCAAGCAGGAGCAGACCTCACATACATAAAGATGGAGACACAACATAAGCAATGACTCACACTTGTAGTGGTTGCCATGGAGGAAAATGCTAAAGTAAACACAATCACAGTGTATAGTAAATATTAGCCAAATTATAAAAATAATGTTTAGCCTTTGCCTTAGTGTGCATATTTGTTTTGATGCTCTCGTTCACACACGCATGGTGTGTGAGCGTGTCGCAATTAAGTAAATACAACTCGTTTCTGAAATTGATGTCTGACCTAATCTAACATAAGCACGGACATATACAAAACAAGCCCTGACACATGTGCCACTCCTTGACTAGACTTTGTTTCTCCTGTAATTACACACACCAAAGACACACTATGATTCCCTGCATCTGGGTGGACTCGCAGTCAGGCTACAGAAACCGTAAAAACATCAAGCTGCTCAGACGGAGAGTAGGTTACGGCACAACAAGGACATAAAATGACCAAGAAGACCTGTCAACGAGACTGGATTATGTTGGCATGATATCAGTTCTCTGCTGAAGACTTCACTTAATGGGAGGCTGCTGGCTTCATGGTACCGACACTCAGTTTGGCACTGCAATGTAAGGTGGGTACTCATTGTGTTGTGGAACAGGGTTAAAACGAATGAGGGGGACCTTGCAGTATTTTCTCAGTAATGTTTTAAATCTGTGTTAAAAATAAAAGTGTGTAACAACAGAAAAAAGTAGTTTCAAAGTGCACAGTGGCACACAAGCTTTTTATCAACAGCTACTCATCTTATCTTTCCTTCTATAAAAGCATCATATAATTTGAAGTAAACTCATTAGGAGCCATAAAGCTGCAAAAATTGCAAGCAACAGGAGGATCGATGTGGATTCTCTGGGTTTTTTGTTTTGAGGTTTCATTGATGCTGATGGGAGCGCATTGTTTGAATGAAGTAGGAGAGTTTCATATTGTGCAGTGGTTAAAATAAGTTACGTGAGTGTGTTGTAACCTCCACAAGGATCTTGTGGAAGATGGAGGAAAGAATCCATTCAATTCACATCAGGATCAGGGGGCTGATCCAAGATTTCTTTCACTTTCTTTAACATTTCAACCTTTTCTTATATTCTCAGAGAATAATTAATGGGTATTGTTCAGGTTCAGGACTGATATTTATGAGTGTGTGCAATTTGGTGCAGATCAAAATAAAAAATATTGAATTTAAACTGTTGCACCTTGGTGGAGGTATTCACTTGCTCAGTGTCATTCTAGTTTTTAATGTGAGTGATGTGTTGAAAGGAAGTTGTATCTGGTGTAAAACACTATGGTAATATGTGACCCCCCTTATCATCACTATCACATTTCTATTTGGGTTCAGAGCTTCCTTTTCTTACTGGAAGATAACATATTACAACCAATCTAAGTCAATGTTTTTCAGTCTGAAAGACAAATCTCTTAAAATAAATGAGAGAAAATCAGGGACATGGCAAACCAACTTTGAACAAATCTGTTAATGGTTAACTGTTAAGTGGACTGATGTCTGCTCCCAAACACAGAGAACGGGCAGCGTGAGCTGTAGAATGACCAGCACAGCTGCATGTGTGTGTGTGAGAGAGAGAGAGAGAGAGAGAGAGAGAGAGAGAGAGAGAGAGAGAGAGAGAGAGAGAGAGAGAGAGAGAGAGAGAGAGAGAGAGAGAGAGAGAGAGAGAGAGAGAGAGAGAGAGAGAGAGAGAGAGAGAGAGAGAGAGAGAGAGAGAGAGAGAGAGAGAGCTGTGTGCACTCACCCATCTTCCCCTCTGTTACAACTTTCTCAACATACATCTGTATACAGTGGACAGGAATGACCAGTGTTCTTCCGGCCTTCTACTCCTTAGGGCAAGCCCTTAACAATCCCTAAAGCCTGCAATAATGGAGAGATATACAGAAAGAAAAATAAGAGAGCATTTGAATACCATTGATAATATTAAGTCACAGGACTACTTTTCCCATCTATGAGTATGCTTTTTATAAAACGGATAATGACCCTTCTTCCAAATGACGTACCTTACATGTTTAATATATACGATCGTAGTTAACCGATAGATCACATCAATATCAATATTTTGACAGTTGTATTTCATTATTTCACTCGGACACACACACGATCTTTTACTTCTATCTTAGTGAGGACAATCATTGACAGGATGCATTCCACAGCCCCTTATCCTAACCTTAACCCAATTCTAACCAAACAATCATGTCTTAACCCTCAAACAGCTCTTTGAAAAGTGAGGATCGGCTAAAATGTCCTCAATCTGTTAAAGGCCTATGCTCAAAATGGTACTCACAAAGCTATATGTTTAAGCACAGAGACAGACAGACACATAGACCGACTCGGTCAAGGGGCCCACTCCTCCCAAACGCCAGGTCCTCGAAAACGTTCTCAATGTGTAAATTCTGTCTTTTTTCTTTTCCTATTATTTGTATCTAAATCATATGTACACATCTAGTCAGATATAACTACATATAAAAGTGAGCTGAATGTTTTGTTAACCATCAGAACAAGTTAAAAACAGTTACAGAACTCAGTGTCCTGCAGACATGAAGTCACACGAGACACGGAAACTTTCTTTTAAAGGGAATTCAGATGCATCTATATCTTATAGCTGGGGATTTTTTAACCTTATGTGTCTCCTAACTTGTTGTGAATGAATTGAGTGGTTCGAAACGATAATAATTAAGAAATTATGAATTCGAATCTGTGCTTTGCTTTTTGTATCACATTTGTAGCCTGTATGCTCCATCAGGTTAATGTAGACTAACTAAACAGGTTCAACAGAGCAAGCACATTAAACTATGACCTTTATAGAACTAGAATAACTGTAGATCTACTCTAGATTAACAGCAGCACAGTGTAAAACCTGTTTATAATCAATACACTAATGTTAGAGTAATAATAAATCACAGACTGCTGAAATACACGCTTTACTTGCAGAAAACGACTCACCTGTCGTTTCTTCTCAGCAGGTGGAGCCCTCAGTTTTTTGTATTTATTTCTTCTTAAAAAAAACAAGATAAAACTTATTCCCAAAGATGTGAAAGACGCCAACACAGGTAAATCCCAGTTTTCAGTGAATCCTTGTTGTCTCTTTTCACAGGCTCCTGACCGCGGAGAAAGACAAAAGAGAGAGAGGAAGAGTTCTCAGCGACAGTTTGGACTCTTTCCTTCAACCAAAGCCACCTGCGCCCGCTTCTAGTAGAAAACACAGAAACATCTGGAGCAACTGGAGCAGGTGAAGCACAAGTTAGTCCGACTTTCTCCGAGGTTTGCCGTCGCTGGGATCGTGCGTGTGCGTGCGTGTGTTCGTGTGTGTGTGTGTGTGTGTGTGTGTGTCGGTTGTCCTGTGAGCGGTCAGCTGCGCAGACTGGAGGGGCACCAGTGACGTCACGTTACGCTTCTGGCTGGACAAGAGCGCGCACGAGAGCTCTGCACAGGTGAACGCACGAGCATGGCTCACAAGAGTGACACACATCAACATCAGCTGCTTTACTGTGGATGCAAGTCGTTCTATAGTGTTAGGACACTCATTGACATAATTCATTCCCTAGCCCCCTTACCCTACCCCTAAACCTAATTCTAACCCTAACCATAAAACCAAGTCTGAATGGGATAGTTCACCCAAAAATGAAAATTCACGCAGTATCAACTGCAATGCTGATGGAGTGGTGGGTGACGTGTTTGAGTCCACAAAACACTTTTTTGGGGGTAAACTTTGTTGCAGCCAAATATACAAATAAGTATAAAAAAACAGACATGCACGCACACACATACATTTGTACTTCTATCTCAGTGAGGACACTCATTGGTAAAATGTAATCCCCTTACCTTAACCTTAACCATCAAAACTAAATGCCTCACCCTAACACTAAACCTAATTCTAACCCTAAAACCAAGTCTAAGCCCGAAAAAGTCATTTGAAGAAGTAAGGACTGGCCAAAATGTCCTCACTTTCCAAAAATGTCCTCACTCTGTAGTGTCTGCCCTTGAAATGGTCCTCACAAAGGTATAGTATAAGTACAGGAATACACATGAGCACACAGGCACACATAAGAACCCTTTGCTGAAATCGAAGTCCAATCATTACTCTAGTTTCTTTTCAGCAGTAGAAATAAAAAAGGAAGTTGAAGTCTGACTTAAGTGTTTGTTGTGAGAAAACAGAAACACACATCACTGACTACTGAGGAGTCGCTCTGGAAAACAACAGAAAGAGCGAAAGATGGGTAGAGAAGTGACACAAGGCTGCTTGATGCTCCTCATACTATCTCTGAAAGGTAAGATTCTTATTTCTGTTGTACCCAAGAATAAAAAATTATAATGTCCATTTGAGGCTGTAGCATTTGTAAAACACAGTAGATAAAAAACTAACAGTAACAATAACTCTAAAGTAGCTACATTCAGTTATTTTGATAATTGTTCCACTCTATCTCAGTATAGTGTAATTTTAATACTGAAATTGCTGAAGGGAACTGATACAGTAACATCAACATATTTTTATATTGTGGTTATGATAATTTATTTAAAGATGTTTTCACATCACAGCACTGATTTCCAGGAATGTAAATGGTTATAATGTGGTATCTCACATCTTATGCCCCTCAGGTATTCTAGCTGGTGATTGGTCAGTTCATCTCCCCCCTGGTCCCATCTGTGCTGTGACTGGTTCTTCGCTGGTTCTTCCTTGTTCCTATGACTACCCCCAAAGTTCAAATGAAACCAGGGCAGAGGAACAGCTCTCTACTCAGGTGATTGAATAAAGGAGGCATTGTTAGCTCCTGTAGGCCGTCGGTCGACCATGGTGTCCACTCTGTAAGGGCTAAAACCTGTAAGGCAATGAATGGATATGTGCAGTCACAGGTAGTAGACAAATCATTTGGCAGGAACTAACTGTATTGTTCTCTAATAGGGTGGAGGAGGGGAAGAAGTGCAGCAGTATGAAGTTTTGTCAGAGATGTGGTGTCTGGAAGACAGCCGCTGTATCACCCCGAGGTATTGGAACAGAAAACACAGTCAACTGCAACTCATTTAAGAAAACAAACTAAGTACCTCAGTGTGTGTGTGTGTGTGTGTGTGTGTGTGTGTGTGTGTGTGTGTGTGTGTGTGTGTGTGTGTGTGTGTGTGTGTGTGTGTGTGTGTGTGTGTGTGTGTGTGTGTGTGTGTGTGTGTGTGTCAGGTATGTGTTCCACAGTGCGGGTATTTTCCAGGATCCATCCTACCAGAACAGGGTGCACTACCTGGGACTAGCAGGAACAAAGAACTGTTCTCTGAGCATCTCTGATCTGAGACCATCAGACAGTGGAAGCTACGTGTTTTACCTCATCACCAGTCACCCAACACAGAAGATGCCAGCGCAGAGAGGTGTACAGCTGCTGGTGGCAGGTGGGAATAATTCACCATCATTTCAAAAGGCAAATACAAAACAAGCCTTTGATGTAGCGTTATTCATTCCCTAAAATGATGAACAGCAGAAAAGGGATGTTATCTGTGGTTATGAACCGAAAGTCTCAACATGTACATATTTTAACAGTGGTAGCCAAAGTAATCAAACAAAAGAGTTCCACTCTGCAACCTTAAGCCTGACAGTATGTGCTATTTATGAGAAGTAGAACTGAAACTGTCTGCACATAAAAAGGCAACTATGTGAGCTCAGCCTGACCATTTCCAATTAAATGTCACAATGGTCTTCCTTGACCAACTGCTTTCACAACCAAACATGTGTAGACAAACTCTGACTTGTCTTTGCTGCACATTAAACGAACAGGGATGTATCACAGGTTAAAGTATTAGACCCTGTCGAGAGCCGGTGTCACTTTGTGTGTGTGGAGCAGTGTAGTCAGTGTTTTGGGAAGTAGGGCTGTCGTTCCACCACTAAGACGTCCTTAAGCAATCATTGAGAAACATCTGTGTGAAGTCAAACACTTGTTATTGCCTTGTTTCTTTTTGTTTCCATGTTGTGTAATTTTTGTGTAAAACAGACTGTGTACTTATCATTGCACAATTATTTAACGCATGACAAAATGATTGAAACCAACACTCAGACTTAGGAACCAGACTGAGGTCATGTCCTCAAGGTACTTTGATCAGGGAATATAGAGAGCCAAAGTGTATTTTCTTTACATTTTTATAACTAAACCTTGCACCCAGTGGCTTTTAAAAATAACATAGTTATTAATACTTAAAGCTTTAGACCTTAACTTTGTTGTAAGCCAAAATTGTTAATAATAATCTAATATTCTGGTAAATAGCCTGTATAATAATGTAGAAAGGAATACATATACAACCCTTTCATTTCAACAGAACTAATATCTCCGTAAAAAAGACAACTTTTTACATAAAGAAACTATTTTCTAACAAACAACTAACACAGTTACTGACTGTTACATCCAATGATGAATCTCGTCTACATGAACACATATAAAGTCAATTATCTAATCTCATATCTTTTCTCCAGATTCCTCCAGTGCAGTGTCAACATCAGCGAGTCTGTCTGGTGGCATCACTGAGGGCGTTGATTTACGTCTGGCCTGCTGCAGCCCTTCAGCCAATCCACAGGCCAGTTTCAGATGGTTCAAGAGCACAAGCGCAACCCCGAGATACAACGGACAGGTGTGGAACATCAGCGCCGTTGCTTCTGATGACTCTGGCAGCTACTACTGTCAGATGCAGACTGGAGAGGGAGAACAGAACTCAACGATGCTGGACATTGATGTAGAGTGTAAGTCCAATGTAATTATAGGATATATGTACGGTTAACATTTTGGTTTTCTATCCTTCAAATCCACAGTCATGACTGTGAACTGTTGAAAATAAAAACTTTATGTATCAACTAAAGATCTCCCCTTCAGCAAACTCATCCACTCGTTTTGAATTCACTCAGCAGCAATTTATCTAATTATTTGTTCAGTCAAAGGCAGACTGAATGAATTGGGTTTAATACTCTAGACAGGTACTCAATCACAACAATTTTCTATTAATTAATTTAAGTTGGATAAAGAAACATCCTCGTACATATACATTTATGTATACATACATTAAAACTTACTTCACAACACTTACAATTCATTCTAAACTAACAATGTAATGTCATGAGTCTAACAAGGCTTATACCTGACCTATGACCTCCCCATTTGTCCAGACTCACCTCGAAATACACATGTGTCCATCTCTCCACCTGGAGAGCTACAGAGGAGCCTCCCTGTGACGCTGACCTGCAGCAGTGACGCCAACCCACCTGTCCACACCTTCTCCTGGTACCAGAGTGCAGCGTGTCTCCCTACAACAGACAACAGTTTCCATCAAGCAAGACAGTCCCCGGCTACATCCGCAGGCTCCACACTCAGCAGCACGACCATCAGCGCCGAGGAATATGGGCAGCACTGCTGTGTAGCACGCAACAGACATGGATCACAGACTTATTCTGTGACACTCACTGGTATTAGAGGTAGGTGGATGGAGAGCCTCTAGCTGTGTCTCTATTCAGGGGGTGCATTCTTCCGATATACGTTGTCTACCTGGCCATGGAGACCGCCTCCTTCATCGGCCAGGTAGACCACGAAGGCCCAAATGAGACGGTCTGGTCTACAGAGGATTTACTGAGTGTAGATCAGCCACTTTGACTGACAGTTGTTGTCTTTATTTGTCTGTCGTCTGCAGCTGCGACCCCACCTAAGACCACAGGAAGAAGAATGCTGCTCGTTGGTGTGTGCATCGGTGTCTTATTGGTTATTATAGCCACAATTGCGTTTCTTATGAGAAGGTGAGTTTTTTTGTTCTCTTTCAAGCAGTCAGTATCATCATGGGCTATTTATGTATCCTCAGTTGTACAGTGGTTTGTTTGTGGACAATATAAGTAATATAATACCTTATAAAAGTTATTTATAGAAAGTGTGTGGTTAAAACTAAATTATCCAGTATGTGACACACAAGCAACTTTACCAAAAATCTTCAGTGCCTGAGTTTGGTTTACATGAATAAATTACCTATTATATTTCAACCAAATTAAACCACAGTTCTTACAAAAAAATTATTTCAAACTCTGTGTTTTGTTGATTGATTTCTCCTCTCAGGAGAAAGAGGTCATCCCACCACCAGTCGTACGTCCTCACAGCGACAACTGCTACAGAATCATAAAGACTCAGCGGGCATCAAAAACACAAGACATCCCTATATTATGACATTCAGGAAACTCAAGATGTGTCAATTATGTTCCTCAACACCCTCAAAAAGTACATTTACCTTCACTCTACATGTCACCAGTGAAGCCCTATGACACAGGCAGACTCATTAAACGGGGCGGCTCTGGATCAGGAGGTAAAAAGGGTAGTCTGGCTCCTCCTTCTTTTTTTTTTGGACAACTCTATTTATTGATGGCTAACAGGTCATGAAGAAAATTTTCACAAATAAGACAAATTACCAATCCTACCTGTAATTCTTGAATTTCAATGCACTGAGGGGAACTTTGCCTGAGAGAGGTGCTACTAAATCAAAGGAAAAGGTGTTGGAATATATATTTTTTGTTTCTTCGTTTTTTTTGTTGGAACTAAATGCTTCTGTCAAGAATAAACCAAGGAATCTTCAAGAGAAAGACAATGTCTTTATTTGTGATAACTGTGACTGAAAATCTTGTGTTGCCTCCACTGCATATTTCTATGTTGATGTTACTTATATTATTAAAGTGGCAGGTGTGAGTTTGGATAAGCCTCCGTGTTTCATTACATTTGCATACCAGAGGTAACTTGGACCTGAAAGTACTGATCCTTTACTGGATTTTAACAACGTCGCACAAAGTCCTGTAAAAGCAGTGTCCAGAAAGAAAAAATCCTGCAGCAGCTTTTATAAGAAGCAGATGATGGGAAAAGCAGTCACCTTTATCCAATTAAAAGCTGTCAGCAGTTCATACTGTGTCACATTTCTGTGGGTTTGAGTAAACTCTTCACCGTGATAAGGCAGCAACAGACACTGACCAGAGCCTGTGGAGAAGTGAAGGAGGCTGAGAACCAGGAGGACAGTGACTCTGACGTCCATTTACATCATGTCAGCTACTCCTCTCTTAAGTTTGCTGAAGTCAAAGTTAGAAAAGTTGAGTCGAGTGACGCGTACAACTTCTATTTTTAAAAGCTCAGCCAGTAAACAAGGAAGTTCAAGTTCACCAATATTTAAAGAGACAGTTTCATTGGCCTTTTTTTAGTTTCATTTCGCATTGGTTCCAAGAATAGTTCATCAGTGCTGCACATTTCGCTGCAGTTTCACTAATTCTACATACAAACATAATTATACCTAATAATACATAACTTAGCTTCTAATTTTAAAACTCATAATTCATAGCAATTAGTGGGAAGAGTGATACCAACTTTAAAGAAAAAGTGTTACGTATTATTGTCACTTAACCAATTAAAGAACGGTAAACATGATAGTTTATTGCATAGTACAACATTTTTACAAAAGTAATGACAATGTGCCAAACAGGAGCATCATTAGATATTAAAACCATATTACAATAGCTAGGGTTGTTGTGTTTGTTGTGTTTATGTGATTGAGTTGGGAAAATAAATTACAATAATTGAATATAGCAGTCGTTGATTACTTTAATTACAAAAATTCTTCTATTTTTATTCATTTATTTATATTGGTCAGTTATCAGCGTAAAAATGTAACCTCAGCCAGCCTCAACTCCAACCTTCATATATTATGTAAATAATATTAACTGGAGTTGCACTCATTACAGTGCATACCTCCACCAAGGCAAAACAGTCCCCTTAACTTCCACACACTCATTAAACAGATCCCTATAAACCGGTTGTTGTTGTTGTTTTCATCAAGATCCATTTTCTCTTGGAAAACTGTAAAAATGTAAAAAAAAAGTTTTTTAAAAAAAGTTTTAAAAAAAGTTTAAAAAAATTATAAAAGCCCATCTCGCAATGTAAAAGGAAATGAAAAAAGGAATCCTGGATCTTCCCTCTGATCGTAAGTTATGGCCATAACTATGGATCTATGAGACCGACCGATGACCGTCACCACGGTCTTAACACGAATGATGTCCTCATCTCCCTATCCTCGAGACCAAATATCAACAATGTCACGTGAGTGACCTTAAGGGGGCTGGGCTCACCGCCCATAAAGCTCCCCGGTGAGCGCGGCCGCCTCCTCCTTGTCTGAACGCCTCAGCCCGTTCTGAGTGACAAAAGAGGGTGACGGTCATCGGTCGGTCTCATAGATCCATAGTTATGGCCATAACTTACGATCTATTTCGACCTCCCTCAGACCGTCACCACGGTCTTAACACGGATGACTAGTATCATCAGGGTCGCGAAGAACGGAGGACTCTACCGCCTCACATCCTCGCCCAGCAGCTGAGAGCAGCACTGCGGAAGCCATTGGTGTGGGGGAAGCCACATTGACCCTGTAGAATCTAGAGAATGTGCAGGGAGCACTCCATGTTGCTGCTGCACATATTTCTGAAAGAGGGACCCCCTTTAAAGCAGCCCAGGAAGTGGCCATACTCCTGGTGGAATGAGCTACCAAGGAATCTGGGACTGGTATGTTCTGTCCAGAATAGGCCTCAGCGATAGTATTAACGATCCAATGGGACAAACACTGTTTAGACACAGGGTGGCCGACTTTCTTACCCCCAAAACAGACAAATAACTGAGAGTATGAGCCCCTCAGAGACTTTGTGCGTGCAATATAAGCCTTCAGTGCCCTTACTGGGCACAACATAGGCAGGCCGGCTTCCTCCTGTAGTAGAGCCGGATCAGGTTGAAAAGTGCTGATCTCGATCACCTGATTTACCGTCTGATGGTTTATGACCTTAGGCAAAAACGAGGGGTTTGGCCACAGAGACACACCTGAGTCACCTGCCCTCCATCTTAGACAATCGTCACTTATAGACAGAGCATGCAATTCACTCACCCTTTTGGCAGAGCATATAGCCAGGAGGAAAGCTGTTTTGTAAGATAGAGACTTAAGGCTGGATTGCCCTATGGGTTCAAAGGGAGACTGCATCAGGGACCGTAATACCAAGGGGAGTTGCCACGATGGAGCCCTGGGAGCCCTGCTTGGTCGCAGGCGGTGTGCTCCCTTAATGAACTGAGACACTAGAGGGTGTCTACCAACTGTAACATCTCCCACTGTCTCATGGAAGAAAGAGATTGCGGCAGTGTATACCTTAATGGTGCTAGGTGCCCTGTTAGAGTCCAAAAGTGACTGAAGGAAACGGAGAATCAGCTCAATAGGACAAGCGGCTGGATTTTCCTGTCTGTTGCGACACCATGTAGAAAACACACTCCATTTATGGCCATAGTTAGCCCGAGTGGAGGGAGCCCGGGCATTGTCTATGGTCCTCAGGACAGCCTCATCTAACCTTTGAGAGAGGTACTGAGAAGGGGCCAAGCCCAAAGCTGCAGGATGTCTGATCTGGGGTGCCATATCTGAGCTTCTGCCTGTGAGAGGAGGTCTGCCCTGACTGGCAGGGCCCATGGTTGACCGTGAACCAGGCGAAGGAGCGTTGGGAACCAATGCCTCCCTGGCCACCTGGGGGCTATTAACAGCACCTCGTAGTGGCCCGAGGCAACCCGGTTGAGTACCTGGGGAATCAGAGGGAATGGAGGAAAAGCGTACAACAACCCTTCCGGCCATTCTTGAGATAGTGCATCTAGGCCTAGGGGACCTCCCTGGTTTTCCAGAGAGAACCACATCCTGCAGTGGGTTGTCTCTGCTGATGCGAATAGATCGGCCTGAGCCGTGCCAAACCGACTCCATAGGAGGGATACAACCTCTGGATGAAGTCTCCATTCTCCTGGGAGAGGACCAGTCCTGGACAAGAGGTCTGCTGCTCGATTTACAATCCCTGGGATAAAGATTGCTTTGAGTGAAGCCAGATGCTGAAAAGCCCAAAACAGAAGTTTCTGTGCCACCTGGAGGCAACGCAGGGACCTTGTGCCTCCCTGGTGATTTATATGATACACAGTTGAAGTGCTGTCTGTCCTTATCAAGACATGCCTGCCCTGGATGGAGGAAAGGAGAGCCTTCAGAGCAAGGTGAACCGCTCTCAACTCCAGAACATTGATGTGTTCGCCACCCCAAGGGGGTATCCACGGGCCACGCACCATTCTGCCTTCCCAGACTGCTCCCCAACCTGTGAGGGAAGCATCTGTCGTCACCACTGTCCTCCTCGAGGGAATGTTCCCAAGGGGGACTCCTTGGAGCAAGAGCACCCGGTCTGCCCATGGGCGTAAGGCTTGGAGACATGTGCGTGTCACACGAAGTTTCACGTGTCTGTCCAGCTTCGGGTTGAGCTTGAAGGCATTCAGCCACCTCTGAATTGGCCTGGCCCTGAGGAGGCCCAGAGGAACAACAGCTGCTGCGGCTGAAATCATCCCCAGCATCCTCTGAAAGCTGATAAATTGTAGCTGCCTGCCGAGACGGAATCGTTTCCGGAAGACTAGAATCTTCCTCACCCTCTGAGATGTGAGGGATGCAGACATTGTAAGGGAATTCAAGCAAAGTCCCAGAAAAATCACCTGCTGCCTTGGCTCGAGGTTGCTTTTCGTCACATTTACCTTGAAACCCAAGGACCGTACATGCGACAACACCCTCTGGGTATCCTCTACAACTTGGCCAAGAGATGGAGCACAAATCAGCCAGTCGTCCAGGTAGGGAAGGATTTTTACTCCTGACAACTGGAGAGGAGACAAAGCCGCCCCAACCACTCTGGTGAACACCCTTGTTGAGAGGGAAAGGCCAAATGGCAGGACCTTGAACTGAT
The DNA here is from genome assembly GCF_963576545.1 of Limanda limanda. Lineage (NCBI taxonomy): Eukaryota > Metazoa > Chordata > Actinopteri > Pleuronectiformes > Pleuronectidae > Limanda > Limanda limanda. The sequence continues at coordinate 23,743,720 of NC_083646.1, forward strand.
AGGCTTGCCCCTGGAATGCAAACCGAAGAAAAGGTCTGTGGTTTGGACAGATGGGCACATGGAAGTACGCGTCTTCCAGGTCTATCGAGGTGAACCACTCTCCTCTTTCGATAGATTCTAAGATCTGACCCGTGGTCAGCATCTTGAAAGGAAGTACCTTTATGAAGGCGTTTAATCGCCTTAGGTCCAAGATGGGACGTATTCCGCCATCTTTTTTCGGCACGAGGAAATACGTGGAGTAGAAGCCAGTGAGCTGTTCGTCTGGATCTACTTTCATAATTGCATCCTTCTGCAGAAGGGTTAAAATTTCCTGTGCCAGGATTTGAGCCTGGACTGGGTCCGTGACAATCGTCATGCGGATCCTGGAGTAAGGGGGGGGGCGCCGCCGAAACTGAATTCTGTACCCCTTTGATACTGTAGCAAGCACCCATGGGTCTGACACAGTTTCTTCCCAGCTGTCCAGGCATAGCCGAGAATGAAGTTCGGCGGGTGTCCCCCCACCCCTAGGCTGTACCGCCCCGAGGTCCTTGACCTCTGGGGGGGGCGCCTCCTCTGGGGAGCACCTCTAGTCGAAAAACGGGGATAGAACCCACGTCGACTTTGTGAAGGCTGTTTGGAGTCACCAGAGGCTGTGAATCCTGTAGCCTGTCGCCTGTCATTCACCCATGGCTCCTTACGGGCCCAGGATGATGATCGGTGGGGAGGCTGGGAGCCCCTAAGTTTATACCTGGTAGACGCAGCCCCTCTGAAAGTGCGCTGTACTGACTCTCTGGTACGCCGAGACTGTTCAGCCTTATCTAACACCCCCTGGGAGTCAGGATGAAAAACATGTGCCGGCACGACTGGCATATTGGTCAGTTCTTTCCTGATATTCTCGGGAAGAGTTGTCTGTGCCAACCAGATCTGCCTCCGAGCTACCATGGCAGATGACATAGCTGCACCAATGTCCCTTGTTAACTGGGAATGAGTGACCAGGGCAGAGTCTATCAGGCTCATGGTGTCCTGGTCCTCTGGGTTGGCTGTTCTCCTAAGAGCTGCCAATAAAATGGCGAGTGCATTGCCCGAGCGGGCTGCTCGTGTGGCTGCATTATAAGTCCGAGACACCAGTCGGTCTGACTTATCACACTCTTTCAGGGGACAGCGTGGATTGGTGGTTACCCGCTCTGGACCCAGAGATGTTAAGGCTGCCATCTCCCGCTCAACTGGAGGCATATCCCCCATACCTGTTTCAGGAGCATACTGATTCTTAGTCAGTCTCCGGCAACCTGCATTGAACTGAGGTGCCCCACTTGGGATGTTCCATGCTTTCCTGAGCATGTGCAAATAGTCACCAGCCACAGGTACAGTAACTGATTGCTGGGTCTGAGTGATGCCGGCCCAAATCCCATCCATTGGAGCAGGAGCCTCAGTTGGAACATTGAGCCCCACAATTTTTGCCGCACTTGAAACCCTTGAGATGACGTCCATGGGTGAAGGCTCACTTTCACCCATGTTGCTGAGGTTGGACGCCCCCTCACATTGTGTGGATTTAGGCTGTTTTAGTCCAGCAGCACCCTCAGACTGCCCATCACTTTCAAAAAGGGAATTTTGAGCATAGAGAGAGAGAATGTCAGGGTGAACCACATTCTCCTCCTGATAGGAGGGTAACCTGTCCGGGGAGGAGTGCCCATGCCTCGATGCCCTAGCTGTTGTGGCCGGGTACTGGGCCTCAACTCTACCCAACCTGTCTGACAGACCACGTATGGCCGCTAGGATTTGCAGCTGAGTGTCATCATGCTGACCAGCTGGGTTCTGTGAAGGTTTTGGAGCCTGTGTCTCGCTTGAGTCCCGCCTGCGTACAGGGGTGTGCTCATGCCCACGTTTTCGGGGGGCTTTCCTTGAGGTGTGTCCCCTTTCATTTAGTTTGGCTGGTAGAGGCTGCACGGCCCCAGCACGAACAGACTGCTCCACCCATCTGGCTCTTTTAACACGCTCCTCCACAGGCAGTTCCACTGCTGCCACACAGGGGTTCTCAATATCATCCATTAAATGTGCCATGCCCAAACAAGTCGGGCATTCACGGTGGCCATCTCGGGGATCCATGATACCCCGGCAATAATGGCACAAATGTGAGGACATTTCTGTGTTACTTTTGTGATTTAAGAATAAATATATAAACAATAGCGCCCAGCAGCTACGGATAGCTGGTAAAGGGGATCTTATAAACAGGCTAATCACAGCTGGCCAATATCACATAAAACGAAGGAAGGGGTGAAATAACTAATTCACCTGAAAATGCCCACTGTATGCCTGCAATGGCAGAAAACAAGGGGGGTGGGGGGGTGGAGAGAGAACAACATCCCAGCCACTGCGAACAGGGCTTTAAGGGAAACAAAATAGCACCTACAAAGGGTGATAACCAATAACCAACTGTATTTTATACAGGGAACACAGGCAAACAATCCCACCTGCTGCGCACAGAGGCGAAAAGGGGACACTACCTGGCCTCAAACACGGTTTATTTATTCATTTTTGAAAGGCAAATAAACGTGAAAAGGTTGGCTTTAACTCACCTCCACTCATTGTGCGCGAACGCACGAGGGGGAGTTGGAGAAACCCCACTCCCTGCGGACAGCGAGTTACGGGGTGCCTTTTTCAAGGGGGGTGGGGGGGTGGAGAGAGAACAACATCCCAGCCACTGCGAACAGGGCTTTAAGGGAAACAAAATAGCACCTACAAAGGGTGATAACCAATAACCAACTGTATTTTATACAGGGAACACAGGCAAACAATCCCACCTGCTGCGCACAGAGGTGAAAAGGGGACACTACCTGGCCTCAAACACGGTTTATTTATTCATTTTTGAAAGGCAAATAAACGTGAAAAGGTTGGCTTTAACTCACCTCCACTCACTGTGCGCGAACGCACGAGGGGGAGTTGGAGAAACCCCACTCCCTGCGGACAGCGAGTTACCGGGTGAGGAGGGGGGGGGGCACCCCCGATCCAAATCAGTTTTAAGGGATAGATTATTTATTGATTAAGCTTCCCAACTTTTCTACTCACTCCTGTAAGAGAACAAACTCTGTATGGACACAAACAACACGAGATAAACAATACTTACCCAAAGCTGTGAACATGAGTAGTTAGTGCCAGGTGCAGCTAATTAAGCTGCCTGAAACAAAGAGCAGAGCTTAACACATGCAGTGTAGCCCTCTGCCTCACTTTTAGAGAAGGGGAAAACCACAAACAATCCTCAGGGACACAAGGCGCCTGCACAAAAGTGTCGGATTGATAAAAGTGGAGTCCCAAAATATCTTACTTACCTGTCGGTCTCGGATGAGGCGAGTGAAGAAAAGAGGAGGCGGCCGCGCTCACCGGGGAGCTTTATGGGCGGTGAGCCCAGCCCCCTTAAGGTCACTCACGTGACATCGTTGATATTTGGTCTCGAGGATAGGGAGATGAGGACATCATTCGTGTTAAGACCGTGGTGACGGTCTGAGGGAGGTCGAAATAGATCCAAAATGTACTGGCTTCTTCCTTGAGCCGTTCTACATCCTTCCACCATGTTTTGTGGTTATCTTGCTTACAAACAAACTAAATATCAACCCATAAACAGACAGACAGGGGTGAAAACATAACTTCCTTGGGGGACATAATAAGTTGGTTAGAACCTTAGGACTGGAGATGGCCTATGAAGGTGTTTATCAGTTTACCAGAACATATTGTAGGTGTGTATTTTAGACTCAAGGGGGCAGCATATCCTGGTTTGTTTTTGGATACACTGTGCTGTACCAGTTTTGAACCCACACCATCACTTCATTCAAACCATAAACAATGGAATTAATAAAACATACTGGCATGAAACACTATCATAATGAATACATAAAATAAAGAATAAAATTGTTACCACAACATGTAACAAAAAGGTGAGTAAGAACAAATCAGGGATGAGGACAATGCCGTTATGTGTTCAGTTCAGCTTTACTGCGTTCAGCTTCTGTAGTTTCTTCAACCAGAAATGTCAATGTTATTTTCAACCATTTACATTGTTGGCATGTTCATAAGCATGACTGTGCTCCTGAAACACAATCAGAACAACATTACACCTTTTGTGACAAACTGTAGTTGATCCATTTAAACACAGCAGGCTCCTCCTTACCTTTTATCCACGGGAGATACACGCATCTTCTTACTAGAACAATTAAAGAAGAATAACATTTGAACTATTTGAAATGAAATTCACAAAAAATGAAAGGTGAGATACATAATCTGCATATTCGATGTTGTTTCCTATTTCCTGTCATTTTCTGCTTGAGCAATGCTACTTTTCACGACCCTGGAGGGTTTTTAGGCAATTCTCCTTCACGTTCCCTCAGAAATTATATATTACATCTATTTATTATCTTATATGTGAAAATAAAAAATAAAAAGGGGGATGTGTGTTTAACTTACCAAGCCCAGGTAATAATCATTGTAAGCAACAGCACAATGAAAACTTTGACTCCAAAACCAACACGGAGGATTAAATGGTTAACTGTTGGAGGTAGAAAAAAGTTGAGTGAGGAACAGTATGTTTAGCAAATACTAAAAATAGTTCTGTAAACTGTTGTTTACAGAACTATTGTTGTTGTTTGCCTAAATTTCAGTTTTATTGTATTTTCAAAATGCAGGCAATTTTAACACGCTGGCCTCCCAATCATGTTAGTCTGCAACATTAAAGCTATTGTTCCTAAGTGGACGATGTATCATGCAGCTCATGACTGTGGATCAATAACCCATAATCTTTACCCTCCCTGCATACTCACTGTCTGTTGTGTCTGTTTCATACACCGTCAGCAGCACACCTATTGAGTTGCCTTCCCCCACACTGTTCCTGACCTGGCAAAGGTAGAGTCCAGAGTGGGAAACGTTCACAGAGGGAAGAGACAGCACCTGTCCTGAGCCCACCTGGAGCATGGAGCTGGAAGAATTTTTGTACCAGGTGTAGTTATCTGCTGCAGGGTTAGCTGTGTTGCTGCAGGTCAGACTCACATTGCTGCCCGCTACAATGAGACCAGGATGGCTCATCTCAATTGTCACATTCAATGGAGCATCTGCAAGATAAACAAAGATCAATACACAACCCCCGTGCTATTGTCTACATTCATTCATTCAAGAAAATATGCCTAGATGATGCTGACCAAAGCAAGTCAGGCTGTGGATTGACGTCCATTCAAAGTTTTAAGACCTAATTTGCCATTTTGCAATAGGCCCAATAGTGCTGAGATTTTGATGATAAGATTGATACTGAAACCATAGTAACAGCAGACATTACTTCAATTACTATTTTACAGTTATTAGTATATTCTTTTATTCATACTACAGTTTTTTTCAATTGCATAAACACTAAAATCAAGAGTATTACACAATTATCAAAACCTTACACTCAAGGTGCAAAACATCGGCCCTGATCTGCACCACTACCCGCATCAATTCATGTACATAGACGAGGCAGGGTTCATCCTGACAAAAGCAAGTAGGAGTGGCAGAAATATCATTGGCCACGGGGCTATAATCAATGTCCCAGGGCAACGTTGGGGTAACATCACCCTTTGCGCTGCCATTACACAGAATGGGGTACTCCTCCGTCATGCCAGTTGGGGCTCTTACAACACACCTCACATTCTCACATTTTTGGAGCGATTGCACAACGTCGTCACAGCAGTAAACCACATGCAGCAGATGCAATACATTCTCATCTGGGTAAATGTGTCATTCCGCCGCTCTGCTCTGGTCCAGAACTGGTTTCCACACCATCCACAGTTTACAGTACTATACCTTCCACCATACTCTCCGTTTCTAAACCCAATCAAAGAGTTTTTCTCTGCATGGCGGTGGAGGGTTTACGATCTCTGTGTACTTCACTCACAGTACTCTAACCACTGAGAAATAGAATTGCTAAAAGTATTTGAGGTTAGCAACAGCAGTGTGTAAATGGGTCAAACTGAATTAAGTCATATGAAATGTGTGTGTTTCATATGACCCTAACCCTAACCCCAAAATATGGTTTTGATAAATTAGTGTACACGAGCCCTGTTTTAAAATCGGGCTTAAGTAATCGAGAAAAACTGTAATATCTATTGCATATTAATTTGTGTGATAGTATCTTAGAATTAAGTTTATTAGTGTATATAATAAGTTACTTGATTATATTATATATTTGGAGAGAGAGATGTATAGGTTAAATTGAGTATCATATGTAATATATGGTATTGTGTTTCTTATTTACATTCCCCATGGTTTTTGTTCTTATACCTGCTAGGTGTTTAGATAGAAAGTTGCGTGTTGAACTGTTCTGCTGTGTCAGTGATAATTAAGGAGACTGTAGGAACGAAACTGTAACTAGCATGTCTGTATGATACCAAACAGCTTCCCACAAAACAAAACAAACATATGAGATACAGCATGTTGATTAGTGAACTTTACAGGTGCTGGTAGGCAGATAATGTAACCTTTCAATTCTTAAGCTATTCATTAAACTATTTGTTGGACATAATTAGGTCACACAGAGACATAACTGTTCTGACATTTCAAATAGACCTGTAAATGAATAAAGGTAAACTCGAAACTCCTGGTCTGTAGCGTTTCCCAACAGACCGAGTGGATTTTTTGGTATGGAAAAAAATGTAGAGTTTTGAACTGAGCATCACCTGTGCTAAAATTATGATTTTCTCACTTAATAAATTGTTGTCTTTAAATGTGAGCAGGAAACCAGGAGTCGAACTCTGAATATCACCAGAATACTTATTAAGTAACATTCAATTAACAATGTCATCATGCATTACTTACACTGGACAATTAGAGTCACAGGGTCCGATTTATCTGATTCTTCTCCTTCAATGGCACAGGAATAATTTCCTGAATCCTCTGCCTGAGCCTGAAACACTGGTTTGGCTACGGGGCGTCCATCTTTGAACCAGATTATGCTGGAAGGTTGCTGCTGGCAGGATGTTCTACATTCAAGCTTGATGTCTTCTCCCGCTCTCACTGTGTCTGGGTACATGCTGGCACTCAGCTCTATACATCAATCAGTTGAATAAACAGAGAAGATGATTTGTAGAAAAGCTGTAAGATGTTGTACTTGAAGAATAACATTTCATTTGAAATGATTTTACCTCTGACAGACAGTTGCACTGATTTCTTGCTACGGTATCCAATATTCTCCGTATCAAACCTGAAGTAGTAATGTCCGGTGTCACTTTCCTGCACATCATGGATTGCAATGCTGCAGTTGTGCTTCCGGTCACCAAGATATTCAGTGCGATTTTCATACGAAGGAAGATCTGACAGCTTGAAACGTCTCCAGACGTTCCCCACAATGTCTCCTTTGTACCATCGAGTCTGTAGGACAGTTTCCCCCTCATTGTATCTGTATGAGCATTTGAACTCCACCGACGATCCCTTCAATGCACAAGGATCTGGGTTTTCAAAAGTCACTTCCCTGTAAGAAGTCCCAGTTCCTGCACAGAGTACGAGTCATGCTGTGAAATGTTTAGTATTTGGTGTTGATGATTTACATGCAGATTTGAAAAGAAGAAGAAATTACAATAATTTGAGCAAATTGAAACAAAATACAAAATACTTCGTTCAAGGAAGTGGTTCAAATCTGTTTTCATTTTACTTCAACATCATTATTATGATTCATTTTGTATTTGTCAGGCGGTGCATCTCAACTTTAATATGAATTTACCTTCCTGTTCTTTTCCTTAAAATAAATACTAAAAAAAAGGGTCTCTTACCTTCCCTCATGATCAGAAGCACCAGCACCGTGGTCATCCTCTCCATATCGGGGAGACAGACAGTGAACAGAATAAATCAGAAAGTGCGGAACGAGGAGACGGAACAACTCAGAGTTCTGCTAATTTAAAAGTTAAGATCGACTCAGAATAGAGGCCCTGAGGCACGAGCGTGTTGCTGACAATATATGCAAGAGTGAGTGTGAAGTGAGTCAGCGAGAACATTTTTACAGGAAGCAGTAAAGAGACCAAAAGTAGAAAAAGTAGAGACTTGAAATTTACTTCAGAAGCATTGCTGCATTTAGCTCAAGGCTCCCCTGTGCCAAAGTTTGACCTCACAGACCTGCTAGCATGGATGTACTCATAGAAATGTCAATGAAAAAATCTCTTCTTTCTCTTTTAGCTTCATATAATTCATGGTCTCAATATTGTAACGCAAAACAACACACTATAATTGAACAGGCACAAGTGCGCAGTGGAAAGTGATGCAATTTCTGATTTGATGTCAGCATGTTAACCTACTTATTTAAAAGTAAAAGTGAGTTGCCCAAGTGAATAAATCTCTATCATCTAATACAGAGAGGTAGTAAAGTAATGGAGACCAAAGGAGTGTGTACGTGTATACTTGTGACCTTGTCAGGACCAGTATACGTCATGGTGTAGTCCTGAACCCGGTCCTAATGAGTTCCTCCTGATTTCAAAACCTTTTTTTTAATGTGAGGGGTCCAGTGCGAGTTGGGATTAGGTTGATGTTGGGGTTAGGTCCTGGTTAAGGTCAGGGTCAGGTTTTGGTTAGGTCTTTCACAACAAATGGAGGCCAATGTGAAGTCCTCATAAGGACAGCTGCGAAAACCTCTTTGTGTATGTGTAACGGCCCCCCCGCTTCTCCATACAAACTTCTGAGTCTCTTGGCTGATGTACACGGCTCTTTATTTTTGTATCTGGCCTGCCGTAGTAGCACCGTAAAACTGTAATGACAGTTTACAAGTAACAAAGATTTTAATCATTAAAACCAAACACTAACGTTTAAAATACAACGAACAAACAAATCGCCACGTGAGACACATCCGACTCGTTAACGTGACATAGCGACTCCCTTCCGCACCACCCGCAGCAAAGTAAATTGGACCAGCTTCCTTACCTCGTTCCGCTTGGCGAGGGGTGTTAAGCTATTGTAGTTTGGATGGTTCTGAGGTCCGAGAAGTGCCGCAAGGCTGGCGTCCGGTTTGGTTTCCGCTCCTGATCTGCGCCGGGCTGTACGGCCGGTATTTTATTGCACTGGGGCGGAACGGAACGAGGGATCTGGTGTGTCGATTAAAACCATCCGCTCCTTTGCTGCAGGTATTAATGCGAGGGGAGTCGCTACGTGTAAAGACAATAAAATAAAACTGAAAATACCCCAAGGCCTAGCTGCACATAACGTCAAAATAAACCGAACCCAAAATAGCAGAATAAACAGTATGCATAAACTGGCTGGTTGTGCTGACAGTTACAGTATGTGTGTTTGTGTGTTTTGTGTGTGTGCCTGTATTGCTATGCGGACCAGCTATTAATGTCTCACGTTGAGCCTGCTCAACTTGTTTCTCATTGTTAGACATCTGGCTCGTAAAGCAGGAAGATGTCCACATTCTTTCAGATGCCTTGTTGTTTTCTACCTGCTTTGACTGGCAGGATGGAGTGATGCAGACAGAGGTGAGGACAGGGTAATTTTTTCGCGGAGACACTAACAATCTAAGGACATATAGAGGGGTCTCGATACTTGCCTTGGCCATTATAGAAGACTTTTGAGGAGATACACTCAACAAAAATAGGGAAGTATTCATAAACGCTGTCAAATCTTCAAATAAGGAAGCTGCTAGCAAACCTGCTAAGGAAGTTTCACTTCATTTTGCAGTTAGTGATAATGATCCATCGGTTTTGATGCTCATTCTGTACATTTTGAGTTTGTTTTTTTTCGGTTATATTTATTAAATGATGTAAAATAAAAGCTTGATTTTACAACATGTTTAAAATCTTTGTCATGTAAAACAGCTACACTACAATACAGCTAAGAAGGCATTTGACTGTCTCACACAGAATCATGTGTTATTATATGTTGTATAAGTGATGTCCGTTGAACCTTTGCAGGTTAATCTATGAAATAAGAGAGATTGCGTATCAAGTAGAATGGAGAAGAGGAGGAACGGAGAGATGATGACTACATGGAAAGTTTCTCATATCTTCTTGCTGCTTCTGGCTCTGCTCCAAACCCCCACGCCCTCCTCAGGTAATGATTTCAAAGTAGGAGATTTATTCCAGTCACACCAATTTACAGTGCACAGTGATAGTGAGACTGAGGTGTAAAATCCTGTCCCATTGGAAAACGAAATGGTACAGCAAGAGAGAAGCTTCCTCTCACCCAAACTTTAATCCGTTTTGTAATCTACGAGACGTTTAGGGGAATTTGAGTTACTTAAGATTTTTTCACACTTCCTCATTTCTCTGTCACAAAAAACTGCCGCTCTACCTCGAAAATCAACCAACTGCACATGGTTAAGAATAGACAAATGTTCATGAGGGCGGGGGGGAAATTTGCTCACAGTCACATATTAAATGTGTTAGGTGGCAGGATTCCCATCAACCACAATTGGAGGAAAGCTGTGTGCAGTGTGTCGTGCAAGATTTTGTCGTTTTTGTGTAGTCTTACTTACAATCAAACCAACAAACAAACAAACTAAAAAACATTCTGACAGGGGCTCAAACATTATCTTCTTGGCAGAGGTAATCTTACAACATATTTTACACCAGATAATAAATATACATTTATTGTTTGAATATTGATTTTAGTCAATAATTTACATGTTTCTAATTTGTTCTCTCCATCCCTCTCTCTTACACATGCATCACTTGCATGTTACCACTGTTTCAGCTCAAAACACCACAACTGCCACCAGCAGCACTTCAGCACCTAGCCCAGCAGCTCTCAGTTACAGCACACGCCCAGCTGATGTCACGGTGGCAGTGGGAGAGCCTGTAGTGTTTAGCTGTGGCGTCCCCGAAGCTTCTCCCAGTCTCTTGTTCACCTTATATAGTAGTCACGGCAACTACACCCTCATCTGTCCTAATGGCCATCTGGAAGATATCCCCCAGGTGAGGTGGTCACTGTGTAACTAGCTGGTTACTCCACACATCTCACTTCATGTTCTCTTTAGCAACAGGGGTGCATTCCAGGGCCAGGGGGGCACATGCCCCAGCAGTTATCTGTGGCCCCTTTACAGCCCCCAATTTACAAAAATCCCTGACACTGTCCCTCAATAACACCATCTTATTTTATTGAGTTGGGAGGTTTTATTAACTCACTGTAAAAACTCAGTGTAATTTTTTTATTTTTGTAAGATTTCCTACCAAGATGAGTCTGCACTCAGGAGTCAAATCTTCTCTCTTGATACATCAGGGTACCCTAAATCCCATTGTATGACAGCTAAGAAGATAAAGAAACAACAGAGCGTCAAGCAGACACAAGTGTTGCTTAGGTTAAGCAGAAAAACAACGTATCACTGTAGGGCCAGAGTTAAACTAACAATATATAAATAGTATATTTGGGCTGAACGTGAGCAAAAGATTGTGATATGTATTGTTATGTATGTCAATATGTTCAGTCTTTGATGTAAATATACTCTCTCTCTCTCTCTCTCTCTCTCCCTCTCTCTCTCACTCTCTCTCTCTCTCTCCCCCCCCCCCCTGCAAGGCCCTCTATGGAAGCTGTGATGTGAAAGATGGAGAATCCCTGGCTGTGTGGGCCCTCAGGGGAACCTCTTTCTCTGACAACGGCACACGGGTCGTGTGTAAGCAGTCAGCAGATCCTGACTCTCTGACCGCTGTCCTTCATGTTTATGGTGAAAAGTCTTCTGTTTTGTTCACGTTAAATCATTTTAGTGATATAAGTATTATAAAAACTAGATGCACAAAAGGCAATGTCTTGAAACCAAAGCATTGCCCTTGGTTTTTATTTCATTCAAGGCCATGAAACCGTGATTGGGCCATCAATTAAATCAAATCTGATTTGTAATTCCCTCAGCATGTCCATACTGTACATTACTACAACCATAGACTGTGTACAGTACACATGAAAAAAATCTCAAAGATCTTATCACACTGAAAGTCTTCATTTGTCCAGAAAGTTTGGTTTTGATTATTTTATGCTGAAGGACAGTTTATGGTAAAAATAAAAAATCTGAATAACTTGCAGGCCTAGAATTTAGTCAACAAGAAAAGTATGTGATTACAAAATATTGCAATTGCAAAATATCTTTAAAAAGTGGTCTTTTTTTCTTTTTTTCTATTTTTGTTAATGTATAAGTCCCCCCCTCTCTGAGAAAATAACTCTTCTTCATTCTTTTCTCGCTAGTTATCGTCCCTATCTCCTTTGCCTTTGTCCGTCCCTCACTGAGTCCTTCTGCCTTCTATCATAGATAATGGCACAAGCTATGCCGTTCTCATCGGCTGCATCATCGGGGGCTTTTTTGGCATCCTGCTGGTGTTTGGTTTGTCTTACGGGTTGCTGTGGAGATCAGATAGCTTCCGGAGGTGCTTCAGTAAGTATATATAATGCTTCAGTTCACAGGCATGAAAACTGTACAGCAGCCACACATGCATTAGCCACACATTGACTGAAGGGATTTTTGATGTCTTTGTGCTTTCAGGGGGAGATGAAACAGAAGACGATCTGACCAAGATTGTGACGAAGGACTCCAACAAGAAGATAGAAAGCTGAGGAGGAGATGATGTGGCTTGTAAACATCCCCCAGTGATAAGCTCCCTTTTCTTTTCTTTCCAACAATTACCTGTTCTGTTCTCGGAAACTGAAGTGAACCCAGATCTGGAGATGCTGTCGTCTGAAATGTTTGAGGCCAGATCCATTGTAACTCATGATTTCTTCTGCTCCTTTTTGTGTCCTCAATAACTGAACCTGTTCACAATGAGCACTTCAAACAATACACCAAAATGATTTACACATAATTCCCCACATTGGCTGGGTCATAATTCAGCATTGACTTCCTTACAGTCTTACATAAACGTTGTGTCGTGTTTTGTAATGTGCGTATATCAGTAGTACTACTGTGACGTTTTTTAAAAGCTGGGTCTTGTACAACACAATGTTTAAATTATTAAAACGAATGAATAGTTTTCAGCCACATGTTATTAAAACAGTGTGGAAGCAGAGAGGTTGTGAAAGTGCTGAGGAAGCAATCACAAAACAGGATCGTCAGCAGTTAAATGAGAAAAAGCAGCTGCTCTTTGTGTCAGTTCACATGACTGACGGCTCCACACAAACACACTAATGGAGGTTAGGAGATCACAGACAAGGGCTCCTAGCTGAGCTTTAAATAACCTGTTGGTCTGCTGCACTTTCACAATCTGTCCACTAGAGGGAAGCCCTCGCTTCAGATATAACTCACCAGTCAACGAGCCCTGTACAGAAAAATATTCATTTTGAAAAATGATTCTAAATAAATATCACAGATCACACACCACTCAGACTACTGTTGCCCTTTGTGTCCTTGCTAAGTGTTTAAAGTATCTGCAAATATTTTCAAAATCACCATCTCAGGGATGTATTTGATGTTTTTCTGCTTTTTGTTTGTGCACTCTACTCTGCCTTTCAATTTCTTTATATGTTTTTATGATAATATTATTACTTTCACTCATTTACTGCATATGAGATATACTTTTAGATATGGTGTGGCAGTCAGTCTGTCGACCATGACCACAATCAAATTATATAATGTCCCAAACAACCTGATGTACTTAACATTTTTTGACAGAAATTTTGTTATTATCCACATTGAATTCAAAGCAGAATCAGCAAGACTCGTTTGAATAATTCTGTGATTCAGAATGATCATAGACTTCATAGCATGTTTTAGAATTCAGTTCCTTAAAAAATAAAAAAAATAAGCTATGGAAAGTGTGGAAAGTGTTTATATGACCCATTTAGTACATGAGGTATATATTGTACATACCAGTGGTGCATGTAACTAAATACATTTGCTTTGTTACTGCAGGAAAGTCAATTTTTCGTGTACTAGATTTATTTTCATGTACTTTTACCCCACCACATATATCAGTATATATCTGTATTTTCCACTCCACCACATTTTTACAATCATTGTGTTGCGTGTTCACATTGATCTAGATCTCTGATCAATTCAAAGCGGGCATGTAACATTAGATCCCCCCTCTTGCAGCAGGAGCATTACTGATGAAGAAAAAACCTGGAATGGATTTTGAAGCGGCAGATTCAGCCATGATGATGTAGTCTGACTGTAGCAGCAGGGAATAGGATTCACTCTGCAAGTAATTTTGCTTCTAATACTTTCACTATATTTAAATATAGCATGTTCTTACTTTCACTCAAGTAGAAATTTAATGTGGTACTTTTACTTATACTTGAGTTAATTTTCGCCTATTTATTTGTACTTTTACCTCTTGAAAATGTTTGAGTACTTCCTCCACCATAGCAACACTAGAAGGACAAATAATGAATCTACATGTAATCTACATGCAACAATTTTTATTTTTGAGTGACAAAATCGTCCTTTTTAGCCAGAACCAGCAACACACAACATACAACTAGGTCTGACATATGGATTTTAATATTCGTATTACTTGATCCTAATAATCTGAATTATTTTGAACCTACTGCATAGTATTACAAAATAAATGGAATAAGAAGAGCAGCTACAATGTTTTTAATCTGAACAGCAGAAAGTGAATGGCAAGGAGCTTGTACGAGAGTGAAAGGAGACACACTGTGAGCAGTGATGCACTGGTTACATATGTCTTTTGCTTCCCCTGGTGGTGAACTCAGGATCAAGACTTTTAGTGCTCTCTTTTGTCCTTCAGTATTTATGTTGTTTTCATTATCAACCACAGGCAATTTAGCCTTTAATTAAAAAGTAAATCGGACATTATTATGTTCCGGTTCAGTCACTTCTTCGAAATGGTCTGTCACATAAAATATCATATTAAAAACTCTGATTTTACACCATATCAACCACTACTTAAAATACTATGATTTTAAAGACACAACTCTTCATTAAAATGAATTAACTGAGCACGTAATAACTGTGACCAATAGTATTTGATTGACTTAAATGTGATCTTTATTACCCTGACTGTGTTGTGACACCTGATCAAGCAGCATAGGCAGCCAGCACACACGCACACACACACACACACACACACACACACACACACACACACACACACACACCACACACACACACACACACACACACACACACACACACACACACACACACACACACACAAACACACAGCAGGACAGAATTCTCCCTCGTCTTTTCGTTTATACAACAGAAGAATGGAGCAACGTGTTGATTCAGCTGCAAAGTTACACTTCACTTCACTCCATGACGGTTTTTGTCCTTTTCACTACATATTCTCAACAGCTGACCAAAAAGTGTTATTGGGATGATGCAGAGTCAGAGATAACATTTGATGTTTGCAGTACAAAAGATCATTTGAAAGAAGCGTAAATGAAATATTTGGGAGTCAGTATTTGCTCTTGTCTTGTTCCTCTTTTCTTTGCTCTGGCTGAGGGGGAAAAGGGACCAATCTGGTATCACTATCTATATACACAACACCCTCAGTCATGTGACTGAGGACCAACCACTAA
This sequence comes from Limanda limanda, assembly GCF_963576545.1. NCBI lineage: Eukaryota > Metazoa > Chordata > Actinopteri > Pleuronectiformes > Pleuronectidae > Limanda > Limanda limanda. The sequence continues at coordinate 23,759,155 of NC_083646.1, forward strand.
CTGGGAAGGCTCTACATTCTTGTATTACCCCTAAAGATTATTGTCTCTTACAAATTATTGTCTATTACCTAGAGGATCAATTATTGACTTTATGAGCTCAAACCTTTAGTTCTGCTGTTTATGGACAAACACCATAAATACCATCATAACAGAGACACGGATGTTATGTGTGAGTGAATGTGTACGTGTTTGTGGGTCTCCACTGATAACCTACATTGTGCAGATTGTTTTATCAAGATGACCTTTAAAGACTATATATGCAGCATTTTAAACATTAACTATTGTCAATGTAAAGGCACATTTAAGTAACAGTGTCCTGAGCAGATAATTAAGTCACACTCTCTTGTGACACAAGCTCCTCTGTTCTTTCTTTTGTTGACTGGACATGTGAGTCCCTTCCCTGAGAAACTGCTGCACTGCCCACGTTTAAAAAAACATGTTGACTCAGCGCAGCGATGTCTGCATGGACACCAAGTGCAACCCACCGTGACATCGCCTAGTGGTTTGTGAAATGTCATTGTGAGAGCCTGTGATTGCATTTTGGGCAGCCTCACTTTTTTTGAAACACGGAAGAAACCATATATGAAGGAGTTGGGGTTGAGCCAGACTGAGAACTCAAGGACACTGCACACCCTCCCACAAATGCAACCTAGACCCACGTACCAATGCATACCATGCCAACTCGTCTATTTCCCTCTAAATGGGATCATAATTTATAATATGATTATCGTGCTGTTTTGAGGAAGACTGAAAACTAGAGACTTGGACCATCATAAAGATGTTGATTGAAGTACTCTCATATACTTCTCAAAAGAACTTCAATAGAAACTAGAGAGTTCTTTTTGGAACCTGTGGAGTCACCCTCTGCTATAACTCAGGAAAATACAGGTTTCAAGCACTTGACACTCTGGAGTTACAGTAAAGTCTCCGTCTAGCAGCAATCCAGTAGCTTTGATGAGAGGCCCAAAGGGAGGGGGTGGGATGTAGCCTGTTAGTTGTATCTTTTCAAAGTGTAGTCTGTAGCCTTGCCAGGATTTCCAGGGTTAGCAACTCAAGCAGGACTGTCTGGTACTGTGGTGAAAAGTTATGTAAGTGCTGAGTAGTGGGGATGAGCTGATAAATGTATACAAACCATATCCGAAACAAGGTGATACGTCTAGTGCAAGAGGTGTTTCCTCTTTGTATGTCCTCTATCTCCTCTAATTCTACCAGTGTCATGACATTGTCATGCAACAAAGTGACCTTCATTCAACCTCACAAACAATGTTACAGGAATTTGCTTCTACAGGCAGACAGACACACAACAGCAACACACAGGTACAGTCACAATGTGGTGAAAACACCTCTGGATCTTTCCACATTGTGTTTAACAGATTTTCTCTTCTGCAGAATTACAAAGTGGATTTGAAACATTGTGATCATATTCATGCATCCAGGTTTGAATGGGTAAAAAGTGTCATAATTGTAAATTGTGTGTAGATTATTGACATCAAATCCTCTGACAAAAAAAACATTATTATTAAATTAAGATATTATGTGAAATAACATGAGAAATGAAGAGGCCACTGTGAAGCTTTAGGAATGCTAGCTTTATTCGCTCTTTCAGATTTATCCTCACCAGTTGCCTTTTAATCTTCTGTCAAATTATTGTATTATCACTTAGATATACACAACCCCACACACCTTAACACACTGCACATTGTGTCTTTGTGTCTGAGTCGTCTATATCTCCTATGTCCTCACAGTATTATCATTCCTCAGGAGGCCAATGCATGCCACAGCTTTGTCAGTATGTGACAAGAAAAGTTATTAATAGTCGCAGATTACCACAGTGACAAATGCACTCACATATATTTGCCCACACGTTTTGCACGAGGGCGACACCAACAAATCTACACCTAGAATAGAGCTGTGCTTTTATGTAATCAAAGATATTTTCAAACGCTCAGCTTTTGTGTTATTCAATTGTTTAACCTGATGTAAGCATTGACAAACAACACCTCACAATTTAAAAGCAGCTTCTTTCAAGCAAGGTCAGTAGATACTGAGCATAGAACAATTATAATTGCCCCTACTTCCCAGGAGTAGTAAAAGGAAAATGCCTGACAACCATCAGACCAGCAACGTGCAAACTACTCCACAGAGAGGAGCATCATGGGAATACTTGGGATACCTGACAGAAGACAAATAAACTCAGCAGAGGCCACGCAAGGGAGAAGAAAAACGAGAGAGCAGGAAATACACCCTCTTTGTCTCATCTCACATATGAGAATTTGTCCGAAAAGGGAGCAAATATCTTATTCTGTCTCATTTAATCTTTGGCCACAAAAACACTCGTTTAATTTTATCTTGTCATAGTTTTCTTCATCTCAATATCCCTTGTGGCCTCTCTGACAGAACCATAAAGAGAATTATCAGAGGATGTCAGTTGAACTTTAAGGCTTAAATGGTTATGACTGGTACCACAAGCAGATCTAACATTAAAATATTTATATAAAAAGTTGCATCAGGGTCGTGTGTAAGATTAAAGGTGTGCATTAAATGGCCAGAGCCAAATCGTGCCTTTGACTCACCTATCCACATGCCCACACGCTGATGTTTATGGAATAACATCCCCACTAGTTTCCTGTACACACACCAGCACATGTCCCCTGCAACCATATCACATTCACACTGGATACATGCACACACTCACACACACACAAATGTTTATACCCCAAACAAAGAGGAGGAGCAGGCACTACTTTTTCAGGTGAAATAGAAAATACATACTTTTAACCAGGCAGTGCTACTGGAACATTCACACAATCCTCAACTCCTGCATCCATCAGCTCAGGTAAGCACAGGTACATGTATGGTGGAGTGCAATGCCCGGGTGAAGTCAGAATTTGGGGTCACGGTCAACTTTCATGTAAAAATCTGAATGTAAGGCTTATCTTATAGTGAGAGGACAGTGTTTTAGACAGAAGGACATAGGAGGGGTTAGGGTCATTTGAAGAATTTATAAAATTTGTATTTATTTCTTAAAATATAGGATATTCATAATATGCCTGTGATGCTGAATTAAGATTGAAGTTTCACACATAACATTAAATTAGTTGATGTTTTCCTCTGTGTGATTAGGCGATGATGGGCCTCTGTTGGTATTTCATGGTATTATTTTTAGATGCAACAGGTTCATTAAGCTAGCACTGATTTATGTTTGGTCTTGCATTTTGCCATGTTGGTATTTTTTTCTACTGTTTTGAGTTGAGCATTCAGCGAACATTGAATGTACTATGAGATGTACACGTTTTAACTCTGGTCAATAATATCCAGTAAATGGGCCAAAAATAAATTTCCCTTTTAAACCACTTTTAACCAAAGGAGAAAATCTATTCTGTTCAATCCTGTTTGTGACTGTTTCATCATCTGGGGAGCGAGAGATATTTTTAGATATGGGATACGAAAGACAAAGGCCTGACCTTGACTAATGTCATGCTAACTGGGAGCTAGAACCATGTGACAAAGGTCATAATGGATGTATCACAGAAGACATGATATCACCTCTGTGTATCATCTTTGGCTTCAGTCGATGTCCACGTCAAGAAAAAGCCAGTGTACAGTGTAAATTGTTGCAGGACATAAATACAGTGTTTGCTCTTCTCGCAGAAGCACTTGTTTTGCCTATTGCTTAGTTTAATTTTCTTGCATACATTAACAGGTATGAGTGTTAAAAAAAGAGCTAACTGTCAATTGAACAACAGGTTTGAGGAAAAATTATTTTCAAAAAGTTATGAATCTAACCTCTATTGCGATTCAAGGTTGTCCAAGGTCAGTCAGAGGTGAGAGTACCTAACATAATCCCATGTAATCATATTACATTCTTTATGTTTTAAGTTATAGTTACTTTATAGCAGTGTAATTAGGCAAATTTGTCCAAACAACCAAACAATATCATCAGCAATGGAAGATTATTCAGCAGCAATATCTTATTACTATATATTGTCAATTTCTTAATGCATATTAGGAAACTGTAAAACTTTCAGTAACTACACTGGAACCATATATTATAAAATATACTAAATTAAGTGAGTCTAAAAAAGAAATTTCTCTTGAAAAATTGAAATTAGTCGGAACAAAATCAAGGAAAAACTCCTGTTATCCTGAGACACTGTGAAGCACATGACAGAGTTTGGCCAGATACAGTGAGGTCTTTCTGTGGTTTGAGTGGAGGTTGAAGGACTGTTGTCTGCAGACCTGCTGCGTTTCCCCTCCGAGACAAAAAGTGATCCAATGTTTACTCTCCAAACACCCTCCATGCCTCCCTGCCGACCAAACACTGACCCCTCACACCACAAGGACGCCCTTCCTGGGGAGAGGGAGAAGCTTGTGCTGTGTTGCTTGCATGCATGTGATGGGTGGGGGGGTTGGGGGGGAGAGATCATGCTTTGCTTTTCCATTGTTCCTGTTGTTCTATCACACAATCATGTTCTCTCTCCTTCTCTGTCTGTCTCCACTTCTTTCCCTTTGTCTGACTCCTAGTTGTGTTGAAGATGGGTCAACTCAATATCGTGGCTGTAATGGCAGGTAAATCATATAATCATATAAGGAAAAAAAAGGCCTTTGATATGTTTTATGGTCTCATGGTCGTGGATCATTGTGTTATCTCTGGGACATAATGCTCACTGTAGGTGAGTCAAAGACACTGCAGGAAGATAATAGAAATTTAGACAAAACACTATAAGTCGTAATCTTAAAAATGCAGCAGCTGGAAATTGTTTGGAAGTTGAAGAATGTGACTGTGAATTTTTGACACAGGCTTATACATAAATAACTGTACAAGATGAACTTTAAAGGGCTTCAAAGCAGCTCCCACACGCCTACTGATCTCTTTTTTTTACAACATACAAAAACTCCCTCGTGTCAAAAACTGTCAATGATCCTGACAACAAAGTTTTTGTTTCTTTTACCCCGTCCTAAAGAAGACAAGCTTCTAAAATGTCATCTCAAAGTGCTGACTGTGAGGCGACTCCTCCAAGGCCCTGACTGACAGTGACTGTACACAAACAACGCCCTCCCCATCAACCAAATTAACATTTCATTTGTCTGGCTCTCTTGCAGTGCTCTTCACCCTTTTCATGGAAACTGAAGCAAGTAAGACCAAAACTCTGCTCTGCCCTTATCTTGTTGTGAAACTGGTTTGTGAAGACGTTTGAACTTCTTTTGTCTCCACAAAATAAGCTGCTACCCCCGGTGAAGGTCAGATGCTGTAAAAAAAGACTAAATGTAACCCAGTAACAGGGACCAATGTGTTGTTTGGGCCACAACTTACATCAACACTAGCTCTTTTTAAAACATTACATTTTGGCAATTTAGTTTCTTTCTCTCATTTCTTCTTGTCCTCTTGTGTTTGCAGGTGCATTTGACTACAGTAAGTATCACAAAGTTTATCTCCCTTATGATGTACAAGCCATCTATTGTCATAATTTATTATATTCCCCAGGACCCTTTTAATTTGTAAGATTTATTTTCCAACAGACTATAAATCGCTACGAATTGGAGGCTTAATCGTGTCCTTCTTGTTGGTGATCGGAGGACTCTGCGTTTTACTCTGTAAGTGCTGATCACAGGTTAATAAATCACTGTAATCTGTGAAAAAAAACATTATTACTGAATAATGTGGACCACAACATCGTTTGTGTGAATAATTTCTTATTCAATATCATTAAAATATTAAAGCCATAAAGTATAGTCAGAGAAGTAATAAAGATGTGTGTGGAAGTGTAACCGCAGTAACACATCTTGGTTTTCCCTCACAGATAACAGATGCTCCACAAAGGGGAAGTAAGTCATTGTTTCCTCTTTAACCTCACTATTAAATCTGTGTGTTCTAATTTGTTGTGTCATAGTCTCAAACTGCCATGCAAATCCTGTCCCGCTATTTTCTTACTTTGTAGAAAAGTGGAGGACGACAACAGTGAAATCTGTAAAAATGTAGTGGAGTGGAAAGTACAGATATATACTGATATATGTGGTGGAGTAAAAGTACCTGAAAATAAACCTAGTACACGAAAAATGTACTTTTACTGCAGTAACAAAGCAAATGTATTTAGTTACATCCACCACTGGTATGTACACTTTATACCTCATGTACTAGACGTGTGATATGATTAACTTTTCATAGCTTATTGTTTTAATTTTTTAAAGAACTGAATTCTGTAGAACATGCTATTAAGTGTCTGATTATCAGTCTGAATCACAGAATTATTCAAACAAGAGTTTCTGGCTGATTCTGGTTTGAATTCGATGTGGATAATAACATAATTTGTGTAAAAAAATGTTAAGTACATCAGGTTGTTTGGGACATCATACAATTTGATTGTGGTCATGGTCGACAGACTGACAGCCACCGCATATCTACAAGCATATCTCATATGCAGTAAATGAGTGAAAATAATAATATTATCATAAAAACATATAAAGAAATTGAAAGGCAGAGTAGAAAGGAGAAGAAATTCATTATTTCCCCTTTAACCTCACTGCGAAATCTGTGTGTTCTAATTTGTTGTGTCATAGTCTCAAACTGCCATGCAAATCCTGCCCCTCTCTTCTGTCTTACTTTGTAGAAAAGTGGAGGACGACAACAGTGAAATCTGATATCGCACCTGACAAACCGGTTTTACCCTGGGGGAAGATGTGGACAGACAGGGGTGGAGAGATCTGTTGTGTGTGTGTGTGGGGGCTAGAGTATAATGAGGGGGGTGGTTTGGTGGAAACACACCGGCTCAGATGATTCTTGTACAGACCTGTTAAAGGAAAAAACGTTTATTTAAATGAATAAAATACTAACTGAGGTGCAGCTGATTTTGACAAGGGTGGGAACGCAGCCGCATAGAAAGATGTGATGAAGTCATTAGTGAAGATCCCCCCCCCCCTCATTATTTCTTCATATATATCTGTAATGATGTGTAAATCATCTTTATTCCTATAGAAACAAACCTACATTTATCATGTGTGCTGCTTAGTTGGGTCACATAGTCAGAATGCTGCATATAGCTTCTGAAACTGTGGGAAATAAAAACAGAATCTTATGTTTGGTCTTTGTTCACTTCATGTTTGCTGTATGGTCAAGTGGTCAAACATTTCCTCACTGAAAGAAATAGAAAACAACAACTTAAATTAAATTAAATGAAAATAAATGTCACTGTACACTAAATCACAACTGTGGTATTTCAGTGTTCTTTTTTCAGCGATGTCAGGGCTGGATCCAGGGGCGGGGCCAGGGGGGCACTGGTCCCCACTGAATTCCACCGATAGGCCCCTGCCCTTTTTTAATAAACTACTCACTTACTAACAATAATTACAACAAATATGACATTTAAGGGATGCATCCTTCAGAGAACACAGTTTACTGGCTCTTAAAGACCACCTCCATCGCAGGTCTGTGACGGGTATTGCCAGCTCGTCCCGCTCTTATTGCTGTTACCTAGCAACAGAGCTGATGTTTGATACAACAAGAAAGTTTAATGCCATTTGTTTTTTTAACATGTACCGTTAGCTGTTCGGTTGAGTTGAAACGCTTTACTTACTTCTCTTCTCACTTTCTCGTCACTTACCGGTGCCATTACCTTGCCAAAAAAACGGTTTGTCACTGAAGCGTAATGAATCCTGGGATAGGTTGTTACAAGGAGAGTCGACCTGTTGGAGACTTTGTGTCTCGGGGTTGGAAGGACACGTCTGTTAGCCGCATTTGAAGGAGCCTTTGAAATGGGGATAGCTTAGCTGAACCGCTGTGATCCAATCGTCGAAATGCAGACTCAGGAGGATGCTACTTAGCTACTGTGCTTGGGAGGAACAATTTTCAAAATGTATTCAATGTTTTGTGGCTTTGCTCCAAGTTATGGAGCTAACAGTGAACAAGGAACGACTTAAATGTGCACCTTTCTGCACTGGGAATTGTGCGTGGTTGTTGGATATATAATTGGCTTCTCTGTGTACACTGTGGCCCCCGGGGATAGACAATAGCTAGATCTGCCACTGAGCTCTGTTTGCAGCAGATTAAATAATTTAAATCTCTGTCCTTTACTGACTTTTTTTTCCATGGAGCAGCACTGATCTCCAAAAGTTGCCTGTCCCTGTATATTACAGTATTATAGGCCTATAATTAAATGACCCTTCCGCATCCATCGGCTCTGCCTCTGTTAACTGCTCATCACCATCAGAGTGGAGCTCGACAAACTTCCTCATCTTCGTTCTCGACCAAGCAACCATTACAGGTCTCCTCCTCCTCCGGCTCGGGGCTGACTCTGGATCCGCCTCCACGCCCCTCACCCCTCCAGCTGCCGGGCTCACAGACCCAGCACACCGACCCCAGATCAGGATCCACCCGCCTCACTCCAGGTACTGGAGTGCGCACTCGCAGTAAGCTCCGTCCCCCTCTTTTGTCTCTGACACAGAGAACAGACCAACCTGTTGAGTGTGTCAGTGCGGACAGACAGGGTGTTGGCGCACAGTGAAGCTCTCTCTCTCTCTCTCTCTCTCTCTGCTCCGTGCCTCGCATCCGTCTCACTGGAGAAATTACCTCGTTGGAGTCGCAGCTAAAACAACAAGTGAAAGGTGAGTGACGACCGGAGAACCAGCTCGTAGTTCCAGCTTCGCTCCTCCGGCTTCAGTCGAACACATTTAATAACTTTTAAAAAAATTTAAAAAAATGTTTCCCTCTCTCCTGAGCTAGTTATCTAACGCTGGCGAGGTTCTCTCTGAACACGCAACTGTTGATAAATCCGTGTGTTTCAAACGAACAGGGACAGGAAGTGACTTAAGAACGAAACGGGGGCTCGGATAAAAAAATGGAGAAAAGTGAGAAAAGTTTTGACTGTTGTGAAAATGCTTAGAGAACAGCACATGTTATAAATTTAAGGTTGTTCACGACTCGTGCACGCGCTCGGGGACCAACGTCCCGGGATAATAGAGTCCTGCTGCACGCGCTTTGGTGACGCACTGTTTGTACTGGATCTAGATTTTAAGAGAAACATCTGCTTCAAGTTACTGACATTTACATGTTTTACTGTATCTGTCTGTGTATTCGGTCCGTTTTTAATCTCACCAGAGAAAAGAAATAAAAACTGTGCAGACGTTCAACCTTAGAATCGGGCCCTTGGACGCTTTTCACATTGTAATCTAGAGAAATATATCAGCTGAGTGGACGTCTATTAATCATGGGTCCAATTTGATTATTGAATACCAATGAGGAACCGTCAGGGAAATGTTTGAACATTGTCATACTGTGTGCGTGTCTCTCTGTTTGTGTGTGTGTGTGTGTGTGTGTGTGTGTGTGTGATGTGAAAAGGCCAGCTGATAAGGGCAGTGGTCATATCAGTTTGCTACTATGTGGCACAAGGAGAGATAGGGACAAGGACAGATACAGGAGCTGTGTGTTATAGAACTGTAAAGTCGAGAGGACAGTATTGTATTGGTTCAGATACCATTTATCCCTTAACTTGTATCGATTCCCATACCTGGACTTTGCCTATCGGCCAATACCGGGGGTTGCTTGGATACCCCTGCATTTAAAATTATAATTTAAATGATATGTTAACAGCTGCATGCTACTAAGCCTGTATGATAAAACCCATTGAAAAACATTATAAATATGTTTTCTAATAAAAACATATACATACAGAGAATCAATGTGAATGAATAGAACTTTTTTAAATCTGGTTTGGTCATAACTGAATAAAATAAATCTAGCAATACACAAAAATGTAGGTTGACAAGTTTGTTGGTTATATTTCGTGCTTTGCGTCGTTTGAATGTCGTTTCCAAGTTCGCTGGTTCCTGTTTTTCAATTGCTTTATGAGATTTCTAGTGTTGTTGTTGGCAACACTAGTGTCATGACTTGAAAGTGAAGTCTTGCATTTGCCACGCATCGGATTTTTGCTTTGTGGGATTTTCCAGCATAGAAAATTGCCAAGTAGCAGATTTATTTGGGTGAAACTAATATACTTAATATACATTTTCAATACTACTAGAGCTATTGGAACATGGTATTGATGGTATGTTTTGAGTTTGCTAATGGTCGTTGAAACTTTGTATTTGCAAAGGTCGAAAACTTTTTTCTTCACATTTAAAGAGTTATGTCTGTGAGAAATTGTACTTGTTAGATGATTGGAACATTTATTTGGTTATCAAGTGATCCATCATATATATTTGGGCCGGATGTTGTTGCAAGGGAAGAGACAGTAAGAAGACAGGGATAAATGCTGTCATTTTCTCTTCCTCTCTTGTAAAATACAACTGCATGTGAAAAGAGACAGAACAGAGAGATGAGTTAGATCACAGGGGCACAGACAGAGGTGGAGACAGAGTTATATCTCCTTTCTCAGATGAGACAGACTTAGCTCTCTACCACAGATCCTAAAAAAGAAAAGGAGAGAAAGAGGTGCGACTCCTCACCTTTCCTCGCATCGCTTTGGTGCCTCACAAACACAAATTTAGAAACCTCAACAAGGAGACATTGATTTTATCACGAGGGATGTGACTGTGACCTTCAGTTCATTCCCTATGTAACCACACGCTCCACAGCTCCATCGCAGCAGAGACGCAGATGATCTTTTCTGATTTGAAAAGTTTATTTTAGCAATATTACAATAGTTTGATACAAAAAAATGCAACATCTTACAGGCAAAGTTTTATCAAAGTGTGAATTTGTTGTTATTGGAGTTGGTCATTGTCGATTAGTGCAGATTTAATAGTTATCTGGAGGTAAAGATGAGATGAATAATGGAAATGTGCGCCATCATTTCACCCACTGATCATGGCTGCAGAGCGAGGAAGCATGGAGCGTGTTGCTAGCAGCTCTGCTAGCCTGGTTACCATGTGTGACTCATTGCTCTTGTATGCTCCACTCCTCTTTCCTAACCGCACTCTCCCTCGTCTCTCTGCCTTCCTCTCTCGTTTGCTCTGCCTCCAATGCTCCCACCATGTTCACTCCCACTCGTACTCACTCGATAACTTGTTTGTTCTTCCCTTTCTATTTCTCCATCCATTTCCCCCCTTTTCTTCATCAGTGCACTGCCTCCACTGATTCCCACCCTCTGTCTGTTCCATCTTTCCTATCTCTCCCGTTTATTTGTGGTTTTACACAGTAATGCTGTTAAGCTGCATCTGTTGAATTTCATCTTTGGTCTTGAGCTGTTAACACCCAACTCCACAGTTGCTCAGCAACTGAAAATACATCTTCTCTTTTTAATAGTTCAGGAATTTGAGGTCATGTGCTACTACATCAGTCACATTTCTAGTCTTTGAACTGCTGAGAAACATTTTGTACTGGAGTTATAGAAATAACAAATTTACAAAGAACGTCAAGTGTGTCTCAGCCGAGATACAAGGTAGCATAGTGTGTGCGTGCACACATGTGTTTGTCGGAAAGGATGTGGAATCCAGTGCTGCTAATTTAGGAATAAATAATGCCACTGAGAACAGGCAGCTGTCTTTGTAGTGCATTACAGGAACGCACACACACACACACTGGGGTCCAGCACTCAAAGGGCTGGGTGTGGTGAATGAACAAAACCAGGGACTCAGTCACATTGTGCACACCAAATCTTAAACATGCAGTCACATGCACTCAAAATCGAGGAAGCAGAAATTCAGTCTCTTAATTTTGGGTTAAAGTCATGTAAATACATAAACTCACACGACTGTGTACATTTTTTGATTAGTATTTTAAATTTAACATACACACATACCATACATAAATAACTTCATCATTCTTTCAAGAAATGATGGATATGACCGTTGACTTTGTTAAACACTTTGCTCCTCACTTCAATTGGATTTAGTCTATTTCAAGACATGTTTGTATGTGTGTTGTCACCTAGCTTAGTCACAATAAGGAAGTAGTAAACACGTCACATATTCAAAGCCAACTGGTGGCCTTTCTCTGTATGTCTGTGTCCCTCAGTGTGTGTAGATATTCATGCTGCAACAGTGATGCTTGCTCTGCTATAGCTGCAGGACCTAGGCTGAGTTCACACTAATACGTTTTAGTTTTTAATATGAATTCCTGTTTCTATGTTTACGTTTGGCGCCCACACTCCTCCTGACTTTCTGAGCACTTAAAACTGAGTAGTTGGGAAAAGCTGCTGGCCAAGTTTTAGTTTGGCAACTCAGTGGCTGTATTTGAGGATTGACTGACAGAAACGGACATGATATGAAACAATGACACAGTACCCTGCATTCACTTACTGAACGTGTCTTATAAGACACAATTCCACGAGCTGTGATGAAACCCAAACATTGCTAACCCTGCTCTTAGTTTTCACCATTGCTGTTTCTCATTCGTGGTAGCTTCTGCTACCAAGCAACCAGCTGCAGGGTAGACAGTCTGCTTCCTGTTTACAGTGGCACACACATGCCTAGTGTATGTGAATGGTAATGTGTTCCCACTTTCATGTCTGGTACAGAGCTTGAACGCTTGTTTGGTTGGATTGTTCAAGTTTTAAAACACCATTTTAAACTATAAAGTATCAGGTTTAGCTCTAAGAACAGGGTTGTTTGCGTTTGTATTTGGCGACCTTTCCTATGGTTGCACAAACAGAAAAAGCTGTCATTTGTTAATCTGTAATATGAAAATATTATGGCCAGCACCCATAAAATTTACAGAGCACATCCATTGTACACAGAGAGGGAATCATTCAGTCTTTCGATAGTCATGCAGATAGTTTTGGTCTTCTAATTTTGGTCTTCTAGTGTTGTTCTCTAGTGTTGGTCTTCTCTGCAGAGATTTAAAATATATGTCTCCTTTTATGCTATGGAGATCACAGCATTAAAAATATATAATTAAGAAAATCAACAACAAAAGTATTACACAATCCCATAATTGTTTTAACAGTTTTCTTAATATTGCGGGTTAGGGCATTTTCAACATTTACTGTGAGTTTGATGGAGAAAGATTTGGACATATTTAGGACCTTAGCAAAGGTATGAGAGCCATTCTTGTTAAGGCAGGTGTTGATTCAAGCTTTATGGAGGCGGTAGTTTATGTTTTTGTCCACCATGTAAAGGCCAATTTATGCTTGTACGTCTTTTCTAAAACAGACAGATAAGACCGCCCTATCCGTCGTGGAACGCCCTCTCCGAGCGCCTCGGAGAGCTTTTCGTACACCTCTGATTTTTCTAACTGTCCGTCTTCATGTCGGAGAGCCCACGGAGAGCCCTTGGCTGTGATTGTTCCGCGAACGACATCATTTCCCTACGACGTCATTTCCCTACGACGTCATTTCCGGACCTCAAACTTCCTACCACGTACAGTGGTCGGCGAGGAATAAATTAAAAAGACTCTTTGCCCCCCGTGGAGCCCTCTCCGAGAAACGGATACGTAGAAGCATACTGGAGCCTTTAGACCGACGCAGCCCCATGTGAGAATTAGCTGTCTTAAAGGCCCTGCTACTTATTGTGTTACTCATGGGTAAATAACAGGAGAGAAGAAAAAGGGGATGGAAAAGACTAAAAGACTGGATGATAGTGTATGAGCGTGAGACGGGCATCAAGCCCGGAAAGCCTGTGCTCCAGGGAGATTAGAAAGGGAGGGGAGTGGCAAAGAGGGACAGCAGAGGGGAGGGTGAGGGAGCAAGGACGTGCAGAAGTGTGTCGAAAAAGGGAAGTGGTAGAGGAGAGGATTAAAGAGGCTGGAGAAAATTGATGGTAGCTTGACAAAACCAGAAGAGCAGTGTGAACCATCAAATTAAAACAAACGGGCGATTCTTAAATCACATAGGAGGAAAGGAGGGAAAAAAGCAGAGGGTGTGTGGGAGCAAGAGACAAAAAAGTGGGAAAACAACCCTAAAGACACAAAGAAGAGAGATGCAGTGGAAACTGAAGACAAAAAACAAACAGGGGACAGTTGGAGACAGTCAAAGAGGCATGACAGAGGCAGAACAGAACAGTCTTTATCTCAGGATCAGTGGCTCTACAGGGTACTGATGCTCAGGGGGGGAAAAACTCAGTCTAATTAAGCACTTTTCAATACCAGCTTGCTTGGACTGATTGTTTGTTTTGAAACTGTTGTTACATTAAAGCTGATACAACTAGATTAATCAGTCAACTGTTTAGAAGATCTGAATGTTTATAAGTAAAGAAATACCCAGAAATTGCTGGTTCTAGATTCTCTGATGTTGTTTTTTATATATTACTACGCTAATTAGGGCCCCAGCAACAACATTGCGAAGGCCCTATTGAAACTGATTCATGTAAATCAATTGCATTTTTTAGGGCCTAGACATGCTCAAAAACTCACCAAAGTTGGCAGAAAATTCAAAAATTTACTGACTATGACAAAAATGTATTCAAGTTTTAGTGTACGTCACTTGGTGTGACCGTGGCGTGGCGTCTAAGTATGATGATTTGCCAAAAAAGAGGGATCTATACGAACTCCTCTGTGCATTGTCAAACCAGCCTCAAACCTCTCTCACACGATCACATTCTTGGCCTGATCAGATCCATATGTCAATATTGACTCAACGACACAGCGCCACCTGCTGGCGACAGGAAGTGACATGTTTTATCCTTTGATGCACTGTCCCTGGCTGCTTAACAGTATACAGCTCATCCTTCCTTTAACCTTCCACCAGAAGTTAACCCAAACTGAGAGATCGTAACGCTGTGATTAACTCAAGCTTCAGCTGTAATTCACAGGGGGGGGGGGGGGGGGGGGGTTGTTCTCCACTGTTGAGTACCCTACTTTGAGTGGACGGAGCAGTAAGTGGAAAATCACTACTGTGAGGTGTGTCTCCTCTGCTGCTGCCTCAACATAGCTGCTACGCTGTGTGGAGCAACTCAGACACAGCATGGGATCTAATTGCAGGAAGTACTTGTTTATTAAGGACGGTATAAGGAAGGCACACGGAGCCGTTTCGCCCGGTCCCTGTTCCCCTTCCCCCGCTGCCGCATCAGGTCCCGAGATCGCAAGTTCTTGGGCCTGCACATTGCTGCTAGCAGACCTAGTTATATTTTAGTTTTTCGATTGTTAATGAGTTAATCCAGTAATGTCAATATTTCCCCTAAGGCTCTGGGAAATTGGGATCAGCCTTTTTCACATTCATCTCACATTTCACAGAATATGAATCAACAATAATAAAACATTTCTTCTTTTCAGATATGCACTGAACTCTGGAGATCCTCTGCATTTTCTCAGGAGACGTGTATGTGTGAGCAAAAATGTGCGAGTGAGAGCCTCCACAGTTTTTCTGTGGGATTTCTCCGCCTGGCCCCCTAGTATAAAGTCAACAGAAAGTCTGCTAAATCTGATGTGAGAACACAGCAGGGGATCCCTTGCTGGATTCTCTGTGAGTGTGTGGGTGGTGCGATACACCTAGAGGACACAGGGGACGATCAAGATAGTTTTTGGTGATAAAAGATGTCACTGGTGTCGATGTGCTCTAAACAAATTATACAGAACATGGTGATACCGATATGTCTGAGAAAGGCTCATTTCGGCCAACATTCAACCAATTAAACCAGATAAACTGTCCGGCACTAATTATGTTATTTGCTGCAACTGCTGTACGGCCACTCCAAGCACTCAGCGTTACAAGCACTGTACTTTATGCATTTGGGTGCTGTGCTTTTATCCCTTACACTCCTTGAACTCAAAAATGTTATCACACACCTCCAGCACTCGCACCCTATCTCCACCTTGCACTAACATTTGCTTTAGAAAATGATCCTCAAATTGGAACAAGGAGGAGCTAGGCGCCACCTCTGTATAATCTCTACCCCGTCCTCTGCTTTTTCTCACCTTCTATGCAACCTTTCAACAATAACACCTTTACTTTTCCCTCTTTGTCTTCCTGTCTGTTTTCCCATCTTTCTCTCTCCCATGACGGCCTCTGCTCATCCTCGCTCTACTTGCTCCCCACTATGTGTTTGTCTTTTTTCCGAGGTAAACTGTTCTCTTATGGTTGTTGGCCTGTTTCCCAATCTCTACATTCCCTCTGCGTGGCCTTGGGTTGCTGGTGAGCGGCACCAGAAGAATGCTCATTCGGCCCTTCTCCCTCTCAGATTCTGCCAAACTCTAAATACCAACAACCAACGAGGAAGACATATTGGTTTACTCACATCCTAGGTATTTTTTTAATTACTGAGCCTCAAAGGTCACCGTTGTTTTCCTTCCAGAAACGTAAAGATGTTAAATCAGACCAAACTCTAGTAGTTTAACTCTAACATCTTTAACAATGTCTTTTGTTTTTATAGCGTTACTTACAGCTCTTTCATAACTTTATTTACAGCAATATTTTCCCTTGTGTCGCCTTAAGTTAATGTTGAGCATTGGCTGATAGGAAAAGCCTGTGATAAAAGATGAGAAAATTACACCAAAAGCTAACACAAACTGAGAGATCGTAAAGCTGTGCTTAACTCAAGCTTCAGCTGGAATTCACAAGGGTTTGTTCTCCACTGTTGAGTACCCTACTGTCAGTGGAAAGGGGCAGTAAGTGGAAAATCACTACTGTGAGGTGTGTCTCCTCTGCTGCTGCCTCAACATAGCTGCTACGCTGTGGTTCGAAGCAGCTCAGACATAGCATGGGATCTAATTGCAGGAAGTACTTGTTCATTAACGACGGTATAAGTGTAATTGTTGTCTTACAGTCATGAAAATAAAAATATTTCAATTGATTCCCAAAAGACGCAAACATCTCAACATCTATATACTAATCTATACACTAAAGGGTGAATGGACTTTAATCATATTTTCATGGATTTTTTCCCCTCAGCAAATGAAAGCTAAATATAAAAGTAAGAATCTGAGCATCCACACCCATGCGATCACATGCACACAGGGACGTACGTTATAGAGAAACCCTGTGGTAAAAATTGAAGAATAACTCTGAAATTAGAAAGAGGTTGAAGCTTTGAGGCTTTTACATGTGAAGTGAAATCGTTATTATGCTTCTCGTATTATGGCTCCATTAGAGCACTTTGTACCCATCAACATCGGATCAAGTATCTCTGTGCATCTGAGTGCGAGCGAGTCGGAGAAGCCATTTAATGTCGATGTAAATTGAATCAGATATGCTGTGTGCTTCACAGGGCATGGACGTATGTACTGTATGAGTGATGAGTTTGTCTCTGTGTGTTTAAATCCTGTGAGTGCCCCTCAGAAAACACAGAAAGACTAAATGTTGCATCACACCTCTGTTGACTTTGTTGGCCAGTCTGAGCCAGTTTGGAGTACTGTAATAAGCTGTGTATCATGCACACATAAAATGTGATTACCATTATAAGAAGATTTTATCTGCTCCATGATAGCACAACTCAAGCATTATGAAATAGCAGGCCACATGAATGCATCAGTCAAACATGCAGGTTTCAATCCCCTTATTACTTATTAGGGTTGTTGCTACAGTAACCAAGAAGCCTCCGTGTAAAAGTCATTAATAACGACATTGTTGTTGATATCACTGTATTTCTCTCCACAGCTAAACATCCTCAAGCTCCAAGATGTCAAAGATCTGTGCTTTGGTGTTGATGACACGTGAGTAAAAGTCTTAACAAGTCTTAAAGTGTAATTTTTGGTCACTAAGTACAAAGGTTCTGTTTGCTCCACCTCCCTCATTATGAGGACATTCTGCCTGAGGGACCTGCTGTCATCAGCATGTTGCTGGCAGATGAGCCATGTGAAAATGCAGCAGAAAAATATTCACAACAAGCAAGTGGGAATGTTTATAATGTTTCTAACATGCAACGTCATGCAAACAAAACCACTGCTTTCTTCAGTGGCATTTATTCATCATGTCCTGCCTCCTACATGCCTTAAATAAGTAATTATTATAATAACACATTTTATCTAAAGGCGTCGTCCACAGCACTCAAGGTCCCTTTACAAAACAATGTATCAAAACGATCAATAAAATTAACATGTGGAAAACAATCAAACTGAATATACCAGTTTAAAAAGATGGGTTTTGAAACGGATTAGATGGAGAGAGAGTCAATGTTACGGACGTCTGGTGGGAGGGAGTTCCAGAGGCCGGGAGTAGATAACCAGGTGCCTCCCCCCCTCACCTGAATGTTCTGGACATTTTCCTGCTGTTGTGAACGCATCTGTCCTGAACTTCTGCTGACTTCTTCATTTGTGAAAGGCAGACTTATAAAACACAGAGAGGTTTATAAAATATCTTGAAACATATGTTGATTTCCAGTGAACATATCAGAGACGTAGGAGGTGTTTAATACATTCACATTTTTATTCCTCTGTGATTCTATCTACCTGACACTTGAGTTTACCAGTGTTTTCTGTCAAAT
Organism: Limanda limanda; assembly: GCF_963576545.1. NCBI lineage: Eukaryota > Metazoa > Chordata > Actinopteri > Pleuronectiformes > Pleuronectidae > Limanda > Limanda limanda. Next base: position 23,777,440 of record NC_083646.1, read on the forward strand.
TAAAGTTGGATGAGAGCTGAGCTGCTGCAGTGTCATTTAAATGAAAATGAATTGTGTGCATATCAACCTTGTTAACTGATTCAACAACAACAGATAATCTTTTTCAGTCCAACCTTCATGAACTGGGATAAACAGTTTAACAGATAAACAGTTCCTCAGGATGTATTTCACCATGGTTAAATGTGTGTGTCTCTGTTTTGGACTTTCTTTTACAGTCGTGTCCCTGGTGTCGGCAGAAGAAGAGAAGCGTACGTAAACTGACTGTTCACTTTCATGAATAACCTTAACTAAAATGATGCAGCTACCTTCAAAAAATAATTTTCTTCACATGTTTGATTAAAATCAAGTGTAGTGTTTGTTTTAGGTTGAAATGTATTGACCTCATTGTCAGCTGTGTTAATCATTACTGATAGAATTAAACTAGGCGATTGTGTACATTCCTCTCACTTTGTACCTTGACTTTATCATGTCAATGTTTGATGTGTGGATGTTTCTGTATATCCCCATCACACCAGATTTTCTCTAATGCTCTACTTTTTCTCTCCTTACAGCGGAAGACGACCCATTTACTTTTGGTAATGCATTGTTTTGTTGTCTTTGTTATTTTTCGATTTTTATTATTTATAAGTTAATGGGAGATGATATCTGCCATCACCATCAGCAGTAATATTGTAATTTCCTTGATGTTTTTTCAATTGTGGTGTAATCTGGTTTAAGCTTGTTTTGGTTCCTTGTCTAATGGTGATGATGTGTTTGTGCAGACTACCACAGACTGCGTGTTGGAGGCCTGATTCTAGCTGCTGTCCTCTGTCTCATTGGCATCACCATCCTGTTCAGTAAGATGCAGATCACACACACACACACACACACACACACACACACACACACACACACACACACACACACACACACTCAGGCCGGGTTTGGGCAAAACCTTTGAAATGTTATTCAGGTTGGGGCCAGGTTTGGGAGTGACATTTGAGTTTGGGTCGGGTGCGGTCACATTGGTTGGGCTATTTACCAGATTTTTACATCGGTTGGGCTCAGACACACACATTCACAGACACACAAGTCATAAACAGACTCAAATGCAAGATCATGTCAAGAAAATCAGTGCTTCTTTTTTTTCTTTATTTTAGGTGGCCACTGCAGATGCAAGTTCAACCAGGACAAGAGGTAACAATTCATACAGTTAAACATGGAAAATTGTGAATGTATGAATAAATTAAAGTAGTATGTATGACCAGGTTAGCACAGATTGTGTAGTTTTCATCAACATAATTGTACTAGATGAAATACTCTCCTCATACTCTCTATTCTCTTCTTTTTGCAGGAGGAGGACAGGAAGCAATGCTCAGCAGATGCTCACTGACCAAGGTAGCACATATTTACCAAGCAGTAAACCCATCTTTTACCTAAGTAACTGTTTTTGGCGTAAGACTTTATCCCCAGCCAACCCCTCACCAACCAAGACCATAACTACATCAACATTAATTCTCTCCCTGAAACCCTGTTTTCCCTTGTTAATATGTTAGCATAAGACCACCTCGAGAAAACGTTTACATAAGCCATTTGCGGACATGACCTACGGGAAAAATCCAGAGAATTGGCCACGGAGTTTACCCGCAGTCTGCCTTTCACACTTGCACAACAAAGACATGAGGTGGAGCAGCTGGGTGCAGCTGACAGAGACAGGAAGTGATGTATTTACTCTGCTGCTGACATCACAGTTTATTTTTTTACACAGACACCGTGGTTGGCTCTTATCACCACAAGCTCTCTTGACATCGTTGTCTGTGTCTTCTAAGCGTGTGTCCCCGCCTTTTCACATTTGTATCCTTTTTTTTTTTTTCATTTTAGAGGCGTCATCAGCCGTGAAAGGTTAAAAGTCACGGTGAGCTCATATCATTGTGAATGGATTATGTCAGGAATACGCGGAGGGACTGAAACTGCACTGGTTGGCATAGGCTTAGAACTTCAGGGTGACAGTTCTATTTGTAGTCAGTTTACTGCAAATGTCAACAGAATAGACCCTCATATTTAACCTGCTAAAACCAACATTTATTACAACTAACCAGATGTTCTGAACAGATTCTTCCACATTATCTCCCATTTCTTTGTACACATACAACTGTAGCATTTTTCCATTGTAAACATTCAGGATTTCCTCACCCTGTTTGCGTCCTGCTCGGGTCTGAAGTTATATTTGAACACTGTCCATCTGTTTCTCTGTTAACTGGCCGTACGTCACACACACTGACATTGTATGGAAAACTCCCATAGTGCTGGAATGAGATGCCATGGACCTCGCTGTTCAACAGGTGGTGGGACTCTGGGGGTCTGGCAGGCGTAAGAGGGAGGGACGAGAAGGGGGGTGGTTTGTGTCAGAAACAACAGCCGTAAACAATGCCCTTGAGGGTTTGACCTTTACAATCAAAACACCCATGTCTTTTTGCTCCTAAGTTCTAATTTTATTCATTTTTTGCCTCTAGGCTCAAACTCATTTAACTCCTGAAGATAAGATAATGCTAGAAAACTGGAAAACTAAACCAGTTTGATTTAAGCATTGTTGCAGATAATATACACAGGTGGCCCGCATGGAAAAACCCAGTGTGTGTGTGCCTTGTGTAAGCAACTCAGCAGGAGCCTACAGGGACATACTGCACACTTGTAGACGCGCACACAAACACACACACAGACACACACATATGTTTGTACAACTATCCTAGTGAGAACACTCATTAACATAATGTATTCCCTAGCCCCTTAACCCAACCTTTACCATCAAAAGTAAATGCCTAACCTAAAACCATATCTTTACCCTGAAACAGACCTTTAAAGGTGGGTCGGTAAGTGAGGACCGAACAAAATGTCCTGACTTTTCCCAAAATGTCCTCACTCTATAGGTTGTGGGCTCAAAATGGTCCTCACATCTTTGGGATCACTCACACAACACACACACACACACTCACATCGTCCCCTTTCCACCACATCAGAGACTGGAAGGTTATTAACTCTGTCTCATTTTCCACGTAAGATCGAAAATTGCTACACTGAACTCTTTTGCTATCATGAATATATATGAATATAACGTGAATATATTGAAAAAATAGAAAATAAAGAAAATACATGAATATATTTCCCAACTAATACATGATATATCACACCCTTATAAATATTCATACATGTAAAATAAAGTTACAGCTTTAAATAGTAGCAAAAATTACGGCTTGTATCACATATTCACATATAACATGATTTGTTCTTTAAATTCAAATTAGAGGGAAGTAATGTTAAAAAATGTACAGTAATATATATGTTTTATTTTTTTAATAACCTGGTGTATTGTATAATTCCGCCATCCATCCATCCACTATCTTTACTGCCTCTCCTTTGAGGGGCACAGTGGGAGCTGGAGCCAATTCCAGGTAACAGTGGGCAAGAGGCCGGGTTCACTCTGGACCAGTTGTCACCGAACCACAGGGCCCAACACACAGAGAGAAACAAGCGTGCACTCACTTCAACACTTCTTGTCAATTATAGATTAGGTATAAATTAACCTAATCCCAATCTGCATGTATTTGGACTGTGGGAGGAAGCAGGAGCAAACCATGGTGACATGGGGAGAACATGTAAACTCCACCCCCATATCGTCTTGGTGTTGGAATTTTGTTGATGATATTTTGATTGTGATTTGTGAATATAGGGATTTTCAAGCAGAAAATTGAACTACATAGTTAAAACTCACTCTCCTATCTGTGTGTCTGTGTGACTGTCCAGGTCGTTCCTGCGAATGCTAGAGTTCGATCAGAACACACACTGACTTCCCAAACCTGCAACCAAGAGATAACAAGAAGGAGGAGCAGCAGCGATTTTTATGTCACCCAATGAGAGGCTTCTCTTGGTTTTTTCATTTTGTTTTTTTATCTAGAGAGATCAACAGGGAGTAGTCTTGTGCATAGCTGCTGTGAGGTGTGATGCTTGCTGCCTGATTCGCTACTGTCCTGCAGCCTGCACCTCCACACAAAGCCACACTTACACACATGGTCACTGTAACTTTCATCTTCAAGTGACTTCACACAACAGCCCCAATTTATTACCAAAAAAAAAGCAAACAAGTGTCTACATGCTGTAGTTCTTGTCTCGTGCTACTTTTGCTGTCTGTAATGTCTGTGTATGGTAAACATTGATGTAGATATTAGTCGCTAACCGTGACCAAGCTAACCCGCTGTCCATTCTGTCATGTCATATATATACACAATCAATGTGGCCACGGTAGTTCAAGATAAACTGTGGAGTCTGATGTTTAGCTTTATGGAGGAGTTGTAGCGGATTGCACTGTTCAGAGATACAGAAAGAATCTGTCATGTTTCTATAAAAGACCTGTTGAAACGACTGTGAGTGGTGGACTTTTCTGTGAGTGTGTTGTGTTTCACTGTGAGCCCCTGAAGCTTGACTTTTCGGAAATTTGATGAACGCTTTTAAGATATTGTATTAATAATATACTTTTCAATATCAAGTCGATTTTTTCAAACTGATCATTGTTGAGTGATTCCAGGCTATATCCAATCTATCCATCATAACTGGACCCCCGCGTAGCACTACAAGTGGTCAGCCAATACGCCCCAGTAAACCAGGCCCATTCCAACTGTATCAAATCATAATGTTTAACTAATGACACTGATTCACAAACATAGGTATCAGCATCAAAGTCTGCCAGTAGGAAAACTTATTTTACAGATCATACAATTTGGTTTTTGATTCTAGGCTCTATATACACAGCTGTATTTGTGTCATCTTTTATTGGTAGTTATTTATGATAAAGTTTATGGTCAAAACTAAAATTATCAAGCCTGTTACATTTCGTTGTCATAAAATAAAAGTAGATAAACTACATTGAAATTCCTTTGTCAAAATGAGACACCTAAAATAATGAAATAGGCAATAATATAAATACAATTTTACTAAATAAAAGTATTGAATATACACCTCACTCACTTCAGACAGTAATATTATTTAAAGAGACGTGGATATATATATACAATTTATAGTATACTACCATTTAGTATCTTCATAAGAGTGTGACAATTACAGCTTAAGAATCATTGCCATATAGTGACCAATATACTGGTATTGTCGTTTTTAATCCTTAATATTGGCATTAATCCCCAAAATATTGATCAGGCTCCACAAAAAACATATAACGGATCTAATTAAAGAACATTTAATAAGGTTTCAAACAGCTTTAATCGTGTAATAATTGATATAAATCGACATACCAATAATAATGAAGTGAATATAAAATTGTAATATTAAATTAACGGACCAATATTGGGCAATTCAGAATTCTGGACCTCAGACAAAAGTTAAAATGGTGCAGGTGACAGAGGACAGCTTGATATTAACTCAGTGACAGGCAGAGAAGATGGCGTTCTTATACATGATGAAGATGAGTTCTGCTGGAAGAAGGTGAAGCTGAGGAAGAGAAAATATAAATATAAAACTGGCTCTGGAAGCAAACAATTAGATAAACAAATGCAATCTGCATATCGATCAAACTTGAGCGTGGTCGATTTTAAATCTTCTAAGTGCGAGGGTCTAATCAAGCACTAAGAGTGAACTATTAAGGAGCTTTAAAGGTTCAGTGTGCAGAATGTAGTGGTTCAGTTGCATGTTCCTGCAGAATACCCTTCACCTCACTCTCCCCTTCTAAACATGAAGGAGAACCTGTGGTAGCCTTCAAAAGGTGTTTAGTTTGTCCAGTCTGGTCTACTGTAAAAAGCATGGCGGCCTCCGTAGAGAGGACCCACACCAGTTGTAAATATAAAGTATTTCAATATGAAGAGCCCATTCATGTGTAAAGAAAACAACAATTCATACAATCTAGATGAAACACATGAGTTAAATTATCACTAGGATTATTTTATATTCAATATCTGCCAATAGATCCCTTTCATCTAAATCTTACACACTGAACCTTTACATTGGAGCTGGAAAAAAACTATTTTCTCAGATTAAAAATTATTAAAACACATAGACAAGAACACAACATTTTGTGTGGAGGATGTGCACATGTACAGAGCTTCTGAAGTCCCAAAAAAAAGAATATATTTATATTTTGTGCGCACAGGTTATTAAGATCAATTTCTAAGTTGCATTTATAGCTTTTAAGAGCTATATTATGTTTGTAACATGGTCCTCCCATCGGCTGAGCTGCTGTCCTTCAGTATGCTCAGCAATGTTTCCTGACCACCCTGTGTCTCTGTGCAAGAGCAACAAGCATGTCATTGTGTCAAACTCTCAAGTGAAAATAAAACTTGATTAGCTGAGTTTTCTCTTACAAATCTGGTGGCTGTGAGCACCTGAGTGATTAAAACACAAACCTCTTTTATAGGAACACATATATCTAATATTATAACTTGTGCGCGAAAGATAAAAACAATAATAATCTTCTGGGACTATAGGGATTTCCGTATGCACTTGATGCCTGAGAGCTGTTTGGGGTTTAGAAACGCTCTGGCTCCATCTAGTGAACACCGATGTTTTCATACTAGTCCAACCACTGCTGCGTGCACATGGATTCCTGATGTTTCTGTAAACCCTGCAGTGCGACGTGGGACCTCTTGTGTCAGTGGATCTCAGGTGAGATCACGTGACACATGTAGGAACAGTTACCACCGTTGAATTGTGGTTTCCTGTGGTGGTTTCTCAGGTCACCTCTTCAGCCTGCATTTTGTGTGAGGCCCCTACTCGTTGCCCATCCTCCCTCTTGATTTCTTCAGTCGGAGATCATCAAGTTCCCCATCAGTAGCGAGAATTTGACCGGAAACCAGACTACTTTCGTAATAAAAGCCTGAGAAAGAAATTGAAAATGGTCTCAATGTGTTTGAATTATATTAGAGCTAATACATTCACAATTTGCTTATGTTCTTTTCTTACAAAACGCACATAATGATTACAAGCTAATGGTAAATCTCCAAGCTACTTTAGATATATTCAGCTGTTTTAAACTGCTTTATATTATCGCTCATTTAAAATTAGTACCTCCCCTTCGTGATTTTAAGTATTTTTATGATTACTTTCATTGTTTTAACTAAGTCCTCGTTGAATAAATAAAGATGTTTTATAAATTAAATAGCCCTACCATAATAAGTATTCAACAATCTTGTCTTAGGTTGATTTTAGATTGAGAGAGAGAGAGAGAGAGAGAGAGAGAGAGAGAGAGAGAGAGAGAGAGAGAGAGAGAGAGACTATAGACTATAAAGACAACAAAGACAATATAGACTGTACATTAGTTATTTTTCCAAGATGAATCCCATTCACTGTTATTTTGAAAGTGTTAACAGGAACACGTGTTCTCTGTACGTTACTTGACTAACTTAGCCTAAACTTCTAACGGCCACTTTGTCTTGCTACTCTACGTACCGGAGGGAAACTAGCTGCGGTGGACTTTTGTCTCCCAACGCCTTTTAATCGGAATAAAAAGACGTGAAGCGTTCGGGGACATTCTTCTTCTCCTGAAAGACCAGAGAACCAGCAGTTGTAAAATGGATCCCAGTAAATCTTCCACGGCCCCTGAGATGAACTACGGCGGTGAGAAGTCCCCCATGGGCCAGATGCCTCCTCCGGCCTACCTCGCCAGCCCTTACCCGGGGTACCCGCCTCAGGCCGGCATGGGATACCCGCCTCAGCCCGGCATGGCATACCCACCACAGCCTCAGGTACACATCCCTAATACGGAAAAATAAGATGTCCATTTGGACATTAGTGTCCTCTGCACTAATTCCTATCTGTATAACTTAAAACAGTTCTTTTTACATTATTCCATGTGTTTGCCTCACTACTAACACTGCTATTTGGTGAAGTATACCCATCTATATTACACATACCCTTTTTCCTACTCATTCATATTGTATATATATTGCATATGTACTGCCACTATTCTTCTTAGGTAATATAAGGATATATATGTATATATATTTCAATATTTCGTTTTACATCATTTATACATGAGTGTACATCCGTGTGCAATCATCCTGTGCCACTGCATTTTACTTAAAGTACATTTCTCTAAAAATAATATTTCCATCTGGAGTGAAAAGTGTATGTTCTCTTTCATTGCCTATTCTTTTTCCGTTTTCTTTTGTCTACCTCATTCTGCTGCTTGTGAATTTCTTCCGCATAGGATCAACAAATCATATCTTTTAAAAACAGTCCTAGTGGGAACTTTTCTTTTTTTCTTTCATATTTTTTGTATCATGTTTTTTTTATGTGGGGCGGAGGAGCCACTTCTCAGAACAAATTAATCCGTTAAATCATAAACCAGACCTGTGAACTTTGACAGTAGCAAGATAATAAAAAGTGTTTGTAACAGTTTGGGTTTAAGTGAAGGATCCGCAACAATTGCTGTAACATCAACCTAATGGCCAGTTTGATGCAAGGCTAACCACACTATTAACAACTATTTCACCACTAAGCTTCACATTAATTAGTCAATACTGAATAAAAGAAAAGAAATGTTGTCTCCTTTAATGGATGTGATGGACGTTTTCAACAGTGCTAAGTGTAAACCCACACTGAAAATGTCAGTTCAGTTTCACTTCCTCTGAATTTAACCACATGACATTTTATGTTTGCCAGGTCGGATGGGATTATTTCCTCATCAGGACAAACGGTTTTCTTGTTTACTGCGAAGCCTTCCTCATTTCCCCCTTATTTTACATGAAAAATGAGTTCCAATTTAGCACTTGACATATATGACTTTGTTTTCCCCTTGTGTTGCTTCTGGCTTGTGCTGCTGTTTCAATTGTGAATCCCTCTTCGTAGGATATATAAAAGTACCTTATCTTAACTCATCACTGGGCTTGCATTACGCATTAGATATATATATCAATATAACGTATATTGAACAATATATGATGATAAATATATAGCGATAATTATTGGAATATTGTTTTATGGCTCAGCCCTATTGAAATTGTCTTTCCTCCCTGTGGCCTGCAGGGCTTCGGACCTCCACCAGCTTATGGGAATCAAGCATACGGACATCAGCCACATCCCATGAATGAGTACCCAGCCCAGCCTTCCTCTGTCACCGTACACCAGCCCGTTGTGTACGTGACTCGGAGTCCGCTGGCCCAGCCTGTCACTGACTACATGTGTTACTCCGTGTTCACCTTGATGTGCTGCTGCCTGCCACTCGGCATCGCAGCCCTCATCTACTCTATCTCAGTGAGTTTGATTCACTCGTCTTCACATGCATACTCATGGTTAAATTCTAATTTAATTTGTATAACACCAAATCACAACACATGTTATCTCAAGACACTTTCAGGCTGAGCCCTTGAAAAATGATATAGTGGAACTCAACAGTTCCCACTATGAGTAAGCAGTTGGCAACCGTGGAAAGAAACAAAACTCCCTTGTAAGGAGAAGAAACCCCCAATAGAACAAGACTCAGTGTGGGCGGGTCAAGTTGGGGGGAGAGGGGGAGAGAGATACAGCAGGAGCGGTTGTGTATCTGTTGGGTTTAGTACTGGTTTGGCCTAAACAGCCTCCATTTTACTTTCTAAACAGCCTCAGTTATTTGTGGCGTGCGTGCTGTGTGGTTACGCAAGAGTTAGGTATAGTAGTTCTGTGAGGAAGAGATGGCACATGTTGGCAACAAAAAGCTGAGATAGACAACCGGTGGTCCTTAAACTTGTGTTAGATCAGAGGTACCCAGCCACGTTTTTTAATAACCACATGTTCGCTCTGGCTCTGTCATCGATTATTTCATAATTGTGTTGATCTGTTGCTGTACAATGCAGATTCAGAGATTTAATTTGACTGAAAATAGCATGGCAAATCAGTGACTTGATTTCTTTATTTTACTCAGTTTTAATCTATTTATCCGATGCCTCTTTTTGTGAAATGTATATAGAGGGGACTGTAGTAGTATTTAAGTAATTGCACATTTTCTCCTGTTGGTGCAAACATTTGTTTAATTTTGTTGTCATCACAGGGTCGTGGTTCCTGCTTTCCAGGGAAAATTAAGAAAACTAATTATGTAATAGAAAGAATGACTGCTGTATTGTTACACTCCAATCCAAATTTACACAACATCATTTATCAGTAAGACATGGAATGTAGTATTTACTCTTCTCTTTACTTTTCTCTAGTAACATATTCATCACTTGCGTTTAGAATTAATTCAGCAGTTTATATAAAAGCAATTGTGGGTCTGTTTTGTGTTCAAAACATTGATTATTGAGTTTGGTATACCACTGTGACCCACTGGAATTGTTTGGTGTAAAGAAAGTACATCTTGTTTGAGAGGAAGAGTTGGCTGATTGTTTCCACGTGGTTGATTTGAAACCTCAGAGTGGAAAATTACCCCCAGAGAGAGACTTACCACACTCCCTTCAGAGTCAAAGCTAAATTCAAAATTTGCACATGGAAAGATACAGTAAAGTTGTCATGAAACACCTCTGGTGACTTTCTTATATGGTTTGAATTACAAAAAAACATACATTTTGCGTATGGCACGTAGGTCAACTGAGTGATGTCACACATATTCACAGTTTTGTTCAATAACAGTAGATTGATACTTCGGTATCACCACATTGTTCTGAACCTAATCTGATTATATAAATACCATAATATTATTTTTGATAAAAGATTTACTATGTCAAAACTAACAGGTAGTATTATAAAACAAAGGTTCCAAATCTATGACTGTACCATTACTTCAAATGGAACACATTCAGCAGATCCAATATAAAATGTTTTAAAGAGCTGTGATATAAGCACCTGTATTGTTATTGGTGCTGTTGCGGCACATGCAGCTCCAGATGACTGCAATGGGTAACTTTAGACAACATGGACTTCAGCACGTACAAAGTTATGTAAGATAGAGTCAACAAACTTGAATCACTAGGTTTATATTAACATCTGATCCAGGCCAGGTTCCCTTTAAAGGAGGACCATCTACATTTCTATATCACAAGTCTTTTTTACGAGTATACTGAATGATCTGTGATAATCAAAATTCGACTAAACCTGATTATTGTTCCCCAAAGGTTGTTTACATGTTTGGCGATTCTGTTTGCTGTCAGCGGTTTCTGTTTGCACTGTTACCATGGACGTGCAGACGCTTAATTAAGTAACTATCAGGCAAGAGCTGAAGTTATAATTAGGAGTTGATTTGTGTGGTATCTGAATGGAGCTATATTTGGTAGCCACCACTGTCACTGCAGATTTCAGCTGTATGTGTGTGGAGTCTGGTTTCTGGTTTCAATGCAGTGTTGCCTGTAGATCAAGAGGTTTGGCACAGGGGTAATGTGCTTTTCGGAGGAGGAGGGCTTTCGCTTTATATGTACATATAAATACACACATTATATTTCATTGTACTACACCAATTTTGCTTGAATACGGAGAAGAAATTCCCAGAGAACTAAAGCTGTAAACTGCGCAAGGAAAAATCTCACTTGGTGCATTTTAAGATGTAATGGTACGTCTGTCACAATAAAACTTTAGTTGGACAAGTTATTATCCCAGGAAATTGAGATAAATTAAAAATGTGCATAATTTTAAACCATATTATACCACTGATATAATCATATTATAGCATAATCCTGCATAGTCTTTTGTGTTAGGTTAGTATGCAGCGTTTGACCTTAGGATTGTGTGTGTGTGCGTCTGTCTGACTGCTCGTCACTCTTCTTAAACACACAACCTGACAATGACATGTATTTAGTTAGTAATGGATGATGTTGGATCATGAATCCGGATCGTTCCTGTCACTTTAACTATGATATCCTGGCTGTGCGCGTCTCCTGTTCATGTATTTGTGAATATATTTGTGCACATCAGTCAATCTGTGTGATAACAATAATAGGACTCAGTTTTAATGATGGTCTTATAGTCTTCTAGTGGAAAATTCCAAAAGCTAATGAAATGTCGCTCGCTGTCAACAGTTTCAAATAGAACATCTTTCTTGTTATGTGGTGGAGGCAGAAATCTTGCATTTCAGAAAAACCTATGCTTTTATTTTCTAACCAATTACAGACACTTTAAAAGTAAATAACACAAGTAAAGATTGTCAGCAACTTATGTGTATGCATTTTATTGTGAAAACTTTTTATCAACTTATTTTTTTGATAATCTTTCCTGAGACTCGGGCAATGAACAGTGTTTGTATGATGGTAAATTATGTTAAATATTGGCATTAAATATCAACTATCTACACTTTTTAATGATAACCGAAAGATACTGGTATTGGCAGTACAAAAAAACCGTCTCATTGCTGAACATGCCATATCCTGTGATGTAATCATGAGGAAGATCCCACATAGTAGTATACTGCTGCATATATATCTGCAGCTCACCACAGGAAATTATCTGATGCTTTACTGCAAAGACCGTATCTTTATTCGCTTATGGAGTCGTGGCCGTCGAACAGACGAGATCAAACATGTCCTCTCAAAAGGTTGGTTTACATTCAACTTTAGCCTATTCAGGTAAAACCCAGTGGAAAACCCCGCTATGACTTAATCTCTTGCTGTATTTACTTAAAGGCTGTGATGGTGTGGTTTCTCTAGCCTCCTTTTTTTCTACATGGTTACTCAACCTGAACACTCCTATCCTGTAACACTGCAGCAAATCACATGATCTGAAGTTTTGCAACAATGTGATATCCAACATTTCACAAATTTGATTCACATCTGCAAAATAATAACTCCCTCAGGGTGACTGCTCTCCTCCTCTCCTGCTCTTAATCATCGGCTGTAACCTTTCCCTCTTTGCTTTCCATGAACATATCCTGTGTACTTTTGATTAGTCACTTCCTTATCATCTGTTACTTTCCCTTGCATCAAACCTAATGACAACAATTCATTACAGGACAAAGAGCATCCACCTTAACATTGCCTTGTAGGGTCAAGTGGAATAGGACTCTGAAACACACATGGAAACATTTCACAGATAAAATTATTCTTTCTCTGCAGAACATTTGCATTCCTTTGAGCACACTCTTTGTGATATTGTAGCTGCATGAATGACAAACAGATGAATTCCCGTCTGTTGAGAAGTATTTGTTGATGATCAGTCCAACACACGTCATTTTCCTTGTGTGCTTCCTTGAAGTTAGATTGTCTCTATCCCTCCTTCTGCCCGTCCCTCTGTTGCAATAATGTGTCTTTCAAACACGAAAGTTGAGTCCAATAAGTGTGAGGGATAGTGGTGGGTGAAAAAATCGATTCTGTTCAGTATCGCGATATTTAGCGCCCGCTATTATATCGATACTGTAGCACAAAGTATTGTAGCACAAAGTAAGTAAAAAAAATGACGAGGAGAGTTTCAGAGTTTAAAAGATACCTAGTGTGTATGCGGAAAGGATGTTCTCTACTGCAGGAGATATAGTAACGGCCCAGAGGAGCACTTTAACATATGAGCATGTTGACCAACTCCTTTTTCTGAACAAAAATGCCAATATTCCCAAATGAATTTAACATTTTGGGTCATGACCTTGCAGGTCTCAATTTGATTGAAGCTCTAGGTTACTCTTATTTATATGATTGAGCTCAGTGTTCATGTGAGAGGTCTCCTATTCAGAAAATAATTACAAAGGTCCTGTGTCCTGAATGTTCAAGGACAAAGTTTTTGCACTACCATTTCTTAGTTTTTGCACTTCAGTTAATGTGTAGAAGACAATGTTGTTCACAGAATTAAATGTGACATTTGAAGTGAGTTGAGCAGTCTTATTTTCTATTTCCTAATATGGATCGCAATAAATCGGAGAATCGAATCGCAATACTTGCAGTATCGCAATATATCGCAGAATCGCAATACTATTGAATCGTGGCCCAAATATCGCAATACTATTGAATCGTCACATTTTTGCCAATTCCCACCCCTAGTGAGGGACATGTATGTGTTACATTGCATGTGCCAAAGTACCCACTTGTATCTTCACTGCTAGTCTCACTCACTCACTTTTCTGTTTTACGCAACCATTACTATCTATAAATAGCATTATAAATATCATGAATGGAGATCACGATGTTGTCACGTGGATCTAATATGCCTTGAAGTATAGACTGCCTCGCTTGAGTGCACTTAGAAACTGAAATAGATATTGTCAAAAAGAAGTAAGTGCTTTTAAGTACTTCATTCTTGTCCTGACTTGTTTTTTGAGAGATTTGGGATGACAGGAGGGACAGAGAGGGAGTTGGAAGTACAAGTGTTTAAGGGAAAATCATGAGACAGCCATGGTTAGGGTTGGGTGTGTCTCAAACTGTGTTTGTGTTCCTGCATTTTTTCACAGAGTTTATTACTGGAAAGCTAAATAAAAGAGGAGGCAGAGACGGGAATGAGATCAAGCGGAAATAAAAGACAAGGAGACGGGTGTGGCGGAGAGAGATAGGGATGACTGCTTGAATCTGTTCCACTTAACATCTTCTATGTGGCATTTCAAGCACAAAGGACCAGTGATTTAGCCTCTTGTGAAACAAACTCAGTGTTGATTTCATGTACACATTCTTTCTTTCCTGCTAAGTTAAACAGAATTTTACTCTATAAATGTGTAGATAATGAGAATTGGTCTGCTTTTGGATGCAGGATGAGATGTGGAGAGTTACAATGTTGAACACAAGAAGTGTCCACACAATGAATTTTTGTCAGTGCTCTGTGGCCAAGCCACTCCTCTCTCGATGGCAGCGTCAACAAACGGTTCTTTGTTTCGTCACATCTAAGCTCATTTTGACAGTGGATTAACCTCCAGACGTTAACTGGAGGGGTCTGTACAGTGTGACGTCATAAAAGCTTACTTCCTGTCAACAGATCCCCTCTACTGCAACAGTAAGAAATTCCTCATCAAAATACATGGAAATCACTTATAATACATTATAAATTAAATTATTCACATTCAAAATGTTATACTACTGCTAACTGCAACCCTAAATGTCACTAGTTGCTTAATCTAGTTTCAATTATTTGAGATCATAGTATTGATAAGCTCAGACATTATCGATATTCAAAACCGGAAGACAAATGATTTACTGTTTAATTCAGCTGCATAAAAGATATCTTGCAGACTTTGGGCTCTATTTGGATCATATGAGGACAGATCCTCTTGCATTATTTGAAAGACTGGAATGAAGGCTGCAGAGCCAGCTGCAGGGTTTACTCGGTCCCTAATTCAATTAGATGTGCAAATGTTGAATGTTTTTGAAAAAATAAAGACATACCGTTTTCAATCAATTTCTTTAGTTGGTTAAGCAGTTTGTCGGACCAAAGGTACATGTTAGAATAAAAGTGAAATAAAAACATATATAAAATTAATTAATTAAAAAGTGCAGAACAAAAATACACAATCCAATCATCAAGCTTCACAAGTGCACATGGATTGATAACACGAATAGACAAATATAGATACAGTAGTATTAGTAGCAGTAGATACCGTAAGGGTAGTATTTAGATAATCTGTACATACCTAGGCTTGTGTTGTTCTTGTAAATGATTGAAGCTTGTTAAACAAATTGGAAATGTAATTTAAGTTTAACTTTACTGCAAAAGTCTGCACCTAAAATTCTACCCCCACAAGGCAGCTATATATAGAATAACCTGTTGACACTGATGATATCTAACTGCTGCTTTGCCATGAAGGAACACGTGAGAGCTCCTCATTAAGCTGAATGAGCAAAACATGTTGATTATCAACTTTTCCATCAGCAGATTTATTTTAATTTCTCATTAGCAAATTGATTGGATTTCTTAATCCCAACTGGATGACAAGATTGAACACTTGCATCTAAAACCTCTCATCTCTCATCACAAGTCCAAATGATACCATTAGAGAATGTGTTGTTTTTCATGCATGATGTCACACTGTTGCTTTTAGGAATCCAAGTCCCAATGGACAGAGCTGTGTGTTAATCCACTGAGCTGAAGAGAATACTGTGAAGACAAACACCTGTTGCCTGCCAGTCAAAATGGCAGAAAGCTTGTGGAGAATTCGGCAGCACAGAAGGTCCTAAAGGATGTAAATGGACATTTAATACATTTACATGCAAGTTAAATATTGTATAAAGCATAGATCGCTGATCCGAAGACAAGAAATATGTATTTGAGATATAACTGAATGTATTCTGTCTTACAGTTAAATGCATTATGAAAGACTGAATAAACGCGTTCAGTAGCTGTTACCACATTGGATGCAAATATTTGTTCAACTGGATTTGCCCCAGGTTAATATGACTAATGAACTAACTGACTACTTTTCTTTTCTGTTTAAAAATTATGTAATTTGACTACCGCAAGCGACTAACAACGTATTGTTACTGCCAGCGACTAACAACTTATTAGGGCTGGAGGATATGGCCTAAAATTATATCAAGATAAAAAATGTCAGATCATTCGATAATTATCACAATAAATCATGTTATTATTTCTTTTAAATTTAGGGAACGATCTTTTCTCCTGTGTGAAGGTTGTGGTTTTAAATCATTTATGTGGCATTCTTCCCCAATATATATATATATATATGTAATTTTCATCAATAGATTCAATATAAATATATATATATATATATATAACCCTAACCCCCATATACATATATATATACAGTATCATTTAAATTTATTGTGCAGTTCAGCTGACTGTAATAAACGTCATATACATTGTATGTAATGGCTAATAGTTTAGCTAATAGTTTAGCAGAAATTGAACAACCCTGGCATTCATGTGGAGACATGGACTTAATACATTTACATCCCTATAAACTGGCTGGTGAATGCTCCACTATGTCCACTCGCTAGCTGTTAACAATTTGACGATGTGACGTTCAATACTGGTAGATGGTGTATAGCGGGTATCAGAGATTTGTCACTAAAAACAGTTGCCTCTTGAACTACAAACAAGATTGATCCCTGCAAGCAAGGAAACAGAGAGCTGAAGAAAAAAAACACTTAAAAAGCTCCACAAGGGTGGCGTGGGCAGCATTCTGCATTTAAATTAAATAGTGTATTGATCCGTGCAGCTTTGAATCTACACAGGCAATCCACTCTAGCTACCTCGCGATGAATCACTGTGACGCCTGATCTGTGATGGTCAGTGTATCAGCATTTCCAGTTTCTCCGGCATGTCTTTTTTCTCTCTTGGGGGCAAGCACCAGGCACAAGCTTGTACCCTTGTACCCCTGGGTGGGCTTCACCCCGGGAAGTCAGACTGTAATAAATCCCAGATGTGGCCTTTTAAAGACCTACCTAGTGGCCCTTTGAAGTTTAAAATCAGAGCTCACATTATAAAGGCCAGCTTCCCTTGAAACTGGCTGCAGCTTTGAGGCTACGTCTGTTTAGCCATGCACAAACAAAAAAAAAAAACAGCCACTGAAAAAGTGAGTGTAAAAATATCCACAGAACTCGGTGTGTAAAGGTCTTTAGTGTTAAAACAGGTAAATGTGTGTCAACAAGAGGTACACAGAGCAGTGTCACAGAGTGGAATGCATTGCCAGTGTTGACTTTGCCGTCAGCCAATCAGATACAGGCCCCAAGTTGAATCCCATCGTGGGAGTGATGGAATGCTTGGTCGAGGTGTCAAGTCTTTGAACTGCAGATTATTTTAATACATTTTTGTGTAGTTGTTTTCATGGGTGCTTGGTGGGGGAGCAAACCTGGAAAGTTACACAGTTGGTGAGGGGTAGAGTTTTTTTTTGTGTGTGAACCGGAGCCTGATTAGGTTAATATAAGCTGCACTGAGATTGTGTTACTGCGTCCCTGAGACGTAGTGATGTAAGTGTTTCTGCTGGCAACAATGAAACGTTGCGACCTGCCTGGACAAAAAAAAACAGGGAAAATATCACAACAAAGCAATAAACAAGGTTTACGCTACAAACACTCCCTCCGAACTCCTGCGCTGGCCTGCGCTTATTTCACAACAATAAACAAAAACACTAATCCGAGGTTATTAGGGCTAGTACAGTAGTGAAGGGATTGCTTTGTGTTACATTCCCTCTAGAATTGGCTGGCCGGCCCCCACTGCAAAAACAGTAATCCTTGTGTGTTAAAAACAAGTCCAGGTGAAGTGATAAGGATCCACACTCACCCACACTGTTGGAGTCTCAATGGTTAACTTTGTTAGAGCAGTATCCAATCAAATTGAAGTCAATGGTGAGTACTTCGTTAGAGGAAATAAAACAGAAAAAACACAACCTGCCTCCATACTGCTCCTGTGGTGTCATCGAGGTGTCCGCAAGCCCCAACATTCCTATTCGACTCGAAAAACAAGGTCATTGACATCGTGTTTTAAGACTAAAAGTCAGCTGAATTCTTCCGACTAGGTGCATTCATGGTTCTCGGAAATGCTAACTTCCACTAGCTTGGCCACTTCTGGTGAACCTTAAGGCTTAAAACACGGTTTAACTGACCTTGTTTCGAGTCAAATAGGACACCAGGATGACACCACATGAGCAGTATGGCATGTTTTGTTTTTTCTGTTTTACTAGTCTGAAGATGAACAATGAGCCACATTGAGTTATTACGATAGTTTAAGTCTATGTGGAGCTGTGGTTAAACAGACCCAGGCTATCGTATGGAATTCGGAGAGATCTCATGTATAAGAGAGACAGACTGAAGAAGTACTCTGCTCACTGATCTGAGTGGTTTGTTTGTTATAGAGAAGTCAGGCCGTGGAAATCGAGTGAGCTGTGGGTATGTAATAAGCTATTAATTGTGTCCTTGCCAGGGAGCTAAAGCTAGCTAACAGTTGTTTGTAGACATCAGGCATCACATCACAATTTTATATTAAAGTGTGGCTTCAGTGTGGTTCACACAATCTAAATTCCAAGGATGCTTTCTGAAAAGCGCCCTAGGCAGCTGTTTCTTTTGTCGGATGTAACTGAATTATCAAGATTTAAAGTGAAAATTGTCAAAGGAATCAACTCTTGATTTTGTGAAGAGCTGTGAACTGGGGATGTCCAGGCTTTAATTTCACCGTGTCAAACCGGCTCGACTCAAACAGGCTTGACTCTTTGACACCATGATTTTGTTTTCGGGGGGGGGTTGTTTCACTGTGTGTGAGAAAGACTCCGCAGGCTTTTGAAATCTGTTCCATCCCCTTTCATCAGCTCTTTTCACTTCTGCTCTCTCTGCAATTTTCTCACAAATATCAGGCCCCATCGCTTTCCACAGTGACAAGGAAAAAGACCAGGGAGAGAACTACAGACAGACACAATGACACGCATGAAGATAGACACATTTAAGCAGCAGCAAGATATACAATTTCATATCACTTTATCACCGTAACTATTATAACCTTGTGATTTATAACATATGATATTATCAATACATAATAATAAATGAAATAACCCTTTTTACATATTTGGCAATAGCATAGTGCGAAATACATCTAACTTTGGTCAAACAGGAATCCCAGTAAATCAATTGCAATAGTCTTTTTATCCTCCCATAACCATCTGACAATAAAAGAGAGTTTGGCTGCTTTTCAAAGTGATAGTTTGCCTGGATGATTATAGACGACTTACTTCCCAATTGCTCGGTCAGCTGA
The DNA here is from genome assembly GCF_963576545.1 of Limanda limanda. Taxonomy (NCBI): domain Eukaryota; kingdom Metazoa; phylum Chordata; class Actinopteri; order Pleuronectiformes; family Pleuronectidae; genus Limanda; species Limanda limanda. The sequence goes on from NC_083646.1 coordinate 23,796,982, forward strand.
CTCAGTTTATTTCCTCTGTAGCAGCATAACATGTTGCAGCAGCCTTCAGAGTAATAACTGCTGGTTAAACCAGACTAACTCTCAAAGGCTCACTCAAGACGAAACTAAAACCCCTTATTTGTCAAGGGCAAGATTTAGGCTTCCAACATCCTTAAAAACCAACATTACCCATAAATTTAATTAAGATTCATGTCTTTCTGCTGCAGTATTGGTGTTTAAACAATGCTCAATTGGTACTAAGGGACCCAAAGTGTGCCAAGAAAATATCCCCCACACCATTACACCACCACCACCAGTCTGAACCGTAGATACAAGGCAGGATGGATCCATGCTTTGCTTTCATGTTTATGCCAAATTCTGACCGACCAGGCAACGTTTTTCCAATCTTCTATTGTCCAATTTCAGTGAGCCTGTGCGAATTGTAGCCTCAGTTTCCTGTTCTTAGCTTAAGGAGTGGCACAGAGTGTGGTCTTCTGCTGCTGTAGCCCATCTGCTTCAAGGTCCAATGTGTTGTGCGTTCGGAGATGGTATTCTGCATACCTTGGTTGTAACGAGTGGTTATTTGAGTTACTGTTGCCTTTCTATCATCTCAAACCACTCTGCCCATTCTCCTTGGTTGTGTGTGAAAATCCAAGTAGATCAGCAGTTTTAGAAATACTCAGACCAGCCCGTCAGGCACCAACAACCATGCCACGTTCAAAGTCCCTTAAATCCCCTTTCTTCCCTATTCTGATGCTCGGTTTCAACTTTAGTAAGTCGTCTTCACCACGTCTAGATGCCTCATTGCATTGAGTTGCTGCCATGTGATTGGCTGATTAGCTATTTGTGTTAACAAGCAATTGAACAGGTGTGCCTAATACAGCGGCCAGTGAGTGTGTGTATGTATATATATACATTTTATACAAAATCTGAGAGACTTGTTATCTTTGGACAAAGCCCGGTTTAACGTGTCCTCCTCCTGTTCCGTCTGAATCTTATTGCTAAGCTATGTCTGTTCTGGCTGTAGCTTTCATTAACATGATTAAAGCTAGAGTTGTTGCAAAACTGTAATACACTAGATGTGCAGGATTTATTTGTGATGCTTGAAATACAGGTCAAAGGGTCCAAATTATGTGCAAGTCTATATGGCATTAAAGTAAGAAATAAACAAAATTATAAACAACGAATCATATGACGTAGTTGTTCTGCAGATGAGGCCCTATCATCACACTTACTTTGATTATATAATGTTCATTTGTGGTACAGCAATCTAACATTTACATCTGTGAACATAAGGTTGATTTAAAAAATATTTTGTTTTATATCTACCTCAGTCATTTACGTTTTAAATATTTGCTCTCACCCTCAGACTCGTGAAGCCAACCACGCCGGTGACCAGCTTGCAGCGGAGCGGAGCAGCCGATTGGCCCGGACCCTGAACCATGTGGGCCTGGGAATCGGTCTTGCGTTCACCATCCTCATGGCTGTCTACCTCGTGGTTATGGCATCTGTCATCGCCAATTAAATCAGCTTCAAAATTGTTCCCATATTTCTTGTTCCCATAATCAGTCTACACCAAGTTGTCGAAACCACGTCAGGAACATGACCATCAGAAAGGGCTTATATTTGCTAACATGATTGAAATCACCTTTTTTGCTAAAAGGCTTTTGGAGAGTTTCTGATTTTTCTTAAGTAATTGGCCGCTTGTTTTAAAGACACCTCAGAAGCTTATTACGTTGTCATTACGTTCCAATAATGCAGAGTAACCACTTCAGCTTTACTGTATTCACATTCCATCGACAAATCTTTTTGTTTGTGATTTGTTCTTTCTGTTATCACACATCAAAAATATATGCTATTTGGTCAAACCTTCTTCCACTTAATGCCCCGAGTTTATGTCTCGGTTCTGTGTTGCTCTTCCACACATGCAGACTTCATGTTTTGTTCAAAGAAAGTTTTACATTTTGTGTTCAAATTGCAAATGTTTATTCATTGTGCGGTTTTAAAGAGATTTGTCTGGTTGTGTGACGGGGGGAGCACTGCTGCCTTTTCAACTGATTTGTTGGCTGTAAATATGCACTAACTCCCTCTAACCCGTTTAGAAGTATGCTTTGCTAGAATCGCAAAAAGAAACAAGCAAAGACGTGCCTTAAAAATAACTCAAAAAAGGAGGGGTTTGAAGCTCACCCAGAACAAGTGAAGAAAATAATGTCTGTGTGTCATCAGATAGTCTCTGAGCTTTACTTTCGCACCACACAGGAAAGGCCTCCTCTTTATTCCAGCTGCACAGGAACACACAGCTTCTCTCAATATCAGCAGAAACTTGGCGGACACGGCCAGTTTGTATATCAGGGGCTGTGGTTCTCTGTTTGAAAGTTGTGGTGTGTTATGTCTCACTGGTTGGGTTTTGTTTTGTCAACCAATGTCTGTTTGCTTTTCTTAACCATAGCTGAAAAAAAGATTTTACTTTGTACCAGATTTCTTTATAAATAAAAAGTATGTTGAGAGAAAAAATCCCTTGTGCCGTGGTCTGTTGTGATGATTTATAACTGAGCAGTGCTAGATCCTAACAAGGTTTGTCCCAATACGTCAGAACACTAATGGCTGCTGGGAAAGTGTGTGTCAGAGAACAGGCTCGCTCACATGACTTCCTGTAAAGAACAGGCTCGGAAGAAATATATCCATCACACTCTTCCTCTCTCACCCTGCTCACTCCTTTTGCCTGCACCCCTCTTCTTCAAGTTACGTTGTGATTTCCGACCTGCCTTTTCTATCACAGCCTTCATTCTCATTGTGCCGACTTTATCTCCAGGATTTCCCTTTGTAAAGCTTGGCGTGACATTTGATCTCCGGCACACACACATACCGGTGAAGTCCTCTGACCTGCACTGATTCGTCAGACACAATTGGATGCCCTGCAAGAATTTGGAAGAAAAAGACTCACGCAGAATAATGGCACCATTATCTTTCTCCTAATGCTGTCCTAATCCTGTATCCTATACAGCCACATCATCCACCATTAATCATATTTTATTTTTGGTTTTCCCATCAATTTTAAGTCTCACTAGGGTCAACAACACTCCAGCTTAATCTGCTTAATTTATAAAGAAACCTTTTTTTATATATAAATGACAGAGACAGGTGTGGCACTGGAAGCTTTCCCATATGAGTTTGAAGAACTGATTGAACAGAGGGTGTGGCAAACAAAATGTAAAAAATAAAAAAATGTCTTTAGTTCCTCTCTACAGTCAACAGTCATTGTGTGCTGACATTTCTGTTGTGTGGCTGCTCGAGATGGGATCAGACTCCGGTTACTGAAGTGTTTTTCCACTGAAAACTGACGTCATCGGTATAATTTCCTGTAAGTAGGAACAGCTGTGAGCACAGTGTATACACTCTGCTGCCCCCAGTGGACAAAAAGGAAACTATTCAATAAAATCTGCAAACCCTATTTAAGTTAAACGGGTCATACCTCTGAAATGTTTGGTGCAAAACTATATGTTAGGTACATATGATATTTACTATATCATACTGCATATAATCTAAGTATGTAGGTGTTCATGATAGTGTCCACTCTTGAACATCAGGTGAAGACAAACCAGGAGATTTTGTATCTATGCGTAGTCTACACTTTATTGAACATATGAAAATACATGCAGATGGAAAAAACTTGTTGCTTGTTTTTTAAAACAGCCAAATAAATTATGTTAACCTTTGAGTGATTCAGTACAAGAAACACATGCATTTGTTAAATTGTAAAAGTTGTAATCGAGGTACAGGAAGTGAATTCCAGTGGTTTGGGAAATCACACTTAAAATTGACATAACGTGCGACTGTTTCTGTAGAATCCACTTGAATCTTATCATTTTTTCAAGCACTTAAGAGTTGACACTGATGTCTGGACTCTGGATAATTCATAACTTATGAGAGAAAACAAATCACTTACTATGTAAAAGGCCCAATACCTAAAACAGCTCTGTGCACTTCACACAGCCTCACTGGAATTTACCCTCAAAAGCAAACGACAACACACCAAAACATGTCATTGTTCCGACACCATGTGGCTAAAAAGATTCAAGCTGATAATTTGGTTAATGGGAATATATTGATAAACCTAAAGCTGATTATCTACTGAACAGTTATATGTATTTAACCATTTAGACCACACAAATATCAAAAACCGAAGGCAATGGTATGTGAGAAAAGACTACATTATACTTAACATAGTAGTACATAACAAGTACATACAGTATAAGTTGCCATGTTTATTGTACATTTATGCCATATTTACAAACTCAACACTTCCTCTGAGGTGCGACTTCCATCAATTTCCATCATCTCCTCACTTCAGCTCGAATTTGAAAGCTTTCTCAGATTTGACCAACTGTCACTCTGCTTACATTCTTAATGCAATGCAAGACCACGAAATTACACTATAGTGTCGTCACAAAAAGTTGCGCATAGGTGTTGTAACACGCTGACTATTCCTTTTTATATTTCCCTGTGCTCATCAGCTAAAAGCTGAAAAATCCACATTTCTTCACCTTTCTCTAGTGTTTCAAGGGATATGGATATACAAAACCAGCTCACAAGGTATGAGAGGTCACAAGAGCACGTTGATATTACCTGATGCACACACAAGACGAAAAAATTAGAGGAAACAGGAAAGTGACACAAAGGGATGAAGCCGACAAGACAGTTGTGTATTTAACCATTTCTAAATGAGTACAAATGTGCAACTGAAAGCAAAACTTGTCCCAAAACATCATCTCCTTTACAGAAGACGTATCTTGTTAAATAGTAGATCATAAATTCACTCATTGAGTAAGGCGGAGATGAGGGAGGGGACCAGGGGAGGAAGAGGAGGTCTCTTAGTAAGAGCGGATGGCAGGTGGGACGTGAGCGCAGGCCTGCTCATCCAGAGAGTGGTCGATAACAGGGCGGTACTCCAGGGTCACCTGTGGTCAAACAAAGGCAAAAGGTGTATTTAATGTATACACACACCATTACCCTTAAAATGTAGAGAACACACTAGACACACTGGGTGTACCTTGCCAGTCTTGGGATCAACGTAGGACATAGTGTGTTTCCTCCAGTGCTGTTCGAAAGGCTTGGTCTCCTGACCCTGCACGGGCTTGGAGTAGTCATGCTCGTCGACACGGTCCTGGAATACAGTTACAGAGAGGGGAGCGGCTGTTATCAGGAGGGAGCTGTTATGCTTGCTTGTTTATTTAATCATATACAGACACAATAAGGAACACAGAGTTGGCTTAGAATAGAAGAGAGAGAGTGAAGCTACTTTACTACTACTACAACATGCACTGAACTCCAGATAATCTCCAGGAATAATCAGGAAGGGCTGTATGTGAGAACACAAATGTCCCTAATCAGTTGCTACGGACATTCTCCAGAGGTTCTCCTGACAGCCCTCTAGAGTAAAAACTCTGGAGATTGTCTGAATGAGCTCATGTGAGAAAACAGCAGGAGTTTATCCGGAGGATTCACAGCGAGCAAGTGGGTGTGTTGATGAAGAAAAAATATATACAATTATCCCAGGATGAAAAAGGGGTGTCAGACATGAAGAAGACATCCAAAAAGACCACTGATATATACTGATAAATTCAGATAAAACTGACCTTGAAGTCCTCTCTGGCGTGAGCTCCTCTGCTCTCCTTCCTCTGCTCAGCAGAGTTGATGGTCTGGACGGCATTCAGCATCAGATTCTGCAGCTCCAGGGTTTCCACCAGATCTGTGTTCCACACAATGCCTGGAAAGGAGGGAAGAGAAAATACTAAGTATCTTGCCTTTCAGTGAGGCAAATAAGGAAATCTTTTGCACCTGGATTTGTAAACCGATAGAAACAGGAACACAGTTAGGTGACGTACCTCTGTCGAAGGTCTTGATGTCATCCATGCTCTTGTAAATAGCATCCATCTTCTCGCATCCCTCCTTCAGGACATCGCCAGTACGGAACACTGCAGCGTGAGCCTGCATGGTCTGAATAGAGAGGCAGAAAAACACACACATAAATCATGTTTCTAGACAGGTCAAGTTTGTCAGAGATTTTGAAAAATATATAGTAGATACGCACACAGGCCAGTTAATACTGTGAGGGATGTCAGCAGAATATTCTTTACCAATGTATAGTGTCTAATGTGCAGTGATTAACTACAAGCTATTGTGTTGTTTAATTACTTTCTGATTACACACTTCCAAATAGTTTTCCTTTTTCACTATGTCAGTTTGTCATCGGTTTGTGTGCGAGCTTGTGTGTTTACCTTCTGCATGTTCAGTCGGATCTCAGAGGTTCTCAGGCTTCCGTTAGCAAACCTCAGCTTGTCCAGATTGGCCACAGACTCCTCTCCTGCACTGGACTTCAGAGGAGACAGAGTCTCTCCTATAAAGAGAACATCAGAGTCAGCGGCCAAGTGATATGCACTCAAACTTCAGATCTCAGCTATAATTCCGGATTGTTGACAAAGTAGTGGTGTTATATGATATTAGAACAGAAGAAGAATTTATGCTTCTCAAATCTCATCACCCTGACCCTCTATGTCTAAAAGGGCTGCGGAAATTTGACAGGATTTTTCAAAGTTCCGCAAATGTATGAGTGTATGTTTTACTTCTTGTAGACATTTTTCCATCGTCAATGATTAAACAATCCAACAGTGGTCCTCACCAGGTTTGTGTTCCTCTGCAATGGTGAGGGCGCAGGCTCTGCCAAACACCACCAGATCCAGCAGGGAGTTGGCACCCAGTCGGTTGGCACCGTGGACACTGGCGCATGCTGCCTCACCACAGGCATACAGTCCAGGAACCACCTTATCCTCTCCGTTAGTATGAGTGATCGCCTGTGGAGAAAAAAAGCAGTGTGTCACGCTCCTAGCAAAGTACTTCAATACCTCCGATATTGCTGAACGTGCAGGTTCGGGCAACAGCGAGTAAGTAAAACTATGTACCAGTCCGATACCACATCATGTAAGTGTTTTAGTTTCGGTGGAAAGTCCCATAAGTAAAACAGCTATGTGTACCGTATGCAACACTGTGGTGCACGTAATAAAAAATGCAATTTTTTTTTTTTTTAAGCTGCACCAAGGGAAATATGCAATCGAAACGTCTCTAGCGTGAGTGGGTAAATGTGACCTACCTGTCCCTTGTAGTTTGTGGGAACTCCACCCATATTATAATGAACCGTGGGCAGGACAGGAATGGGCTCTTTGGTGACGTCGACTCCAGCAAAGATCATGGCCGTCTCCGAGATACCAGGCAGCCTTGTGGCCAGCTGCTGAGGAGGCAGGTGGTGAAGCTGCAGGTACACGTGGTCCTTCTCCGGCCCGACACCCCTGAACAAATGAAGACCAACAGGGGTTTAAAAAAAGCGGAATCAGCAGCTTCCTGTTTAGTGGTTTAAATCTTCTAGGAGTGGTAATTTAAGTGTGACAGAAACATTTAATTTCTGACTCTCATACTGAGTCCATACCTGCCCTCTCTGATCTCTATTGTCATGGAGCGTGACACCACGTCTCTGGAGGCCAGGTCTTTGGCATTGGGTGCGTAGCGCTCCATGAAGCGCTCTCCCTCGCTGTTGATCAGGATCCCTCCCTCACCGCGGCAACCCTCTGTGATCAGGCAACCGGCTCCATAGATCCCTGTAGAGATCCACATGTTAAACCAAAGTCTTCAAACTCACTGATGGTCAGAGATCCAGCTCAGTCATCATTTATCTAGGAATAGCATCATAGTAGGCGGACTTTGATACTAATCCTCACAATAATTTACCAGTTTTATATGGGGCACAACATTATTCTTTTGTGTAACCATGGTCACTTAAATAAGACATCAACAAGCCATTCAATCCCAATGTTGATTAAAGACTAATAAGAATCAGTTACAAGGAGAAAGGGACTTCAAAGGAATCTTAAAGATGATTAATATTATTAATTTTAATGAAATTAGCATTAATACTGAACATAAAGTCCTCACTGCGTTATTGCTATTTTATTACGGTATGATAATATGTCAATAAAAACGTGATGAGTTTAAGCATCTTGACATTTACAGTGTGATTTTACACTTTAGATTCAAACTCACTACTAGTTGTAGGAATAAAACTACTAAAATGATGCCAACTTATTTTTATACAAGCCAGTCAGCTTTTCTTGTTACAAAATTATTCTATGATTTAAAAAAAGGTTTGAATCCACCCCATTTTAAAAAGGCACAACATAGTTATTAAGTTAGGGAGTTCCAATAATATGTAATCCTAAATCCCACATTACCATAAAAGGACATTGAGCGTTAATACATTAATTGTATTATTGTTCCATATAGTCAATTAGACAAAAGGATTTGGTGTAAAAGTCAATTTTCTTTATCTCTCATATACACTTGAGCAGTTGTCTATAAATTAAACTAGAGATAATTAGTGTTTACATCTTAAGAAAAAAAAGAATTACACTGACCACTAGATAAAAGTGTGAATAGACTGAGAATGAAAAACATTTCTGATTGTTCATACTCTTACTACACCATTAGGGCTCGTCTTTGACAAATGGACATTGAACAGTTGTTGATTAAATATCTTGATTAGTTAAAATCACTATAAGGCTGCCTTCAGACACGCACTGGACTCCTCAGCTCCTCCGTATTTTCCCCGGAGGCGCTGCATGTGTGCACGCAATGTCAGCTTGGCCTCCAAGTGTAATGTCCGCAGAAATGCAAAAGGCGATGTGAAAAACAAACTCTGGGTAAACTCTGTAGCCAATTCTCCGGATTTGACCCACAGGTCATGTCTGAAAATGGCTTAAGCAATCCAGACATGTCTTTCAAATACGCACACATATTTAGCTGCAGTGGAGTCGTTAAAACAAGGCTCAGTTTCACTCTTCAGAAACTGAACTACTTCATAACTTGATCTTTTAATGTATATTTCTCACCAGTAGGATGGAACTGTACAAACTCCAGGTCCTGGCAGGGCAGGCCAGCTCTTGTCACCATTGCATTTCCGTCTCCTGTGCTAGTGTGGGCAGATGTGCAACTGAAATAGGTTCTTCCATAACCCCTGGAAGGAAAGAAAAACATGTGTACTCGTGAAGAAATGTATATCATATAAAAACTATGGTAATTACATAAAGCTGAAAAATCTAAATCAAGCTAAGTTGGGTTATTTTGGCGTTGCCTACCCAGTAGCAATGACAGTATTCTGGGCTCTGAAGCGGTGAATGGATCCGTCCTCCATGCAGAGAGCGATTACTCCTTTACACTCTCCATTTTCCATCAGCAGGTCCAGGGCAAAGTACTCCACAAAGTAACTGGTGTCGTAACGGAGTGACTGAACAGAAGACAGACAAGCAGAGAAATACAGGAAATTCAGATAAAACTGTGCTTCACAAAGAGCTTTATGGTTGGACGGAGTCAGAGAAAGAAGGTGAGAAGGCGTGTACTTACTCGTCCATATAGTGTATGAAGTAGAGAGTGTCCGGTCCTGTCGGCTACACAGCAGCAGCGGTGAGCCTGGCCTCCTTTTCCAAACTTGAGACTCTGACCTCCAAATGCCCTCTGGTAGATCTTCCCATCGTCAGTGCGGCTGAACGGCATGCCAAAGTTCTCCAGCTGGAAAGTAAAACGGCAACATAAGTTCCTGATCTGCAATTATTGTGTGTCAGATGAACCTCAGTCAAAGGGTCAGCATTTGGTTTATAATCTGAGCCAGTCTAATTTTAACCCTTATGTGTGTTTAAAATGTATTTAACTAAAATTTTACTATAGTTGTAATCAAATACATCACCCTCTATTGGTCCATCTTCTTAAATTTATTAATATCTAATCTGTCTAACAACCAGCACATTTAAAAATACATATAATCTGTATCATGTTTAATTGGTGCAATAACAAATATGTAATTGGAAAAATTTTAAAATGGTGAGCAAGTGAAGCATTACGAAAACTTTACTAGCCTTCATGCTTTTGAAATGTACTGACTTGTCAGTGTAAGAAATTATTTGTTATAAATATCATTACAGCCTACCCACATAACAGCAGGCTAGTATGTGATGTGATTTGAAATATATTTAAAAAGAATTATCAATTCAAATGATTTTAAGTTTTAAAACATAATTTAAAACTTAACTGCCTGCTTTTGGGGGGAGGGGGGGTCCTCATGCTATGTTGAATGTTCTAATAGAATGGTTTAGCTCTTTAGTGGTCAGAGGCAAGCCTTTGCCAGTTAACTTTCTACTGAGTATCTGAGGTAGATCTTACCTCCACTACGGCTGCAGGAGCCTGCTCTGTCATGTAGTGAATTGCATCCTGGTCTCCCAGCCAGTCAGATCCCTTCACTGTGTCGTAGAAATGCCACCTCCAGTCATCCTCCTCCATGTTCCCCAGAGCTGCATTGATCCCACCCTGTGAAACAAGACGACAATTCAATCCTCAAATCAATTGTCTTTACTTGAAGCCTAAAAAAACATATCTGTAGAGCTTTCTTTCACATGGAGAAAGACTGGACAAGCTGAAACTATGCAAACAAACATATCTCATAATTGATGGATGAAATGTGTTGTACCTGTGCAGCCACAGTATGAGACCTGGTGGGGAAGAGCTTGGTGACGCAGGCAGTGTTGAAGCCAGCCTCTGACAGGCCAAAGGCTGCTCTTAGTCCTGCCCCTCCAGCTCCTACCACCACGGCATCGAACTCATGATCCACAACTGGGTACTGAGTAGAGATCTGCAGACAATGAAGGAGAGACACTATTGTCAAACCTCAGGATAACTCATGGAGATTGCATAATGTAAGGCTTGTTTGCTGTCATCATTTTTAATTTTTCCCAACAGTAAGTGTTATATAGACATCAAATGCAGAGGCCAATATGAGAACACACAAACTGAAATTTCTAGCAAATCCCACTCACATCATCTGATACTTTGGCATTGTTCTTCTTGCCATAAATGGAGAAGTGAAAGTTCCTGGAGCCCTGAACTGCAGCAGCAGGCACCTGACAGAAAACAATACAGTTTATAACAGAGGAGAAATTAAAAACAGAACACATTTTAAAATTGTAAAAATCAAAGAGTGACGGTTCCTTATCTAGAGAAATCAAAGACTGCTAATAAACATAGAGTGCTATAAATAGTATGTAATCAAAGGTGGATTTCACTAGGTATTGCTACGAGCACCCTGACAACAATACGTCACCTGTGGCATTACCTTAAAATGATTTTAGTCGAAAGCTTTCATTAGAAACACGTTATATCCCATCCTCTATCATTGAGCATGTTAACATGCAGCAGCTAACAGGTATTCATTCACAAGGGCAGCGGAAGTCCCTGTTATTAACCCGCTTACACAGCTCTGATGACAGTTCACTGTAAACGTCACTAACAATGTGTGATGTCAAACAACTACAGATGAAATAACTGTGAGGAACATTTTAGCTAGAGTCGTAAGAAAAGCTTTTGTCTTGGTGTCACATTGAAACAACCTCGGCTACATAACACAGGTTACGAAAGACGGAAAGCGCTGGTTACGAAAGCTCAAAGTGCGTCCACTTTGTCCTTTATGCTCGGAAAAAGCAACTAGAAGACATAAACATGGCATATATAGATACATAAAGAGTTTAAAGTCGTATTGTTATAACTCACAGCTTTTGATTTCGATAAAACCCTCTTGGAGAGGAGACGGGACGCGGCACGGACACTCGCCATGTTGTCAATTGATGGACCAAGCCTGAAACACGACGGAGGAAGGGATATTCTGCTGCACAGGACCAAACCACTCTCTAGATATGGGGGTGTCGCATATGTTGCACCTAATGATTCTCCGCTAAATTAATTCCTAATCTTAATTCTACCCAAAGAGGCACTGCCAATGCACCTTGAAATAGTATTACACATATAAGGACTCTATTTTCTGCACTTAATTTGTTTGTTTTTAATATACGAGTCATCTGAACGACCCCCGCCTGGTATAGTTGAAGTGTAAACTTGTATAATCAGGGTGAGGAGGAACAAATATATAAGTGACCTAGACTTTTCCTTCAAGGTGAGAAGCAGCACCGTGTAACTAACAGTCCTCCACTAGCTGCTTGTAAACAATTCACAGCTGTGGAGCCCCGTGTTAGGTTTATATTCAAGTGCTACCGCGAGCATGCACCAGCGAGCCAAGTGTTAGCTAGCATGTTAGCTAGCATGTTAGCTCGTAGCCGTATTGTGGTTAGACGGGCTGTCAAATTTCCGACTCGCCAGACTGGTTTTGCTGTTGCTGTGTTTTGGCGAATGCTAACGAGGCTAATTGCTAATGATGTTTTTATGCATAGTTCATGTTTGCAACATAATTTGCAAAGGCCACACGTACTGTTTCGAACACAGCTCTGTTTATATCAGTGCACAGTAAATCTGAAACCAGACCAATGGACCCTGCTGGACAAAGAGAGGCATCGCAGTTAGCTTCATAATCATACCTGTATGTTTATGTCTCTAAACCAGTATATACCTGCAGCTGCTGGCATGTGTCTTCCTGCTAGTTACTTTAGCATCAGTGTTAGAAGGGTTAATGAGATACCTGCGCTTCTTCAGTAACATCATTCAATCTGTGCTGCACATTTTAACATCACCATCTGCCCATAATCTGCATGTAAACATGTCCATTATTACTGATACCTTTTCCCCCTGTGTTTTTGTATGTGTGTGATTGACAGCCTCCATGAACAACTTGAATGACCCCCCCAGATGGAACATCCAACCAGATGCCAGAGGAAGGGGGGCGGGGGCTGGGGATGGCAACCAATGGAACTACGCCCTGCTGGTCCCCATGCTGGGACTTGCTGCATTTCGTAAGTGTGTGTAGAGGTAACAAATACAGGAAAACAGCTTTTGAGGAGTTGAGTGTTCATGTATTTATACAAACAATGAATTTAGTGATATCTAGTGGTGAAGTGGCATGTTGCAGCTGAATACCCCTCACCTCACCCTCCTTCTTATATTTAATAAACTTTATATTTACCACAGGAGCAGATCCTCTCTATGCAGGCCGCCATGTTGTTTACAGTAGCCCAAACTGGATAATCTAAACACCTTTGAGTTTTTATTACAACTGAAGGCTTCCACAGGTTCTTTCATGTTTCGGGGGGTACGGTGAGGTGAGGGGTATTCACCTGCAACATGCAACTTCACCACTAGACGTCACTAAATTCTACACACTGAACCTTTAACTGGGCCAGGGAGGTTATGTTTTCATTTCTGTCGATTGTGTGACATTGACGTTGAGATTTTGTTATTACAGGTTATAAGAAAAACTTAAGCATTTAACTCACTAGACTTAAAATGGCATCAAGGCAACCAGAAGCAGTTTCAGGATTTCTGCATGGTCTGCTTCGTCCAAAAATTTAAAAAAAATGCTAAGTCATCCGAATTTTAGGCTTTTAATAGTTGTAGTATGTTAAAATATTAGAAACTAGGTCTTAACTATGATTAGGTAGGTCTTAATATTATTTACATTTTATAGTCTATAATGTGAAATGTCAATGTTCATTTAACACTACTTCTGTTTTGCTACACATTTTTTTTAAGAGAAGTGTTTTGGCAGTGTGCTTGATTTGTAAGGTCTCTGACTGTTGTAGTTCTTTCAGTCAAGATATTCGCAGGCTGTAATAAAACTGCAACTGATAGTCTGTCTCTGGCTGTAGTTTGGGAGATATCTTGACAGCAGTGTTAATTTTGGCAGCTATTTTTGATTTAGTCTTAGTCTTAGTCTTTAGACGAAAATGCATATTAGTTTTAGTCACAATTAGTCATTTTTATCCTTCTTAGTTTTAGTCTAGTTTTCGTCGACGGAAACTCAAAACATTTTAGTCTAGTTTTAGTCGACGAAAACGAATTACATTTTAGTCTAGTTTTAGTCACATTTAATAGCCACATTAACTCCTTATCTTCCCTTCTCAGGTCCAGGGACCCCCTGTGTTGTGTCTACAACTGCATACTAGTCTAGCTTTCAGTACTTAGGTTGTCCATTAGATATCCCTCCTATAGGTCTATAGCATGGGTCGGCAACCTTTACTATCAAAAGAGCCATTTTGCCCCCTCTTCCCCCAAATAAAATTTGTCTGGAGCCGCAAAACATATTTGATAACAAAGCTGATAAAATGTTATATAAAGTTATACTATACTAATCTGTAGGTTATTGCATTTATGAAATTGTAGAACAACAATAAAGAAAACTCTTGACATTTTATTTATTTTTACCTGTTACAACAACAAAGGGAAACACCAAATGCTTATGAAGAGGAGAAGAAAATACACAGGCAAGTGTAGGCCTACTTTGAAATAAATTAAACGCAGAACTATGTAGGGTTATTTGAGTCATCCCCATATTTGTGGGAAATGTATGAAATAAGAAGTACCCTATTTTGAAATAAATAAAAACATATAGCTGCAGCCTATATATTTTAGTTGGCGAAATGTGAAAACAAAAAGTGAAAGCAGATCAGACTGGAGGAGGACACAGAAACTGAAGCTCGGTAGAAACCAACTGTGTCAACCGCCAACATTTTGTTTCGTCTCGTCTCGTTAACAAAAATTAAAATAGATTTCGTCATAGTTTTTATTTTCAAAGATCCGTTTTCGTTACGTCTTCGTCTCGTCTTAGTCATGGGAAAAGGTGCGTTAACGAATATTTTTCGTTATCGTCAACGAAATTAACACTGCTTGACAGTGCACATAGTTGTGGGATTTCAATAAACCTTCACATCTGTTGTACTTGACAAAGGGCTTATTATGGTGTTAAAATTTTTCAAATGTTATCAGGTTTTATATCTGCTCCATCAAAGCCAAGTTTGGGGCAAAACGCACTCTTGCTCATCATTTAATTGCTTGATCATTTTTACTCTCAGGTCATACAGTCGCCACATTACTGTCGCTCAAAACCTGGAGCTAAGCAGGTTTAGAAAATCTGTATTAGGTGCTGCAGTTGGTCAGGACTTGGGATATCTTCTCACTCCCTCATCCTATCTCCCACCACCCCAACAGGTTGGATCTGGACCAGAGAGTCTCAGAGGGAGATCCAGAAGGTCAGAGCCCAGTATGACGAGGATGTGTCCACCATGAGAGATGAGATGGAGACACGGTACAGGGAGACCCTGACAGAGAGGCGCAGGGCAGCTGCTAAACTAGAGCTGGAGCTAGAGAAGGAGAAACAGAGGGTGAAAGGCTACAAACAGGCCATGATCTCACAGAGCCAGCAGCTGATGGAAGAGCGAAAACAGCTACAACAGGTAAAAACTCCCCCTTCAACTGGCCCTCCAGTTCTGATATTGTTCACTTTTCCTACTTAACCTGAAACTTCTTCTCTATAAGCAAAGCTCTTTCTTCTCTCTTACAAGGAGCGAGAGGCCTTGGAGAAAGACAAGCAAATGCTGGTAAAGTCCGGAGCTGCGGGTGCTGTGCTGCATCATGCCCTGGAGCGAGAGCAGGACTGGTGCCAGAGAGCCACAGCCACCCTGAAGGAGTTAGAGGCTCACCTTTTGGAACGCCAGAATGCCTACTGTTCCCTCATCCAACCTCGAGATCAGCGGCTGGAGATGGAGAAGAACATGCTTCTGAAGGTCGTGAAAGAACCCATCGGGGCAGAACTAGACCTAGAGTCTGACCTGATGGACATTTTTAAGAGAGATAAGCATTGCGCTGACCTGCTTAACATTGACAAGAGGAAGAACGGAAGCCTCATGTGGGTGTATCTCAAGTACTGGCAGCTGCAGGTCACTGTCCAGAAACACAAGAAAGCTGAGGAAGCCATATTAGGAGGGAAAATCCAGCTTGACACAAAGTGACAAAAGACAAGGCTGGTGTTTTTCATTTGACTATTGAAGAGCACTGAAAATGAACATGTATTGTTCATTCTGAGGAATTATCCTTACTTGACAGGGATGTTATGGAAACACACAAGATAATCTCTGCAAGATCATATTCAGCATCTGAAAGTTCCATCCTTCATCTCAGAGTTTAGAAAAGAGGAGAACTTCTGTCAGGTTTAACAACATCGACATTACTTCAGATGCTCCAGATAAGAGTCATTAGCTTTAAATCAACTGTGGGAAAACCTACAATCACAAATATGCATTAGGAGCTCTCTGTTAATATCCATATTGGATACTCCACCATTGTTTGACTATATATACAGGTTTATTTTTTCTATTTATATCCTTGGAAAAGGTGGTCGGAAATTCTGTGTTCATTTTACTGAGGTCGTCTGGGGGGCCATGAATCACTTCCAGGTGAGTAAGTGTGGGAAAATTGCTCTTTCTGTCATTGGTATGAACTAATGGCTTAAAACAATGTTGCATGTCATCCCAGGTAACACGCAGAGAAAAAAAATTCTCATCAGGAAAATTTGATTTAAGAACCTCCATTAAATCAAAAACAGGCACACATTTAAAACACACTGGCAACATTAGTAAAACATGGTAAAGTCTGCCAGTGCTTTGGCATGTGTTGATACTTGGTTTTTATATGTTGATGGACAGTTGTGGGACAGTTTCCGTCTTCAGTCTGGTTTTGTGGGAGTATTTAGACTATCAGAAGGGAGAGAGGACTATTTCAGGTGCATGTGAATTTTAGGGGAAAATATCACAAAGTAGTGCTTGGTACTGAAACTCATTGCACTGCTACAGAAAAAATAAAATATAAAACACACTGAAGGCCTGTAATTGATTGTTTATTGAAATCTAGCTTGGTGAGTTCAATTATTCGAATACATTTTATATTACTCCTCTAGGTTATTCAGCTTTTCACCTCAGACTTTCAAAAGTACTGATGTATTTCGAGTATAATAGCAACTTTTGTGGGGGTCTCTTTACAATGTTTTTATTTTACCACAAGGAGGTGCTGTCATTGCAGTTGTTCTCTTAAGAATGGCACAGTAGTGACATGGAAACTAATTCTGCATTTTATAAACTGTGCAAAAGGAATGCAAAGAAAGAACTGACACATTAATACTCATATTTATAGTCACATACAAAGATTATGTATGCACATTTATGAATAGTTTTTTCTCTAATGTGACAATTTTATTGATTAATATAAACAAGTAGCGCATTTTCATGGAGCTTTTAATGGAAATCACTGAAAATAAGAAAAATATGTAGTTTCCTGGGGCATAACAGATATCTTAAAAGAATAACTTCAGAATGTGTTATTCCCACAAACAATACAACATATTTCACAGCTTTTTAGTGTTTTAATTATGACAAATTAAATCAAGCAATTCACTTCTAACATAATAACTTCTAAAAGTAAAGAAACATTTTTTTCTAAGACTCCTATTTGGATGATACTGAAATACTAAGTCAGAAGATGTGTTGTGCAGAAGTTTTATACACGTTAAAGTGTCTGATTGTTTTATTTGAACACAGTGTAGATATTCCATGCAACTTTAAAGCAAATATTAACGTACAGATACCAGCATGTGAACAACCAGAGCAAATGTTATGTTGTAATTTTTGTGCCGCAGTTTCTGATGTTCCTTTGGCTTCACCTCCTCGTTTCACTCCCTCCTCTGGGCACGATGAGAGATTTCTCTTGGAGAGGACATCAGGCTGGAAGCTCTGAAGTTCACTCTGATTGGCTTTCTGAGGTCTTGGTTTGTGTCAGTCACTTCCTGCTTGTTCAACTCATCTTTCACCTGCTCTTGTGTGGCTGGCTGTTCCACTGTGCAGCCAGAGGAGGCTCTGGCAGGACCTGGGTCCCTGCTGGTGTGGAGGACAGGTAGGTGGTGCTCTTTCGTAGCTCCGTTGAGAGTGCCCACCATCACTGTCTGACTGGAGCCCCTCTGGACCATGAAGTGCACCACCTGTTGGAGCTGGTAACTCTCTCTGCGGATGTTATCTGTCTCTGACAGTTTCAGCCTGGAACATAATACAAACACCAGACTGATGATTTTTAATCTTTAATGTAAAACGGCTGCTTTACTGCTCTTGGTTAGTTGAGATTCTGATGTTGGTAGGATTTATGACCTCATCACATATCTTCAGTGTTTTCCTTGCAGCTACTGGCAACATATAACAGGGGTTCTCAAATGGGGCCTGACACACTGCCATGGGATTCTTGAAAGGTTTATAGATTCACACAAAATTGTTGTATTCTGTGTTGACATGAAAAATAATAATAATAATGTGAAAATACTTTCAATACATGTGTAATATCTTTCCAAGACTTTTTTGGGGTCTTGTTTTCCACACAACTAAGTGTGGAATGATTCCAAGGGATATGCATGAATGCGTCCCTGAAATATTTTCTATCACGTAGGGGTCCATAGATGACGTATAACCCTGCATTAATATCACAATCAGGTTATGAAGAGTAATTTTCAACCAAAGTAAGGCAGAACAGCAGCAGTTTTCAAACATACTTTGTGTGAATCACTCTTGGTCTAAACTGAGCAGGTACATTCTGCTTTACCTTCATCCCACATCATACTGAACACTGGACCATACAAATCTACAAATGCCAAACAAACTTCATAATGGACAGAATAAAGCTGAATTCATGAGATCAACCTACTTGTATTGTGGTCTTGTTTCAATAATCAGGCTCAGCCAACATACTTGCAGGCTCTCCTTCCTCCACTTGTTGTCCTCGTGAATATCACAGTGGGAATTCACCAGGTAGCAGCCTCCTCTGCTGACACAGTGCATGGTTATTTCGTGTCAAGAGCGTGGACATCAGTTATTGTCCGTCTGCCCCAGAAATGCCCCTTTTTCACTTATTACCTAAATCCTACTTGACTTTTATAACAAATCTCATAGGAAAAGAATGTGTCCTCGCCAATGTGTGTGTCTCTGTGTATCAAGTAGTCTGAGATTTGTGTGTGTTGGCAACGTCTTAAATATCGAGTCTTGTTTCTATTTTTACTCGTCTGGATCACATTGTGGTGAATGTAGTGAATGTCCTCACGCAAAACATCCTGAAGGTTGGTGTTCATTTGAAATGGAGCTTTAGCTCTTTCCATGACGTGGGCCGACCACATGAATCCAGATGAAAGTTGAGTGTGAATCCTCACTGACTTCATACATTGAACCACTGAAGTTGCAAAAGTCTTCAGTTATTTCCTGTATTTAAACTTATACCAAAGGTATACCGAGGTAGAAACATAGAGACAAAGTGGCCTCGAACTTACCCTCTGTGTGTGTGTGTGTGTGTGTGTGTGTGTGTGTGTGTGTGTGTGTGTGTGTGTGTGTGTGTGTGTGTGTGTGTGTGTGTGTGTGTGTGTGTGTGTGTGTGTGTGTTTGTGTGTTTGTGTGTGTGTTTGTGTGTGTGTGTGTGTGTGTTTGTGTGTTTATGTGTGTGTGTGTGTGTGTGTGTGTGTCTGTGTATGTGTTTGTGTGTGTGTGTGTGTGTGTGGGTGTGTGTTTGTGTGTGTGTGTGTGTGTTTGTGTGTGTGTGTGTGTGTGTGTGTGTGTGTGTGTGTGTGTGTGTGTGTGTGTGTGTGTGTGTGTGTGTGTGTGTGTGTGTGTGTTGACAGAAGTATAAAATGACTAATCTGTTTGATTAAGATGGATCCAGGGGTCACACCATTACTTCAGAGTTAATATCCTCCCACCCCTCAGATGTCTCTCACACGTTGCAGGAAGGAGACAGCTGAACAGATCACTGACTCACAGCAGTAATCCAACACATTCATCCAAAGCCATTCAAGTACCTTGGCCAGATTCATGCTGAGAGCTAAAAAAACAATGTTTATGAGTGACAAATTCTTGTCACCACTCAAAGTAAAAGCCCGCCGAATGCATTACTTCAATAAAGAGACAGTTAGATTTGACAACGAAAGAGTCTTGAGTTGAACAGCTGTGCGCCCAGATACTGTTTTTATTTTTGTTATGATGGACAAAAATAAAGGAGGGTGGGAGTCAAACACGTTTGCTGTGTAGAACTTACCAACACTGAGTTTCTTCAAACTAACAGTGAAACTTAATCAGAGGGTGTATGATTGTGTGACTGAGGCAGTGGGTATGTTGGACTCACACCAGGATTTAACTGACAGCTAGTGAAGATGGATGAGGGTTGGATGTGTTGCCAGGGCTTGGAACAGGTGAGAACCCGGAGTTCTGCATGTACTGGGACGTTTCCAGGGCTTTGTTGGGTACCCCACACAGAACTCCATTGCAGTAGTCCAGGCAGGAGGTGATAAGGGCATGGATGAGCATTTCAGCAACAGAGTCTGAAAGTTAGGGTTGGAGTCTGGAGATGATTTCGAGGTGGTGGATGGCAGTTTTTGGTGACAGACTTGATGTGGGATTAAAGAATTAGGGATGGAGTCCAGGATAACTCCCAGGTTGCGGACATCACAGGATGGGCAGATGGTAGAGCCCTCCACAGTGATAAGCAAGTCCCCCACCCTCTGGGGGAGGCCCTTGGGAGCCACAACCAAGAGCTCTATTTAACTGTTGTTAAGTTTGAGAAGATTGGCTGACATCCAGGATTTAATGCCATGGAGGCAGTTGACAAGGGACTGTGGGGGAAGTTGGGTGGAGGGTTTGGTGCTGAGATATAACTGAGTGTCCTCAGCTTAACAGTGGAAACTAAGTCCATGGTGACGGATAATTTGACCAAGTGGTAGCATGTATATTGTGAAGAGGCCAAGCAAAGAGCCTTGATAATTTGGTGTAATCTGATTGAATTGAAGGGGACTCTTGGGCCTTGACTGAGGTATGCGCTCTGCTGAGTCATTCTAGTTTCAGTAATGCAGCCGTTACTAGAGCTCACTTATTATTTCAAACGTAAAGAAAGAACAAACATAAAAGACTTTAGTCAAACAATGGCTTTATTATCACACATTCAAATTTACAGTAAATTTCTCTCAAACTGCCATCAAGTCTGATAAACAATTCAAACAAAAACACAAAAGGAACAATGATGTTCCGCTGCACAAACTCAAAAGACTGTAGTTGTATCTAAATCTTAGATTATTTTTCCACCAACATATTCATGATAAAGCATTGTCACAGATTTAAGTAAAACTGTATCTCCTCTGATGAATTATATCAGTTATTCATTTACTGAATAACAGCCAAGACAAAATGTGCCATTCACTGTATCAAAAAAGACATCAATAGCTGAACCAGGCCGGCCTCTTCCTGGCCCTCTCCACTATCCTCTTGTCTTTGTCCTGCTGGTTTGGTGTCTCGCCCTCGTACAGCACCATCGACTCCACTGTTGGCGCCCTCAGCGGGCCTCCTTCCATCGCTTGGATCTGTTGACGAATCCGTCCGGTCTCCTTGCACACCTTGGCGTAACAGACACCGCACAGGACGTGTTTCTGCTTCAAGTGACCACACTCCAAGCACGGCTCGATGTTTGTCTGGGAGAGATAGCGAGAGAGAAAGAGAAAGAAAGAGAGGGAAGATGTGGATCAAGATATGTCAGAGCAACAGTAAATAAAAACCCACGTCTTTCATTTACGACTCCTGTTTCCTCATTAGCTCGCTGCTTGGTCCCCAACACTGATAAATGCAGTTATTGAAACAACTTCTGTACAAACTAAGTCTCAAAAGGTAAAATTTAGTGGATTATTATTAGAGGTGTCCTGATCTCTTTATTCCAAAATGATGTAAGTGCTAATGAAATAATGTGCATCATCAGTCCCATTTAACAACAGGGGTCCTAAACACAACAGTTTAGTTTAGTCTTAATTGTTGTTATAACCTTAATTGCCCGCTCAGAATTGCCACAGATATTCTGTGATATACACATAAAATAATAATGAACTTGATTTGTATAGCACCTTTCATAGACGAGATACAGCTTAAAGTGCTTCACATACTATAGGTAAAAAATAAACGAGCCCCAAACACTCCACCCAACCCCCCCATCAGCATAGTGGTGAGTAGATGAGTGAAGTTACATTTTTGAGTGAACTATCCCTTTAAGGATATTCAGGGGACTTGGACTTGCTGATATTTCAATAGACAGTCAAATCGCACCTTGAAATGTGGGTGTTCTCAAACTTTTGACTGATAGTATATACACTCTGTACATGGACACACTGTACACCCACTAAGAACTTTGTTATGAACACCATCATACTCCGTCGGGTTCCTTCTGTTTGTACAATAAACAAATTGAATTATGAGTGGGTGGAGCCTCTTGGAGGAGATGTAGCTCAAGCCTGATCCGGTGTACCTTAACTTTCAGGAGGTTGCTGTCAGCTCTCCTCCTGGTGCGGTTGACCTCTATGGTTCGTCTCTTCTTCGGCGCTGCCATCCACATGATGCTGTCCTGCAGAGCGGAGGGCTGCTCCTGCTCCTCCTGAGGCCGGAGCTGAGGCAGGAAGCTGGGACCACTGACTGCCAGAGCCGGAGCTGCACACAGGAGAAAATCAAAACACAAACATGTATCTTCTCTTGTCACTGATCCGTTAGGTTTAGTGAATGTCCAGATCTCCAGGCTGGGGGACTCACCCAGATGAGGGTCTAATCCGGCCGCCTGCAGGAGTCTGCTCTCGATGCGCAGCAAAGAGCATCTGAGGCTGGTCACTAGAGCCGCTAGATTCATCTTTAAATCTGCCAGCACGTTTCTTCTCTCAACATGTCAGACAGCTCTCGGTCACTCAGTCGGATGACGTCACTACACGGCGACAACACGCTAAACTTCTTCTTCTGTTTGTTTCCGGAAGACAAGACGGCTTTTGGTGATTCACTACCATCTGCTGGTCAACTACCAAATTACGACTTCCCAGTAACAACATAACAAAACATAAACCAAATCAAGTTTGTTGTCAAGATAGTTTAAACTAAATGCGTTTTTTTCTTCATAGGTTATCTTCTGATCAGTAACAGTTCCATAGATATTTGTTCTAAAAAAGTTTATTCTATGTCTTCCAATTGGAATATTCCTATTTATATGTACAGATGTTTTTACAAATGTTGTAGTAAGAGTACATTTGATTTATTTTGAATTATTTTGTATTATTTCATTTCAAGCTCATAAATTGATATGGACGTACTGTACAACTAACATTGATTTATTATTAATATCTTACTGTAACAACAATTGTGTTGCATTCATGTTATAATGTAAATTATAATAATGAACCATTACGAAAACGAAATATGAATTTTAATCAAAAAATATTTGATCTAAAAATAGAATTTCAATCTCATAAGACTAAGACCTAATTATAAGGAGAAGCTTTTCCTTTAGTAAAACCTGTCATTTCATCTGTTTTAAGACGTAATGCTTCAGCTTCTGGTAGCATCACGAGAGGTGCTCAGTCGTTATAGGCGGCGGTAAACACACTGAAGCAGCTTTACAACTCACAGCTCAGTCACAGTAGAAGAAGAAGAAGAGGAAGACGAACAAGATGGCGGAACGAGGCTACAGTTTCTCCCTCACCACATTTAGGTAAACTTTGTTAAAATGATCATAAAATGAAAAAGACACATAAAAGTGCTGCCTATAGTGATGACGACACTTAAACAGTTTGATCAAATGTGTGCACATATCTCTGTTTCAATCTGGGGAGAGGGTTTCGGGAGCCGCTGTAGTTGATGCACTGTCATTGCAATGAATCGGCTAACTGCTAGCATGGCGGCTAACAGGTTTCTAAATGAAACGCTCTTATCTTTACTCTCCCTGATGTAGATAATTAAAAAAATTGAAAATGTTTTGTTTTTGAGCCAATAACCGAACAGACTGAAACGGCTCGGTGCTTCATGCTAGAGGAAAGTGTCTGTTTAGCTAGTGCTAACGTAGCTCACATGAGTCAGTTGTTTTAGCTTTTGCTTTCAATTTCGCCTGTGGAAATGGCTTGCGCTAATTCCGGATTTCAGAATCAAGTTGTTGGTGATTCTGCATTAAATTAAGTAATTTTCTCCTCCGCTCTGCAGCATATAAACGTCATTTCCTTCTCTGTGTTTCTTCCTGCAGCCCTTCGGGGAAACTGGTCCAGATTGAATATGCACTGGCAGCTGTAGCAGCCGGAGCTCCCTCAGTTGGCATCAAAGGTAAGAACTCCTGGAAATCGTGGATCTTAATATACTGGGTTTGGGTCAAATCTGCGCCACTGGCCTTTGATGGTTTTTGACAGCTTTTTGATTAAATACAGAAAATGCTTTATATATACATCGGTAATTATATTGGACAATAAACCACATACGTTACATTAGACTGTTAGCAGAAAGGATGACAATCTGCAGCAACATTCATTACTGGGGTGTTTTTTTATTACAGAAATTGGATGTAAATGATTTTGGACAGTGTCACTGCTTTGGAGAAATTTGTTTTGACCTGGATTAAAGTCCAGGTGCCGATGGCAGTGTGACGTAAGCTTAAATGTGGCAGCGGTTACCAGTAAGGAATTTTCAACCTTAAAAACAAAACTCAAAACGCTAATTTAGTAATTTAACGCTATAGTTAATTCTATATTTCAACAGCATTTTGTCATAACAAACAAAGCCTTGTCATGTATCTGCACAAGTCGGTGAGTTACCCTGACACACTGAAGCTGTTTTCCTTAGGGGCATTCCTTAGGGGCTGCATTATATTTAATTTCATTAGTTAGAAAGTTAGACAAATATTACCACTAGTTTGGATTTGTGCGTACATTAACTGTGGTATTCTCATTGATTTTCAGCTTCCAATGGCGTTGTCCTGGCAACAGAGAAGAAACAGAAGTCCATTCTGTATGATGAGCAGAGTGTCCATAAAGTGGAGCCCATCACTAAGCACATAGGCATGGTCTACAGTGGCATGGGGCCTGACTACAGGTGGGTAGTCTCAAGCAGATTGTCTTTGTTTTCTAACTTCAGACAAGTGTCTTTCTATGTGATGTCCATTAGCTTCTAAATTTCAATACAGAAAAACATGAAAAAGAACATTGTTCATTAGCAGCTACAACAAAACTATTCCTAGTCTTATCCCATGTGATGTAAATTTATATTTTTTAGGTTATGCAATTTTAAGCAAATTGTCCATTGTTAAAATATTTGCAAAGCATACCATAAAGTATTTTTATTGATATTCCAGTCTACAGACAGCTATTGATGGCTGGTATTTTCCCGGTGGTGTAGAGTTTGTACTACTGGCAGTATTATGTGTTTCTTCAGTGACTTGAGCTTAAATAGGCTGTATGCCAGTAACTATTGTTGCTACATAGCCAGTGATACTAGTTAAATTAGTTACTAGCAGGAAAGGTGCAGAAGCAAACTTCATTCCCTTTGTCACCACAGCTGTCTCCAGTGGTAGAAAGCAACACAGATTTTCATTTTTGGTTATGTCTATTTTTATCGGTTTATTTTTCTTCTACTGAAGTTAGCTTGCTAAACAACTAGTTCTATCCTGGCTAGCCTCTATTATCTAGAAAAAACTAGACCACAGCATTTTATAACCTTTTGTGTTGTAAATGCAGCTCTTGGCCGAAGCTCTTGGCAAGTGACTGTAACCAGCATCTGCTCTTAGCAAGAA
This sequence comes from Limanda limanda, assembly GCF_963576545.1. Classification (NCBI taxonomy): domain Eukaryota; kingdom Metazoa; phylum Chordata; class Actinopteri; order Pleuronectiformes; family Pleuronectidae; genus Limanda; species Limanda limanda. The sequence continues at coordinate 23,822,410 of NC_083646.1, forward strand.
ATCACATTCCACAGGCTCCTTTTTGATAGATTGTTAACATATATACAATCAAACTCTGTGGCGAGTACGGCTGCAGCCATGCATTCCATGCTATACTACAGATTCATTATAGGCACTTATGACATTGATGAGTTTCATGCTTAGTGGTTGTAAGAATAAAATATAACCATTTATTGTGTGTAGAAGATTGACAAAAGCAGTTCAGGCCTTTGTTGGCTTTGTACATGAAAACATCCAGAAGCTGCCCAGTTAATGTTTCTGACATCCTAACCTCACATATTCAAAAAGCTTATTGAGTTGTGTTCTCTTTGCAGGGTTCTAGTGCGACGAGCCCGGAAGTTGGCGCAACAGTACTCCCTGGTTTACCAGGAGCCAATTCCCACAGGCCAGCTTGTCCAGAGAGTTGCCTCTGTAATGCAGGAGTACACACAGTCTGGGTGTGTATTAACTAAGATGCACGAATATGTAGATACGTCAATGTTCAGTCAGAATATTTACCTTGTGGTCTTATTTCAGTGGTGTGCGTCCATTTGGTGTATCATTGCTGATAGCTGGATGGGATGAAGGTCAGCCCTTCCTGTTCCAGTCAGACCCCTCTGTAAGTGTTTTTCATACTCAAGTTAATATTTGTTAAAAAAAATCATATTTGTCCTCAGTTAATGTGCCATTAACCGCTCAGGGTTATCTAATAGTTTAACTGTAATTTTTCAAGAAATTGACATCAAAATATATCTGAATTGCTTTTAAGAATAAACTACTCATTTCGTCTTGGGTTAACTGATCATTTCCAGGAGGTGACACACAAACCTGTTAGTTATACTGTGTATAACATGCAGATCCTGTCTGTTTGTAATGTGCTCAGCAATTACTCATTCACCCTCAGGCTACATCATTCTACGATGTATTTTGGTTTTAAAAATAAATCAATCTTTTTCCAGATGAGTGTTTTAGCTCTCCATCAGTAATCCCTATCAGTTATCCATACTAACACAATTCACGTACACAAGGCAGTGTAAACAGGAAGTAGATTTCCTACTCTGCACTGGGTTGCTTACTTGGAGAATTACCCGATATGAACGAGACTGGTGAAAAGTAAGAGAAGGGATTTTGTATTTTGGAATGACAGTGAGATGGAATTGTTGCTGAGATGAAGTGTATATGTTGTCATTGCTGGCAGTTGAGTCCTGACTCGCAAGAACCAGAAAGTCAATGTGGATTTTTGCATATGCATACGTCTTTGTAGCTCCAGAGTTTCCAGCCTAAAATGGGTCTAGCAGTGCTTCCAAGTAGTGTTGACGACAGGCGGGAACATAGCAACAGAGATGCAATTTTAAATTAGAATGTAGTAATGTGGATGTAGGCCTCCGTCTGCAGTGATTCTAATGTGAAGATTATATTATTTTTAATTCTCTGTACTTCAGACGATAACATACCTAATGGCCTAAAGAGTTTTTTCTTCTTTATTGGCAGGGTGCATATTTTGCATGGAAAGCCACAGCCATGGGAAAGAACTACGTTAATGGAAAAACATTCCTTGAGAAAAGGTACGCGTCTACAATTATCAATTTATTTTTAAATCCTGAAGATCATGTTACAAGTACAAATGTTGATTATGATCATATGTGCTGGGTTTGATACCCACAACAGTGACTGGTAGATGAACTCTTTGTTTTCCATCTCCAGGTATAACAATGATCTGGAACTGGAAGATGCCATCCACACAGCCATCTTGACATTGAAGGTATGTTGTTTGTTCATTTAAAAAAAAGCCCCAGTTTGGTTGGACTCTCTTACTTATACACTGTTTCTCTCCACTATTGTTCTCAGTCATTGACACTGCTCTATCTCTGTGTTACAGGAGAGTTTTGAGGGTCAGATGACAGAGGAGAACATTGAGGTGGGGATCTGCAACGAGGCCGGCTTCAAAAGACTCACCCCAGCAGAGGTGAAAGACTACCTTGCTGCCATCGCATGATCAGGTCCTGCCTGGTGCGGGGGGCTCGCTGGCCACATTTCAAGACAAAGACAAAGCAGCAGAGTAGCCAACAGTCTCATGACACAATCCACGGTTATTCATATTTTCATACCTTGACTTTATTCAAGATTATTAATGTGAGATGATAGAATCAGACTTGTCCACAGCTATTCACCTAAAGAGATAGCTTTTGTGTGTGTGCAGCTGACCTGGCTACCACTCTAAAGCTCATTTACCTGACTCATTGGCTGCGAGATGGCAGATGTTGTCTCATAACTAATTGGCTTTGTGAAATGTGACATGAGACAGTTGGCTGCTGTGCTTACAGAAAGGAATGTGGGGTCTGAGTGAAGTCTCATGTCTACCGTTGAATCCTTCACTTTTCTTCTTTCTCATTTCTGCTGCTACATCAATACCATCGCTTTACAAATGTAATACTGTTGAATTAAGTATTTGTGCAAAGTGGAACTGCTTTTCAGCATTACCAAGTGTGACAAATTACCTGGCAAAACAAACTGAAATGCTAACAATACAAATGCCTATTAGAACAATTACATCTGTCTGGGGGGCTGAAGTGTCCCTGATCCTTACCCACCTGAATTTCATCTGTCCCTCAACACGCAGTAGGAGAATAAACATAAGAGAACAAGAAGGGAGGATACAATGGAATATTGTGAGAATTAACAGTCAGGATCTGGTTGCCTGTACAGCAGTTTTACACAATGTACTTTTTTTTCAGGCTAGAAACAATTCTAGAGTTTGTATTTTCTCTTCTGTAATCTGTCCCATTCAAATAAAACAAAATTAGTTTATTTTGACTGTTTTATATTATTTTGCTTGGAGGTGGCTCAGAGCCATGCTATAATTAAATGTTTGTTATCCTAATATACAGGCAGAACAAATATATTGAGCCTCAAAGTAAAAGATGGATTTAAAAATTTGTTTCAGACTCCTTTCCACATCCACAACTACTGTCTGAGTAGCATTGTTCATGGAATTATCGGATGTGTGCAGACTGATTGGAGTGGTTATAAAATTGTAAGAATAATACTTAAATCTTGAATAAATGTTAATAGTTGTTATGCATTACACTTCTACTTTTATCCGATAAAACTTAACAACGAAAACAAAGTTCCTAATGCACCTATAACTATTGCCCGTGGCATTACTTAGGCTACAAATGTATATCAAGATCTTATAATTTACCCTATAAATTGTTCTGTGTATACATGTATGGTAATTAAACACATCATACATACTGTCTATAAAGTTAAAATAATATATAAGTTAAGTTTATATGAAATGTTTATATACAGTCACACTTAAAGACTGTTTATAAACTTCAAATAATATATAAGTTATATATCTATAAACACAGTTTATCTATGACTTTTCCATACACCAGTGTGTGTACATATTTAGCCATGCTGGTCCCGTTTCAGATTTTTGTACTATTTTATTTTTTCTTAACCATTTGATTTATATTGCTCTCTCAACGTGATGCTGACACGGACACATTAACTGGTGAAGGGTTTTTGTAGGATTTTTATTTCAACGAGACCTTCAGTAGATCACCGCACTTCACTCACAGGCACTTTGTGAAAATGACGAATCTGTGACCGGCTCTGTAACTGACTATCAACATCTGGAATAAGGTAAACAAGTCAAGTCCGAAGAAGAGGTCGATGGAGTAGGTACTTCTGGTCTGCACAATTGAGGGCTGTTATATTTTGACGCTGGATAGCTTTTTATACTCTGCTCCCATTAAGAAACTAAGAAATAACACAGTTAATCCCTTTGTGAAAAACACCATTGCTGTCTGGCATGAAGTGCATAAATATCTTGGAGATTTTCCCAGTGTTGTCCCGTCTTTCACCTACCTGGGGCAATGAACACTTTAGCCCGGCTAAGAATGACATGGGGTTAAAAGCATGGTTTAGCAAGGGCATAGTTAAACTACTAGATCTCTATAAGAACAACACTCGAATGTCGTTTGACAAGCTGAAAGCAAAATACGACGTACCACAGAAACACTTCTTTGAGTATTTACAACTAAGAAGGTTTATTCTGACATGCTTAAAGAATTCAGTGCAACAACAGTTTTGAATTTCATGCTGTGACAGTTACTCATCCGGTACAATTAACTATTGTGGTTCTCTACCGTCCACCAGGTTCTTTGGGAGATTTCTTGGAGGAATTAGACATTCTCCTTTCAAACTTCCCAGAAAATGGCCCTGCACTTATCCTCCTGGGTGACTTTAACATCCAGACAGACAAGTCATCTGATCTTTTACTTTTAATGTCTTCTTTTGCTCTCTCACTCAGTCCTTCCCCTCCTACTCACAAAGCCGGTAACCACCTTGACTATATTTTCACCAGAAAAGGCTCAACATCTAACCTCACTGTAACTCCACTTCATGTCTCCGACCACTTCTTTATCTCCTACTCTCTCCCACTATCTCAAAACAACAACCCTACCACATCAACAGAGTCTGTACCTGTCCGTCGCAACATTCGTTCCCTCTCTCCTGCCTCTCTAGCATCCTGTGTTTTGTCAGCTCTCCCTTCCACTGACTCCTTCTCACTCATGCATCCTAACTCTGCCACAGACATTCTCCTTTCTACTCTGTCCTCCTCTCTTGACTCTCTCTGCCCTCTTATGTCACGACAGGTCCGCCAGTCCTCCCCAGCTCCGTGGTTGTCTGACTCGGTGCGTGCTGACAGAGCCACTATGCGAGCATCAGAAAGGAAATGGCGGAAATCTAAACACCTGGACGACCTGCTCGCCTATCAGTCTCTTCTCTCCTCTTTTTCTGCCTCTATCTCCACAGCCAAAAGCACTTTTTACCAAACTACTATTCAATCCTCATTTTCTAACCCCAAAAAACTCTTCTCCATCTTTTCCAACCTCCTCGACCCCCCCAGTCCCCCTCCTCCCTCCTCCCTTCTACCAAGCCACTTTGTCAACTACTTTACAAAAAAGATTGATGACATACGATCTTCTTTTTCTGATCCTCCTTCTAGAACCACACTTCCATCAACTTCATCTTCATCCCCTTCGCTCTCCTCTTTCACCCCTCTGTCTCCCAATCAAGTTCTGACCTTGGTAACCTCTGCCCGCCCGACCACCTGCCCCCTTGACCCCATCCCTTCTCACATTCTCCAGTCTATTGCTCCTGACCTTCTTCCTTTTCTTACTCATCTTATCAATACTTCCCTCTCAAATGGCTGTTTTCCTAATTCTCTGAAGGAGGCAAGAGTAAATCCTCTCCTGAAGAAACCCACCCTCGACCGGTCTGCAGTAAATAACTACAGACCTGTCTCTCTTCTTCCCTTTGTTTCCAAAACTCTCGAGCGAGCGATCTTTAATCAACTCTCCTCCTATCTGAACCACAATAATCTTCTTGACCCTCGCCAGTCTGGTTTCAAGGCAGGTCACTCAACTGAGACTGCCCTCCTTGCTATCTCTGAGCAACTTCACACTGCTAGAGCAGCTTCTCTCTCCTCTGTCCTTATCCTTCTAGACCTCTCTGCTGCATTTGACACAGTGAACCACCAGATCCTGATCTCATCCCTTCAGGACCTGGGTATCTCAGGCTCTGCACTCTGCCTGCTCTCTTCCTACCTCAATGAACGCACTTATCGGGTAACTTGGAAAGGATCTGTTTCTGAACCTTGTCCTCTCACTACTGGGGTCCCTCAAGGTTCTGTCCTGGGTCCTCTCCTCTTTTCTTTGTACACCAACACTCTCGGCTCTGTCATTCACTCACATGGCTTTTCCTACCATAGCTATGCTGATGACACCCAACTAATCCTCTCTTTTCCCCGATCAGAAACACAGGTAACAGCACGAATCTCTGCCTGTCTGACTGACATCTCTCAGTGGATGACCGCTCACCACCTGAAGATTAACCTTGACAAGACTGAACTACTTTTCCTTCCAGGGACAAACTCTCCCACCCATGACCTGACTATTAACTTTGACAACTCCGTGCTGACCCCCACTCAGACTGCTAGGAACCTGGGTGTGACACTCGACTGCCAACTCTCCCTTTTTACCAACATTACTGCAACAACGCGGTCCTGTAGATTCATGCTTTACAACATCCGGAGAATACGCCCCCTTCTCACTCAGAAGGCGGTGCAGGTTCTGGTCCAGGCCCTGGTCATCTCACGCCTCGACTACTATAACTCCCTCCTGGCAGGTCTACCTGCTACTGCCATCCGACCTTTGCAGCTCATCCAGAATGCAGCAGCTCGACTGGTTTTTAACCAACCTAAATTCACTCGCACTACTCCGCTCCTCCGCTCCCTACACTGGCTACCAGTGGCTTCCCGCATCCGGTTCAAAACACTAGTACTCGCATACGATGCTGTAAACAGATCAGGTCCAGTTTACATCCAGGACATGGTCAAACACTACACACCAGCACGTTCACTCCGCTCTGCTTCAGCTAAACGACTCTTTGCTCCTTCACTGCGAGCTAAACACTCATCAAAATCACGACTGTTTGCTGTCCTAGCTCCTAAATGGTGGAATGAGCTTCCACTCGACATCCAGACATCTGAAAGTTTACACATCTTCCGCCGAAAACTAAAAACACACCTCTTCCGACTGTACCTTGAATAAAAAATAAATAAATTTAAAAAAAAACAAAAAAAAAAACTAACCACTTTTGAAACTAACACTTTGTTAGCACTAAAATGGCACTTACTTATAGTACTTTGTAGTTTTGCTTTATTTCGAAGAAATTGTACTGTCTTGATTCTTGTTGTTCTTGGTTTGTACCCTCAGGGTTGAATGGACTTATTGTAAGTCGCTTTGGATAAAAGCGTCAGCTAAATGAAATGTAATGTAACAACCCCCAATGTCCACAGAGATACGAGACACGAGATATTTTCTACAAAAACTTGTTTCAGCGAAAGGCTGGTTACTCAATTATATAACATAATGGTGGAAAACCGTAAAGAAAACTGAAAGTAAGAGACAGCAGTGGCTAGGGAACCTACAAGAGGACATTTCAGTGGAGGATTGGGGTAAAATATGTTCAAAGGTACATACACAAACCATTAACACACGACTGAGATTAATACAATATAATTGGATAATGAGAACGTACATCACCCCTGTGAAGTTAAACAAATTTGATCCTAATATTCCTGATCAATGATATAAGTGCAATATCCATCAAGGTACTTTATATCACTGTTTGTGGGAATGTGAGGAATTCAAAGATTTTGGAGTTCGGTGATACAATATATCTGTGTTTTAGAGTGTCCTTATCTTTTTGAATTAAAAAATTAACTTGTGTCTACCCACTCAGACCCATTGGGTGGACACAATGGGGGAAATAAATATTATGGAAAGACTGACACACAGGCTACGGCTAACAGGACCACGGATGGACAGTAAATGGAGGAAGTGGACTCTATGGCAGTTGACACAGACTTGACATGACAGCAGGTTTTTCATTTTTCGTTTTTTATTTCTGGTTGTCGATGTTGTTGATGACTTGTATTGGTGTACTTATTGTTTAATAAAAAGAAAATGGTAAAAAAAACTAAATTAACTTGTGGTGGTACTTTGTTGATGTGTTTGGCCAGAGACTGAAAAGAAATATAAACATTCTTTAATTCCCCCCTTCATTTCAGTCATTCATTAAACTTAGAAAAATTCTTCTTTTACTTCATCACGGGAAATAATATTGTATCCAGATGTGCATTATATATCCAATACTGTTTAAAACAAGCTGTTAAAGGCTTTATTTAGTCAATACATGCTTGATATTGATCTGTTTTAAGTTTTTAGATGTCGACTGACTCCGCTCTGCTTCAGACTGACGAACACTGATATTGTCCTGTTTGCCTGTATCTGGTCATGGGACGTTCACTGCCACCCTTGCTTTCTAATGCCGCCGGGAAAAATAGATCCCTTCGAAAAATGGTAAATTAAATCAAATAGTGAAGAGTATTTTATCTTCATCTCATCGATGATGCAACACATATTCGTTACCGCTTATTTTACCTAATCGGTCATGGAGTAAGTTTAAATGTTACATAAGCGGAGCGATACGTTCACAGTTTGAAAAGGTTTCCCGGTTTGTTTAGAGCGCGCTCTGCTCCATCTCGCCAGTGGATATACTCGAGCCAGTTGAACCGGGACACACCGGCGACCAGTCCGAAGAAGAGCTCGATGGAGTTGGATACAAGCGGCGACTTTCTGTCGCTGATTCCCACGTCGCACAACAAGTCCGCCCCGGTGACCCGCTCCTCCGCAGCTCTGGATGGAGGCTTCACCGGCCACGACGACACCACTGTGAGTGTGAGGACACTTAGCCAGACATCCGCTCAGATAACCAGACCACCATGTGTGAGCTGGAACCATAATCCACCTAACTTTGCTAAGCTAGCTTTGCTAGCGTGCTAAGCTAGCTAGCTACACTGACAGCTTGTCACTGGCTCGACTGTCATGATCAGACCGGGCACCAGTTTACAGAATGTAATGTCCAATGATATGTGTCTTTGCACACAGCAGCACTCCATGTTAACAGACTGTCTTGTTAGTATCCCAGATGTCAGGAATGTTCAGTAAGCTGCTGATGTGTTTGGTCAGAGACTGATAAGAAATATATATCCAGATGTGCATTATGTTTGCAAAACAAGCTGTTAAAGGCTTTATTTAGTCAATACATGCTTGATATTGATCTGTTTAAAGTTTTTAGATGTTGCTTGAAACAAAGTAAACTCTGTAATTTACATCTGAAGAATTGTTCTGCTTCTGAGAGAGGGGTCAGCAGCAGCAGCACCCACAAGCTGCACAGTGGTTCAGTGACTGACGAACACTGATATTGCCCTGTTTGCTTGTATCTTGTCATGGGACGTTCACTGCCCCCCAGCAGTGGCAGTCATATGAAAAGTTCATTATTTATTTATCATATATAGAGGAACAAATGCACAATTTATGGATTACCTATATATAGAAAGTTAATGTTTTATATGTATGTTTTAAATGTATTTGTGAGGTGATCTTTTATTCTTACCAAAATAGCCAAGTAACAGAATCATCCCTTCAACTGTGTGGGGCAAACGACAGAAATAGGTTTCGCATACGACACAATACCTTTAAACTAGCAAGTACACTTATAAATGTAATCACTCAGAGGCTAAATTATGGAGATTTATAATACAAAAAATGCATGTACCTCTCCCATGGAGTATAAGAGCAGGAAAGGGCAGAGATGAAGCAGGACTCACCCTTATAATGAGGGGTCCCCTAAAATTGGATGTAGGGATACAGAAAGTTTAAAATGTTCCCCATATTGACTATGGAGGCCTATACGTGTCAAATATTAACTTTTTACACTGATTTTGTATAATTGTAATATTAGATTTTACAACTTTATATGGACTCTGTTACACATCTTACGGCTGTGTAATTGTTACACACACAGTTTGCTTCAGCCTGCTCTGGTAATTAAAGGGTCATAGTTGCAACTGATTTGTAGTGTACTGAAGTGTGTCTGATGCACCTGCTAATATTTATTATGCTGCTGTATGATTAACTTTAATTCTTGAATACAGACACAACCTTCATATGTCCTGTGATAATCCTGTAATGTGACTGTTCCAGGGACACAGTGATATGAGGCAGGATGAGGGAAGTGGTGTGATTCTCTCTCCAAGGACCAGAGGACAGAGAATGAAGCAAGAGGTCTCCTATGCTGCCATGGAGCCAAAGACCAGCTCTCCTGTGACTGAAGAAAAGGATAGCACCAGGTAATACAGTGTCTCTCACCTTGACCACTATTTGATTATTAGTGTCACTACATAGCCAACCTCCCTCTGTCTGTGGTTGAGGTTTTACATGTGGAAAAGTGGTTGCACCAAAATGACTCCAATGCGGGCCAATGCGGATGTACAGAGCCAAGAATATCAAGCTGTACAAGCTGAACAGCTGCACTCTCAATTGTATCTTCCATGCCATTATCTTGAGATTACAAATTATTATCTCAAGAATATTTTTGTTATGTTTCTGCAGTCTATTTTCCCATGATAACTGATTATTGTATCTTTTTGGAAAAAGTTGTGCTCATTTAATAATTCAATCAAATGTATTATTTCATTTGTTCTCTCCATCTTCAGTAGATTTTCCAGGTTTCAGAGAGAAGGAAACGCATCCAGCGGTAAGCAGCAAGCAGGTGCGGGTCTTTACAGTGTTTATCTTCAAAGCATTTGGATTATAAGGAAGTTAGTGTTCAACACTGTACACTATACTAACAGGGTGGTGCTTTTGTTGGTCCATAAGATGTTCCAGATGAGGTAGAAGGGTCGTCCACTCCCAAGAGATGCCGCTTTAACCTACAGAGCAGTGAAGTGGAGGAGGAAGAGGAGAAGGATTGCTCAGTGAGACGTAGCTCCCGAATTACCAGATACAAACTGGATTCCCGCAACCAGTCAGTCCTCTACGATCGCCTCATCACCAAGTGAGTTCACAGCAGCTTTTCCAAAATAAATGTCTAGCAAGTTGTATTTAGGGCCCGAGCACCGAACAGTAGGAGACAGTGGGAGGCCTTATTGAAATTGTAAGGATTATTTTTATTTTTTATCAGGCAAATGAATTGGCTTTTTGAGGGCATAATTTTAAAGGGCGTGCAAAATGGCTCAAAGGCGCCTCAAGGCCCCTGGAACGCGCTCACATTGACCGATCTTCACAAAAATCAATTCACAGGTGTATCATGACCCGACCAACAAAAGAGTCTAAAGGTGCATTTTGAAAAACGCAACAGGAAGCTCGCCATTTTGGCCATTTTGGCCATATTCCACATTTTTACTTTGAGGTACCAGAGCTTACATCAGATCATACACCTTTGATGCTGAGCCATGAACAAACAACTCCACTCCTATTGTTACAGTGTCAGTGTTCATAGATCAAAGGAAGCTTTCCCACCTCGTTTCGCTCGGCAAGGGGTGCTCGGCGAGGGGTGTTAAACTATGATCAATAGGTCAATAGGTTGGGAATTGCCGCAAAGCTGGCGTCCTGTCGTTTTTGCTGCTACTATCCTTTTGACGCAGCTGTACGGCAGGTGTTTTATATTTGCCTCGGCCCGGAAGCGAGGGATATGGTGTGTTTATTAAAATGGTCCACTCCTTAAAGCTACAGGCACTTATGCGAGGGGAGTCGCTATGTTTAAAAAGACAACAAATTACTAACTTAAATAACACGACACATAGCAAAATAAACCCAATAACAAATTAAACAATCTGCATGAACTGGCAGGTTTAGCAGACAGTTACATTTTCCAATTGACCCAAAATTGCTCATGCTACAGCAGAGCCCCTACTTGAACAGATCTATTAGTCTGTATGTAATAATACTGATGGCGCCACCTACTGGCAACAGGAAATAAGCTTTGTTTTACAACTATCATCCAGTTTACATAAAATGTTCACAGTGTGATGTGTATTTGATTGCATTGACCGTAATGAGCAATTAGCAGGCAAGAATCAACGTCACGTGACGGACCCAAGAAGTGAAGCATTTATTCTTGCTGCTTTGCAGCCCTAGTTTTATGGTTGAATTTGCTTGATTGTTGTGCTTGCAACGTGATCTAATGACTTATTTTCGTGATATACTTTGGTACAATTTAATGAGCTTTTTCTATGATTAAACTCAGCGCTGCTGAAGCTGTCCTCCAGAAGATGGACGACATGAAGAAGATGAGACGGAGACTGAAGAGCAGAGATAGAGACTCTAAAGATAAGGTGAAAATCTGGAAATATGTTTATTTTTTGTATTTTCATTTTGACAAAGAAAAACAATTTAAGCAGTGATTTAGTAATCATTTCCTATGTGCAGCTTGGCGTTTACACTCGGGGCCAGATGCGAAGGTCTCTAAGTACGAAATTGGAGATTAAAATCCCTGAGGAGGAGAACCAAGGTGAGCTGTACTGGTTCAGTAACCACTTCAGATCCATAGCTGGAGATTAGAAGCATACAGGTCTGAGTCCAGTTGTATGGGTTATCCAGTGGCAATGGCAATTTTATTTATGAAGCACATTTCATTCGAAGAAACTCGATGTGCTTCACATTAAAGCAAACATTAAAACAAAATACATGCGTAGAAACAGATAAAGGTGTAATATAATGCATTAAATCATACAACAAATGGATCACAATTCCACGAACCAATTGGACACACAACATAGCACTCAACAGTCATTGGATAGAAGACTAGATCCCGCATGGTTTGGGTGGAGGCATTCATGTTGAAAAATGTCAGTTCTGTTGTGGAAAGCAGTGAAATTGTCTGCATAGGTCTCTAGTCCTGCAGTAACATTTGAGCCAGATGAGGAACTGCCTTAGGCGACTGAACTTGACGTCACCAAAACTAGTGCCGGAGATAAACACCTGTTTTCTGGTGTCCAGCAGACTTTTCACCCGGTATTTTAAGTTATCTCTTACCAACTAATATATTGGGCTGTTTTGACTTATTGATAATTTCCTACATCAAACAATGATTTAGTCTGAGAAAAGAAAAGGATGCAAATCCGAGCAATCAATTATATGCCAAATAATGTTTTCACAATGCAGCTTTATTTCTAGAGATCGATAAACAGAATTGCTTCTTTCAGACATTTGACCCGACTGTATAAAGGTCAGGTCTATGATGCTGAAATAGCTGGACATGCATTACATTGCAGCTGTTCTGCTGTTCAAGTCACACATTCAGCTCTTCAACACTAAATACCTCGTGTTCCACATTATTATGCAATTTGGATATAAGGGTCAAAAACATTCATTTTTTAGTTTTTGAATTAAACTCATGGATGGTATTGTGTCTCAGGGCTATTTGGATGATTGAAATCAATCTCAGACAACTGTGATAATTAGTTTGCCAGGTGAGCCCAATCAAAGGAAAACTACTTAAGAAGGATGTTCCACATTATTAAGCAAGCTTCATGTTTCAGGCAAAATGGGGAAGAAAAAGGATCTCTCTGCTGCTGAAAAGCAGCAAATAGTGCAATTCCTTGGTCAAGGTATCACAACATTGGATATTTCCAAAAGAATTGCGCGTGATCACCGGACGGTGAAGAAATTTGTCACTGATTCACAGCACAAGCGGGTTCGTTCAGACAAAGGCAAAATAAGGAAGATATCTGCCAAACAAATGCGTAGGGTTAAGAGAGCAGCCACTAAAATGCCATTGAATAGCAGCAAACAGGTGTTTGAAGCCGCTGGTGCCTCTGGAGTCTCGCGAGTTTCAAGATGAAGGATGCTCAAGGTTTGCAAGTGTCCTTAAACCTGTTATCCGTTCCTCTAAACCAAGCTCACAAGCAAAAAAGGTTGCAGTGGGCTCAGGACTACATGAAGACTGTTTTGTTTACGGATGAGTGCCGTGAAACCCTTGATGGTCCTGATGGATGGAGTAGAGGATGGTTGGTGAATGGCCACCATGTCCCAACAAGGCTGAGACGACAACAAGGAGGTGGCGGAGTCATGTTTTGGGCCGGAATCATGGGGAGAGAGCTGGTAGGCCTCTTCAGGGTCCCTGAGGGTGTGAAAATGACCCCGGCAAAGTACGGAGAGTTTCTGACTGACCACTTTCTTCCGTGGTACAAAAAGAAGAACCGTGCCTTCCGAAGCAAAATCATATTCATGCATGACAATGCACCATCTCATGCTGCAAAGAATACCTCTGGGGCATTGGCTCCTATGGGCATAAAAGGAGAGAAACTCATGGTGTGGCCCCCATCTTCCCCTGACCTTAACCCTATTGAGAACCTTTGGAGCATCATCAAGCAAAATATCTATGTGGTTGGAAGGCAGTTCACATCCAAGCAGGTGCTCTGGGAGGCTATTATGGCATCCTGCAAAGACATTAAAGCAGAAACTATCAAAGAACTCACAAGTTCAATGGATGCAAGAATTGTGAAGGTGATATCAAAGGAGTCCTATGTTGACATGTAACTTGACCTGTTAAGATGTTTTTGATTAAAACTTTTTTTGATTTCAGTAAATATGACCTCTTAATGCTGCAAATTCAACAAATGACAATTTTTAGTTCTTTACAACCTATAAAATATCTTGAAACTCAGAAACTCAGAAACTCTGCATAATAATTTGGAACACTGCATTTTGAGTTTTTTATTTTTGAAAAAAATACTGTTATCATTGGGAGGTTTGTTCAATAAAATTTGAATTATACTCTAACAGTTGATGACTTGAAAAATATACTGACTGGCTGTGCATTACTATTTAGGAAAATCTGAGCAAAGTGTAATCTGCATAATAATGTGGAACGCGGTGTAAAGACACTTAAATCAAGATGTGATAGGAAAAGATGTGTTTTAGCTCAGGCTTTGTATGATTTAGTTGTAGCTGTGCGTGCTCCTGCGAGGTGCATGCATTTATTTGTGGGCAGGCAGAACTCGGCACGACAACAGCAGTCAGTGCCCACTGCCCACACATCCATGATAAGAGCGAGAAGCTAGCAAGCTAGCTAAAAACAATCAAATCAAGCTAGTAGTAAATGCTGCTGAGGAGAATGCTGTTTTTGGCTCACAGAGAAAGTAGTGTGAAGTGCCAGCGTCACACAGCAGGATCTGGACATATATCTCTGCGTTATCCACCAACAAAAAACTAAGATATAGCGTAACAAAATGTCAAAGAGGATGATCTGAACTAGGGCTGCAACTAACGACTATTCTGATAGTCGATTAATCTATCAATTATTGAAACGATTAATCGACTAATCAGATTATGAATCACACAAGTTCTCAATTGCTCTTATTTAGCCAACAGCTTTTAAATTTAGCTTGAGGTTGTTCGCGGCTTGTGATGACTGAAAATAAAGACAACGAAGATCGATACTTCATTAAAAAATGTCTTAATAATTTTTGCTGCATATTAGGGTATTATTGATACAAAGAAAAATCAAGTTTTTGTCCATTTAAAACCAAGGACAGGCAAAGTGCTAATATAATTTTGTATAATTCAAGTGTCCCTTTTTCCTGTGAAGCAAGAACAGGCCAAGTGCCGATACTAAAAATAAATTAAAAATCAAGTATCCATTTTTTCTGTTAATAAAAGTAAAGGGATAGTATCAGCAATAAAAACATCAACAAACAAAACGACAATCTTCTTCGGACTGCATAAACGTTTGTCAGGCAATAGGGTAACATTACTGTTTTAAACTCGTTAAAAAAATCTTTAACCATATTTTTGTAATGGATTCTAGAGTCCTGCGCACAGGTATATACGTTTATATAACAAGCTAGATAACAGGCTATCTTACTGAGGCGAGTCCGAATCGTCTAGGTTACGATGTCAAACGTGCATCTTCTTCAAATGCTTGTGTCCTGCTTCCATGGAAAGCAAGGTCCACCTTACAAATAGTGTGGGTAGTTTTACTCGGGCTATGTTTAGGGTGAAGTTCTCCCATACTTTTGACTTTCTGGTACGCGATGATGTTGAAATGGATACCGCCATTGGTCCATGTTTTGTCGCTATTGCACATGCGCGACTTTCAGAGATAGGAAGGGAGCGAGATGGCTCACTCCTCAGCTACTTCCATCAGCACCTCTGGTAAATCAACATTCAGTTCGGCTGCACGGCACGAAAAACATGGGCTATGACGTAACCAACGAATCATCGACGAAGAATTTCGTCGGCGACTATTATTGTCAGCGATTTTTCTCGACTACGCCAATTAATTGTTGCACCCCTAATCTGGAGTCATGCGCATGCGTATGGCAGATCATTTTTTGTCTCCACCAACGGCCGACCGCAGTACTTAACGCCGAACTGAACTGCGGGCCTTACCCCACATCCAATCCACCGGTGTATCTATATTTATTCTGTTGATGTGAAAAAGTACCTTAAATTTTTAGTGTAGATTATTCAGACGGCAGCAGTAGTTTATGATTCATTTTCTTATTGACAGGAGTGGACGAGGAGGATCATGATAAAGAGGAGGAGCAAGATAGAGAAGTTGATGATGATGAGGAGGAGGAAGAAGATGGCGAGGATGAGGAAGATGACCATAGGCGCTACGACTTCCGACAGCGAAAGACTGCGGTTCGCTACCAGGCACCACAGGATGGTACTTATTTTAATGTTAAAGGATGGGGTTTACATTTGCTTGGGCTATTAGTAAGTTCTGGTAAAGTTTTCATTTGTTTACACTGCACAGAAAACCTACAATTTATCGGAATTTTCAGTTTTTTAATTCAGTTTGGCTTCTACACTTGACTAGATTAAATGACATTTGTTACCCTTTTTTGTCAGAACCCAGAGAGCCCAGGAAGCGCATTATGTATTACAAAGACCACTCGTCCCCTACCAGATGCAGGTTCAGATCCACTTCCACGGCCCCCAGGAGCCCCTACTACAGAAGAAGAACCAACAGGTTAGTATGACAGTTCAGTTCATTGGTTGGACTGGTTTGACAAACCTTTATATGCCATATATATTTTTATTTCACAGCCTTAGTTACTTTAAGATGGAGACTTTTCCACAGTTGATAATGTTACTATGTTTTTATATACTACAAATTGTTAAAGATTAAGCAGTTGTTTAAAGCCCCCGTTGACAAAAAGAATAGTTCACTTTATTTTGAATCACCAGTGTGTTTTGAGGTTGTGATGCTGCTCAAAGAGGGGGTAGCGTGTACAGTTTCACCATATACTCATATTTTGGTTTTTCTTCCTCCACACAGTAGCCAAAATGTTTTTACTCTCTTCTCTCAGCTTCATCAGAGCCTTTACTGTAAGATAGAGTCTCTGAATAAGTCTCCTCTTCACCATGCGACCGCTATTACATCATATTATTCACTTACTCATTTAGACAGTGGCACAAAAATAAGTTAGGTCAGTAATTCACACCTACAGCGATGGGTCAGTACCTCAAGTATAAAATCCATTCAGAAATTCCTCTGTTTTCCTCTTTTTATTTACGATTCCTCAGAACCTCAGGAGTAGTTCTGAGAGGTAAGACCCTCACTACTTGAAGTTGTCAGTATTTATTCTGTAGTTCTTCTTTGGGATCTTGTCTGTCTATGCACTATGGTCGTGTGTAATTTGCAGAAAACTAGAAAGTGGAGAATATGTACGTATTCTTGAGTAATTTCAAATGGGCGTGGCAAAATGGCTCAAAGGTGGCCCCCGAGGCCCCTGGAACGCGTTCACATTGACCGATCTTCACAAAAATCAATACACAGGTGTATCATGACCAGACAAACAAAATAGTCTAAGAGTGCATTTTGAAAAACGCAACAGGAAGCCCGCCATTTTGCATTTAGTGGCCATTTTGGCCTTATTCCACATTTTTACTTTTAAGGTACCTGTACCAGGGCTTACCTCAGATCATACACCTTTGATGCTGAGCCATGAACAAACAGCTCCACTCCTATAGTGACAGTGTCAGTGGTCATAGATCAAAGGAATCATTTATGTCTTGCAAAGGCGACAACATTGTCTGTAACAGCCCCTGGCTTGTCCAAGCATGACGCAGAGAGTTCTCTACTGATGTCCCGGCTCTTTATTCATTCAACACATCGTGGCGCCGTGAAAAAAACGGTAAAGCTATAATGACAGTAAGTAACAAATGAAACAATCTGCATGAACTGGCAGGTTTAGCAGACAGTTACATTGTCCAATTGACACAAAATTGCTCACGCTACAGCAGAGCCCCTACTTGAACAGATCTATTAGTCTGTATTCAATAATACTGATGGCGCCACCTACTGGCAACAGGAAATAAGCTTTGTTTTACAACTATCATCCAGTTTACCTAAAATGTTCACAGTGTGATGTGCAATTGATTGCATTGAGCGTAATAAGCAATTATCAGGCAAGAATCGATGTCATGTGACGGATGCGGGAAGCGTTTATCCTTTCCGCAATGCTCAAAATGCATGTGCTCGGGCCCGTTCAGTGCTGCTTTGCAGCCCTAGTTTTATGGTTGAATTTGCTTGACTGTTGTGCTTGCAACGTGATCTAATGACTTATTTTCGGGATATACTTTGGTACAATTTAATGAGCTTTTTCAATGATTAAACTCAGCACTGCTGAAGCTGTCCTCCAGAAGATGGACGACATGAAGAAGATGAGACGGAGACTGAAGAGCAGAGATAGAGACACTAAAGAAAAGGTGAAAATCTGGAAATATGTTTATTTTTTGTATTTTCATTTTGACAAAGAAAAACAATTTAAGCAGTGATTTAGTAATCATTTCCTCTGTGCAGATTGGCGTTTACACTCGGGGCCAGATGCGAAGGTCTCTAAGGACGAAATTGCAGATTAAAATCCCTGAGGAGGAGAACCAAGGTGAGCTGTACTGGTTCAGTAACCACTTCAGGTCCATAGCTGGAGATTAGAAGCATACAGGTCTGAGTCCAGTTGTATTGGTTATCCAGTGTCAATGGCAATTTTATTTATGAAGCACATTTCATTCGAAGAAACTCGATGTGCTTCACATTAAAGCAAACATTAAAACAAAATACATACATATATATAGAAACAGATAAAGGTGTAATATAATGCATTAAATCATACAACAAATGCATCACAAATCCACAAACCAATTAGACACACAACATAGCACTCAACAGTCATTGGATAGAAGACTAGATCCCGTGTGGTTTGGGTGGATGCATTCATGTTGAAAAATGTCAGTTCTGTTGTGGAAAGCAGTGAAATTGCTTGCATAGGTCTCTAGTCCTGCAGTAACATTTGAGCCAGATGAGGAACTGCCTAAGGCGACTGAACTTGACGTCACCAAAACTAGTGCCGGAGATAAACAACTGTTTTCTGGTGTCCAGCAGACTGTTCACCCGGTATTTTAAGTTATCTCTTACCAACTAATATATTGGGCTGTTTTGACTTATTGATAATTTCCTACATCAAACACTGATTTAGTCTGAGAAATGAAAAGGATGCAAATCCCAGCATCAATCATATGCCAAATAATGTTTTCACAATGCAGCTTTATTTCTAGAGATCAATAAACAGAATTGCTTCTTTCAGACATTTGACCCGACTGTATAAAGGTCAGGTCTATGATGCTGAAATAGCTGGACATGCATTACATTGCAGCTGTTCTGCTGTTCAAGTCACACATTCAGCTCTTCAACACTAAATAAAGACACTTAAATCAAGGTGTGATAGGAAAAGATGTGTTTTAGCTCAGGCTTTGTATGATTTAGTTGTAGCTGTGCGTGCTCCTGCGAGATGCATGCATTTATTTGTGGGCAGGCGGAACTCGGCACGACACCAGCAGTTAGTGCCCACACATCCATGATAAGAGCGAGAAGCTAGCAAGCCAGCTAAAAACAAACAAATCAAGCTAGTAGTAAATGCTGCTGAGGAGAATACTGTTTTGGGCTCACAGAAAAAGTAGTGTGAAGTGCCAGTGTCACACAGCAGGATCTGGACATATATCTCTGCGTTATCCACCAACAAAAAAATAAGATGTAGCGTAACAAAATGTCAAAGAGGATGATCTGAACTAGGGCTGCAACTAACGACTATTCTGATAGTCGATTAATCTATCAATTATTGAAACGATTAATCGACTAATCAGATTATGAATCACACAAGTTCTCAATTGCTCTTATTTAGCCAACAGCTTTTAAATTTAGCTTGAGGTTGTGATGACTGAAAATAAAGACAACAAAGATCGATACTTCATTCAAAAATGTCTTTTAATAAACTGCTGCATATTAGGGTACTATTGATACAAAGAAAAATCTGTTTTTTGTCCATTTAAACCAAAGACAGGCAAAGTGCTAATATAATTTTTTATAATTCAAGTGTCCCTTTTTCCTGTGAACCAAGAACAGGCCAAGTGCGATACTAAAAATAAATTAAAAATCGAGTATCCATTTTTTCTGTTAATAAAAGTAAAGACGAGGGAGGCTTCCGAATCCCTCCCTCGTCACCTGCCATGTAAGAGACACCCATTTGGCCTGTGACGAGGGAGGCATACGGAAGCTCATTCACAGTCACTCAAGCATGACGTTTCTGACATAGAGAAACCATAACAAATTGAGGGAGTTGTTTTTTTCCAGAGTTTTAGGGACGGTAGATATGCCATATACTCAAATTAACTTGTAGAAGCACTACACAAGTGGAATTTTCATAAAATGTCCCCTTTTCAATTTTGAGTGTAGATTATTCAGATGGCAGCAGTAGTTTATGATTATTTTTCTAATTCACAGGAGTGGACGATGAGGATCATGATAAAGAGGGGGAGCAAGATAGAGATGTTGATGAGGAGGAGGAAGAAGATGATGACGACGAAGATGGCGAGGATGAGGAAGAAGATAACCATAAGCGCTACGACCTCAGACAGCGAAAGCCTGCGGTTCGCTACCAGGCACCACAGGATGGTACTTATTTTAATGTTAAAGG
Source organism: Limanda limanda (assembly GCF_963576545.1). Lineage (NCBI taxonomy): Eukaryota > Metazoa > Chordata > Actinopteri > Pleuronectiformes > Pleuronectidae > Limanda > Limanda limanda. The sequence continues at coordinate 23,842,796 of NC_083646.1, forward strand.
ATGGGGTTTACATTTGCTTGGGCTATCAGCATGTTCTGGTAAAGTTTTCATTGTTTACACTGCACAGAAAACCTACAATTTATCGGAATTTTCAGTTTTTGATTCAGTTTGCCTTCAACACTGGACTAGATTAAATGACATTTGTTACCCTTTTTTGTCAGAACCCAGAGAGCCCAGGAAGCGCAGCATGTACTACAAAGACCACTCGTCCCCTACCAGATGCAGGTTCAGATCCACTTCCACGGCCCCCAGGAGCCCCTACCACAGAAGAAGAACCAACCGGTTAGTATGACAGTTCAGTTCATTGGTTGGACTGGTTTGACAAACTTTTATATGCCATATATATTTTTATTTCACAGACGTAGTTACTTTTAAGATGAAGATTGTTAAAGATTAAGCAGTTGTTTAAAGCCCCCGTTGACAAAAAGAATAGTTCACTTTATTTTGAATCACCAGTGTGTTTTGAGGTTGTGATGCTGCTCAAAGAGGGGGTAGCGGGTACAGTTTCACCATATACTCATATTTTGGTTTTTCTTCCTCCACACAGTAGCCAAAAAAACATCACACCCAACATTATTCAGAAATGTATTTATATTACAAATACTAGTTTATGACTGAGTCACCTGAGAACAAACGTTTTGTAATAACCATGGAACAGATATGTTTTTACTTTCCTCTCTCAGCTTCATCAGAGCCTTTACTGTAAGATAGAGCCTCTGAATAAGTCTCTTCTTCACCATGCCACCGCTATTACATCATATTATTCACTTACTCATTTAGTCAGTGGGACAAAAATAAGTTAGGTCAGTAATTCACACCTACAGCGATGGGTCAGTACCTCAAGTATTAAATCCATTCAGAAATTCCTCTGTTTTTCACCTTTTATTTATGATTCCTCCGTACCTCAGAAGTAGTTGTGAGAGGTAAGACCCTCACTACTTGACGTTGTCAGTATTTATTCTGTAGTTCTTCTTTGGGATCTTGTCTGTGTATGCATTATGGTCGTACGTAGTTGTGGCACATTTGGGTGGGAATACACTTGAAATACTGAGACGGCGAATCAAATTATCCAAACTATACTTTTTAAGTATTCTTCAAACATAGAAATATTCACTGAGTTTCTATTTGCCTGCCTTAGCATATGCACATCTTAAAAAATTGTGTGTAATTGTTTTTTCACTTGGCCTTCAAAGTGAATTGTGTAATTGTTGTATGTTGTTCTTGTGGTGTGTTGGTCAGTGTCATGCATAGTGATTGTGTCATTTGAACTAGATGATTCACCTTTCTTTTATTGCAGATCATAATCAGATACTTCGGCTTTGAATAATCTTTTTCTAAATCCATGCATTATCACTATTCTATCCACAGTGTGTTTGTGTATATGAAAATTGTCTGATTGGTGACTGGTAAGAGTGTTGTTCATTTTAGTTGTTACTCAACAGTTGTTGTTGCAGAGAGTGACATGCAGTACTGCTGCCATTGTTTTATCCCTTTGTTTTTGCCCTTGCAGAAGGAGAAATGCCATCCACTCTGGGTCTTCATCTTCAGATGATGAGAAATTCCAGAGACGAAGGAGTAAGAGCAGGAGTCGGCCAGTCAACAGGTGAGAGCAGCGGCAGCAGGAGCAATCATACGGCACAAAAACAAGTTTACTAAGTTGAGACCAATTATGTATCATTCAGTTCATAAAGTGTAACGGGGATTAGACAGGACAAGCTCGTAAAATTGTCTTAAAAAAATTGTTTTTCATGTTGTCACAGCCCATCATCCTGTCAAGTAATAATAACTTCCCACAGTAATATTTACAGATAATGATGTCAGTGATTTATAAGTTAAGTAATATTGATATTTCCTTTGTTTTCTAATTAGATGTTTACCAATGAACCTTGTGAAGGAAGACCTGCTGGGAATCCAGAAGGACAGGATGAAGATTGGAGCCAGCCTTGCTGATTGGGAGCCCATGTGCATAGACAGGAAGGTAATATGGATGTAAAGATGGATACAAATAATATATGGTCAAAGCAGCCTGAAAGAAAAGACATAATCATACACATTATTAATCCAAACATTAGTCTACCCCAATTATATATTTGAAGAGGTACTGTAATTTGAACAGGAAACAGACACATTCAAAAACACTATAGACTGTAAGATTACACTAAGTATATTAAAATAACAGTGTCTGTGGCTCAGGTGGGCTTTGGCAGCATTGGGGGCTTGAGTAGACACATCTCGTCACTGAAGGAGATGGTGGTCTTCCCTCTCCTCTACCCAGAAGTCTTTGAGAGGTTCAAGATACAGCCACCCAGGTAAACAATGCTTGTTTGAATGTTTGAAAGTGACATGGTTGCTTGTATATACAGTATGTAAAATACAGCGTATGCAGTATGTACATGTGCATGCTGCTGCCTCAGGCTTCAGTTTGGTTTTAATGCTAGAACCCTTCTTGGTGTTTGTCATGTCTTCCTTTGTGTTTAGGGGCTGTCTATTTTATGGTCCCCCCGGCACAGGGAAAACCCTTGTTGCCAGAGCGCTGGCCAACGAGTGCAGTCAGGGGGAAAGAAAGGTGTCGTTCTTCATGAGAAAAGGAGCTGACTGCCTCAATAAGTGGGTGGGAGAATCTGAGAGACAGCTACGCCTGCTGTTTGACAAGGTAAACCACTCATCTTCAAGATACAACATTGAAAATACTTTCAGAGAGGCTGTTTGTTGTTCTGTTGTTAGCAAAAGAGAAAACTATCAACAAAGAATCAGAAAAACATTTACTTTTAAAAAAAAAAGTTGACTTTTAAATTAGAATAAACCAATTTAACGCGTGTACATTGTAAGTATCAGGTCATAAGATAGGGCAATCTTTGACTGATGACTTGTTTCCTAATTAATTGTTTCTAGGCATTCCAAATGCGTCCCTCCATCATCTTCTTTGATGAGATTGATGGTTTGGCTCCAGTCAGGTCCAGCCGTCAGGATCAGATCCACAGGTCAGCAGTGCTCTTTACTACATCCTGTTCATCTGTGATGGGTAAAGTTGTTCACAGGCAATTTGAAACTACCAGGAGGCAGCATCAGCAATATAATTCAACTCACTCAGAACTGAAAACAAAGTTTGAATTTAGACTGCGGTACTTCAGTACTTTTTCAGAGATTCTGTGATGCTTTTCTGGAAGATGACAATGCTGCTGTTGTAATGACTGTCAACATCACAAACATTATCACCTCAGAAGATCAGTTGATAATGTTAGTCCTTTCTCTGTAGCTCCATCGTGTCGACCCTCCTGGCTCTTATGGATGGATTAGATGCCAGAGGCGAGATTGTTGTTATAGGAGCCACAAACAGACTGGACACCATCGACCCAGCTCTGAGAAGACCAGGACGCTTTGACAGAGAGTTCCTCTTCGGCCTGCCTGACAGAGAGGTGAGAAACTCGAGATGCACTTTAATGATTCAAACTGGTCCGCCAGTGCCTACATTGGTATTTTTTTCTTACTGTGATCTATTTCCAAATTTCTAAACTCTGCACAGCCTCAGCTAAAATGTTATGCTAGTCAATAAACCGTAATAAAGTACTAAAGTATTGAATTTGTCCTATAAATTATAAACATCTCGCGTTTTTACAACACATTTAGCTCAAGACTGCAAACATATTGATCGAAAAGATTTTCAAACAGAAGCTTGGACATTATATTTCATAACACTCCATCACTTATTTAAACGATGTAAAAGCTTTAGGCTTTGAGACATGCTCTTTTTTCTCTGCTCCTCTCCCGCCACTTTCTGGTGCCACCACATTATGGTAGAAGAAAAAGGCCATGACATACTGCTGTAAAAAAAATGAATGTTTACTATGATGGTTTTTATTTTTGATCGATTTGATCATGTAAACAACAATCTCCTGCGGCTGCTTCTGGGACATTAGGGGGCTATTACTTGGCAGACACTTTGGCAGTTTTTCTGTATGGGTAGAAACTTTTTAAAATGTAATCATCTTTAGGGTCTTAAGGATCTCGTAATTCTTGTTGTATCTTGTCTTATTTCAGAGCTGTGTGAAATGTACGTAGCAGTAGCTCTGAGTGCAAGGGAGTAGATGTTCTTCTGGATGTACAGTATTATTATCTGGATTGTAAATGTTCATGAAATTGTATTTTCAATGGCAGGCTAGAAAGGACATTCTGAAGATCCACACCAGACAGTGGACCCCTCCGCCCTCTGACACTTTTCTGGAGGAATTGGGTGATAAATGCGTTGGTATGTTTGCATAGCAGCTCCCAAAAGCCTAGAGTTACGCATCTTGCTGCATCAGAACATCAGACAAAGCCCATATCTCAACAGATTATATTCTCTGATGGTTTTAGTGTCCATTAACAACCTGTTTGTCTTTATTGGCAGGTTATTGTGGAGCAGACCTTAAGGCAGTGTGTTCAGAGGCTGCCCTGTGTGCGCTGCGGCGTTGCTACCCACAAATCTACTCCTCGTCAGAGAAACTTGTTCTTGATGTCAACTCCATTGCCATCACAAACATAGACTTTATATGCGCCATGTCTAAGATGGTGCCAACTGCCAAGAGGTAGTGTATATTATTGCTTAGAATCAAAGTATTCTGTCAGCCCTGAGGCCTAGGTCCTGCTGATGGATGTTAAGTGAATAGGATGCATATTGTGGTTTTATTTATTTTCTTTTCTATTCATTTTTTAGGGCAGTGGTATCACCAGCCAAATCCCTGATTCCTGCCATCCGTCCTCTGCTGAAAGCCCCCCTGCAGAAACTTCTCCACATGGTCAGCAGAGTGTTCCCGCATGCTGAGGAGGGCTTAAAGAGGAAGAGAGAGCAAGGTACAGTTCTGCATTTTCTTGTCTTGCTCTGCTTTGGATTCATTTATTCTGGCCCTCAGCAGTTCTGTACATGGTCCTGCATTCTTTAATTTAATTCAACAAAATAATTTCCTGTGTCCATAGGGAATTGCAGGGAATGACTAGATTGACTGTTCATTTGCCAACTTCTATTGCAGCATCGGTCAGCCATTTTTATTAACTGCTGCAGAGTGTGTTTGTGCTTGTGCATTAATTTCCAGATGGGGCCTGTGGTGTGCCTGAGGATGACCTGATGTTCAGTGAGGATGAGGACATCTGCTTACCCTTGCACACCCCTCTCACTCCACGCAAAATGCCTGCTGTGAAGGGACTCCTCAACCTCAACAGGTAGTGTGAAACTCTGTGATGATAATCCGTTTGTGAAAACTGTAGCATGAAGTCTAGTTTTGTACTTGTATTCTTCACTTTGTGCTGTAGGGCATCTATTGTCCCAGTAAACCCACTGTTTTTGAAGATCATCTATGCAACTAAGACTACGTTCACACAGTGGGCCCAAGTAGCCGTGATCAGATTGTTTAACGACAGTGTTAATGGCACAAATCCAATGGAATTTGATCTTTTCAAATTAGATTTGGTCCACTTTTGTATTTGGTTCTAAATCAGATACAGATCAGATATTTCTTAAATGCAACCTCAGTCTGAACAGCCACGTGACCCGAAAGAGAATTCAATGCAACTCTTACGTCACTAGATTGACATTCCTTAAGATTATACGCATGCCAATGGGCGGGTGGGTCTTGTGGAGAGGCACCGCCAGATGTAGTTGAAAGTAGCCCTTTACAATTGAAGGACTAGATTTGGATGAAATCTGTTTCAGTGAAGCCATTCACTTATAATTACACTTTCAGTCCATCTCTTTATTATTCTCCTGCTCATCTGCCCATTCGCCTGCTTCCACTGCACAAAAACACAATAATCATAAAAAGCACATCTGTGCCCTCTATGTTAGTTACCTTTTCCTTCTTGTTAACTTCCGCACACAGCGGGCTGCGTGTTGCATCTTGTTGTTCTCTGCATGCCGGTCATATTAGGAGCATGACCAGTTCACATAGAGTCTGATATTGGCCACATTTTAAAAGATAATGTGAACAGCTAAATTAATCACTCGAAGAAAAAAAAGATTGAACACTAAAGCTTAAAGTGTACATGTAGTCTGAATGAGCCCTTGAAAAAAGTTGAGAATTATGAAAATGAATCTAAACAGCCCCACCACTTCACCTATCTGTCACTGTCCTCCCTGGTTGTGCAGGAGTGTGCTCAGCCAGCCGACATCCTACCGTCCCAGGCTGCTGCTGGAGGGCAGACCAGGCTCAGGTCAGAGCACCTACCTGGGTCCTGCTGTCCTGCATGCTCTGGAGAAATTCACAGTGTACACCCTGGACATCGCCGTGCTGTTTGGAGCCAGTGCAGCAGCACCAGAAGAGACCTGTGCTCAGGTAAATTAGATATTCATTTAGATAATGAGTAACATAAGAAATTGTGGGATGTCTTTGTATTGGATCAGCTACATTTATATTGACGTATAATGCATAAAATCATCCCGTTCGCTGATGCGGACTGGAGGTCCTGCAGCCTTGTCAAATTCTGTTTGTTCTTTAAAGTGGACCTCACTGGCCAAAATGGCTGCCATGGAGACTGTAGTCCATGGCCCCACCTCCCACATTACCAAAGCCCTAAGTGATGTGTTGAGATTGCAAAGAAATCCTCACTTTTTATTTTATTTATGTTTCTGCTTGAAATGACTTAAACCATTGTTAATGATCAAAATGGTTGCTCAAACTAATTGACTGACTGCTTGTTTCCACCTTAGTTTAACCCATGAACTGTATAGAAAGATAGATGATGTGTATCCACTACCTCCCCAATACTGATCAACATATTTTGTTCCGGCCACTGTTCTTTCTTTTACAGATTTTTCATGAAGCCACGAGGACCTCTCCGAGTATCCTGTACATCCCTCAAATCGGACAGTGGTGGGATACAGTGGGTCCTGCCTTAAAAGCCACATTCCTGAGCCTACTTAGCTCGATCCCTGCTTTCTCCCCTATACTGCTGATGGCCACCTGCGACCTGCAATACGACCAGCTCAGTATGGAGGTATCGAAAAATGAGCAATACAATGTTGACTAGCTCCGAAAACAACATATCAATGCATCCGATTTTTTTGAATTTAAAAAGGACTTACATACATTCCTCTATAAGAATGTCTATCTTGGGTCCCACTCTTCTTGCCTCAGGTACAGGACTTGTTTCGGGTGGAGTACGGAGAGGTTTTCAGGGTCCAGGTCCCCACCAGCATAGAAAGAAGAAACTTCTTTGAGGACCTGATTCTTAACCAGGCGGCCAAGGCCCCTGCCTCAAAAAAGAAGGCTGGTGAGAAATAAAGACGTTTGATAACAAAGCACAAATCTAAGTTAGCTTTGTGCAGTACGCATTTGACATGGGCTTTAGTCCTTTTCTAAACTCAAGGTGTCATAACTTCTGTTTAGTAGTTTTTGCATGATTCTGCGTTATAGTAACATAACATACAGAAAAAATAACCTCCTTGGTCGAGATACATGTACTTAATACAATTTTTAGGACTACCCTATTAGTTGAATTCTACAATAGTTATACATGTACAGTAGGTCTTTTTTTTGTTGTTTTTCTGGCATTTTGTGTAATGGTATTACCCATTAAAATTTTGGGTCAGTTTCTGGGAACAAATATAAGTGTGAAAACTCTTTAAATGAATAGAACGGACATAAAGTATATAGCCCTTTTCTTTGGAGCAAGAGAGACGGTCACTGGGCCCAAAAGATTCAGGGCATAGTGTTATGTGAAATATTGATTTAAAAACCATTACGTATGACATCTGTGACATTTAAGATTTTTGTATATTAACCCTCTTCTCTCCTCAGTGCTCCGTGCTTTGGAGGTGCTCCCTGTCGCCCCTCCTCCTCCTCCATGTCAGCTAACAGAAGAGGAGACCCAAAAATTGGAGAAACAAGAGGAAGACACCCTTAGGGAGCTCCGCCTCTTCCTTCGTGATGTCACCAACCGACTGTTCCAGGATAAACGTTTTAAGACTTTTACAAAGCCTGTGGATTTAGAGGAGGTAGCTATTTTATTCTTTTTCGTTCTCTTCCTAATGAACTTCTAATGATGCCTGATACCGTATGAAGGTCATTAAATAGAAGTTGTGGTTGATGTGTTCTGTGTGAGTTCAAAAAGTTTCTATAAAGTGTTTGATTCTTTGATTTTTGGTGGGGTTTTTTTTGGGTGGTGCATCTTAAAAAAAGTCATGGCGTGTAACTGATACTTGTTGCTCATAACTATTATTATTATATACACGTCATCTTTTTGTTTCAGGTTCGAGGTTACGCTGAGGTGATCAAGAAGCCTATGGACCTCTCAACAGTTCTCTCTAAGATTGATCTCCATCGGTATGGGGCAGTGAAGGAGTTTGTGCAAGATGTAGATCTCATCTGGCAGAATGCACTCGAATACAACCCTGAAAGGGACCCCTCAGGTACCAACACTATACAATACATGCATATACTTTTTATAAACCAAACTGATGCAGCGATATGAGGTGCTAAAATTTAAATCAAATGATTACATTATGTAACTGTTCAATTCTGTTTTGTAAAATCTAGCCTTGGATTATGAAAGAAACATTAAACTCAACCTTTGTGTGTCTGTGCTTGTGTTTGTTTGGCATCCAGGCCGTCAGATCCGCCACAGAGCGTGTGCCCTGAGGGTTACTATCCATGCCATCATTAGCGATGAACTGAATGAAGATTTTGAGAAGATTTGTGAAGAAATCAAAGCATCACGCAGCACAAGAGGTCAATTTTGTGTGTGTGTGTGTGTGTGTGTGTGTGTGTGTGTGTGTGTGTGTGTGTGTGTGTGTGTGTGTGTGTGTGTGTGTGTGTGTGTGTGTGTGTGTGTGTGTGTGTGTGTGTGTGTGTGTGTGTGTGTGTGTGTGTGTGTGTGTGTGTGTGAACCAAACATCTCATGATTAGCCTCAGGGATGCCTTTTTTTAACTATGACATTCTGTCTGAGCCTTCTTTTTATAACAATAGCCAGTGTAGATAATTTGAGTTACTCTTGGACTGACTTCTTATGGAATATCTTTCACAACGTTTATGCTTTTAATTTAATGCCGTTTTCATACTTCTTTCAGCAATTTTCCCTTTAAAGAACAATGCAGTATTTATTTAAGACTGCACAGTTGCATTGACTTAAATCAGACCTCCAGCTTCATTAGATGTACAGAACCGTTTCAGAGCGTTAGGTGACAACTACCGTTCTTTGTTTTTTGACTTCCACAGGTAGCCCGACTACCACCCGGCTTGCCCCCTCCTTTTACCAAGTCCTTCCTAAACAGCCAAATTCTCTTGCTAAGGCAGAGATCACAGACACAACCCCACAAAGAGATCCGGCTGGAGCCACAGCTGCTGTTACCCGCTATACAACTCCCCCTGCTTTCACAACTCCTAAAAACACAGGTAAAAACTACATAGATAACAACACAAAACATTGTTTTCACTAAAGAGCTATATAAATAAATCTGTTTTTTGTACCTCCAGTCCAGAGGAAGAGAAGAAGAAAGAGTCGCTGGGCCGCTGGCGTATGTGTAAAGAAGAGGTCTGCTTTCTCTCCTCACCTGTCCAGAGATGAAATAAAGTTAGGGTCTAATGAGGTGGATGGAGACGATGAGGAAGAGGCAGAGAAGGACACTGGGGCAGAGGTGACTGAAGGAGAGGTGGATATACGATCAGGGCCTGCAGAAGGTCAGGAAGGTAGCCCAGAGCAAGAGGGGAGGAAAGGAACCCTTTCAGCAAACACTAGGAACATTCTCATTGAGACAGAGAGAGGAGATCATCACGAACAGTCCATTACAGCAGAGAGAGGTGAAACTCAAGAACAAAGGCTAGCGACTGCACAGAACCGTCACGCTGAGCCAATGGAGGTGGAAGCAACAGAAACCTCAACCACAGAGGCGGACTCAAACACAGGTTGGCTATTACCACTGAGTTCAGCTCTTGATTTTAAGTGCAGATAAAAAGTGAATGACAACCCATTAAATGTTAAGCTAAAGAATATCACTTGTGCAATGTTTCTAGGGATGACAAAGTCCAATTATTAGGGCTGGGCAAGTTAACTCGTTTCAATCGAGTTAACTCAAGTGATGAGTTAACTTGATTAATTATTTTATCTCGCATTAACTCAGGTTTGATTATTTATTGTTTTATTGTGAAAGTCAGGCTTTTATTTTGTGAAAGTCTGTTGCTGACTGCTGCAGAACAGGAAAAAAGAAAATAATTGGCGGATAAACAATCGAGTTAACTCATCACTTGAGTTAACTCGATTAAAACGAGTTAACTTGCCCAGCCCTACCAATTATATAATTTTTATCAACTGTGAGGTTTAAGTGATTATGTGAACCAATGTCCGTCTTTAACAGTGTTGTAAATATTTGTTGTCCTTGTGTTTTGTGTCTCAGCGCGGAGCATGAGGCGAAGGACTCGGTCTGTAAAAATCTCTGGGCTGCAGCAGCAGAGGATCGACGTGGACAAAGCTATGCAGATCCCAGTCAAGGACGTTCCAGTACTTGTGGTGGACATATTAAAGGTGTGGGATACTGTTGTTTTTTCCACATGCTTGCATCATAGTTACCCATCCACCTATCCTATAGAAGCCACCAATAGACTAGTGACTGAAGTCAAGGCCCTTTGTTTGCAATCCTTTATATGCTATTGTCTCACATTAGCTGCTTTCAGACATGCACTGTCGATTGGACATTAATTCATTCTGAGTATGAGAACACACATGTCCAAGTCAGTTGTTCCAGACAATTTCTGTCCAGAAAATATTTGTGTGAGGAACATTTCCAGTAACTTCATAGCGAGTGAGTGTTGATGACGTCTCTGACATTAAAACTGATGCAGAACTTAATATCTCAGTGAAAAAGAGGTGCCAAACATGTAAAAGATGTCAACTTGAAAGGCTAACCAGATTCAGGGGCATTTGGTGTTGATGCGCTGTAAACAAAAAACAAGTGATCTGTAAGCGGAATTTGTACGCCATGTCCTGCCTCCTGCATGCACTACCTGGGCACCCAACCCTACTGTATTCTTCACATATGTAAGGCAGGCTCCAGGAAAAAATGTCAGGAGAATGGGATCTAGACATTTGCCTTTGACATTTCATGTCTCAAATTGGCCTTATCAAGTTTTCCAGCTGAAATGTCTAGTGCATGTCATGACTCTCTGCTGTCTGTCTTCCTCCTTTGTTCAGGAGATGTTGGAGAAAGTAGTGACGAAGACTGACAGCTTTGAGGTTTACAAGCTGGAGAAACTCTATGCTCTGCTCTGCCAGAGCATTTACAGACACAGACGAGACTTCGACAAAACAGCACTAATACAGGTTGGTACTGGACTGCACTGATGAACTGAACTGGACTACACTTTGTTTGCTGTAGATACTTAGACTTGTTGCAGGAGGAAAAGCACAGTTACCAACCAGTAATCTGAAGTTTGGCACTCAGGAAGTCAGGCTTGTGAGAACAATAGTTGGGTCCTTGAACAACTCGCATGTCTGCTATGAAGGAAACCTTGGATATTTGAGATTTCCATATTTTATTCTTGCAGTGTTGTCTAGGAGAAGGATAACTAAATGTAACCTAAACATGGAATATTGGCAGTTTTATTCAGTTCTTAATTAAATGTATTATTTATGACATTAACCTGTCGTTCTTTTCTTGTCTTTTAATTTTATCAGGAGATGGACCAGGAGATTGAAGATTTCTTTTAACTTTCCAACAGGAACCCCATGACCATATTTAACTGTTATGCTCATCATCCTTATCAAAGGTGTAAATATACAAACATGGGCTCTATTTTCATAGAAATCGACTGGCACGTATTTTTGTGTTTTAGCCAAAACTTTGTAACCTCGTTTATATTTAATTAAGCTGCTTTCCTCTTAATGTTGTTTGGTGTATTCTGTGAGCTCAGGATTATGAGTATCTTGTGAATAATAATGTCGTATTTGACATTTTGAACTTTGCAATAAACCCTGAATTACTCGTCCCCGACAGTGTACAATCAATTTGTATTTGAAAGTGTCCTGTTTACTTTGTATTCCTGTTTTTCAGGGCATGGTGTGGTTGACTTAAAAAGCAATGATAATTAAAATTGAGCTTGGCAAACGGAAAGTCCTAAAATAATATGTACTACTGATTTAACAGCTGCTGTAATGACTGATTTTTATCGTTGTGCCCATTCCACCAATTCCAACCCCTTTCAAATTAAGTGTAAAGAAGCGGTGTGATGACTTTTGTCTCTAGAGAAACTGATAAAACCAATTAAGGGAAATTTCCTTAAGACCGAATACCATATGCTGAAGAGTTGACTGTTGGATCAAGGTAATTTGAATTCTGAACTTCTGAAACTAAGTCAGAATATCATTGCTGGGGTTCCCACTCATCCTTGAAATTTAGAGAGATTTTCCTGTCATGGAAAAGAACTGGAAATATATTTATTTTACATTTCAAGTAAGTATTCAACTAATTTGTGAAACAATAACACACATTTAGGTCTAACAAAGTTGTTCAGCTTGCTGTGATGGATGTAGAAACTAATAAAGAACCCTGCATTATTAAAAAGGGAGAAATGAAAATGGGGTTAAATGCGTCAACACGAGGCCTTTTTAATGATGACGATTTGTATTGATTACTGTCCTGAATTGTCAGAAATATCTGGGTAGTGGGGAGCCCTGGTCGTGTCACACCCCCAACATGTTTCTGTATTTAGCCCTGATCAGTCTCAACAGATTTGCTGGTTTATTCTCCTGTGGTAGATTTCAACCAGTGAAACGATCCGCAGTGTTTTCATAGTGAAGCACGCGGCGGGTTCAGCTTCTCAAGATGATCAATGAAAACAAACAATAGGAAGAAGGTTGACATAATGGACTGATTGGCATCATGGGACGGGATCAGGTGTGAGTGAAACTCAGCTGTGTGTCCTCATGTAGCTCCTGCTGCCGCTGCGCCGGGTCATGTGAGGACACGGTGGCAGGCAGCCCGGGACCAGCTCGCTGTCTCTCCCACAGCACACCGTGAGACACACTTCATGCCCCGGGTCTTTCTAAGACACACACACAGCTACACATGTGTCATATTTGACGTGTTATTGTGGTGAAATCCTGCGTATCTGAGCCAAAGTGTGCGAACTGAGCGAGCAGCGGGAGTCGCCGGGGAGTGACGTCAGGACGTATCACATTGAATGATGACGCCGTTTGATCATTAAAAAAAAAAAATCTGCCGTTAAAACATATCAGAATTAGGTCAGCGGAGTAAAACTGCGCCGACCGACACGTCTTTTCACCGAGGTGCGTGTGGTGGCTTGGCCGGAACAAAGGCGCCGGCCCCGTGGTGAATTTAGCTGCTCGGCCGGGGAGAAGACACGGAGGTGAGCGGTGCTCGGAGCCTCTGCAGACGGGAGCTGCTGTAGCCGCTGGACCGGTCCGTCTGTCCGCCTCCCTCCCTCCTCCTCCTCCGCTGGAAACCTGCGAGCCCGAGGAACGTGAGGGCGCCTGTTCGACCCGGCCACGGCGGGGCTGTGGAGGCTTATCCCCGGGGAGCGAGCCGGGAGAGACGCCGACGCACGGCAGCGACCAGGACCCAGGAAACTACCTCCTCGCCTCGTCTAGACAGCCCGGCAGCAGCACCATGCACACCCCACCAGTTCAGTAAGTTTACCGCCAGACGTGATCAATACTAATGACCGGCCCCGGCTAACACTGGCTACTTGGCCCACCCTCACATCCACGCTACACGCTGCTGCCTCCACACACGCAGGTTCATCTATCGGTCCAACGTTACTGAAATAATGGCGAATTATCTGCCACACACCTCCTAATGGCAGTGCTGCTTCAGCCCCATGCAAATGTGCGTGTGCATCGTAGCACAGCGCTGCTCACTTCATCACGATGAAGGCTAACAGCACACTGGTGCACCGCTGCCTCACCAGTGAACACCAGCACCTTTCGTTTGTAGCACATGTGTCAGTGAAGGAACCTGTGGTCATCAGTGAAGCTGGGTGACAACATAACAAGACATGAGTCAGTTATTTGTTGTCATCAGCCAGTGTGTGTGTGTGCAATCCAGACTAAGATTGAATGGTCATCTTGTATTTAAAGTGATTTTTGATCTTGTAATAGCAGTGTAATGATAGTGTCACTGTGAGGTCACTGTGCACAATACTCATGTGTGAGGGTAATACCTGGGCCCTGGTTTGTTTCTGTGGTCATTTTTGGTTAGTGATGTATAATGGAATATGTGTCATTTGTGCACAGCGTCAACTCAAATAGAAGCGGTTGACAGGAGACTCCTCAACAGGACATGATATGAACATCAAGGTCCTTATTATATGAGTTCAAATTGAGCTTATTCCCAAACAGATGAACAAAAACCAGTTAGCAAAGTGAGGTGGCTGCAGTCCTGAGTCAGGGGCCCGGGGGCCACACAATCAGGTCTTCTAGTGAATTCATATTGTCTTTATGGTTTTATACAACTTGTGTAATTTAAGGATCCCCCAAAAAAGTTTTCATGATTTTTTGTGTAGTTACCAAATTCTCCAGAGCTCAAGCTGGCGTATTTTAAGTATGTTTGTCAGCCAGCAGACAAACACCAAAAGTTTTTCCAGGTTTGATGAAAATGAGAATATGAGAATATTTATATATGATAAGCTGACATCAGCAAATGTTTTTTAGTGATTTTGCTTGACAGATGACAGACCTTTTGGTTGGTGCTGCTAATATCAAAGTATGTGAATAATCTTGAATATCGGTCAACCGACGGAAAAAGTAAGAGTAAAGTAATAATAAAGTAATTGTAGTGTTTTCACCAATTGCATTCCCTTGCCATGCCTTGTTGACGTAGTTATTAGAAATAATGTTAGTCTTAAAATCCTTAACCTTTAAAATCCACTTTATAACTCATTTACCATCATAGATTTTAGTAATGCTACAAATGTCAACAAGGCACTTATACAGAAGTACTGTATTAATGTATACTGATAAGTCTCAACAGTAAAACAGGTGAATGGTTTTAATGTTGTGGCAGATCAGTGTAGTTTTGATTGGCCAAGCAATAGCAACAAAATGAAAGTACAAAATACATTTTAAATCACTTTAGAGATGTTTCAGAATGAGGTTCAAAACAGGCCAAGGATATAAACCAATCAGGGTTCATACAGACTGTTTTTGTGACTTATTACACGTTTGACATCTGCAAATCTGTTTTGTTTCCTCCCCAGAGATAAACAATTTCACGAGTCTAGCGTGTGAACACAACCACCATGTGACCCTCAACACTTTAGCCACGGATCTTCCTTACACTGAGAAGAAGTAAATAGGCACTGGTTTCACGATGTCGAGCCGGCGGAAATCAACCACACCTTGCATGGTGCTGCCCTCTGATGTGGTGGAACAGGAAGAGGCGGAGGAGAAAACAGAGAGGACCAAGGATGAAGAGGTGATGGAGGAGGAGGTGGAGGGGAAGGTGAAGAATGGAGCAGAGGAGGGGCCGACTGCGGAGGAGCTGGGTCAGGCTGTCGTGGTCGTCCCCACGCCACCAGAGACAGGTAAGATTCATTTTGACATAAACTCCCATGTGTACGTGACTGAACAAACACCAGTGGGAAATATTTGTCACAATAAATGTTATGTTGTTGTTATTAATATTACAGATGAGCCCAGTGTCTCTACTGTAGAGGAGAGTGAGGTTCTTGATCCCTCACTGAAACGCAGCGCTACAAACCCTCCAGAGGATCCGACCAGCGATCAGCCGACAGAGGAGCAACAGTGTGAGGCGCCCGAGGAGGGAGGAGCAGACCCCGTGTCGGTCGCTGCCATTTCTGTCAGTAAGACACCCATCATGAGGTTGAAGACCAAGTCCGAACCCAAGAGGATCGCTGTGTCCCTGAAAGCGGCAGACGAGGCAGTGGACGGCTTTGGAGGAGGCGGTGAAGGAGAGGTGGGGGGAGAGCAGGAGCCCATTGAAGCTCCTCTGGGGCCGATGACACCTGTGGAGATGCTGCTGCACGACTCCATGAAGCTCGGAGGAAGTGGAATGCTTATCAGCCCGCCATCAGAGCAGCATAGGAAGTCATCCATTTTAAACCCTACAGTTCTGCCTCCTGGCCTGGCACAGGTAAAGACTCTTTTAATTATTAAAGATTTCAGTAAATTCATTTCAGCAGCACAGGACACTCCTTATACCCCTTTCCGTGTAAAATGAATATATCTCATAAGATGTTACAGGGGGGTCATAATGCTAGTTATCCTCAACATGGATGTTAGATGACAGTTTAAAGCTGGTAAATATCCATTGACACTTCTTCAGAACAGCAGGTTGCCAAACAGGGTGTGAGCACAACTCTCTGTATTTCAAATATCCCTCCTTCTCTTCCTGTGTCCCAGGTGCTGTCAGCTTTCCAGGCCCAGCAGAGTGCAGTGGCAGCAGCTGCAGCTCAGCCTCAGCTTCTGATTCCCCTCAGCAGCATCCCATCCTACAGTGCAGCCATGGACACCAACCCTCTGCTGGGCAGCACATACAAGAGGTTTCCTTACCCCTCGACGGCCGAGATCAGCAGCTTGGCAGCACAGACGCACTTCACAGAGGAGCAGATCAAGGTAGGAAAAAGTGTCGGACAAAGGATGTGGTGCTCGCACTCGTCTGTCTCTATAGAGCCTTTTAAACAGAGATCCTGTTAAGAAAACTTCTCATCATTCTACATGTGCTTGTTTACACTAAACCACACAAGCCAGCATCATGCTGACCCAATGTGTGACTGACATCAGCTAGCATGCCGGCATTCAGACATGTAACACATAAACATTAGACCCATGCTGGTGCAGCCTTTTACACAGATTTGAATGTGTGACTTCCTCCTCTGCCAGCATAAACAGCATATGCATCTTCCTGTAGCTGTGAAATTCAAGAACAACCTTTCTGCCTCGATCAGGATGTGTAAAAGGGGCTCCTCTTGTGATGTAACTCAAAAGGTTACAAGTAGAATATACTTATTCTGTATATTGTATTTAATTAAAATTAAAATTGTCACTTCGATTTTAATTAAGTGTGTGAATTGAATATAGTTAATAATGCCTTTTGGCTTATTTTGTAAAATAACTGAGCCATTGTACTTGATCTCCACCCAGGTGTGGTTCTCAGCTCAGCGGTTGAAGCACGGTGTCAGCTGGACTCCTGAGGAGGTGGAGGAGGCCAGAAGGAAACAGTTTAACGGCACAGTGCACACAGTGCCTCAGACCATCACTGTCATACCCGCTCACCAGCTCTCAGCTGCTGCCAACGGCCTGCAGTCCATTCTTCAGACCTGCCAGATAGTGGGCCAGCCCGGCCTGGTGTTCACACAGGTAGGTAAGGAAAGACAACGTGCCATGTCTACCAAGACTCGGCTTTGACCTTTGAATCAGGTCGGAAGCAGATTGATTTTAGTTGTATTTATTTTTGATTGAGAGAATATGTAAAACAACATTTTGTGCTGGACTCACATTTTTGTTGCGTCATGTTTGACGGTGGGCAGGCCTGAAGCTTGGTGCTGGCGTTCCTTTCGTGCTATGCTAGCTATTGATACAACGCTAAAGAGAAGTACACAGAAAATAAAAATCCACAACCAGGTTGACACACACCCAAAGAGACTGTTGTAATGCCACTGCACATTATACCAAAGATGTTCTGTACTGTATCTCGTGAACCCAGGTCTTGTATCTAACAAATGCAGAGTGAATAAGTGAACTGTTGAACTGAACTGGAGAATGTCATCTTTTCTCTTAACAGGCTGGCCTGATAGTGGTAGTAGTTTTGGTCTTTGGTCAGACTTGTATTTTTCATATTAGAGGAAAAGCAATCCTAACAAAAAAAGAGCCAGGTTTTTGGCCCTTTTCATTTCCAAAGTGTTTAAAGTAATAACCGATTAAATACTTCTCAGTCTGGATATATATATCGATATGTCATCCTCATATGTATAATTGTTGGACTCTTTGCAGGTTGGTCCAGGGGGCAACCTTCCAGTGACCAGTCCAATTACGCTGACAGTAGCAGGACTGCCCAGCCAGTCCCGGAGCTCCAGCAGAGTATCCTGCCAGCCCACCTCAATGAACAATGAGCTGAAACGAGCCACCACTGTCCAACCTCCCTCTCTGTCTCCACAGGTGAAGACAACCTTAAAGCTGGCTTTCAGACAAATATTTGTTTGGTATTGTGCTCTCATTGCTGTCAACAGACAAGTTATACATGTTTAACATAAAAACGTTTCCCCTTCTCTCTCTAAGGAGAACTCGGCCCTCTGCGCTGACACATTCAGTATGCGGCCTAAGAAGTCCAAAGAGCAGCTGGCGGAGCTGAAAGCCAGCTACCTGAAAAACCACTTTGTCACTGATGCAGAAATTGCGAGGCTCATGGAGATCACCAGCTTGACAAAGGGAGAGATCAAGAAGTGGTTCAGTGACACCCGGTACAACCAGCGCAACTCCAAGAACAGCAACGTCATTGTTTTCCACGATGGAGGGGGTCGAGGAGGTGGCAGCTGTAGTAGCAGTGCCACCATTGTTATTGACTCGAGTGATGATAACCCCACTTCTCCCCTTCCTCCCTACACACCTCCTGTGAAGGAGACACGACCCAAAACGTGGAACCCATTCCCAGACTTTACTCTGCAGAAGTTTAAAGAGAAGACACCTGAGCAGCTGGTGGTGCTGGAGGAGAGCTTTGAGAAGAGCATCAACCCATCAGATGAAGAACTGAGTCGCCTGAGGACAGAGACGAAACTGACGAGGAGGGAGATCGACGCGTGGTTCACTGAGAGACGAAAAATGGCATCTGTCAGCACCTCTCCAGATTCTTCAGACGGAGGGAAGATGGAGATGGAAGGAGCAAAAGCAGGAGAAAGAGGAGGAACCTCTTCGTCACCTTCCGCCACCTCGTCTCGTAGAGGTAGTCAAACGCCGCCTGGAGGTCGCAGTAGGAATCTACCCTCCACCAGCAGCAGCAGGAAAGACATGAAAGATAAGACTAAAAAGACTCCAGAGCAGCTCCACATTCTGAAAAGTGCCTTTGTGCGGACCCAGTGGCCCTCACCAGAGGAGTACGGCCAGCTGGCAGAAGAGAGCGGCCTTCCTCGGTCTTACATCGTCAGCTGGTTCGGGGACTCTCGCTACTCCTGGAAGAACGGAAACCTGAAATGGTTCTTTCAGTACCAGAGTGGTAACGTAGAGGGCGCGAGCATGGGAGGAGGAGGCACGAAAATGGGGAACAGCGGCGGCAGAAAAAGACGCGGCCGAAACCGTGGGTGGGGTCGTTCCCGAACCAGGAAGCAGCCGAGAAGGTCCGCCTCCTCCAGTGTAGATACTGACAGATCTCCCCCTGCGAAGAAATTCAAGACTGGGAGGGAGATCCTGAGGGAGTACTACCTGAAGCACCACTTCCTCAACGAGCAGGACCTGGATGAGCTTGTCACCAAGACCAACATGAGCTATGAACAGGTAATGTTGATTAGGAAGTGAGAAAAGAAGGACATGTATCACTCTGTTATAGTCAGCTGTCAACCAGGGCCCCATCTCCCTAAAGATCCTTAAAAGAACATTGGCAAGATCTTCTTGCAAAAATTTTATGTAAATATTGCAATTATTGTTTTTTTATATTTCTTTACTTATCTTGCAATTTTCATTTTCATTGAGAATTGGTTGGGAGGGGGTCGAGGATAATGTTTTAATTTGGGTATTATGACCGTAATCTAAGAATTTAGTTTTTCGTTTGCTTAGAATAAGCTCTTTATATTTTTCTAAAATGGACAAACCCAACCCTGGTTCTGCAGATGGTCTTGCACCTTTTTATGTTACATGAAGGCCACCGTACCTTCTCCTACACGCTCTGGAAGGGAAGGGTGAGGCGAGGGTTTTTCTGTTGCTTTTATTCTGCAACCTCACCACTAGAGGTCACTACATTCTGTTTCCTTATCCTACTTATGATTCCAGATGCAGCAGCTGAATGAATGTGCTCACTTTCCCAAACTGACTTTCACAAATCATGAATCTTAAAGTGCAACAAACTGAAAATGTTGTGATTTTATACAATAGTGCAGCTCATAGGCAGTTACTAAAGTGTGTTCATCATTATTTCCAACATCAGCGTTTGTAGCAACACTTCTTATAGTGATGGTTATCGGGAGATTGGCAGGATTTTAGAAACACTGAGGTCAGGATTTCATGTATCCAGCAGAACTCCAATCAAATAACTTATATTTAGTTGAAAAATAGGAATTTAAATAGGAGTTTAACCTACTTTCATCTCAATAACACAACTAAAAACCCTGAAATATCACTGATGACATGACCTTGGTGTCCTCAATAATATCTGCAACCCTGCTGTCGTCATTCTCTCACCGTGTTTCTCTCTTCCTGTAAAGGTGAGGGAGTGGTTTGCCGAGGTCCAGCGGCGCTTGGACGTAGGTGCAGATCCCTTCCAGGAGCCGGCTGCGGAAAGAGCGGAAGGAAGAGAGGAGGAGAGAGAGGAGGCGCAGGGAGAGGCGTCAGTGGCCCCCGAGGACCAGACCGGAACTAGGATGGGAGATGAAGAAGATGATGAAGAAGATGAGGAGGAGGATGCTGACGACACAGATGACAGTGAGGTTTGGGAACCATCGCGTAGTGTCAGGAAATCCTTGTCAGTTTCTGAAGACTAATGATTGTGGAAAGTGATGGTGAAACATTACAGAATGTTACAAGAGACCTGATCAATGCTGGAGGACAGTTAACCGAACCAAGTCTTTTTTTGCCACTGATTTTCCTTTGTACACATTAGCAAGGTTGATGAACTCTTTTTTCAAACTATTTCTGAATCATGTCTAGATGCAACTAAAAGATGGACCATAACTTTAACTCGCCCTTTCAACACTTATCTTATTAACTGTATGTGATGTGTCACAGTGTAGACAATAATTGTGAATACGAATACCATGAAGTGCAATCTTCAAGCTGAGCTAAAGATGAGAACTGATGAAACAGTTGCCCCAAAAGATGGTATATCCAGGCACACCCACACACCATTCTTCAGAAACAATTGATGAATACTGACTGTAAATTCATTATTTTTGGAGGAACTGACAGTTCCAATGTCCAGCATGCTCCTATTTAAATTTGCACTCCTTCATTGCTTAAATGAAGCCAATAAGGGAGATTTTATTTTTCACATTTATGCTGCATTTCCCTAAGAAGTAGTGTGTGATGCTGTTGTGAGCACAGGCCTAAATTTTCTAACTTTGATCGCCAGCATTATGAATGTTTTACTTGTGGTCCCAAACTAACTGCACACTGTTTTAACAAAGGTGCTTAAAAACGTATCACCAGATGTCACTGCTGAGCAATCTCCCTAATAATCCAGCATACATCTAATAGAGGAGCTGGTTGATTTGACACGTTAAGGCATGTTTTTTAAAGCACCTGTGAAGATCGACCAGGTTGTGTGAGCTGGAAATATTGGATTGATAATGACAGTGTAAATCAGGTATGTCATCTTCAAATGACAGGAAAAGTACCTTAACGCTGATGAATGCCAATGCCATGATGCTTTTAAACGCAGGATGTCTGCTCCAGTCTTCCCTTAAAAGTGACTCATTCGTCATTAACATTATCGCTATAGATTTTTAACTGAGCACCTACAGATCTGATGGAGGAATTCCACAGTATGTGTTAAATATGCACTGCTATTAATGTTTTTTAACAACACCTTCACCTTTTGATAGAACTCATCACGTGCTACTATCAACCTTTGGAAAGAGGTTATGTAAATTCATATAGCACGAGGCTTTTGTGCCAAAGCTGAATGTGTGGAGCAGCGTAGCTACAGTTTGAAGCGGAGGCCCTGATTGTTACCTAAATGATGAGGCAGACATGTAGGTCCAATGACATAAAAACAAACAGAACTATCCTTGCTGCAGCATTTCAATTAGAGTTTGCTTGTGGTGGGATTCTGATGGGATGGACTGTTTTTTTTGTTTCCAATGGGGATGCATGTAAATACAAGCACCAGCTGCAGCTCCAGTGTGAATTGAAAGTAAATCAATCCGCATGTTTTCCCCTTGACAAGACTGCTATCACCACCAAATCACCGACTTTTTGCCTTTAGGTTTGGGCTCATGTTAAAAATGAGGCCTGAGAATTATTGTTAGTCCTGACCCGTACTTTAAGAAGCACTGTTTAACAGTATTTTAAATAATAATCGGACTCCAATCTGCACTGAACAGAAGAACATGAAGCACCTAAACTAAACTTTTTAAAAGTTGCACTTTGTCCGCTTGTGTTCCCAGTGGACTAAATCCTGATTAGGCACCTTAATCTCTTATTAAACCATGAAATGGCTCTGAGAGACCAAATCTCTTTTGTATGATGTAGAACTGAACCAGTATTTTGCCTTTTTTATCCTTAGTGTGTTTTCAAGGGGAGGAATATTATCAATGTATCAACTTTTATAATAATATGTGTTATTTCATATTTGGATGTTCATATGGCTCAAAAGAAAATAGTAGAACAATCACCTACCACTTTGTTTTGCTAAATTGCACAATTTGAGCCCAGTTTTTAACCATCTGTCCCTTTGAAAATGCGCGTGTGTTACATTTGTTGTTATGTTTTTATTGTTGGCTTTAAATTATGGGAATTGTCTCCTATCTCTCCTTCTCTGCTCTCACATGCCCCTGTCTGATTCAACCACTTTCATCCAGGCCACTTTTGTAAAATAAATGCCTAGTTTTCATGTGCACTTCCTGAAACATGTCCCTGTAAATGTTGGCAGTATCCTGCTGGTTTCCTGTCTCTGAAATGACAGGGCTGTAGGGACGACTTCACAAGAACTGAAACCAATCAGAAAATTCAAAAAGGACTTTTCTTGGAAAAATACATTTCTCTCATTGAGGGAATCATGATATCTGAAGGAACAGCACAGCATTCCCTCTGTGGTGGGAAGTCTACCAAATAACGCTCCTCTTTCCAGCTGTTTTCTTTGTGCTGTACTGCATCAAGAGGACAATGGACTGAAAACTGTCTCGACTACAGTTGTTCATACACAGGGGAGAGACTCTGATGAAGCTTTGCAGATAAACCTATGTGCCTACATGGCTCGTATACTTGTTTGAACACAATTTCACCAACATTCGACAAAAGATGACAAAAGAATTTGTGAATTTGTGAACCAGTGAGTGATTCTTTGGCGAGGCTTGTTCAAACGAAGGTGTGATGCATGACCGAGCTCTGCTTTCTGCTGATGCTAAAAGATGCCTAAATACTCTGAAGTTGACATTGGAAACTTCTGTTTTAAGTCCTTAAAGAAATAACCTTGGTGTTTTGAATTTTGTTCTGTTTTAATAAGCACTTGTCACATACCAAATGTTGGTACCTGAGTGTCGCAACTGGAGGAGAGCTGAAACTGCTTTGTTGTGATGTGACAAGCGCAAATAACAAGTTACAGATTCAAAATGCCGAGGTCAACCTATTGTCTAATACTGCATGCAATAACTAAGATGAACAACTGCTCATTTTGTACATACATTATTTTGGGTTGGTATACTTGGCACAGTATAAGCCTAATCTAGGATTTCACTAGTTAGTTTTGAATGATTAGGTTGACTAGTACAATCATGGACCTTTCTCTGTTAAAAATATTTTCGAAAAACATTTTTTTTCGATCATCTACTCTAGAATGTTTACTTTCAGTGCTTTGCTTTGGATTTTGTAGTCTCAGCAATTGAGGTAATTCTTTGGCAGCCATTTGTAACCGTTTGAATCCTTGTACTTTGTGTGCTAATTTTGTACACATTCTACTTCTTTTATTTCTGAGGTTAGGCTTAATTCTGTATCCGGGTATCCAGCCCACAGTCTTTTACAGTGTGCTCTTTCTTTACTGTTATTTTGTATCTAAAGAAACTGTGTCATTACAACTCTGTCCAGACACCAATGGATTGCTTGTTAACAATACTGACTCATACAATACGTACAGCAGACTAGTGTTTTTGAAATAGAATCTGTTTTAGAGTTCAACCAGTGTTTAGCCAGAGTGGCTTTTTGACACTTTGGTTGCAAAAAATATAAAATCACATCTCAAAAGAAAAGACATGCTCCTGCAAAGATAGCATTTTCGTAGTACGTGGGAGTTTTTTTGTTTGCTTGATAATATGTCAATCTTAAAATTAAGATATATTACATAGGACAAAGACTATTTTAAATGTTGAGCAACACTTAAACTTGCTTTGAGAGGCACTCCGTTAATATTGCACGTAAAGTTCTTTGAATGTTGCCTTTTTTTGTTGTGGAGGGGAAAATAGAAAACAACCCTGACATATTGATGTCATTGGGGTCATCTCAGATTTGTCTTGAAACCAGAGTAAGTCTAATGAAAGACTTGTCTGCTGCCTTATGGGAAATGTAGGATTCCAGTGATTTTGGACCTTGTTGTATCTCAGTGTCTGCTGCCCAATTTTGAACCATTCTTTTTAAAACCAGTGTCTCTCAAGTAGCTGAACTTTATGGAAAAAATGTCCCTATAATGACCTGATGTTTTGTAACAATACTGTAACATAATGACAGTTATCCTGATATGAGGTTAATGAGAAGAGTATTGTAATAGTATTAGATCAGGAAATTAGGTTTTCAAATATTTCCCTCAGTTCTGTTGATGTGTCTCTTCTCTGAGTTGTGATTTTATATCCTCCTCTCTTCCTGTATCCCAGTATTCCTGTGCAGTAGAGCTTATATTGTGATCTGAGTAGTTTACCTGCTGTCCTATTATACTCATATGTCATATCTGTATGCTTCGCTATACTTCTGCTTAGTCCTCACTCGTTTTCTGTATTTAGACAAGTAGTTGGTTGAATGTTTCTTATGCAATCAGAGATTCAAATGTTTTCACTATATAGCAGCTAGCTTTTTGGTTAAAAAAAATGCATCCTGTCAGAATTGTAATACACTGTACGTATGAATAGTTTTTTTTTATTCATTTACTGTGGACTTTCCACCTTCTCTTTTTTTAATCTAAGTTTATCTGCTGACAGTTTTTACCCCAATTTATTTGCTTCCAATGGGCTTGATTTGATTCTCTTTGTTCCTGCTTCAATACAGTGTACATCTCCAGACCTGTTCAGAGAGTGATGACAGTGATCTCTCCGCTCCTGTATTAAGTAACAGTTGTTTCCATAGACACAGATACTGTAGGAAGAACCCAAAGGTCTAACTCCATGCTCTGCTTTAATAAATGGGTGTGTTAATTTAAAGACAACTGATATTTATTGTGCCTTTTTCAAGTGATTACACCCCTGATTTGAACTGATATTGAGTCTTTTTGTACCAGGTTTTCTAAATAAGCTGTAGTTTGAGTCGTGTAAAATCCCACTATGTACTGGTTCATCTTAACCAGTACACCTGATGGATGACTGGAGGAGGAGATTCTGGGATTGATGTACTTGAGGGGGGACTTTTTGCAGATAATTGTTCTGTCTACAACCTTCATGAACAAGCTCTGCAACCACACCGTTCAACATGGGGTTTTTCTGTGTCTATGGAAGGGACTTTCCCATCTACACTCTGCCCATGTGTCTGAAACTTGTTCTGTCAGAAACTTTGATTAGACGTGATGTGCGATCGCCTCTGCAGGTTTGCTCCAGAGACCTAAGCAGACTTTGTGGCTTCCCTGCAGTCATCAACTTGAAGCGACCGCCTGTGAGGCAAAACAGTTTGTGCAATTTTAATTTAATATCCTGGCGGTAATTGGGGCGCTGGTTTGATTTTTAGCTTGATTTAAAAAAAAAAAAAAAAGATTTATATTTTATACTTGTTTGAGGACAAACCCCAATAAATTGTGATCAAAAGATGTGCACTTGTGAGCACTATTTTGCATTTTTTGCTTTAAATGTGATGTGAGGCAGTAAGATTCAGAGCAGAAAGAACTGCATAGAGTCCTGTTCAAATCCTGTGAGTAAGTCATCATTTGGTACCTTTTCTATGATGTTGCAAAGAATCTCATCAAAACCTCAGAGATTAATTTATCATCACTGAGTTATTAGTATTAATGGTGTTTTTAATAAACCGTCAGTGATGCAGTGTCTGTTTTTTTTGTCAATAAGGGGAACAAGTTTACATTCAATTAATTTGAAGAAGTCATGCTGAATCTTTTATTTATCTTAGATGTATGATACAAATTTGTGCAACTTAACAGAAATTCAATGCTCGCACACAAAATCAAATGTAAGACAGGGCTGCAAAATGAGAAGAGTGGATGGAATAATGAAAGCCGCACAATACAAATTAGTTGTTTATGAAGAGAACTTGGTATGTACTAGAGGATGAGTATTTTGTGTTTAGTGTAGTATTACCAAGCAATCATCAGATGTTGCCAGTAACTTTCATTTAACTGAAATAAATAAAAAAGCAGATTTCTAATATAATCGTCAGCTCATGCTTTCGTTTGGACGTGTGACAGTGAGGGACTTCTCTGATATGAAGTGATGGGTTCAGGCCAAGTGAGTTCCTCTCTCACCCGGGTTTAAACATTGACTACAACAAAACAGAGTTTTAATCACAGCTTTTGTGTACTCTCTGTGTTGAGTCATATATGCAGTAAGGAAAAAAATATTACAAGAAACATAAACTGCAATTTATGGTGATTCAGCATGAAATTTTAAAATGTCACAAAGTGATTCAAGCACATTAAGGATTTGTCTTTTCTATTCTCTCTTTACTATACTTGGCATTTTAACAGTTGATTATATAAACTCTGATAAATTCTGAAATATTTGAGATGTGTACAGTAATTACAAAAATTAAATGCTATTTCATGTTAATTTGATTTCCTCTGACTAAATTTGTGTTCTATACATACGCTGATATAAAAAAACTTCTACAGGAAATACGTGTATGAAAGTTCTGTTATGGTCCACGTGTCAGTGTGTATTATGGGTTGGGGGTAGACAGTGTTTGCAGTCTTCGTTCTTGGGTATGTCAGTGTCCAATCAAATGTAAGTTAAGGAGATATTTATATGTGATCTGTTGCTGATTGAGCTGCATATTTTCCTGTCGGAACCTTCAGCCCGGAACTATTGTCAGTGGACATTGTGTCAGTCATACCGTTTACAGTGATGGACAGCGTACCCACGAGTGTGTAAACTTCACTTGTATCCTCTGAAGTTCGGGTCCTAGACATATACTGTCTAGAAAAAGGCACTGGAGTGTTCTCCAGGTCCGTATGGAGCTTTTCGGGAGCACGTTTGACGACTCAGTGTTTGCGGAGGCGAGAGGCCGAGTGTGTGTGTCTCCTTCTTCATACAACGCTAAACTGTGTGAACCAGAGGTGAGTGCGTCCGACTCTAACCAACCAAACCAGGCAGGTTAACGCTGGTTAGTCCTGAAGTCAGGACTCAGCACTGTCAGGAAGATTCAATGACGAGTGGACAATATAAACAGGTGTAAATAAACTGTGATGGTAGCCTGTCAACAATAGCCTTCCAATCAATGCTAGCAAACATTCGACTGCTTACGTACCTGCTTCCACTAACCTGTTAACGTTAGCCTACCAACGTTAGCCTGTCAATACTAGCCTGATAATTATTACTTGCTAACATTGGACTGCTGAAGTACCTGCTATCGCTAGCCTGCCAACATTAGCTTGCTAATCATTGCCAGCTAATACAAGACTGCTGAAGTACCTGCTATCATTAGATTGACAACGTTAGCCACCGCTACATCAATAAGGCGACCTCCCATCAGAATAATTCTTTGAATATTTGTAAAGGTTTCGTAAAGAACGATGTGGTTTCTTTACGACAAACTTAAAATAATAATCAAATGTAACAAAAATGATATAATATCAATATCACTTTTTTGTTTTATTGAATACTGTTCTGTATAATTTGTACCAGATTTGTACCAAATACTTTATATATTCAGCAGTTTTCCATAAATGAGTTAAGATATTGTCAGGCTGTAAAATCGAGAGAACATGCAAGCTAGCTGTTAAACATTAAAGCTGGATCAAAGTGTATTTCTCCATGCTGCTCTATATGTATGTGTGATCATGTTAACTTGGTCCTAGTGTGTCTTATTTGTTGAGTAAGTATTGTGTTTGTTCTTTGGTTCAGTGACACTTTCTCATGCTGCATGTGTGGCTTAGTTTATTGTACAATGTGTAAAAGTCCAGAGCATTCTCCACCAGTCAATGATAAGTGCCCCCTAATTACTCAAGTGTTTTTATATTATTTTCCTTTGTCTTGCTCCTCTGCAGTGGTTTTGTGACAGCGCTGCTCTCGATACAGACGATGCCCTGGAAAAACAGAAAGTTTACAAGTTCAGAGGTGACTTGGCAGTGAGACAGGAGAACTATCAGGTTGGTGTTTGGTTAATCAATCATATCGAACCTCAGACCAATGCAAATCTCCTGTTTCACACAGAATATCTAAAAAGTTAGTGGCCAGAAAATCTGAGGATTTGAATTTATTCTCCTTAAGCATTCTGAGTTTATTTACATCAAAACTGTTGTCATGAACCAGTATTGAAGCATTTACATGATGCTGCTTCTTTCTGAAAACTAAATAGTGACAATTTTTAAATCATAATCAATAGGATGTCAGTGGTACAACTTCTGCCGTGTATCCATAAGAGCACTGAAGGTTTTCATCACTTTTTAATTAAGGTTATGATAGTACAGAAAACTATCTGAAGACCTGAAATAAGATCAAACCAGATTAAGTTGTTGGAATAGTAAACATTTTTGTAAACTGCTATATTTTTACAAAACACTGCTATGTAACCATGATGTGTGATTATGCACACATACACACGCAATGATCAGATATTAACTAAATTAATTTTTCTGTGATTTCACAGTAACGGTACCAAAAAAGCTGCTTGGAACAAATGAAGTTGTTGACTGGACTCATAGTCGCTGCCACATGATAACCTTTTCTCTTGATTCAGTTCAGACAAGTGTTCCATTGTCCACTTTGACGTGTAGTGTGTTGTTGTGTTTCTGTTCTCATGGTGTGGTGGGTATAGAAAGCCCTGGAAGCATACAGCTGCTGCCTCGAGTGTCTCGCTGACAACAACTTGACCATCAGAAGAGATGTCATGGAGGGAATGGCCCGATGCTGCACCACACTGGGACAGAGAGACAAGGCTCTGCACTTGGCTGACTTACTGGTAAGTCACCTGTGAGATTTTCTTGTGAAGAGTTATCCATGTAGCACAGTGTGGGTCTGTAACCTGCTGTGTTTGTGAATTCAATCAAGCAGCACCACATTGCAGACTCATCTGTCCCCTAAATATAGTTTTCGTTATTTTTAATTAAGATCCTTAAATTATAAAATGAGAAATCACTTAAAATATAAAAATTAAAAAAAACTTATTTTGCAATGTTAAAGAAAAGCAATGTAATCAGCCCCCTGATCTGTATCTGCCACAAAATGTAAGGGTTCTTCCCTGATCCATCACATCCATCCACCCAGTTTCATAGAAATCTGCTCTGTAGTTTTAACTCAATCCTGCAAAATATAAAATATCAAACGAAAAAACATAGGCAGTGGTACTTATACATTTAAGACAAATCCTACACAAAATTCCTAGTTATTAAAAAAACCTATTTTTTTCAAGCAGCCAGTTACTTTTCACGTTAATCATTTGTTTTTTCCGCAACAATATCATGCAAGTAAACTCATCAAATCTCAAAGCTCCTTAACACAGCCTTTATTTCTCAATGACTTTAGCTTTATGAGCCAATAACGTTTGTGCTTTAATGTGTGTCCGGAAGCTCCAACATTAGTCTGCCTTCAAACAGCTGGAACATCTTTAATAATTCAATATACCACATCTGTTTATTGTCAGCCCTCTGGTTTAAACTGTCCACCAGTGTCAGTGTTGCAGCCTTTGTCTTCAGAGGTGTTTCTTTCATGCAGAATGTGACATTATAATAACCCTAATACATCTAAAGTTGATCAGATGTTCTCTGAAGAAGTCAGGTGCATTTCAGTGTTTAATAAAATATCAGTAAGAAATGGGTCGAAAAGTTTGTAGTTGGTAGTAATTTTTACAACTTCTCTCTCCAGAGGAAAGAAGCCTCCAACACCAGTCACCTGACCAGCCTCCTGCTGCTGAAGGTCAGCATCATTCAGAACACACACATACACACACCTGTAAATGTAATAACAAAGTTATGTAATAGACATTACATCTTTTATTACAGGTCAGCATCTACCAGCATTTTGGAGCCATGGAATCAAAGATGTCATGTCTCCAGCAGCTGTGCAGCCTGCTGCCCTTTAACCCCTGGAACTGGCTCAACCTGGGTCAGATGTGTCTGCAGCTGCTGGAGAACAGACCCACAAGTATGTTGGACTTCATCTCATTGAATACCCATATCATTTCTTAAGTCAGTTATGCAGTAGTTTTTTTTTTTTTTGCTATATATAAATAAACAATCTTTTTCTGTTGTCTATACACTTACATATGGGTAATGTTATTTACCTTCACTAGGTTTATGTTCCTCTGAGAGGTGTGAATCAGTAGAGGAGAAGAAAGATGGAGAGACTGAGGAGATACAGGAGGAGGCAGCAGAGATGGATGAGGACAGACTCCGACTCAAAGCTTGCACTTGTTTCGTCAGGACGAGGTACACTGTTTACTGTTTACACACTGTACGCCACATACACACAAAATATCAACCATTCTAAAAAAGAAGTAGGAACAAATACCACTAGAAACATATTGTAATAGTTGAAAATCATCATGTTTTGTGTAATTCAATAAACATTCATTTATTTACGAGGGATTCTGGAATTGAGGATATTTCTTCAACTTTTGATCAGTTGTCCCTTACACTCATGAAAATGCAGGACCCGAGATCTGTCCAACTATCGCAGGGCGGATGATACCAGGTCTGAACAGGGCCTTAATGTCTCCCTGCTTGTTTTATCTCCCTCAGACTCGTGTTGAGAATCCTCCGGCAGCAGCAGTCCTCCTTTGTGTTGCAGCGCAGTGAACGTGTCCTACAGACGACAGATGACGCTCTGCAGCGGCTAAATCCTAAAGAATCAACACTGCAGACTCTCACTGAGGTGAGCACGCAATACGAACACACACCGTGTCAAGACCTGATATATATGAAGTTAATGTCAGTCTAGTTGAAAGGTCACTGACTTAAAGACAGCAGACAGTTTTACAGAATTCAGTGTCTTTCTTTGATTTCCCAGGTGATGTCAGAGGACCTGATCCCAGACAAGATGAGGGAGGACTACCAGGATGGAGAGAGTCTGGCCAGTGTATGTGTGCAGAGCTTCAGAGAGCGCTGGTGGGACAAGATCTTACTGACTGGTGTGTTAGAGACTCACGAAAGTCTGAGTCAGACAGAGACGGACACTGGCTCCTGATGTTGAATGTTTACAGACGGGACTGAAGACCACACTGAAGACGGCTCAGCCGCTGATAGATCCCATCAAAGAGTATCAGACACAGACTGAATGAACTGAAAGTCAGATCCTGGGCCTCATGATCACTTAATGTCTGTAAATCACTACTCAAGCTCAAACGTTTACTTTTGGTCATTTATAATGTAAATAAAGACGGACACATCTCCACTTCCAGATTCAAACGCTGCCATCTTGTGCATTTGGAGCCAGAGTCTGCGCAGTAGTGATCAGCGGATGAAGTTCTGTATCCAGGTCCCATTGATAAACATGCTCGACCAATCACGTGTCAGTTTCCCCACATTTATATGACATAAAATCAGTATTCAAATCAAACTCTCTGGAAACATGTACATACATCAGTGTTATAACCTAAAAATACAGAAACTACCTTTTGAGAAAAATTAATTTGATGTTTTCATTAAATATGAATTTAGCTCCATAACCCATCTGCTAACATGGTGGAGAAGTGTTTTCCATCCTCTTTGTACTGTGTGAGATGTTATGACAGTGATTGTGTTCAGCATTGAAGTAAGAAACAATGTCAGACATTTAAGCGGTTGAATGTCTAAATCGTTCATCAAACATTAAAATTGTTGATGTTTATTTTGTTATTGTTTTTGTAGCTGAAATATTAAAACTATTATTAAAACACAAACGTTTATGTTACATGTCTCATCTCAGGACTTGACTGGAGTTCGTCCCATTCAGGTTTTTTGACAACACTAAGCTGCCTGAGCAGCTGACCAACTAACTGAAAACCCATTTGAGGAGAGTTGAGGAGTAAAACACAAACACTTTGAATATTCTATTAAATCTCCTTTAATGAGAAAGTGCAAACATGATCAGTGTCTCCACACAGCATGATGCAAAAACACAGGAAGAACACCTGGAGAAGTATTTAAACCTGATCCAGAGTCAGTGAAAGACTCTCGGTCAGAGCCACGTCTCATACAATCAGTGTCACCGACTGGTCTTACTATCACCACCACAGCTGGAAGCAATGCCAAGGTTCATGAGTCTAACACTCCACATGCTACAGACCCCACACACAGACAGCAAAGAACTGTATGTTATCAGTCAACTCGAGGACTTTTCTTTCTTCTCTTCCTTTCTTTCAAACAACACAATGGAACCACTCACCCAACCTCAAACTGAAGATGGAACTGATAATCATAGACACTGTCTCCTCCTACATCACAGCAAAAACA
The DNA here is from genome assembly GCF_963576545.1 of Limanda limanda. Lineage (NCBI taxonomy): Eukaryota > Metazoa > Chordata > Actinopteri > Pleuronectiformes > Pleuronectidae > Limanda > Limanda limanda. The sequence goes on from NC_083646.1 coordinate 23,875,384, forward strand.
GGCAAAGACAGGCCTTCAGTTCCCTTTGACTCATTCAAGAGGACACACCTCTGGATTCCAAACCACGTCTCCTTTCTCTGAGCCTGGAGACTCTTTGGGTGGGTGCACCAAAGCAGACATCAATAGCCATGGGAACTGGGCTCCAGATGCACCGGGCTCTACTCCCATGCAGATACAGGGGCCAAGATGAATCTACAGCCCCACACTGCCCACAAGATGAATCTACAGCCCCACACTGCCCACATCCAGGCTGGTGGCTCGAGCTCCACTGCCAGACACAGCTCCTTCGACACCACCTACGGGACGGGACAGAAGACGTTGGGACAGCCAGGCTGGAGGCCAGCTCCTTCAAACATGAATACTTCACTGAGAAGAAGCAAGAGCTTTACTGAGGGACTCACTGCATGTAAAGGAGTTGGACTAAATCCAACAGGACCAAGAGCTGACAGAAATCCACTGACTGTGGAGGTATTAAACATACACACACACACTATACAGATTTACTTTTAACTAAACTGTATCAGGATCAATAATTTTAGAGCAACAAAACAAAAATGAGGCATTAGAGTAGTCTCTGATTAGACATGAAAAATATTCTTTATCCATCTGTCCATTTCTCCATTTCTCCATCTGTCCGTCGATCTGTATATCTATCTATCTATCTATCTATCTATCTATCTATCTATCTATCTATCTATCTATCTATCTATCTATCTATCTATCTATCTATCTATCTATCTATCTATCTATCTATCTATCTATCTATCTATCTATCTCTCAATCATTCAATCAATCAATCAATCAATCAATCAATCAATCAATCAATCAACCAACCAACCAACCTATCTATCTATCTATCTATCTATCTATCTATCTATCTATCTATCTATCTATCTATCTATCTATCTATCTATCTATCTATCTATCTATCTATCTATCTATCTATCTATCTATCTATCTATCTATCTATCTATCTATCTATCTATCTATCTATCTATCTATCTACACCACTGCAAATGAACAAATACTTATCAGTCTACCTAAAAGCCAACAAGCTTATCGTTAGTGATGAATCATAATTAATACTTCAGACATGTACATGGTCAGATGTGATGTTTCTCAATGAGCATCAGTCATTTTTATAGTAAAAAAACTCTTCTTCAGGACTCAATGTGACAGAAAAGAACATTCACTATTTCAAAGTGACAGCCAAGCCAACACAGTATGTAAACTGATGTGTTGACAAACATTCTCTTGTTGTTCTCACCTTCCTTCCTGCCACATCTCCCGTGGTGTCAGCCAGTCCCTGCTCCTCTGCCAGTGTATGCGTGTGAAGCTGTGCCAGCCTCTCGCTCTCCCTCTCCTGCTCAGCGTCGCCCTGCCAGTCTGACTCCAGGCCCAGCTGGCACGCCGCCGCCGGGGTTTCCTCCAGGGTCTGCGTGCGAAGAGACAGTTCATGGATCCAAGAGGAGGAGATCATAGATACCTGGGACAAATTCCAAAGTTTGCATGATCGTGGAGCTTTGATCGTTTCTTGTAAAGCCTGATGTACGAGTGCATCAAGATCAAGTATGTTTCAAATTTATTACAGATGGTCCATATTGGAATGTGGCAAGGATCTGCATGTTTGACTGTGTGTGATACAGAAGATCTGTGAGACTCTTCTCCTCTGTCGGCCTTCCTCCTCTTCCTCCTCCTCCACGTCATGTCCCATGAGGGAAATGGTCATGAAAAGAAAAAGATGTTAATAGAACACAACACTGTAACAGTTTCAGACAAATCACCACAATAATCTGGCGTCAATTACATTAATGTAACAGCTGCAATTGGTCAAAACCTGAAAAAGCTGATCTGTTACCGCTGTTACACAAGTTCATTCACTCTATATCGAGCAACGACACAGTGATAACTGATTACATTCTATGGTATTACATTTGAAAATAGCTTTCTAGATTAATAAGAAGCAATATTGAGAAACAAAAGCAAATACAAGCCAAAAACAGGAGGTTGTGGGGGTTAAATACGAAGAATTGGTCACCTGTTCATCTGGGCTCCACTGACGGGTGGTAGGAGAAAAGTCCTGGTGAGCCAGAACGTTCTCTGATGTTCAGGAAGTTCAGAGACTCAAACCAGTGCCGGCACCAATTCACTACAAAAGTTATTGTTATTTTAAAATTCCAACGTTGCCAACCTCTGCAGAGAAAATCATGGCTGTAAAATATAATCCAAGTGATTAACAAACACTTAAAACACTAAATGATGTTGGAATCTTTCAGCAAAGTCAATCACCTGATTTGTCAATGACAGATGTTGCCATGGTGATGGGTGTGAAAGGTCACATGGAGGAGGCAGTGAAGCAGCTGGGGCAGCACACAGAGGAGGAACAGCTCACACTGAAGAGGAGAAGGACACCCACACTGAGCTGGAACTCAACTCAAAGCTCAGTGAATCGCGGTCGCTCTCTGGTGGTTTACACTGAAAAAAATGGCAGAAATGCTGCAGCAGCTTTTCTCAGGATCAAACTCTCAGTGACTCAAGTCCAACTCTGCTGCATTTTTCAACCACAAGGGGCAGGACAGTTTCTCCAAGGATCAAAACTGTAACTGCTACAGCACAACAACAGTTATATGATTACTTAAGCCATGCAATCATGAGACACAACAAATGTGACATTGAACCACATAAGAGTTGAGATTTGATTTACATTTATTTTCTCCGTCTTGAAAGTACACTGTATATGTTTCAGATTTAATAAAGATTCCATCAAACTACACAATCTAGATCGGACTCAACACAAGAAAGAAACCCACAATTTTTTAATTAGCCAGAATCTAGTTCCCCAAAAGGGCGATTCCGTGTCAAATCATCAGATTTTAGGGCAAAACCATCACAGATCTTAATGAAAGGAGATGTGTGTTCGTAACATTGGTCACATGAGAAACTGACGGAGCTCAAATTGCCTGTGTTTAGGATCTCAATAAAAGGAGATATTTGTGTTATTATAGGTCTCAAATAAATCCTTACATGATAACTCCTTGTGAGCTGTTTTTTGTTGTTTGTTACACAATGTACTGTTCTGCAGCTGCTGTAGCACTTTGGTCCAAGAAACAATAAAGTATTTGATTTGATTTTAAATGGTTCTCAGGTCTATTGTTGTTCATCGATGTTCATCTTTACAGCATTCTCGATATAAAAATAAATTCATTATGAGTGATAATAACAGTTCAAATTGAATTTAAAAATAAAGCCAAACATCAAAACTAGTCAGATCTTATAATACCATGAAGAACTCCAGAGAGTTTGGCCTTTGATGGTCATTAGTGATCAGAGCATGGTCAGGCACATGCAACAGTATTTTAGGTTTACTCTTACAACCACAATGAAATTTAAAAAAAAAACAATTCACATATTCTCTAAGATGATAACAAAATGAGTTGTGGTGTAAAGAAGATATTGAAATAGGTACAAACTAATGAATCTGAATCATTGGGATAGTTCTAGAATGATCTTGTGTTGTTAAGCTTTTGAATTTGTTTAATGATAACTTCAAATCTCTTTATTCAAAAGGGACGTTTCATGAAAGTGGATGACAACTTATTATATAATTGTATTTAAATCCACTCCTTTCTGTCTAATGGATGCAGCTGTAATTCGAACCCTCCTCCTCAGGTGGCTGCAGCAGGAAGCTGGGCTTCTGTCGTGTTAGTCACGCCCCCTTTCTGCTGCTGGCTGCCTCTGGATGGTCAAGTGCGATCTGGTGCAAATTTCACAGGAAGTGCTGGTATAGTGCAAAACACTGGCAATTGATTCTGGTGTTAGATGCTGAGCATACATCCGGTTCTGGCGTTTTTCTATCAAAATAAAAGCGTGATATGAACGAGTCTCAAAGCCCAGAATTTGGTAAAAATTATGGAAGAAGACAGTGGTTGTGAGCATTTATAGCAAAGATAATGAGAATAATAAGATCATTCTCTCTCTCTGAGTGACAGAGAAAAACTGATTGCATGCTTTTATTTTGAGGCTTGAACAATGTCTGGTCCACCCAAACACCTGGGCCGCAGCACACTGAGGTCGCATCACTCCTGAGCTCATGACCTCACATTGGCAGCCTGCCCGTATCTGTGCTGATTTTAAGATGCTGTCACTGGTTTTTAAAGCACTTCATGGTCTTGCACCAGCAGACGTGTCACACATCCTGAGTGTATGAACAAGGACGGCTCCTCTGGTGCTCTGTTATGAGTCTGTTGCTTTTTCAAAAACTAAAACTTTTGGTGTGGCAGCTTTTAGCTTTTATGCTTGAGGCCCGAAACTCTCTACCTGAGGACCTGAGAGCAGCAAGAAGTGTTGACATCTTTCAACCAAGTATTAAAACTCTTTGGCCTGGCTTCAAATATATATATTCAGATCTATCTGTAATAATATAATGTTTATATCCCATAAAGAGTTTATGTTTTTAAAATCTTTTTTATGCTATCTCATTGTCAGCATTGTTAATTGTTCTGTCTTATTCTTGGCTCATCAGTCGATTGTGAAACATTTTGAGCTGCACTAACCTGTATGAAAGGTGCAATACAAATAAAGTTTGTTTAATTGATTTATTGAATTCCCACTGTCAACTTATATTAATAAGCCCTATTATCATCCTGTGAGTTATAACAAACAAAGTAAAGAGAAAAACATACATTAAAATATTCTCTAGATGCACCACTCTTCTGTACTGTTTACCGATTATCTTAACATAGGTCTATACTCTGAGTATACCAAGGAATTATCTTTTCTTTTTAAATTCTATTTCTTGTTCCATTCCCCTCTGCTTTCTGGGATTTGTCTGTTTTGCATCGATCGGCCTTTGTGTAGAAGCCGTATTCTTTTTGCACTGACGGTGTTTTACTTTGAAAAGCTGCGGCGGATACGTGTGCCTGTCATCCAGAAGCTTCCCCCTGTGTACAGCTAGCTGCCTATGATTAGCCACGTCATGTAAAGTTAGCAGTGGAGCCGTAGTGATATATCTGGCAGCCTGGCTCGTAGTGTGATTTGGGGGAGGACACTGATTCATTGACGGAGAGGGGGCGCTTGTTTCGGGGTTAGAGGTCGGCAGTAACCCGTCGGGAAGATGTCAGACCTCGGGGACTGGTTCAAAAGCATCCCGCTGATCACCAGGTCCTGGTTCGCTGCTTCCATCGCTGTGCCCCTCATCGGGAAGCTGGGGCTGGTGGACTTCAGACACCTGGTGCTGATGCCGGAGTACGTCTTCAGGAAGTTCCATGTACGTTGTTGTTGTTCTGCTCTCTGCTGTGTTGGTCTGTCGGCGTGAACTCGCTGCTTGTTGTGTGTTGGAGGAGCTAGCTTAGTTAGCAGATGGCTAACGGGGCTCAGTGAGCAGGCCCCGAGGTGTGTGACAGCCAATCACAGGCCGAGACGTAGTAGGTAAGCACTTCCGGTTGCTGTCAAAATGCTACTAAATTTAGCAACAGCGAGATAAAAGTGGAAATATAACGCGGTGGTCGATCCACCAGAGAACCGAGCAGACATGTTGTAATTCACACGAGTATCTTTAATTAAACAAGTTGCTCACAGACTCATTATTAAACGACGTCACCCTCCATTACTCACTGAGAGGTTTAACAACGGAAGCTCAGCAGGACGGGAATATGTTTCCTGGAAATCTCAAAATGAACCCTGCAGGCTGGTTACTTGCAGTAGTGAAGAGTAACCAAGTACTGCACACATTGAAGTATGTGTACTTTACTTGACTACTTGTATTTTATTGTACTACCCATTAGTATATAAAGAAGTTTGTTAGCTTCACCCCCACGTAAGATTAATGCACATTAACAGTAATCTGTGTATATGTGTTTGATGCTATCTTTGATACTTGAGCTACATTGATCTGTTGATATAACATTTTTTTGTAATGTTGTTTAAGTCTTGTGTTGTAGCCTTCAAGTGATAGATAAAAACAAACAGAAAGCAGACCAGTGGCGTGTCTGAAGATTATGATATTTCAGTTAACAGGTACAGCTCATTGACTAAGAAATTAGAAGAGGCTGCACAGCAATGTACCACACACACACACATCAAATAAATTATCTGCTGGCTATTTTTCATCAATGATTTATTAGACTCAGATGAAGAAACCGTTCATAACATAGTAATGTGGACAAATCTCAGCAGGTCTAAAAAAATCAGCTTTGCCAAATAATGCATCCCCCTCCCAGGTCACTTTTTTAGACGCCAGGGGGTCAAACACTTTTCCCAACTAATATTTTGGGCTTTGACTCTTAATTGATCATTTTCATACATCAAACACTCATCTAGTCTGAGAAAAGATGGGAGGGAAATCCTGCTGCCAAAATTTATTTCTAGAGATGGATAAACAGAATTGCTTCTTTTAGACGTTTGACCCACTTGTATAAAGGTCAGGTCTATGATGCTGAAATAGCTGGACATGCATTACATGGCAGCAGATCTGCAGATTAAAGTCACACATTCAGCTCTTCAACCCTAAATAAAGACACTTAAATTAACAAGTGATAGAAAAAAAACGTGTTTCAGCTCAGGCTTTATATGATTGAGTTAGGCACTTTCATATTTTTAGAAATGTAATTATTTCCATGCAATTATATACTGTATACTGTGTATTACGGTAAGATTGTCTGTTTTTATACAGCACTTTTTTAGTCTTGATGACCAAGTGCTTTACAGTACAGTCCACATTCAGTGCATCTATGTGCAGCACTTTCTCTACCACACATTTATCGTACACTCAGCACAGCCAACAGATGCATTTTGGGCTTCAGTATCTTGCCCAAGGACACTTTGGCATGGGGATTGAGGTAGACTGGGATTTAACCGCCAACCTTCTGGTGAGTGTAAGGCCCAGTCTAACTCTATAACCTTTAATAGCTGATAAAAACTAGTCAGTATTTTGAGGGTTGCAGAGGGGGTTGGTTGCCCTCAGAGACAAACAACCATTCCCACTCACATTCACATCTATTCAGTCAGTCACAGAGAGAAACTCCACACAAGATCCCAGCCAACGACAGTGCTGAACACTGCACCTCTGTGCCCCCCCCCCCCCCCCCCCTTAAAAACACAGAAAATCATTAAATGTGCAGACGGTACATTTGGCATTTTTGCTTCATTAAATATCATCACGCACCAAAATTGATTCAGAGGATTTTTTTCTACTCTAATGAATCCACGAAAAAAAATCATAATTCATCATCATAATTTTCTTGTACTATTATTTATTTTGCTACACACTTCACACCACTTCAGTTAAGTTTGAACTGTTTTATAAAATTTCACTTGAGAAACACTGATTTATCACAGAAGATGCTTCATCCTGCCATCACCTCATGAATGCCGCACTGATTCGACTTCTGTCCCCATCAAACAAACCCTGTGAATCCAGTTGTGCTGTGACGGCTCTGCAGAGGAACGCTAGCTGTCTGATGTTTGAGAGCTCCGACGTTTTCCTTTGGAATCCAACAGAGACACGAGGCTGGATCTGCGCACATGCACACAGCCATGTTGATATCTTACTACATTTCTGTCAGATGAACGTCTCTTCTGTTTTTTCCAGCTCTGGAGGCCAGTGACAGCCACTCTGTATTTCCCGGTTACCCCTAACACCGGTTTCCTGTACATGGTCAACCTATATTTCCTCTACCACTACTCCAGTCGGCTAGAGACGGGTGAGACTGCTAATGTTTTTCTTTAAACACACACAGTCACATTAAATGCTCTCACGCTGATCTTTTCTTGTTGTGGTTTTGCAGGAGGATTTGATGCCAGACCTGCAGACTATGTCTTCATGCTCCTCTTCAACTGGATCTGCATTGTTGTATCCTTCTGAGCGGCATCACTGAATACCAGAAACCTTCAGTTTCAATGATGAATGATCTACCTACAGTAAATTATTCCTTCAACAGCTAAGGCTAAATCCCTGTTAGCCTGTTTCCCCTCTACCACACCCTGCTGCTTCCTTTCCCCTCTGTATCTCTAGTTTCTGTCTTTTCTGAACCTCTCCCTCCCTCCCTCCCTCCCTCCCTCCCTCCCTGCAGCACTGTGCCATGTCAGGGAGGCTCTGTGGCAGTGGCCCAGTGTCAGTCTGCCCCTGCAGAGCAGAGAAACCTAATCTAGGTCACATGCAGCACCAGCAGTGCAGCCCGGCCCACATTTCAACACTGTTTTGTCAGGAGTTCAGCTCTGGCACTCTGGACATTTCTTGACCTGAGGCAAACCTCAGCTGTCCCAAAAGTTGGGTTTTTCTCACCTCAGGCTAATTGTGGACATGGGTGAAAAAAGGAAGTGTGTGAGGTGTGGAAGGTGTGGGAGGGTTTTTCGGGGTCTAATTTGCCAAGGTCAGATGTCTTGCTCACAGGGCGAAGAGGCAGAAGAAGTGGGAGGTGAAAGTCGGCTTGTGTGGGGGATTTAAAGTGGCAACCTTCCAGTCACCAGCTGCTGTAATCTTAAGGCTCCAGCTGTGATTGTACTCAGCCACAAAGTTGCCGTCCTTGACTCTGTGTGTGTGTAGATAGTCGGGATGCTGATGAACATGCAGGTGAGACTCCTCTTGTTTTCTCTGTATTTTTATCAAAACATGAAATCATGGCCACTGTGCAGTATATTTATATATAAATATCAAATATAAACACCAAAGACCAACAGTCTGCTTTAATTCAATCAAGCTGCACCAACTTGTACACACTCATGGACATCAGTTCCAAAAATGTGCCAGATTTTTCTTCTTCGAATTTAGACGATCCAATTTTATATTAAATTTCTGCAAATAGATGATTTTTAATTGTTTTCCATCGTGACACTGTTATGCTTTTGGCCTCGTGATGAACAGACTTCAGTCCAGTAACAATAGGTTGAGGCAAAATATATTTAAAGCCTATGTACAGCTGTGTTTCTGATGCTTTCCTTTGGCTGCTTGTGTTTCAGCTCCTCATGATCCCACTGATCATGTCCGTGTTGTACGTCTGGGCTCAGTTCAATAAAGACACCATCGTCTCCTTCTGGTTCGGAACACGCTTCAAGGTACGTCATATCTTACCACCAACACTTGGCACATCACAAATGGTACTTTTTGTGTCTTGTCTTATTAAAGGTGGGTAATGTCATATATGATGTGAATTTGAAGGGTTTTTATTATTCAACATGCAGATAATTCTAATGAGATGCTCTGTATCTGTCTCAGGCACATTATCTACCGTGGGTCATCTTGGCCTTTAACTTCATCATTGGAGGCTCGTAAGTAATTATTTTCGATAAGTAGGATCAAAGTCGCATTTGAATGGTTTCAATTTGAACACACTGTAGTATAAGGGCTCTTTCTCAACTTACTTGTTTGGTCCGGACCTTCAGAATGTTCAGTTTAGTTCGAACCAATGTAAAGAATGTGAAAGGTTCTTCAGACCAGGGTCCAGCCCAACGGACCAAGTTTGAGTCTTAACATAGACTAAAAAGAGTTGGTCTCTGTCCGGATTAAACTGCAGTGTGAAAACACTTTGTTGCATATTTTCGGACTTTTGGACCCATAGGAAATTGAGACAGCACGAAACAAGAATAGAAGAAGAAAAACGAGTGAAAGCAGCTCGGAGGATTTCTTGCAGTCTTTGCGTCTGACCATATCATTTTTTCAAAGATGAGGAAGCATTCTAGCGTGTCGAGTACTAGTAGTGATAAAATGATGATATTGTAGTGGCAATGAAATTGACAAAATTAACTAGTTCATACATTTTCTCCTGCTACTACCTGCTGAATTGACAACACGCCGACTGCTTTAGTAGAAAATAACCTGAAAATGAGCCTTTATATGTTTTAAGACGTATAACCGTATGTGTACATTTGACACCAGCACATTGTAACTGAGAAAAATCTGCACAACTTTCCTGTTACTCCACAGTTTTGTGAATGAACTGACTGGGAACCTGGTGGGTCACCTCTACTTCTTCCTCATGTTCAAATACCCCATGGACCTGGGCGGACGCTCCTTCCTCTCCACACCAGAGTTCTTGTGAGTTCATTTTTTTTTTTTTCATCCTGGGCTTTTTTTGGAAGTTTTAGCCTCCTGTCCTTTTAGTTTTAACAATCGACTCTCCGATTGACTCATCCTCATGACTCATCCGGCCTGTCAAGAATAGTCAGTTGGAAATGGAAGCTGATATCAATCCGGCTGATAACACTTTCAGATTTTGGCCAGTTGTCACAAAATGAACAAAAAAAAGATGTTTGTAGACTGAAACTGGATTGCTTTGTGGAGCCGTAATTCCAATCGAATTCCAATCTTTTCATCAAATATGATCTTTTTAATCTCAATTTCAACTGTTCTAATGTCAAATGTTGTGTAATTTTATAGTTTAGAAAACACATTTTCATCTCATCCCTGTGCACATCTCTCTCCTCCTGCCAGGTATCGCTTTTTCCCCAACAGAAGGGGAGGGGTGTCGGGCTTCGGAGCCCCCCCCAGCAGGAGACCAGTTGCCCAGGAGCCGGCGGCAGGAGGTCGGGGGGGACGTTACAACTGGGGCGAAGGCTTCCGCCTGGGGGACGACTGAGAGGAGGCCACACCCTCCTCCTCCTTAGCTCCCAACGACAAACAGCCGTGCAGCTGATGATTGAGGTTAAAATGTTTGCCTCTTCACATTCTTCTCTGTTTGAGGGAATGAAAAAAAATGGAATTTGAAGAAGCATGCATTTTAACTGAAAGAGCAGCACGTAGCAGGACCCGGACTCTGGCTGAAGGCTCAGTTCACCATGAAAGCCAATAATACACTTCTGCGGTAGAGGCCAAGCAGATAGAAGAGAACATGAATAAATAGTTTGTTTTTGTAATTTGATGATTCTTGATCTCCCCTCCCCTTATTCTTCTGCCTTTCTTTATTTCACCTCTTCTCCACACACTGCCACTGCACTGTCGAGATGAGATGCTGCAGCTGCACACCAGCACGCTGCTGATTTTGATTCATGTGTTCCTGTCCTCCGTCTCTCTCTATGTTGCCATATCAGATTACAGTGTAATTACCAACGCACAGGGGCCGCACTCCCTGTCGTCCCCCCACAGAACATAAAGCTACAGAGATGAGTACTGTTTCCAGGTCTGAATGTACATGGGTGTAAAATGTTTGTTGAATCCCCTGTGGCACAGACCTGATCTTTCTTCTGTCTTAAGGTGTCATGATCTGAACCAAAATGAGGTGAAAATGGGAGTTTGCTTTTTTTTGTAAATATAAAAGTTGTTCATTGAAAGGGCGATTGAGTCTGAGTGTATGAATATCGTATTTTCCCCCTTTCCAGCTCTGGGGTAAAGTTTCTCTCCAGAATCAGGAGGGGGGGGATTTCAGCTGATCATGTGCCTGTGTGGTAAAGCTGGGGCTGATACTAAAGTTTATTTTCATGATCAACTAATTATTTTTGTGATTCTTGTCCTATGAATTTCAGAAAATACAGTGAAAAAGATTTTGGTCTGACAACATTCTCAGAATATTCCTTTTATTGTGCCAAAAAAGTTCATTAGTGTTTCCAGTTCATTAACACTAGTTATTTTTCTGCTAATGCAGAGATGTAAAGTTAATGATTTCACCCGTCTTGTTTATTGACTGGTTTATGAGCAAGATTACACAAAAACTACTCACAGGATTACAATGAAACTTTGAAGAATGCATTATGGGTCAAGGAAGAAACATACATTTTGGTAACTGTTGGGCCTTGACAAAGTTTGGCACTCTGAGCGCTATTTTAGTGAAATATGAATTTGTAATTGCATTTCAAGTTAAGACAAAAATAACTGATAACTGGACGCTGTGGTGCTCGGGCTTAAAGTTGTTGTATACAACACTAACTTCTTTAACCAGTGGGTCTATGGCAGGAAGTGTTTTTTGTGTATCGGTTCCAATGACAGACCACAAGGTGTCCAGTGTGTAACACAAACACGTTTCCCATGGTCGACCTAAAGTCCTGGACAAGTGGAAAGATGGAGTAACTGCAGCTGCTTAATTGTGTTTAATAAAAAATGGGCTCAAACAAATGCGTCACTCCAAAGATGTCCCTGTCAACTTCAAACTTTCAAAATATGATAGAACTTTGAAAAAATTTGTAATGACCAAGTAAACTCAATTGGTCTCCCTCTAAACCCTGGTTCATGTTTCTCATTCTCATGCATACCATTAACACTGGAAGACAGAGGGGAGTTGTACAGTCAGTTGTGTGTTTATTGAGTTACAGCAGGCTGAGAAAATAAAAATGCAAAGGTTTTCATACAAGCCAACCAAATGTACATTATCCCAGAAACGTGTCCGAGCATAAAACTAAAGCAGCAGCAGCAGACATTCAGCCAGCAAACAGCCATTCAACTGCTGGTCTCACTATTCAAAAAGAGTTCAACTTAACCTTTTCCGACTCGCAGATTTCACACAGATTTGACCCATAAAAATCGAGGTCCCTTTAAAAATCATTTCTCAAAATATGTTTTTTTTCAAAAGAAAGCTGTTGAAGCACATGCAAGAGCAGTTGATGATGGCTTTGCTGAGATATTTACCAATTATTCCAAATCAAACCCAGCACTGTTTTTTGATCATTTCATCAATGTGAGAAGTTCACGAGGCTCCAACATGTTTGTCATGAACTGGAATCAGCCCTGAGTCCTGTGCTGCTGCTTGGAAAACAGGGACATACCTACAGCCAGGAAGCCTGGAGAGAAGACGAGAGGTGTGTTCACAGATCAGATGGATTCTGACTGCGTTCAAAGAAAGGAGCTTCGACTAGTTCATCATGTGTCAAACACTGTCACCAAAATGTTCTTGGCAAGTTCAGTGGAGAATATTTAGTTTAAAGAAAACAAGGTGAAATCATCACCAGGCTGTACTTTAAGAAACGTCATCGGTAAGAGAGCTGAAAAGGCAGCGTGGTGCGATCCTACAGACACTCTCTCCAAAATTATCTTTTTTATCATTTCTATTTCTCAAAAAGAAACATTCTGTGCTGTTACCTCAACGTGCCTCACGTACTGATGATAAAAACAGATGGTAAGGAAATGCAATACCAATAGTATGATGCACAATGCGTTCATCCATTCACTCGACCCTCCGCTGTCAGCCCATGTGGCGACTTGTGTTCTTCCTCTCGGCTGTTGCCATGTTTACATTTCTCAAAACACTGTTACTCCTCCAAACTTCCCCTCGAGCACACGCGAGTGATTCCCATCTTCACCTTATTCTATTAGGATGAGTCGAGGTGACGCTGCTGGAAAAAAGAAACCCTACAGTGTGAAATGAAGTGGCCATGAGAATATCTATCACTACAGCAGGGAAATGCAAGTGCCATCGAAGACTGCTCATAAAGAGTCGTGCGCAAGTTTGATTCCCAAGAAAATAGGACTGATTGACAGAGATTATCATACGCTCTGATCATTGTACGAGAGAACAAAAAAGAATTTCCAGGGCACCAATCAGACTTGTTTAAAAATGTAACAAAACTCGCCCTCGCAGTAAAACTGTACAAACCTTTTTCTTTGTAATACAGAAAAATATTTACAAGGCTGCTTCTGTTTGTTTTCGTTTATTTTGTCTTTTCTTTTAAGTGTTGTAGTTGTAAGAACAATGCATCAAGTCCAGCTTTGGCACTCCTCTTAGTGTCTGCACCTCACATCAGTGCTTCCAGCGGTAGCCCCCCCGACGTCCCCGGAGCTTTGTGATGACATCGCAGGCAGACAGCGGCGTCACTGGTTCAACGTTTGGTCATCCTCCAATGGTGGTCAGCGACTCACCTGGAACATAATCAGGCATCTTTTTTTAATACTGTTCCAGATATTAACATTTAAAGTATTTGCTTTAATGAACAAGAAAAAAAATGAAAACACGACTTGCCAAACTGACTGATTTTATATTTTTAAACAAACTAGAAATCTTTCCATGCTCTCCCTCTCCTCGGCCTCCCTGTGACAGCCAGCATGCATATGCGTGTGCCTGTCCACATGTGTGATGCTAATGACAGAGTGGACCAAGTATCATCCTGCTGTCCCAGCATGCCATCTCTCTGAAGGACCAGTCACACATAATTACACACTAATAACTTCCTGTGTAGCCGGAGGCTGCAGCTGTGGCATCTCAATGGAACAGTTCAACATTTCTGTTTCCATTTATGTAAGCCACCATCCGCCATCAATCCATTCTGTGTGGACACTTATTTCTGGTTGGGGCCACAGCGGCCTGGGACACATCCAGCTGCGACCAGATACCAAACTTTGGAAGATACACACAAGATATTTTTCTACCGATGTTTGCCGGATGGCCAGAAAACATCTGCAAATCAATACTTGAACTGAAGGTGTTGCCCCCTGTTATCAATATGATCTTTACATACTTTTGAGTGACAGGTACACACACTAAGCAGTGACAGGTAAGTTCCCACATGAGAGCAGGAACTGCATCGATGCCACAGCTGCAGATGAAACTACAAGGTCTGCGTGGGCACAGTGCTGGTCACACCGAGTTAGAAATCTGAGTGTTTCATCATGAAACAGTGGCAGGACAAATTAGAATAGTACTGCCTGACACAGTCTAGGTAATTAATGGAAAACACTGCATCTAATTTCTTGATCCCTCTGTTTTTACAGCAAAATATGCTGCATGTTTTTTTCCTTTCACCCTTTGAACCCACCATCAACCAGTGACTCTCTCTGGTTGCTCTAAGGTCAGAACATTGGAGTCTGTTGAGAGCCTCCGTCTTTCCACTCCTCCGTCAGGCTCCTCCCCCACTGCCACAGTCACTTTTACCGACCTAAAGAGACAACAGACAAAGTTTAAAACACAAAGAGACTCCTTATGGGAACTAGAACAACATCAGAAAAAGATTTATTTCTGTTTGGCACTAGATTGTACCATACACACATTTATGAAAATGCGAAGAATGCAATTTATCTTTTCACATCTCCACCCACCTCTCTTTATCAGCAGTGCCGGAGCTCGTCTGGTCCGGTGTGGTCTGGCTCAGGTCTGTCACACCGTGGGCTAGTCTGTCAGTCGGCCCCTCTACCTCGTCGTGTTTTGACAGCTTGGGGGGGGTCTCTGGAGCTGCTGCCTTCTCACCAGCCTCCTCCACTGCACCAGCGTCTGTACAAAAACAGAGAGCACAAAGTCAAACAAGATAACCAGACAATTTGCAAAACAATATTAAGAGGAAAAACTAGAAAAACTGCCCTGCGGGTGTCTGCCACCACCTACCAGTGCAGTTTCAGTCTGCATTCATTTATTTATTCACTCATTGAAGAAACTCCTCAAGGTGTTGCTGAGAGGTTGGGTTCAAGGGACCAAAATTAGGGATGCACCGATATGGAAATTCTTGGCCGATACCGATGTTTAAAACAACAATCTAGCGGATAGCGGATACCGATATTTGTTGTTGTTATTCATTCACCCTTTTGTGCCAGGAAAATAATTTAATCATTATTAAAAAAGCACCATTTTAAATTATTTCAGCCCTTTATCACTCTTATCTTTTAATGAGCACAAATCAGATTTATGAAACAATCTTTAGTTGAACTAAACTTTATTTAATGGAGACATATTATGCCCATTTTACCACAAGCTGATATGGTTCCTTGGGGTCTTGATGAAATGTCTGTAACATACTTTGGTCAAAATACCACAAGGATCATTTAAAACAGCACCCTTTTTACCCTGTCTAAAACAGCCTTCCTCAGATTGACCTGTTTTGAGTGCTTATGTTTTGTTTTGACTTATGTTCAGTTAAGACACCGTGTTGAAGGGGTATTGAGATGTCCTGAGAGTCAGTGAACAGGTCGGGGTGGGGCATGTGACAGTTCTAGACCAATGGGGTGGGGTTGTGTGGGATGACGGGTTCTCATGTCTGGTTTGTTGGGGGTCAGGTGTGAGTGAGGAAGGAAGTGTCGAAGACGGTTGTTGATGTAAGGAGTGTCGGAAAAGGAACAAGGAGTGTGACATGTTCGTGTTGATTTTGATAAAGTGACAAATAAGAGAAGAAGTTCTGTGTCGTCTGTGAGGCGGGGACGTTACAATACCAATGAACATCGGCCAATGCCATCGGTGAAAGATAAGTTTATTAGCAATGCGCCGATTGCAGTAAACAAGTCAAATATCAGCGGCTAGCGATGTACGACCAATACATCGGTGCACCACTAACCAAAATGTGTTGGGTTTGACCACCAAATTCTGATCAGTTCCTCCGGACAATTCATACACACACTCCCTCCGGGCCCTGGCTTTCGCAGTAGTGAAAACACATGCTCGCTTCCAAAACTCACCAGGTACAGCTTTGACTTCCAAGGAAAGCCTCTTGCTCCGTTCCTGGCCTTCTTTCTGCTGCTCAGCTACGTTTGGGTTTTGGAAACCTTCCATCCAGTCCAGACTATCACCGTTCTTCAGTACCAAGCGGTGGTCCTTGAACCAGCGGACGATGTCGGTGCGTCCCAGGCTTGTTTGGACCTCCAGCTGACTGTACTCCTCAGGAGACGGCCACTGGGTCCGACAGAACATCTGTGAGAACAAATTAAAAGAAATGTCCACTATTACAACAACACTGTTTTCTTAATAATTCTTTGCTGCGATGTGACGAGGCTGAGACAGTTCCTTGAAATCCCCTCTAGCAGGAAAACATCGAGCCCTCCACAGGGACTGCACATCATAGCTGCCTTTATTCCCAATTCAATAGAGAATTACTTTGAAATCCTCTATCTTTATGTTCACTGTAGGGTGATATTATGCTACAAATACATTAGCTATTGTTGGACTTTTATTTTTAGTAGCTGAAACGAATGGATCACCATTGAAATCTGTACATTCCTTCCCACAGTGGAAAGAATGTGGCCTCGTCGGCCCCGGATCTCTGACTGTGGTTTTCGTGATCAGATGTCAGGATGAACTAAAGACATGTGGGTGCGTTCACATCTGCACTCGAGACAGATGTTAATACCAGTCTCCAAAGGGAGTCACTATGTTTCTGGGTATGAAACACGTACTGGTACTGTTAAAGAGACGTCTCGTGGACATACTGTTAAGGTTTTGTAATCCTCTGGGGTCCCACTGTTTTCTAGACATGACACTTCTCTAATATCCTCTCTTTACTGAACCCGATTTTCCAATTTCATCATGGAGTGTCAATCACTCCTGTTCTCGTCAACTACATGTAAAATACCTTCTCAAAATTAATCATTTAATTTGACACATCCCCCTTCAGATGATATTAAAAAGGTGACACCTCATCAACTTATCTCTTTAAAGTCTCATCTCATTAATCTGTTGATACCATTAGCGGCATTCCCTGCAATTAGAAGAGTGCTCATCTTTATACCATTAAAGCTCAAATCATTGCTCTCACTCCTGGTGTGTTCTAATACCTATATTATCTAATATCTTACCTCTCTGAGCAGGGTGAGGCAGCGGCCGCTGATGGGAGCTGGGCTTGTGGAGGCTGACAGGATGGGAGGATGGGGGGAAGAGGAGGAGGACGAGGTGAGGATGGGAGGAGATGCCGAGGAGGAGAGGGTTGGAGGTTGAGGGGAGGAGGCTGCGAGCACTGGAGGTGAGGAGGAGGAGGACGAGAGGACAGGTGGCTGAGGAGAGGAGCTGGGGGGTTTCCCGTCCTGCTCTAGATGAGAAGCTCCGTTCAGCAGAGCTACAGGCCGCTCTTGTCGGTCCTCCGTGTTTTTTGAGGCCATGGTGAGAATCGTCTTCTCCATGTTGTCCTTCAGTGCCCTGCGCTCCGAGAACCAGCAGTCCACCTCTGTCTTGGACAATCTGGTGTCCTGGGCCAGCTGGTCTGCAGCAGGGGGAGAAACAGTAGATTAGATGTGGAAGCTTTTTTAGAAACCTGGAAATGTACTCTCTCCCCAGGGGAACTTAAAAATGTGTTCATTGAAGACATTTCTGCTGTTCCTGTCATGCATGAATCCACCAGGGACGAGCCTACAGCTCCTTTAGGGTGAAATAAAATAAAGTCACATGCTGTGAGCAACTATAAATAGTAGGAAAAAGTACAGAATTTCTTTAAATAGTTGAAAAGTGAGGCTACTGAAGAACCAGCTGCTCACTTGTCTGCCTGAATCGAACCCCATTTATCCTAATTCAGGGACAAAGGTTTAATAAGTAGCTTAAATGATCCATCATCCTTTTTGTTGGGAAACTACACACCATTAACTGATCCTAATAAGATATCTGAGAAGCTGATTTTCTGCCTCATTAGCTCCTGATTTCCAGGAGGGCTGATATGTGTTTTTGGAGGCAAAGGAAAATATAATGTGTTCACATCAAGCATCTGAATTTTGCACTGGGGCTGAGATCACAAGCAAACAAGTTAGCAGAATAACATTTGCTTGAATGCACCGATACACAGGCTGCACATCGAATACTGCCCTTTAATGAGGCGGATTGTTTTCTTCCCAAGAGCTACATTAATGCCTATCAATTATTTGATCAAATACACGACAGAACTGTTAATATTTCTGTATCTGAAAAACTCCCCTAAGGCAAACATCATATCAATTTACAAAAACGACAGTGTTAGTTATTATATTATAACTGACTTAATATTTATCTGTATTTTCTTGAGCTACAGATAAGTCACGTACAGCACTCCTCTCTAAAGCTGTTTTCAGTCATGAATGCCACAAAATGTCTGAAAAAAGAGCTTCACATGTGGAGGACGCAGCAGGAGAATGTAAAGACACGTCCAATACAACAGGAAAATTACTGGAACATTTAGGTGAGGGGAGGCGGGGGGGGCATCTGACGTATAAATACCGCACAGTGTTTTTGCTTGAAGCCCATTGACACTGGCGTTGGCTTGTTTCGCTGAAAGCTCTTTATTCACGTTCTCATCATGAGATATATTTGTACTCTTCAGGTTCAGCCTCTGTCGCGTGTTAGAAACATCGTTAACACAGCTTCTCGCTCTCTGTGAATTTTCTCGTGCTGTGTTCTCACATTTTATCCAAAAGCAACTTAATCGATTCTTCCTAGAGCCCCTCTACTTTGTAAACCAAAATAAGGAGGAAGTAACAATCCTGAGGCGTGAGCTTGTTAGCGGATGATGTGTGAGCTGTTACCGAGCTCTGCCTCAGTCGGAGAGCTGCTCCTCTGGAAACTCTCCTCCAGTGCCTTCAGCTGCTCTGACGTCTTTCCCTTCACCCTCTCCAGCAGGGGAAAGTGGCTGGGAACCGCTTTCTTCACTGGGCCATCTTTCACTGCTGGTGTCACCTCTGTTTTCACCAGCACTGGTGGTGGAGGAACACCTTTGAAAAGTGACAAACAGAAAGGGAATTCTTTTTAATGAAGAGATTTACTGATTAATGTCTTTAAAATGTTGAGGGATGAGTTGATGCAGCACAAGCACAAAAACAGTTTGTAATGGTTTGGTGATTAAAACTTTTGTTTATACGATTAATCATAGTGAGTGTATTTCCTCATTTTAAATGTGGCACTGTTCACACCGCGTACCTTTGAGATTAAGGAGCCTCTGTTCACTGAACCACTTCTTTATCTCTCCTCTGGACAACCCGGTGGTCTCTATCAGCCTGTAGATCTAATCGCACGACACAATGCAACATGGGATAAAACAATGAACACGGGTGTTTATCTGTGACAGTTTTGTGCTTAAAAACAGCAGCAGTAGTAAATAAGACAATTAAAGCAGCCACAAAAATCTCAACTTATAAAGGCATGGCTCAAAAGATAAAGCCATTTGACTCACTTATTCTTACCTCATCTTCCTCAGGGAAAGGACAGTGTGTGTAGCTGGCCCTCAGTACTGAGAGCTGCTCGCCTGTTTTATTGGGGTCAACAGTAAAATTGAGCACTTTGGGGGACACCAGCTTGGGCGCCGAGAGGGTTTGAATGATGGAGGGGCGTTTACTCTCTGTTGCGATCACTGCAGTGGTCAGGGGTCGTTTGAGTGACTGTGCCACCTGTCAAAAACATGGAGAACATATCAATTAGAGTTTAAGAAGGGTTGCTGCAAGACATGTTAACTGTTTGCGTTACTGTGTGCGCAGAGGTGGGAAGTACAAGTGCTAACTTTTTACTTTATGTCTACATTTCAAAAATAAATATCTGTACTTTCTATCTGAGCGCTGCCTTCCCAACATCAATTTGAACCTAAATGTACAATAACACAGTAAAAAAAGATGTTTCTGTGTTGTTTATCTATTCAGGCAGATCTCACGCAACATAGGTCAGACGGCATAAAAGACGTATCAAGAGGAAACAAGAGACTCAACCACACAGAAGAGGCACAAATGTAGGCGCATATTTGTGACAAGGAGAACCAACATGGGAGAAAGTGAAGAATCAGCAACATCACTGAGAACGACGACGAAGCAGAGCAACAAAACATGTCCCATCCCGGCACTTATTTATATTAAGGATATTTCATTCAACTCACTGTTCACATTTCCTCCTGGACAATGTTTCATGTTCATCAGCCTTCTCTTGCTTTAACTGTTTTTAGTTTATTTAAAGTAAGAGTGGTTTAAGTGAATCTGTATTTGAACTATATTACTGTGACTCAGTTTGCTTTGACCTTCAGAGGGAACTTTTTACTTTTATACTTAGGACATTTCTGAACATACTTTTCATGTTTACTTGAGTGAGGAGGGTGATTCAGTACTTATACTTTTAACACAAGTATCTATATTTCTACTGGAGTAAAGAATGTGTGTATTTTTGCCACCTCGGTGAGTCTGTATGAGTCTGCCCAGTGTTTTCTACCTGGTTTGCCACTGTGAGTGCCAGCGGTGCACAGGTGACCGTGGAGCCGTTGACTACAGGCGTCAGCACCAGGCTGGTCTGTCCCAGCAGATGACAGGGGAGGGACTGCAGGACAGAGGCTGCTGGGTGCATGAATTTGGAGGCTGCAGACATGCTGGTGGATGAGTGGGAGCTGAGCTGAGGAGTCACCACGGTGAAGGTTTGAGTCATAGAGGAGATTGTGCCGTTGAACATTTTCTTCCTGGCTTCTTCCACCTGTAACAGAGGGAGAGGACTTCTTATACTTATTTCTGCTTGTGTTGGACAAAATTGTAGTGTAATTAGAAAACAAATCAGATTTGTATGTAAATTAATTGATTATTAATTTGCAGGTCTGTAAAATGTCTAGGTTTGTGTTGAAAAATTCCATTGAGAAAAATGTAATACTGTAACATCAAAGCAGTTACCCAGCAAAAGCCCACAAACTGATCAGTGATTATTGTTGACTAAAGAGACAATTAGCATTCCTGTGCTTTTAGCTGGAAGTACCTTTGCCAACTAGGTCATGTTTTTCGCCCCATCTGTTTGTTATACAGATTTCCACTAATACTTGGTGGAAGGGACATGGGCCAAGATACACCCATTACATTTTAGCATGGATCTGAACAAAAGGGAGGATCTAGGATATTTTTCAATTGTTTTCTCTAACATTGTTTTTGACATTTTCCCAAATTTCCCAGGATGGATGGAGATCATGGATCTCGATGAAAAACAAATCTTTAAGGAGCTGATATCTGTGTGCAGCTTGATTTGATCTAAGGGGATTAGTGGGACTTTGTGGAGGTTTGTTCTCTACTGAGTACCACTCTAGTTTACTGGGGCACATTTCCCAGCCCATGAAATACTGCAGCCAAGAATAATTATTCTCTATACTTGCTAGAAATAAAGTTTTTATAGTTTTATAATTAATTTCACTCTTTCAGAATAATACATCAAACTACAGTCAAGGATGAGAAATTAAAATCAAGTGAACCTGACACCTCGTACCTCCTCAGGTGACCAGCTGATGCCCTGTTTGAGCCTCTGTGTAGTGAACCACACTTTAATTTGCTCCTCGGGATGTTTCGAGGCTGCAGTGAGCCACGAGAGCTCATTCTGCGTCGGGTAGGGGAACTTGTTGAAGGAAGAGATGAGCGTCAGGTTGTCGTCCAGTGACGGGTTGTATTTGGTTGTGTTGAGGGGCACTGCGATCTTCGGCACCTGAAACAAAACAGTCAGCCAGGGAAACTCTTTTCACAAATCTAGAAACTGATCTTTTCAAGTACTGTTCCGGAGTATTGTGTTCGGAAAGGGCATTTAAAAAAGTCAGCAATTTTCTGATTATTTCCTTAGAAGCTAAGCTAACCTCCTGCTGGATGTAGCTTTAGTGTTAGTGTACAAACAGCGAGAGTGGTTCAGTTCCCTGTGGGGAAAAAAAGAGACAAACTTCCTTTAACTGTACAGGAATAAGAGAAGAATTCTTACCTGGGTAAAGTTTATAGGCCGCTGGAGGGAAGGCATGATGTGAGAAAGGCCGTCTGCTTTAAGGAGCGCTGATTCAGGGATGATGACCGTCCCGTTGACATTAACCGCTGTGATTGGTTTCTTGGCCAGATCTGGGGTCAGTTTACCCAACTCTGTCCGTTTATTATCCAACAACATTTTTGGTTTACCAACCTTGACTGCGGCGGGTCTGCTTAGTGGCAAAGTGCCGAGTTCGTCCCCTTTGCCATTATTGGCGCTTGACATGTTGTAAATGACTGCGTTGTTACTGCACCCTTCTATTGTCTGTTCTAAGATCGTCTGATTGTTCATTTTTATACGCTTGAATTTGAAGTTGCTCTCCCCAGGGTGACACCTTTCATTGTGCTCCGTCAGGGTGTCAAACTTTTTTGTGTTGAAGTTGCAGACGGCACACAGATACAGGGGGTTGAGGATGACGTTAGGATGGTTGGCGTCCACATGTTCTTTGAAAGTGTTCAGGTTCTGCGTGGAGAAGGGGCAGTATTTGCATTCATAGCCCCCCTGCTGCCTTCGTTGGGGCTTAGAAAGGTCTGGGGGCTCAATGGCAGGTTTGTCAGGAGGAGACGGGAGGTCGGAGGCCTTTCCTGATAGATCCAGGTCCATGGATGAATCTGCTCCTGTCAAAAGATCTGCCTCCATAGGTCCATCCTCGGTATGGTTCTCTGTCTCTATCTGTGAGAGAGAAATATCAGCTTTCAGATGGATAATATGGGCAGAAATTTGAATACTCAAATTTGTCTACAGACTGACATACTAGTTGGATAATGTCCTTGATTATAAAAGTGAATACTGAGATTAGTACATGACTGAAATCCATAAAAAATGCACCAAAACAGAAAGTTCGATAGAAAAATCTATCTACCTTTGAAGAACTTGCTCAAACCTTAATTCACCCCAAATGGTAAATGGTCTGTAATTAAAAAAAACTTTTCTGGTCTTGATGACCACTCAAAGCGCTTCACAGTACAGTTCATTCACACAGTGCATCTATGTGCAGCATGTGTTTTCTCTATGAGAAGGGGCAATTTGGGGTTCAGTATCTTTCCCAAAGACACTTCGACATTCGGAAGTGTGGTGTGGAACCACAGACGACAGCTTTAAAGGCCGGCGCATGGTTCTGCAACTGCGTCTGCGGCTTTTCACGCAGTTGTGTAGACGGACTCATTTTGATTTATGGTTCTCCAAGCGTTGCGCGTGTTGCAAGCAATTCAGCGCCAGGACACTAGGCAGAGTAATGTTTTTTGATGAAGACGACCTTAGAGACACCTTCTTTGTGTGTGGCAGTTGTCGTCGACTGTTTATTTACATCACCACTGCTGCTCCTCATAGCCTTTTTCTGGCAGACAAATATGTCCCATATTTTCCGTTATACAAGTGGTCATACTTTCGGATCTCTTCTGCCAAACGCTCTTCTATTTGGTCCATATTCGTTCTTCTAAATCTTCCGTGGTTCCTGCCGGTATTATAGGGCATGAAACTGGAAATGTGACTCCGGAAAGGATGTAGTTAGCAGACCAATCACAGCCTTGCAGGCTGCGTGAGGCTTGCATAGCTTTGTCGTATAGTTAGAAAAATTGGGCGACGCAAGCACGCAAGAAGGGATACGCAAGCACGCTAGGGGCTCTTGTGCGTCCCTGAAAACGCAGAAGCATGCGCCAGCCTTAAACCCTTGAGCCAGTCATTCTAATATATACACACAAGGGTCAGTATTTCTACAATAAAACCTATTTAATTCCTCAACGAAGTCAGAGTATACAAATATTCAAATATCATATGCTGATGTCAGACATAATGAAGGTTTACCTCCATATTGTGAGATTCCTCTGCCTCATCATCCAACTCCACCATGGTCTGCTCTGGTCGAATCATACAGGGAGTGGAAGCTTTCCGTCGACTGGACATGTTGACGGTAGATACTGGGTTGGTCCTTTTGCACGGCAGGCCCACACTGGTGCTTGTGCGTGGCCAGGGATGTTGTGATGGAGAATATGGCTGAGGTGCCAAGGATGCAAGACTATGCAGCTTTGGACTTATAGTCAGGCGTAAGAGGACAGATATACAGGCAGCAAGCTCAGGACAGTTTGTGGGATGGGACAGAGCAGCCAAGGAGCCGGAGGACAAATCTTCCCCTGGGGTGCAATAAGTGGCCTGAGAGAGAGGAGGGCAGTGAAATGTGAAGGTCTGGTGGAGATGGAACTGTTTTAGTGTGGTGGAGGATGACCTCGCTGACAGTGTCAGCTACAGTGCTCTCCAATCTCCTGGAAATGCATGACAGGATGTTACCTGCATTAGAGAGAAGAGAAGAGAGACAGACCATTATAAACATATTTTTATTTTGTTTAAAGCAACTGCTAGAACCAAAGACTTTACAATGAGGAACATTATAGCAGTTTTCAGACAAGACCTGCAGATAAAGTTTGGAAAGTTGAATACAGATTTTACCCGCAGTTTGCCTTTCACACATGCACATGATGCGTTCACAACAGCATCAAATCCTACGCATTATTCAGGTGAGAGGGGGAAGTGTCGTATTAACTCTGCTGCAGAGATCACAGACCAAACTGAAAAGAATATATCAAATACATCTTTCTCAAAGGTGGTTTCTGTCATTTTGTATCACACTGATTCCAGTTCCAAGAGCTAATTTTTCCCATAAAGTTGGTTTTAATAATTACTATTTAATCAGTGAAACCACATCTCACCGGAAATTCTCAATGCAAGTCATAGAAATAAAGACAAAGAAAATTGCTAGTATAACATACTGTACAAAAAACATGGAGCTACTATTTTTAAATAACTTCACCAATTCTTAATTTGTATGTGTAGAAACAGACGATATAAACACAGCATATATGAAAAATGAAGAAAAGTGATAAATCTGAGATTGTTTTCCAAAAGCCTTTGAATAGGGGGCACCAAACAGGCTGGTATGAGCATTTTAAGTAAAGCAACATGTTGGGTTATTTATTCTCAGCAGCGTCCCATGTGGAGCTGTAGTGAACTACCACCCAAAGGAGGTAGAGACTACAGCCGAAAAAAATGTCTCAAAAGGAGAAAAGGTCAAAAGAGGCAGACAATCAAACAAACAGTGGACAGAAGCAGACGGTCAACAGGTGGTCAGCTGGAAACTGGTGCTGAAATAACTACACAGTGTTCTGGAGAAGAAAGGGATGAGAAAGGCAGACTGCGGGTTTTCCTCACAGCAATAAATCCAATAAACAGCTTTGTGCACCGTGTTAAGTCCATAACTTACACAATTCAGACAAATCCTAGTGTTTGTATTTCGGTGTGTGTGTGTGAGAAACAAATAGAAGTCAGCCACAGAATCATCAAGGATGTGGCAGATAGGAAGAGGAGAGGAACAATATTCAGTATTACAGGGGTCGGCAACAAGCGGTTGCACAATCAGGATGGCAGCATGAACAACAATCTCTGAAGCCACATGGACTTTGCCCACTTACAACACTAACATGTCATAATTATAATTATTGGCCAGCCTCAGTTCAACTCTAGTGGTTCAGGTGGCAGCTGAATTTTGCAGTGTCACTCTGACGGTCAACAATCACGACTCGGATGAAGTTTTCAAATCATAGAATAACTTTGACATCTATTTATGCGGCTTGAAAAACTTTTATGACAGTAATGACAGTGATTTGACATTAGCCAATATGCAAATCTATGCAGCTGACGGTTGGCGGCTGTCAGTATGACTAGTCCTCCCGAGAAATATTGGCCAATCACAGATCAAATTACACAGCAGTGTGAACAGGGTGAGAAATCAGACAAAGCAACTTCAGACACATAATTTAAAAAGCTAAGAGCGACTCTATTTGGACTGTGTAGGAACGACGTCCCCATAGAAAGAAAAAATAAAAGTAGTTACTAAAAGCTGGGTGCGAGCGAGCAGAAGAAACTTACCCGAGGTAATATTGTAATGAGAGGAGAGAGTGCGAGAGAGAGAGAGAGAGAGGGTAGCATTATCTGACTGAAAAAGTCTATTGATATTCCTGAGGCCTCACGCTGAAGCTTCATATTCATATCCACATGGGTAAAAATCAAATGAGTCGATGCAGCAGCGGTGCTCTTCTATCAGGACATAATGAGCTGCCATAAAACCAAGTTAACACAGAGGACGGGGAAAAGTCCTAGAATCTCATGTGTGCTGCGCTACTTCAAAATGTGATGCTTAAGAGTAAATAATGGCAAAAGAAACAAGTTTAATTCCAACAAAGATTCTGTTTAATAGTATGATCATATTTAAGTCTATTACACAGGGAGGGGCAGCAGTAAATATGGGAGTATGACTTTGTGAAGCTTCTTTTAGCTCAGCACATTAGGACTGTGCTTTGTAATCCCTTTAAGTGTCACATATTTAATATGGCCGTATCCAACAGCTACGCATTAATCACATGGCACTGTACCCTTCAAGGCTTGACAGCTGTCATTCGCCAGCCGACTCATTGTCCCGAGATATCTCAACTCCTCAAAACAATCCACTGAGGCATCATTAGAATGCAGACTCATTACCATGGTGTCGCTATGGCAACCGTGGACGTAGAGTTTAGTCAAGTCGCTGCTACGACCGTGTCACCGACAGAGATAGGGATGACCCCCCCGACAGCATGCAGTACTGTGTTTGGTTGTGTTAAGAGACAGAAAAAACTGAAATACTTGGGAAAACAGAAATCTTGCAGAAATAGCCTGAGTGTGTGTGTTGAAAGCCCGGAAACCCCCCAATCCTGCAGGATGAAGAGTGTTGCATTTTGTGAGGTTTCTTCAGCATCTCTTATTGGCAGAAGATTGGGGAAGGTCAAGGAACAGTCGGGAGGAGAAGAAAAGGCTACACTTTCCTGCAAAATCCCAGCTGGTCAGAGGTGGCAAACAAAATATTCCCTCAAGTTTACAATGCTGCCTGATTATCCTACTAACCCTGTTTTGAGCGCTACACAGATTAAGTGCTTCTGAGAGGACACTTGGTGTAAACACAGCAGTGTACACACCCTATGGTATACACTAATTCTTCCACCAACTATTGCTGTCCCTTAAAGACTGCCGTTGTCCAAAATCTAGCAAGCTAAGATAAAGCAGGAAGGAATTGGAGATGCATCTGTCGTGTCACTTTACATCATCTGCAGAACTTGTGCTGACACAGGCTGGACACTTTTGGACGTGCTGATGGGCGATCGCCCCTGGATGAGGAGCCGACTATGAACAGAACCGAGCTGTAGCCGGACCTTTACCTCCTAGTGTGTGTGCTGAGCCCAAACAAGTAGAGGGTGGATGAGCAATTTTATTTATGCAACATCCATATTAGTAAGCAGCCAACACGACTGCTAAAGAACTTATGAATAATGTTGGTGTGGCTTAAAAGCTGCTGGTTGCTCCTCAGATGAGGATCACATTAGACTGCCTGCATTTACAAAAAAGATATTCACGATACAGTTTGATTTCAGACATCGACTGAAATCTGGACATTTCCCTGAAAATTATTCTAGAGGAGCTATAGCTGACAGATCAAATGTCTGAGTCAGTTGCATCGGACATTTCCCCAAACTTTTCCTACGATCATACAGCCGGAAAATTGCTGGACAACTCACAGCGGGTGAGTTGTAGTGTTGATGTCTCTAACAAGTGCTGACAGATGTGAAACTGTAAGAATACAAATATCTCAGAATGAAAAAGAGGTGCCATACGCATAAAATATGTAAACTTGGAAAGACTGAGATTCAAGAGCTCTTGGCAATGAGAGCTGACGTCAATGTGCTGAATACAAAAGCACCGCTTTCCACAGCAGAATACGTCACTCCTGGCCTCCTGCATGCACTACCCAGGTGTCACCACTTGCCTGAATGTTCCAAAAATGTTCTGGACAATCTCCTGCTGCATTCATTATATGTAGAGGGAAAACTCCAGAGAATGTCCAGACTGAATTTCTGCATTCTTACAGAGTTCATGTTTAAAGGCAGAGGCGAATATTTAACACAATACGAACACAAACAGCTCTGCAGTTTAAGTTGTAGAAGTTGAGTTTAACTCATGTGCACTGAATGCCTCAAACAAAGAGAAACGCTTGTGTTTAGTGCTGAACACTGAGGATACACTGGCACCAACAGCCTCCTCCTCCTCACTCTATCATTTTCAGAGGAGGGAGGGGCTGCTCTCCTGCTGCCTTGGCTGGATGTTTGGGAGCACAGAATGCCATCATGGAAAGAGAACCAGTACACTGTGTAATTAATAACCATGGCAATGTATTACTCTATTCCACAGTTGTTCAAACTTTATCAATATAATACCTTTATCATAGCCTCACTAACAGACTCCAGTCTCGTGGATTAGAAGTAATCACTGGGTGTCCTTCAGGGAAGCAGTTGAGCTGTTAGATTGTTTGGCTGTAAACATTTCGCAGAAAGAAATGCACCCAGACTAATGTTTCCGAGTGCTGTCTGAAGGACTTGATGATGTCTGCTTTTGAAAGATGCTGTATAAACAATCACAAAAAAATGCTAATTAATTGTGGATTCAAACGTGGCTGCTTTTGTAGGCTGGGTCATACAGTCAGCCTCCACCTGTTAGTTAAAGTGTCTAACCTAGTTAGCGTGTTAGCTGCTGTGTGCACTGCAAGCTCTGTGCTGGAGACACAAACTCCCCACTGTCTGGATGCTCATTAAACTTGTATGAATACTCAGCCTGGCGGTCCCTCGTCTGCTCGTCTGTACTCGCCTGTTGTCTGGCTGTCTGTCTGATTGGAGCATTATATCAGGGGATCCATATTTCTAAAGGAGCTACATTTAATGCTGCCAGGCAGCAAATACATTCATCAGCGCTGGCAGTAATCAGTTTAGGCTACACACTGGCATACATACTAAGAGAGCACACGGGGAAATCAATACAAACCCTCAGTAACACCAAGCCTGTCTATTATGAAGACAGACAGATGATCTAATACAGCAGAAACATAGTGGTACAATAGAAAAGCATAAAATATATTCATTTATATATATATCCAAAGAGCAATGAGAAGATAATGACACTAAACAAGTGAGTCACAGCAGCACATCCCTCTGATATTCTATTTCTGGATGTCATTAATGTAATAAAAATAGTGGGGAGGTGGCTCAGACTCAAAACCTGGAATGAAGTGTGCTTCTAATGCAGATATCTTTTATTAACTTATAACTTGTCTTAACTTTATACACATGATTGGTGTGCATAATGATGAAATTACCTTTCTTCTCACCTGCCATACCTGCTCATAAAAGTTCAGAACTCTAATTTTTCAAATGAGATAAATACGTTCATAAGTAAACGTTAAATCATAAACTGGAGCCAGACTGATCAGCTGCACTTGAGTCTCCTGCACGGCTAGGCACGGTCTCTCCTGGACAGCTTGAATAGAGATTAAGCTCAGGAGCTGGCAGATTCGGGTAGCGGTCATTGTTGTAGCTGAAGAAAGAAGAAGGCTGGAGAAACGAATGTACTGTAGAGACGCAGTCAACCGAGCGCCAGAGTTTTCAGGCATGCAGTCATCACAAACAAAGGCATATGAATGGCAACGTCTGGGGCTCCTGCACTCGAAGCCTTGCATGAAGCACAAACCAGTCTGTTACACCAGGGCTCTACAATAACAAGCAAGGCAAAAACAAGAGAGCAGCATAGATACAACAAACTGCAGCAACACAGACTGTAGCAGTGCCAGGACACTGCTCTTACATAAACTAAAACTTTCAACCTCTATCGCACACTGTATTTCACAAACACATTGCACAGAGGGAGCACACACACTGTACTGTTGGCATTACTGTAGAGGTGTGTATCTCATTCTCCTCTTGTTTTGAGTGTGTTTTCCCTCCTGGTTACTTGTTCCATAAGTCAGCCACTGCAGTGAGGAGGAAAGTGTGTGTGTGTGTGTGTGTGTGCATGTGAGTGTGATAGGGGAGAGAGGAGAGGCACCTCCACCATTAACACAACGAGTCCCAGCAGGGGTGGGAGAAGCAGAATTTCGGACCGTTGCAGACTTAATTTAAATCTCATCACGCTGCTCCTCCAGTGCTGCACTGTGTCTGAGGGCTCGGTGTGTTCTGCATAGCAACAGAGAAGCACTACTTTTCCTGCGCTGGAATGAGTGAAGATCGGTAAGAAACTAGTAATAACATTTAAATGGTAAATGGTTTTGTATTTATATAGCGCTTTTGTAGTCTTGCTGACCACTCAAAGCGCTTTACAGTACAGTTTTACATTCACCCATTCACACACACTTTCATACAGTGCATCTATTCGCAGCACTTTGTGATTCTATGGGGGGCCATTCAGGGTTCAGCATCTTGCCCAAGGACACTTCGGCATGCAGATGGGTCAGACTGGGGATCGAACTGCCGACCTTCACGTTGGAGGACGACCACTCTACCCCTCAGCCACAGCCGCCCATAATAACATTTACAGACCATCTCCTATAAAGATCACTAACAGCATGTACAACATCTGTTCCTCTGGACAGTGCAAGACTGGTCATTCTCCTGTTTCCAGTCCAAAGCCTGTATACAGAGATTGAGAGGACGCATCTCCACTTCCTGTTTACACGCATTTGGAACCAGAGTCTGCGCAGTAGCAATCGGGGGATGGAGCTGCAGGACCAATGACCAATGTCCCTCCGATACGCGGCCTTGATCAATCTCAGCTGTCAATCAATACGTTTCATCTATAGCATTAAACAAGTAATTTCGACCAAAGTTATTGGAAAAAGGTAACACTTGGACATCCATTAATATGGAGAAAGTCAGGATTTTCTACCTATGATAAGTATTAAGTGCGACTTATAATAATTGAAAAACAGTAAATTATCTTAAGCATCTCAGGAAACTTCTTGTTACCTGCCGCATATATTACACTTATTGGAATGAAAACCCCATTTTAGTGGCTGTTCACATCAGCAAGTTTGAGCTGCTGTAAATTGTGTATACACACTTTTTGTTTTTTTTTTAAATCGGCACCTCCTCTCTATGGTATCTTTTTATATTTTAAGTTGCAGGGACTCAGGAGGCCTCTTGTATTATCACACAGCCATCAGTTTTTGTGACAAGTTGTCAGACTTTTATATAGATGTCCCAGAAACATTCGGATCAATGCTGTTCCCTTGTTCAATCTACTAATGTTGTGAGTACATTAGATTGAGGAACCGTCTTCCATTTAATGCAGTTCACACACTGAACACACACTGGCAGACCTGTCTCCTTACTGAAAACACACAGGCACACCGTCATACACACAAAGGGCATGCTATAAAAATACCCAAGTGTCACCCACTCTGCGGCTGATGGTTGTGTTACTATGGTAACACTGTATCCAACAGAAAGCGCTTGTGAGAGTGTGCTTGAATCCAGGAGCAAAAACACAGAGGTCAATCAGTGTCATGACTGCAAGGACTTTACTTTGTCTGCACAACAGTAAAGGCCGGCGCATGCTTCTGCGTTTTCACGGGAACGGAGACGCAAGAGCCCTTCCGGGCCCCTCACGGCCCTTCCTACGTCCTTACGTGCGTCGGCCAATTTTTCTAACTAGACGGCAAAGCCCCGCAAGCGTCACCCGGCCGCGAGGGCTGTGATTGGTCTGCTGACTACATCATTTCCGGAGTCGCATTTCCGGTTCATGCCCGGAAACCACGGAAGATTTAGAAGAACGAATATGGACCAGATAGAAGAGCACTTGGCAGAAGAGATCCGACACTATGTCCACTAGTATAACCGTCACTAACTGGCGGATTTTTCCGCCAGAAAAAGGCTCTGCGGAGCCGCCGTGGCGATGTAAATAAATCGCTCTTCTTCGTGCAACACACGAAGAAGAGCCGACTTCGACAAAAAACATTACTGCGCCTAGTGTTCTGGCGGGGAATTGCATGGCAACACGCGCAACGGTTGGAGAACCATGAATGACAACGAGTCCTGCGTTACAGCTGCGTGCCTGCGGGCCCCTCACGACGCAGAAGCATGCGCCGGCCTTTAGGTGCACACCCCACGCCTAACACTGCACATGCTGACAAATGATTGACATTATAATTAGATCTGAATGACACGTTCAGAGGTAAGAAGCATTATGTCTAATAAAGACTTGTGTTTTGCTTTAAAGCTGCTTTCAGACCTGCACTGACGTCTGAAAATTAACATGAAATTTTCCTGAGGGGTTGAATGTGAGAACACAAATGTCTAACTCAGTTGCGCTGGACATTTTCAGGAACCTTAGCTGTGATCCTCCTATAAAATATCTGAGCAGGAAAAAAGTTCTGTAAAGTCACTGTGAACAAATGGACGTGTTGATGACGTTTCTATGAAAAAGAGTCTATATGAAGAGGACATGGACAAAAAAGAAAATTTTGAAGACAATATGGTTTGAGAGCTATTGGAGTTAAGAGCAGACACCGGTGTCAATGTTCTGTAAACAAAAACACTTCTTTCCACAAACATACGCCATGTCCTGCCGCCTGCATGCTCCAGCCAGACGCCACCTCCACCTCTTTCCTGAACGTTCTGGACATTTTCCTGTTGTTGTGAAGGCGTCTGACCCACATCTCTTGCTGTGGTCTTCAAAGGCAAACCCCTGTCTGAAACTAGCTTGTGAATCTTATTAGGGGCATAAAGAAGAGTTAGATTTCACTGTGTTTGTAACTTAGAGCACATTTAACTTACTTACAAAAACACTTAAGAAAACACCATCTTTTTAATGCCTTTCTGAATAATTAGAAGTCGGCAGTGTACCCAGGAAATTGACTCAAAACCAGCTATTTTACCAACCATGACAGGTTCTGACTTTGTTTTGCCTGTTGACCATCAGGAACTGACATGCATCCATCGCCCAAACCATCATGGAACATCTCTAGCTTCATAGACTCAGCTTGTTGCTGCAACCCCTCCGCACTCACAGAGCGACCCCAATGACGAAGGCCCACACGTCAGAGAGTCTTGACTTGATTCCAGGGGGCTCCGGGTGTCAATGAAAAGCAGATGGGGTGGAGGCGGACTTTTATTACAGCAAATGGAGTAATGCAGTGGTAAACTACATTTTATGTGGCTCTGTAAGGAAGACCCCCCCACCCATTAACTTGGTTTTGCCGTCCTATTTGCTCTACGCTCTTCCCTTTCCCTCTGTCTCATGGCCTTGCACACAAACAGACAGTCACTCTGATAACAGCACATTACTCTCCCACAGAAACCTTGTACCACAATGCCAACTATTAAGAGCTCTTACCACCGAGCGAAATGGGAGTTTTTTTTCGCGGGCAGGATAAAATGTTTGAAGAGAGTTCTTGGTTAAAATAGTTGCTTTGTGGGACACAACTGGAGTAGGGCAACTGTCATATAGCACAGAACAAGCAGCTTGAAAATTAGGTCAACAATGACAAAGAACAGTGGAGAGGTGCTGCAAAACTTCTGTCCAACCTTTATCACATTTAAATCACTGCAAATTGTATCACATTATAATGAAATGTATATTTTGAGGAGAAATATTTATATTTCTGTGCAGTCTGTCCTTTATATTTGTGTAATCAGAACAACAGAATGTTCTCTGTTGTTGAAACCAAATGCGACCACCCGGAGAGTTTGGCGCTCGTTTGAGAGAGTCACTGCAAGTATTCCATGTACTTCCGTGCGGCCAGATTTCCCACCTGCCAATCTCTGCTTTCTGCAGTGGGTGTGGCTTGTGAATAGTCCCCGGCCTCTCCCCATTGGTGTAACTCAGACAAGTGGGGCGAGTCTAAGCTCTACCACTGGCTGACGTGGTGCAGTGCAGAAGGCCTTTTAATATGCGCTCTCTCTCTCTATCGCTCTCTCCTTTACCCCCCTTTCCTTTTTTCCAAAATTGAAATTTGGAGGACACACTGGGACGTGAATAGGGGAGCGACTCTACACACATGCGGGCACGAATGCTCAACGTGACGTAAAGATACCAAATTGTGTGGATGGGTATGCAGAGGTTCAGAATTTCAACATGAGATTTAATGTGTAACTGCAGAAGTAGTTTCAAGTTCTAACAGACCGCAGTGGCTACAAGAAATAAGCCCCTTGGCTGGTGGATGATGTGCACAGAGTAGTTTAATACGTGCTTACACATGCAGAATCACACTGCTGTATAAATTGCTGTGCACTCATAGAGACTTAAATAATAATCAATGCAGCAATGAAGAACTGACTGAAGTCTCCAAAAATACACAGATTAGGAAATGTACTGTACCTGCTCTTTCTCCCACACATATACAGACTTCTCTTTCAATTTTTCACTCCTAAGCTGTCGCTTGTTTCTGATTCACACCACTCAGATATTCTGACTCTGGTGTGCTGCTTCTTTACTTTGTCATTCTCTGGTTTCCATGGGTGAGAAATAGCGACATTATAACAGGAACATTACTAGAGCAGGTGATTAAAACGACTACACCCAAGAAGAATGTCACACTTAGTGTGTGTTACCTGTAAATGTTACTGCTTTGGTTTCCACTAGAGCTGTGGTGGAAGATTTTCAGGAAATCCAACAAAGTGCTGACATTTAAACAAAAAACTGACACAATATGACACTTTTACTTTACGGGTTAAGGTGAATGGGGGACCTTGGACTTCCTCGCTTCTGTCTTTTCTTGTCACTCTTGTTATCTCTTCCTCTGTCTCACTCAGACATCATACATCTTCTGATAGTCTTCATGCTCCCTCTCCGTCTGTCCCTTAGCATCTCCTCTACTCTGCCGCTATAATTGTCTCTTTCCCTCCCTCACGCTCTCCCTCTCAGCCCCACCTACAGGTGATGAGCTCATCTCTGAGGTTGCCTTAGTCACCTAACAACATGTCAGAGGAACCGGCGGAGGAGGTACAGCGGAGAAAAGGCACCTGAACCGAAAAACCCTGCAACAAAGCCCAGCTTAAAGCGTCAGTGATGACGTCACAGAGTCGAGCTCAGCACAAGAGGCCTTGATGACAACAGCATCCGTCCTCTAACCCGTGATGACTCATTCCACTGTTTCGCCAGGAGAACGGACAGCCATTATATCGTTCTGGACTAGATGTGGAGATGTGTTGTTCAATCACATAATTCTGGTGGTTCCTTATGAATGCAGGAGACTAAAACAAGCTAAAACACACTGCAAGTCCGCTCCTACCATTTTAAAAAGATAATAACGAAATATCATGGAATAAATAAAGTGGGATCTCAACCTAAAACTACAGAACCAGAAAATTGTTTTTGTCTTACAACCAGGTTACAATATTTATGTAAGCAAAGCATGAACAAATATCAAAAGCATTAAACAGGAACTCTGGTGCAATTTACTCCTATAGAGTCAAAAATATCAACATGTTATTTTAACCTCCCTGCCCCACTTAAGTCTGGATAAATGTTGTTTTGATTCAAATTTGTTTAAATATGTGCAGATTCATATTAGGCTACAACGCCCATGCACGTTGTTAATAACGCGGCAGAAAATGTGCACCGTCATCGCTTAGACTAGAAGAATAAATAAGAAATTAGCACGTTCATCTGCGTGTTTACCACTCTCAGCTGCAGAATCATTTGACCCCGGACTGAATGCCAATTGTTTTTATTCCCATTGGAGACAATAGTCAGATTTTAGTTGTTTTTTTTACCAGTGGAAAAGGGACATGTTTGTTCACTGCATATAGCCGTTGATCAATGCTAGATACACGCCTATGGTAATCTATTATTTTTTATATAATATAATAATAATAATATAATTTCTAATATGTACAATATAATTGTGTAAAATTACATTATTTTATAGGGATAGGCTACAGCTATGCCACTATTGTTTATAGTCTCCCTCTGAAAAGTATACTAATGGGCCCTTCTCTCAAACATTCACAGTGAAGAGCTGTAACCTCAGCAACACACACATCCCATATACTAAATGCCAACTGTCCACCTTCATTTATCCAAAATAAACATAACTTCTCAGTCAATGTGTTTTCCTGTTAATCGTCTGCCCCAGATTAGCTCTAGTTACCTGCCAGAAACACTGTCAGAGAATTTCAATAGCCCTCGCGAGCATGACTAACACAAGCAACATCTGGCAGCACGATGACTCTCAACAATCTGATCTCACAAGTCATTTGTATAAATTGTATTTGATTATCCTGCACTTTCTTCCCTGCTACACTATATATCATTGCCTTGGGCATTAAACACTGCTTTTGATGTCACATGCAGCTTGATCGGAAACACATTTGGCATTGGTTTAAAATAGCTAGTGCACAATCTATCCAAGGAAATCCTTCTAAACGGAGAGATTTGTGTGTTCATGCAACTCTTGGGTTATAATTTGACACCAACTCTTGAGGCTCTGTGATATTCGATTTAAATGAATGTGACAGACCGAGTCTTGTTCATTTTCCACTTTCTGACTACCGTGAACAAACAATGCCTCGAGAAAAGAATAGAGCGGATCACCTCACAGCTGGATGTTTCGCCTGTGACATCCTAAGAGGTCACAGTACGTTGACAACCACTGCATGGCTGAGCAAGACTAGGAAAGCAGACAATTCAGTCCGGATAGACACCTTACGGGAAGGAAAACCAATAATTTCTCCCTTCAATGTGTTATGATGGAACAATGTTATGGCTAATGAGGTAGGATAGTGACCTAATATATATGTAATATAATAAATTAATATATATATATATATATATATATAAATAATAATATAGATAATAGTAATTTAATAATCTAATTATATTATTTATTTTATATAAATAAATAATTTATTTCACGAATCAAGTGTAATTTTAAATGTACATTAATCCAATTTTTTTCCGCTGTAGTCTGAAAAAATAGAAATTTTTACTGTTTAAAATGTGTCCAGTACTCTGACACGATAACAGTGACATTCAAATTTCAAAACAGAAGTCTTATTTCACTAGTTGGGTTATTTGATACAATTACTTAAATATTAATAGCATCTGTTTTAGCTATGCTCCCTACATTATGCTGCAAAACACCATAGAGCAGATCTAGAATGGTCTGTGTATGATTTGAAACGAGGTGGTTTACTTTTATCAACAGAAACCCTTTGATTGTTCCGCCCCCAATAAAAATGAGCCGCCTGTCATTCCAAATTACATAACAGTATCTCTGATATGGCAGATCACACGAGGAAATCATGTGAAGAACAAAAAGCGAGCCATGTTTCTCTTCACGTGGAGAGAGCAAGAGTGCGTGGCTTAGAGAGCGAAGCCAACTCCTGTCCCAGAGGGATTGCTAGTAACTTGTGTGACAGGAGGGTTAACTGCTCTGTGATCAAAAAACACTTGCATCTTTTTTTCTTTTTAACGTAGAGGGTGGAACTGTTGATCAGAGAGCTTTTATGAATACAACATAATAGACCACCGCAGTGCCGGGAGAATATCCTCTGATGAACAAGACATTTCTACAGATATACAGTCGGCAGTATCCATAACAGGCACTGAATGCTTTTCAATTAATGTGCCCACCTGTAGGGAGAGAGTGTGTACACCTGTCAGAGATCTGACACTGTTCCCTAGTGAACAGGAGAAAACCTGTTTTAACACAACTACTGTAACACTGTCATAGCCCGCTGTTGCTTTTTCCTTGCTTATCATTTTCATCATCACCTCCACCAGTACTAACATTACATGTTGCATGACAGACTCGGATCGAACCATTATGTAGAATAAAATTACAGGTCAATAACATCAGGTTTAAGGTAGTTTTCTTCTCCCATCACCTCAACTTTGGAAATCGACCAACACCAGGTATCAATCTGATACCAGGGCTCTGTTTTTCTCATAATGTAAAATATGAGCTACCAAAAGCTTAGCTGGCAGCCGTCTGTGACACAATGAAAAACAACAACAACATTCGACCTGTATGCAATGTGTTTTGGTTCCATGGCCGAGACCCAATATGCCTAATAATAGCATCAATACCAACCTGGGGTTTGGCACAATTGCATGTGGATAGAGTTGACATCTTTGGCACTGGGGTAATAAACAGTTTAGGTGCTTGTAATTACTTGTTGTTGGGGAGGTTACGCAATTACCACCTGACGTATTGTCACAAAATTTGGTGGAAGGAAAGAACCCATTAAATTTTGGTGTGGATCCGGATCAACCGGTGGATCCAGGATGTTACTTTCACTCTCTTCAACATTTAACGCGGCTATTTTCAAGGTTTCCACTGATTTCTCCAGGAATAATTCATGGATGTTGTTCGGAAGTTGTAAACAGTGCGACCTGTGAAGATACCACGGCCTGGACGAATGCAAATCTTCACAGATATCACAGATTTTGGTGACTGATATTTATGAGTGTGTAGGACTCAGTGTGGATCCAGATACAAAACAATTTAGCGAGGGGTCAGTGGGGTCATGGCGGAGGTTTGCCCCTCTGGTTACAGCGTGTGACATGTTTGATGCTCATGCTGTACACGGTTGTGTCCATGCCTTAGTCCAGTGTCTCCACAAATATTAACTTATTCCTTGTACACCAGGAAGCATGAAACACAGATCAGACAGCCACTCTCCCTCCACGGGATCTCCCAGGGTGCACTGAGGACATATTTGGGGCCAGAGTTGATACAGTGAATAAAAAGAAGCCATGTGTGACTTTTTCAAACTGCTGCTGCAGTGACACACGCCAGTGCTACAGCCCTGCGTGTGTGTGTGTGTGTGTGTGTGTGTGTGAGCGTGGTCTCGGAGGGGAGGAGGCGTCACCAGGGGGAACATCACAGACACGCACACATCAAAGTGCACAAACAGCCACGCACGGGAGAAAGTTGCTGCGGCGGGTTTCCAGCGGCCGAACCCTCCGCGAGGTGACCAGAGGGGCGCAGAAAAACACTCTCCCCAAATGTCCCCCCCCCCACCCTCGCCATCGACGTAACAACATGTCGGCAGAGGACGGCCATGTTTTGCTGGTTATGTCGACGCGGGGAGGAGGAGGAGGAGAAGTGAGCCACGGCGCCTCGCTCCTCGCTGCCTCCGCGGGCACACCTCGGCTCGAAGTGGAACTTGAACGCGGCGGCGACGAACGTCCCCGTAAACAAGTTGCTGTAAACAAGGGGGGGTAAACAAGGTGGTGCAGGTGGAGGCGTCAGGGGGGGGGGGGGGGGGCAGGCAAAGTTCACGCGGCGAGACAAGTTAAAATATGTACGCAGAGAGCCGGGCGGGGGTTGTGGGAGCCGGGCGGGGGCAGAGGGGGCGAAGCGCCGCCAACAAACAAACTACACGCAGTTATAAACTTGGAGAGCAGGGGGGGGAGTTTCCAGCAGGGGGGCGAGACGCCAACAGCACACCAGCAGTTTGTCCCTTTCTTACCTGGCCGCCGTGTTGTTGTCTTTTAGGAAGCGATGCTCAGGCGGTTGCAGGTACAAATCCCACCGCTGCCGTAAACCCACGAACCGAGCCCGAGTCTGCGCGTCTACACAGCGGCGCGGCGGCGGCCCGAGAGCCGAGCAGACAGCAGGCGACAGGAAAGGGAAAATTGGCGATCGCAAGGAGGATCTACGCCAAAAGCCACATGATCGCCGACGTCAGAGTACGTATTTGCATGCCGTACCGGAGCGCCGGTGTCCGTCCACGGCGGGTCCATGGCGTCCGAGCCGGGCAAAGTTGAACAAGTGTGCGTCCAGGCAGCGGGAGGAGTGGTGGAGGCTGCGTGGAGCGGGCCCGCTGCTGGGGGGGGGGGATGAATGGGCTGCGTGTTGTGGCCGTCAAGTTCCCCCTGTCCTGATGCCTGGCTGCCTGTCTGGAGCTCATTGAATATGCAAGTAGGAGAAGGGGGCGTTTCTTACTCACCCCAAAACCCCTCCCTCCCTGTGCCAGCCCCGCCCACCCTCTCCCTGTCTCCCCCCGCGTGTGCATGTGAGGCGTGGAGCTGCTGCAGTGCTCTCTCTCTCTCTCTCTCCAGTGGGAGCCGGCGTGTCCTCCAGCCGTGCACGGAGTCAGCCGACACATCTGGATCGACCAGAGGTGAGCCTGAGGTCAGCTGATCCTCTCGCAGCGGACAGTGTTGAGAGAAACTGGCCTGACATGACACACACCCACAAAAACACACACACCCACACACACAGCTCCATCCTGCGCTCTCACACACATACCCACACAACAGTGACCTCCACTGGAGCAACACCAGAACTGATTCTGACCTTGGGCCCATGCGCGGTGTCACACCAGGCATGTGAGGACACGTTCAACGTTTGCTCTGCAGCACATGGAGGAAATGAAAAGGACATGTTCCACCACCGCAGATAAAACTGAAAAATGATTTCCCCTGCTCAGAGAGCAGCGCACCAGATCAGCGGCAGAGGGACGGAGCCTGGAGTTCTCACCTCTTTGTTAAGGGACAGCGAATGTGGCCTGTCCAGTCTGGGGCTGACACTGAGGTTCTAATCTCTAATTCTAATAGAGAATAAGCAAATGTATTAGTGTTGCTTTGCAAATATTACGTTGAGTCAGTTTAATCAAAATCTTTCGGCATTTAAAAACACTTTCCTAATTTATTCCAACAACATTAATGACACTAAACAGACTGGTAAGATCAGACAGAATACATCAAGTAAGGAAGATTCAATTAATATACAGTTTACTGTCTTTAGCGCTGCAACAGCATCTCTTGCTGCTCAGATGTATGGAATCAGTTGTTTTGATACATGCAGCCAAATTAAACCGCAAATTAATTTTTATTTTAAGAATGCTCTCAAGGTCATTCATTCTAATTTTGGAACTGATGGGGCCTGCCAAACTCCTGAAAGTGAAGTCTGTTGAGAAAAACAACAGCGTGTTCTTTACTTCTTTAATGAG
This sequence comes from Limanda limanda, assembly GCF_963576545.1. Lineage (NCBI taxonomy): Eukaryota > Metazoa > Chordata > Actinopteri > Pleuronectiformes > Pleuronectidae > Limanda > Limanda limanda. The sequence goes on from NC_083646.1 coordinate 23,916,485, forward strand.
AAGAAGAGCCAAACTCAGTTTTGCTCAATTTAAGAATTTATTTAGGAAAGCAATGAACAGGTTACGGCAAAAGACAATGGGTGCCAGTACATTAAGTGTATCAGAGCGCGATGGACATCCGGTGTCTGTCCATTTTATACAGTAGATCTTCGTTCCTCCCTCCTCGGAAGTGCGCACGTGTAGGCCATCCTCCTGGCTTTTGGAATACAGAAGGGAACAGGGAGACACTCCCAATGCATCTATAGTTGCTAGACAACGAGTTTTACTACAAGAACGTCCTTCACCCAAAGATGCAATGTGGGCCAAAGGTGTTTACAATTGGAGAAAAAATTATTATGTTTCAACTATTACAAAACAAACCTTCCTGTGTAAACATTCGCAACAACTTCACCAAAACAATGTCCCAAAATGTAGTCAACAACGTCACTCTGTCCAACCTCGAGACTTATCAAAGCAGCTGTGGAACTCTGTGTGAGTTCAATGAATCCAAGGGAATAAGCCTTTAATATCAGAAAAGTTAATTATTAGCACTAAGCAGCAACAGTTATTAAAATCATATGTATGAATGCCTAATATATAGCTAAAACTGTTCCTATCTTTATTGAGTTTATAGAGTTCTTTCAGCAAAGGCTATAGTTCAAAATTTGAAATCCCAACAAGTCACATAACAAAACTCCATCTTCTTTTGACTTAAAACTTGACTGCTTATTCTTATAATTTTTTGCAGAGTGTATATTGCTGTTTCAGCCACTGTCCAGTGGGGTTTGGAAAAACAAAGATGTAATTTATTGTATGTATGTGTAATGCATGTAAGATATGATTTGTTTATCTGTATATTTACATCACTTATGAAACAATTAAAAGGTGAAACAGAAAAGCTGTGTGTGCAACCATTTTTATGCAAATGACTAAATCAGTGACCTCCAGATACAAATGCCTGAGCTCAGTGGTGCAATCTCAATAACTCTGTGTGTGGAAGGACCTTGTTTTATGAACATTTGGTCTTAAAGGTTATTGGAATAGACTCACTGCAGAGATATGGAGCTGTGAAGTGGGAGAACCAGATTAAATTAACCATCAGCAGAAAGGATGAGTAATAATTTAAAACACACCTATTTGTAAATAAAATTGTAAAGAGAGAAGATAGTGCTTTTTGGGCCAAAACATCCAATCACTGAGCTGAAAATGAATGCTTTGCTTTTACTTATGAGGGTGGATTAAATGCCAAATTTCATATTAAGTATTTTAAATTAGTTTAGTTTCAAATTCTGGCTTATTTTCAGATTAATTCTTAAACTCTGGCACTGTGTTTAGTTTCAAAGTGCAACAGAGAAGCGCTTGGCATACAGCTCTGATTGGCTTTTCCTTGAGGCCTTTGTAATATATATCGTTGAAAACATTAATAATCTGTTTATCATGGCATTGTCTAGGAGACCCATGTTTCTATCTTAAGGAATGTACAACATCCAACTATTACAAGTGAAAATATAGCTGAATGATTAATGTAACAAGGGTAACATTTTGTAAATACTGCAAATATAGTTAATAAATGATCAATCAAATGAAAGGCAAAGGTTGTAAAGCATGGTTTAGATGTACATTTCCCTAATGAAAAAAAATATTATATTTTGTAATAAGACCATAATCTGTGAATTCAATTATTTGATCCTTTTCAGTAAAAAGGACGGTCGGTCACTCTGCTACCAACTTTTAGTTCCTCCTACATCATTTCTCACTGCACCTTCTGCACATTTTACAGGAGTTCTTCTTTTAGAAGCATATTCTTCTTTCGACAGATAACGTCCAACCTACCAGTGGATTATTTGAAAACACTGAAGAAGGAAGAGTGAACTTGATAAGAATCAGATGATCATGGGCTGAATTTATGTTACTGGGCCAACCTATTGACTAATTTGTGTATTTTTCCCTGACAGATCTGGAAAAACAAGAGGAAATTTTATCTTTTTTACACTTTCTTATCATATAGTTTACATCCTCAACCAAGATCAGATGAGCGTGACCTTTTGTTAGGATAAATGTGATTGAAATAAAAGGTCACTAGATGGAGCCAGATGGCTGTTCAATCTCTTGTGTAGAATTTCTAAACCTCCTAGTGGGACTGAATTGAACTAGTTGTATACTGATAGGTAAATGTGCATGGAGGACAGGCTATGGCTCAGTATATCAATTCATTCATATCCCTTTATCATTATGGGGCTTTGGATTAAGACCATAGACTACTAATTGCAGTCAGTGAAATTACTTATCAATTATATCTTTACAGCTAAAAGAAATGTAGTCCCTAGTCTTAAATTAAACCACTCTCACTTTCCTGAAAACATAAGACTGTTTTAAATTTTATTTTAGTACTTAAGTATCATAGCAGATTGTGACAGGATTAAATCATTGGAGTGAACATTTAGTGAAGTACAGGACGACATTAGGAGGCTTTTAACTTCCATTTGTCCATCATGTGATTTTCTTTTTTTTCATACGCAGCTGTATGACAATAAACTGTTGGGTAAATCCCTCGTCCAAACAGTGAATGTTTAGCAGCCTTGACTATGCACAGTAGATTGGTCATGGTTTGGATGCAACATGGCAATATGTTCATGTAAGACACAAATTTGGTATACAAATAATGACTTCCTCTTGTATTTTAAAACCCAAAACTCAAGGCAAAAAAATAACAAAGGAAAGAAAACATGATTAAACTCTGTTTATTTGTTGTAAACTAAAAACCTTAATATAATATAATATTTCAAGCTTGCATTATTAATATTTACAAGGACAGGGGTAGCATAGCATTTGCTAATAGATTTATAATGAAAACAGTTTTTAAACCGATACTGTACATTTATCAGTTATATTCATCTTCAGATTATTTGAAAATATAAACCATTAAATATAGCTCTGAAGTTAAGAATATTATTCAGGAAAATGTTTTTTCCTTGTAAAGCAGTGCCCTAACAGTGGCTCCACCCTGCATGAATAATGCTTCTATGTATTACTTTAACCATAGACTCTTCTATGTCAAGTAAAGTCAAAGCAACTTGATTTCCCCCTGGTGGCTGGCTGCAGTATAGGCCCTAAACCCCACCTCCCCCTTGTTTCTGTTTTTTTTAGATACTGTACGTGAATATGTGTATAGCTCCCAAATAATACTTTACGCACCTTTCTGAGAGTTCTCATTTCAAGTGAGTCATGTTGACACATTAAAGAGTGTTTAACCAAGTCAAAGAGATCATGTTAGCTAGCTACATCTGGTAAAAATCTACCATTGGTGGCAAGTCAAAATTAAGATGTCCACTTTTGTTCTACCTCTGTCTAAAATTAAAGACACATATAGTTAAAAATATAAACTATGCAATTCAAGTGATGAATCTGAGATAATTGTTTTAGTTGTGTATTTGTTGGGCTAGCTAAGCAAAGCTAACAGGTGTAGCAATATGTGGGATGGAGCTTAGCGAGTAGTCTAAATTACAGTTAGCCCATTGTAGTGTTTCACTGCTGCCTTGAGATTGAAGCCTACTATGGGAGTGTTGCAGTTGCATGAATTTTGGCAAGTTAGGCCGTTTTCAGACATGACCTGTGGGTAAAAGCCAAAGAATAACACACAGAGTTAGCTTTTCCCACATCCAAAACATAATTCCATGCATGGACACTTTCACAGCAGCATCAAATCCTGCACATTATTCAGGTGAGAGGTGCAGCAGCCAGGTGCAGCAGATCACCTGATCATGTTTACAGCAGTTTTGTAAGTTTTGTTCTGTTGCGCATTAGAGCCTCTCACTCTGACATTTGCTTTCAGACATGCACCTCTCAGGAGAAAATACAGAATATCTGCAGAGTTCAGTGCATGTATGAAAGCAGCTTTAGTGTGTTATTGTGAATAGGTTATGTACTGACTTATTGGTATGTGTGTCGGTGTGATAGATTGTGCATTTACAAGCCAGAGAGCACTTATCCTTCCTTCAGACATTAAAGAGCTGGCATGTAATCAAGAAGCTGCTCGGTATCGATGCATTCACAGACAGCTCATCCAGTGGGGTTTTATCTCCCACTACTAACCCAGACCGAACTTCCCTTCCCACGATCAGGTTCAGCCATGACACAGCTGTTCATACAACCGTGGTGGTGCAAATGCAGAGGAGGAGAAGCGATTAGTAAGAAGAAATGAGAAATGATGAGTGTAAAGAGGATTAGCAACAGAAACAGTAATGGTTGTGACTTTTCCGTAGGTGTCACAAGAGACCTTCTGGCTGGAGCGACCATCCTGCCACAGCTGTGCTCCATAGTCCTCTGGTGGAGACCTAGAAACCAAACATTAGAATACTACGGTACAAAAGAAGACATTAAGGAAAAAGTCTGCTACTCAAGCCATCTCTCTGCCACAGGAGAGTTTAATTAAGTCCAGAGGCTCTGGAGGTCAATTAAGTTCAATGTGCTGGTAGATTTAGTAAATATGTAGAATCACTGAAGGCTGGTCTCACAAAGGAGAGCCAAGCCATGTGTTGGATTAAACTGTTTTACGGCATATTTCTGCTTTTTAAACAATACGGAAAATTGGCTCAGTCAAGCCTAAATCCAACACTATACTCTTGGCTCATCACTCTACTGTACACTGTTCACATGGACCTCAGATTGCGAAACAATCATAGCCATATGATCAGAGAAAATATCGAATTGTAAGCGTGTTTTTGAAGAATCCCAACTCTTGACCTTGAACTGATGAAGAAAAGTCCAAATTTTACAAGTCATTACATGGAAGAAACAAGATCACTGCTCCCCCTCTCCATCACACTCCCTCTGCTCCTTCTTCTCTTCCCTCTTATCCTCAGCTTTCTTTGATTTCAAATCTGCGTAAGTCTTTTGTTTGTGAGACAAAAACAGCATTCTTTCTAATTGAGCAAGGCAGCAGCACAATGCACAAAGCCTGGCATGATTTTCCCATGGCACACGAAAAGAGGAAGAGGGCCATTTACCCGGTGATTCATCACTCCATTTCCATTTCTGTGAAACACTTATCCTTGTGGTTCAGGGTATTGTCACTTCACAGAACCATGATATGAAAATATTCACCACAATGACACGAAGGAGACATTTTGAAAATGCTTCCTCTCTGTATTTTTGTATTTGAAAAGTAAAGTGTTTCTTGTGCTTGGAGTCTTCACTTGCATGTTGTGAGTGATTGCCCCGGGGTGTCTTCCAATCATTAATACCAATCAGCAATCTATATCTAGACTTATACACGCCATTCAGCCAAAACAAAACATTAAAACTGGTAACTGGTTTTAATGTTGTGGCTGAATTGTGTTGGGAAGTTTCTCAGAGTCTGACAGAGCGACCACTGTAATCATCAAACACACACATGGTTACAATTAGCCCATATGGCTTTAAGTAGCGGAGGGAGAGAGAGAGAGAGAGAAAAAGGAAAGCACAGAGACAGTGGAGGCAAAGTGAGTGGAGTGGAGCGAGGAGGAGTATAGTTGGAGAATGAAGAGAGGAAAGATAAAGAAAACAGGATGAAAGAGCAAAAAGATAGAATAGAAAGAGAGAATTTGAGAGAAAATGAAACTGGCACCAAAGGATGAGCAGCAATCCAAGTGAAGAAGAGGGAGAAGGGTCGTGGCACTTGCCTGTATTTCTGCATCATGTCGCATCATTAAGAACAAAAGTGGTCCATTTTCTAATTCTTTTAAAGAAAATATTCTTCATGCAATATTCATTATAATTAATGACCTTTTTGTATACTTGTTGATTATTGATTGCAGTTTGCTGTGTAATGTGAATAAACCTTGTTTTATAACCTTGACTTGGTTGAGTTTCTTGAAGACGTTTCACCTCTCATCCAAGAGGCTTCTTCAGTCTCTTCTTCAGAGAGACCCCTAGTGGCCAAGTTGCATATTGTACGTTTTACAGCCAGAATCTCTATGCTCATGAAGGATGGAGAGCGTCCAGTTCGATATTCTCACGACTATGTCCATGCTTTTTGTGGATGATGTGAATGCAATTGCTGTATCAGACCATGACCTCAAGGTTTGACGCATAGGTTTGCACCTACAAAATCTAAGATCACATTGCTCTCCTGGGAAATAGTTGAATTCACTGCACCATGGTGGTTCAAGGTTTTTGCTCTCTGACATCTACAGAGAGCAAAAACGTTTATTCCATGGTGCCAACCCCCCTCCAGGTATGATGTCCGAAAGGTGTTAGCAGTGGGGTTCCTGAAAAACGCCTTGTGTGACATCATGGTGATAGTGCTGTGAAGACTGTACCCTTTTGTTGCGGTGAAGAGAGAGCTGAGGTTGGCACAGTAAAGAAGGGAGGAAGAAATAATGACAAACAACAAAAGCAGTTATATTCTCAACCTTTATTCACGCTTGAGAACAGAATAAATTCAAACAGGCTTTACAACCTAAGTTTACCTCAGCATGGGTCCGAGTGCAGGATGAGAACAACCTGCACACAGCAACAATGCTTCCTTTGTGGTTGTGTCTATGTAGCAGTATATGGACATGGACTAAAAACAGTCATTAGTAAAGTCAGTCCAGACCTTAGCACGTATCCCGTCTCTTCCTTTGGTTTCGGTGTATATCTGCCTGGTTTACATATGCATGATAAACCTGGGCTGTTAGTCTGTAATCAAACTATACAGACCGACGTCACATCATCTGTTGGAGAGTGGTGCCTATTTACAGAGTGTGTTTCCTTTTCATTTCTGTGTATATCGTGTTGCAAAGAGCCTCCTCTTACTTGTTTGATAGGAACTTAACATGCATCCAGCAGTAGAATTAAGTCAGGCCTGTAAACAGAGATGTGCATACATCCAGTAAATTGTTTAGATGAAGTTTTTATTGCAGGGCTTGGGAATAAGGCTATAATCTCCCGAAGGATAACACATCATCAATACATTTCACTCTCTTGTTGTTTTTGTATGTGTTTCTCACCAAGTCGTTAAAGTGTTTACCTCTTTCACTTTCTTTGTCTTCCCGTCCGCTCTGTTATTTGGAAACCACAAAATTTTTTTAGTCCTTTATCTGTTAGTCAGTGTTATCATTTCATTCCCTGATTACAGATTTCTCAACTCTATTTTCCAGTTTCAACATTCACATCCGATTTCATAACACAGGATGCAAGAAAATATAGTGCCAAATGTTAAAGGCACATCAAAGGCACCTCAATATATATATATATATATATATATATATATATATATATATATATATATATATATATATATATATACCCTCTGTAACCTTATTTCTAAACCTGCTACGTTTTGAATTTAATTTCCCCCTGCATTTTGGATGTTGGATGAAAAATGCTGGTGGACATTTACTCTGGATGCTGAGAGAAACCCTCCAGTAAGACAAAAAATATTGCAAATTACCATGGGGTACAGAATGAAAACAACACCACATTTCTGCTTGACCGCCTTACTCCATTTCCTTTGGTTCCCACTTCCCACACCTCTCTAGGTCGTTTTTAACTTTTCGACCTCACCTTACCTGACCCTTCTTCTCTGTTCCTTCTCATTTCACGATCCCCACTTCCTATGTCTTTCTCATCTACACCACAGCACTAACTATATACCCTCTGTAACCTTATTTCTAAACCTGCTACGTTTTGAATTTAATTTCCCCCTGCATTTTGGATGTTGGATGAAAAATGCTGGTGGACATTTACTCTGGATGCTGAGAGAAACCCTCCAGTAAGACGAAAAATATTGCAAATTACCATGGGGTACAGAATGAAAACAACACCACATTTCTGCTTGACCGCCTTACTCCATTTCCTTTGGTTCCCACTTCCCACACCTCTCTAGGTCGTTTTTAACTTTTCGACCTCACCTTACCTGACCCTTCTTCTCTGTTCCTTCTCATTTCACGATCCTCACTTCCTATGTCTTTCTCATCTACACCACAGCACTAACTGTGGTAACCCCTCCATCAAAAGATTTCCCTGCCAGTCTTTAATTTTGTACACCAACACTCCACAATAATAGACTAAACACAAGATGAAAAGACGGAAATGTAGAAATGTGAAAATAACATCTTGTTCTCCTTACTGTCTTCCTCTCCTTTTCTTTTTGTGTTTGCAAAAAAACCAAACATGAGACTTCCAGCTGGGTGTTGCGTGTTTAAGAAATTTAATTGGCTCAAAAGTGGCTTAACGACCCTGCCGGCTAATGGTGTCCGTTTACAGCCAAGTGAACCAAACCCTGCGAAAGAGTGAACAGGGGCACTGCTGTGACTGCAACCTGGCCAGTCAACTTGAATTGGACCCACCTGGGAAGCAGGATTTATTCCAGCTTGATTCACTCAGATTTACTGGTGATTGAATGGCCGACCCATGGTCACAGACACGGGTTAAACAGCCTCCCTGAATAATGGACGGGAAGAGGGGTGAATGGATATTTGGTCGTTGATGGGGAAAATTGTTTGAACCCTGAGAACTTTGTTTGATGTCCAGTATGGGATCTGGAGTGCTACCTGATTTCATGCTGTTTCCTCTTGGTGTTTTGTAACAAATTCAGTTTTGGCTCGCCATTAAGGAGGTCATCACTTAGATGAATGGACACTATACAGCTCTTTTTTCATTAATAAAGAGCACTGTAGCACTGTGTGTATGAAGGACAAAATAATTACATTAGTATAAATAAATACATGTAGTAATAAAGAAATAGCCTTTCATTGGAGACTGAACTTATTTTACCTTTGATTTCTGTATTTATTTGTGTGTAATTGTCCATTTTCTGCACTATCTTCATGTCAATGTACTGAATGTATCTGTCTAGTTAAAAAGTTGCAATCTTTTCATGCATGATGGTCCAAGTTTCAAATCTTCATATCACGTGATCTTGTTTTACCTTTCACAATACAATGTGCTTGATTTTTGGACAATGCAATAATATCTTAAATGAGAGTTATTATCCTCATATTCAGGGACATAGTTATAAGTTTGATTATTAGTTGTAAAGTCTGACATACTCCAATTCAGAAAGCGCATCACTGTCCTCATATTGTCCATTGCTGCTGCTTCTCTTTTCAGCCTCTGTCTGAAACACTTGGTTTCAGCTCCTGTCTCTTTAATGCCCCTCCTTCTCTGTTGTGATTGGTCAACCACTTCTAGTGTGTTTATGAAATGCCAACCTCTGCTCTCACCTCACCTAGCTTTGTAAGGGAGCGTGCCAGGTTAACTGCTAACATTCAAAATTATCTGCCGGACTACTGACAAGACATTTCAGCAGGAGCTGCGTTTCTTGTGGATTTTGAGGAGGACCTTGCAGAACTTGTATATGCACCGAAAAAACTATGTAGCACACTAGAGGAAAGACAAATTATAATATTATTCCTTTATTGCCTAGTGTCTAAACTGTCTATCCCCCAGAACAGAAGAGTTTAAGAGGATCTTAATCCATCTTTACTTTAATTGACTGTTTCAGCATAAGATCTGATGTTTTGGTGGCAGTTGACCACATCATACAGTCAAAACAAACAAGTGGAACATGATTAGACATTGTTTTGCTTCCTTCTAGTATCAAGACCAAACTCTTTAGCCTTTGAAGACCATGTGTTACTGATAACATTTTTGCTTCATTCACGAAAAAGCTTTCAGATTTGTTTGGCAATTAAATCTTCTTGCATATGTAATGTATTATGGTGACAATGGAAATGTTTAATTACTATTGATTTTATGTGTTTGGTTGACAAATCATTTCCTTTCTCTTTTCTGCAATAACTCTATACTGTGTAGAAATAACTTTGAAGGTGACTGACCCTGCAAATGTCTATGACATTTGTTTCAATATGTCGGCCACAGCAACATAACACAATCTCAAGAACAAATATGTTAGAATAATTCATGCTTTTACAAAGCCACATCTGGGATTTTTCAAGTATCTGCATAATTGTTTTGTCACTATGCCAATTGTAATGCAGATCTGGATCCAGATAGAGTCTCTGGGTGATTTCTAGTTTGGTTATTTTCATAAATTTTACAATATCATGTCAAGTTTCCGGACACTTGGACCCACTGAATTATTCAGAAACTCCCACAGTGGTGCCCCTTTCCTGTCTGAGGCTATTCATTGTCTGTTATCTATATTTTGATAGATGATACAATCACAAATTTAAGACAGAAATTGATAAGATCAGAGTATTTGTGAATACATGGATATTCCCTAACCCCAAACTGAAACATAATCCGTCATAAATCTGCCTGAGAATCTGTAGGCTGCTGTTGAGTCGAGTCTTCTTGTAAATGTGGCCGCAGTCAACCCCCTTCTCATCAATTTTTAGTGGCATGTATGTGAGCCTGGGTGTGTGTGTGTGTGAGGCAGCTGGAGGAGGAAATTGAGTGGCATTCTGGTTTCCTTTCCCCGTCTCTATAAAAGCTGGGAGACTCTTTCTTAACCGTCAGTTGGTTAGCCTCTGTCCCCGCTCTAACCCAAAATAAAAACCACTGGACATCTGCAGCAGCTCTGAGAAGGTGGACCGCACTGTACTACCTTCAGTGTCTGCAGGCTGGAGCATTTAATGCCATTTGGTGGTCTCTTTGATCCTAAGTGCTTTCTCAACATCAAGTTAACCTTGTCCACAGGCGCTTTTACAGTTGGTGAATGTTGAAACAGAGACTGAGTGATGCAGGGAAGAATGATTCACATCCGTGTTTGGTATAAAAAACAACACTATGGTCAGCCGCTGGATGTCTTTTGGACATTGTGCTCAATATCAAACACATGTAGAAACTTGATATGCTTTTCTTGTCAAAAACAAATGATGTCACTGGATTGTCGATTTCATGTAGCACTAATTGCATTATGCTATTATATTCCAGTCAAAGTTAACTGTTTATATACACTTTTCGCCATTTATTCTTTGCACACCTGACTCTCCTCTTTTTGGTACGGTGTTGATCTTTACTTTCAGTTTTCAATCTCAAAAATCTTGATATCTGTTTCAGAAATGTTGCCATGTCTCCTGTCCAAGATGATTGTGAGACTGTTGACTATTGAAACAAAGGTAATCCACTGACTGCCATCAATCAAAAACCTTATAGGACTATTATTAATCAAATGCTAAATCTATCATTTTGACTCAAGGTGAACCTTTTTCTTATCCAACGTCAGAATTCCAGACATGACATGGGATTCATACACCATCACTCATCATGACTCATTAAAGTCTCACCTGCGTCCAACCGGCTAAAGCTGGGTTCCATTTAATGACTGCTCCTCTTGCTTTTTTTTTTACGGCTGACTGCCTCCTCGACTTCCTCCACGACTGTTCTTTCCTAAACAAGAGGCAAGTAAAGACATAATTTGTAACCTTAATCAATGATATGCAGTTACTCTACACGATAACAACTTTTAGAACAGGAAGGCTGTGTACTCGTAACAAAATCCAGCAGTACTTTGGAATAGAAGTGACAATACAGATAACAGGTTTAATGATTAATATGAATTTGTAAAGTTAATTTGAATTTTTTCATGACTGAATGTAAATATCATTTTGAAATGTAATTTATTAGTTCTGAATTCCAATAAACTTGAAACTGAATACATCATGATAAATTCAAATTCAGTTTTCAAAATTCCGATTAACAAATCCGGATCATTGGGGAAAGGTGCTGAACTCCTTTTGACTAATCAGTCCTTACTGTATGTTTTTGTTTTTGACCATTCATAATTTTTTTCCAAGGTGAAAGAAGACCCACCAATACCCTAAAGGCTCCAGTATGCTTCTACGTATCCGTTTCGCGGAGAGGCACACACGGATAGCAGAGAGTCTTTTAGATTTTTGCTTCTCCGACAACAATCTGTCTGAAAACAATTCACCGCCAAACAGTAGGTGGCGCAACGGAAGACGAGCTCAGAGAAGCCTACCCCATTGCTGGGAAGAAGAAGTCCACGTGTGTTTGTTTACCTCTGTCGGCTTGCCTCCCACACACTGAACCATGGCAACTAACAGAACTAAATAAAGTGACACCCAGCGTGTCAAAATGCTGATGTTATCGTTTCTTAGCGCAGCGGTTCCCAGGTCTTTTTTCCCAACTGTGTTGCTGATTCCACAGCTTGAATCTGCTTGAGGCTACACGGAGCTAGCTAGCTTCCCCCCCAGCTTCCACACAGTCAGCAGGGACTCCCGACACTAACTACTACCCAGTGTTTGCTTCTAACCTGACGGTATTATAGAAACTGTGTCAAGATAGAAGTCGAATTAAAGTCGTGACAGCGCCGTTATGAAAGCTCGTTATAACCGTATGTGACCGTGCACACATGCCGTCAGTGCTCTAACGAGCCACCGTCAGCCGGACAACTCCGCTGGCTAAACACACACGTCACATTAATCGTAGAATCGTAGTTGTGTTTGGGGTTTATGTGACACAGGGAAGGTAAACTTAATCGCAGGCCTGTTATGTGAACACCACAGTAACAACCAGATTATGTATCATATTTTTGTACATAATTTGTGCATGTATCATACCTTATCTTAATGTCATTATAGCTCCCTTTATTTATCTAAATGAGCGACACAGTGATGCTAACCACTGGCTGAAACAGGGCCTTTCTGTTTGGAGTTTGAATTTTCTCCCTGTGTCTCTGGAATGTGGTTGTTCGTCTCTGTATGTCAGCCCTGTGTTTTGCTGGCGACGTGTGCAAGGTATATCCTGCCTCTCGCCCAATGTCAGCTGGGATTAACTTCTGCCCCCCTGTGTCCATCAAAGGATAAGTGGTTTAGATGATGGATGGATTTATCTGACTTGTGATGGTCACACCATGACAATTAGGGAAGAAAAAATGATCAAAAAAAGTAGTTATATACTGATCATATAAGGTGCCAGAGATATAAACATAGAATAACTGGTGCAAATTTGAATTTCAGAGTGAAAGATTGTTTAGATCATGTCATCTATCTGTATCTATATTATATGTTGAATGATTTAATTCTTTAAAATGTATCTTACAAATCTCTCCATGGCCGCTCTGCAGTATATATCCGGCCTTCTTCAACCTGCGATCTTTCAACCGGATTCTGCTCACCATCCCCAACACCAGATTGTGGAAAGAGCTTTCAGCTTGGCAGCCCCCACTCTCTGGAATGCTCTGCCAATGGAGATTCGCAATGCCACATCCCTCTGGACACTTAAAGAACTACTCAAAACTCATCTTTTTAAATATGTATATGATCTGGCGTAATACAATCTGTAAAAAAAAACAAAAAACAACTTCTTTGCACCTTGTCTTTGTCAGTTTAAATGTTTCCTTTCCTCCTATATATGTAAGGCGACCTTGGGTCCCTTGAAAGTTGCTATAAAAAGTTATAATTGTTATTTTTTCACTCTCAGCATATACACACAAATAACAACGTGAACAGAAAGATATGGATTGTAGGTTTGGCATATGCTCGTGGAACTGTGCACAATAGCTCTGCTACTGAAAGAGAAACTCTCAAGACTACTATATCGGTAGGATCCATAGGAAACAAATTCCCCAGCCCTGCCAAGGATTCAAATGACTGTGAACTCCATATGTTAAACAATTTTGGAGCAAAGTTCTATTTATTTCAAAAAACACTTTTTCCTATAACATTTCTGTATCAGTATATTTTAATAAAAAATAATAAGTACCCCAGGGCTCAATCATTGAACCTCTGCTTTTCTCTTTTATGTATTTGCAGTCATGTAGGTCATTTTCCTTTTTCTGATACTGTATGTGCATATAAAGGCTGAAAACTGATCAAATTATAAAATTTATATCAATCTGTCATAAAAAGCCAGATGTCTTGAAATCCCCTGGTCCTAAATTCTGATAAAACTGGAATTCTTGTCACTGGCCCAGACTGACCAATTTGATCAGGGTAACAGTAAGTCATGACAAATGTCTGATTTCAGACTGACACACAAGAATTCCGGGTGTCCCTTTTGATCTGCTCCCTCTCTTTCGATCAAAAATGATGTTTAGATTAATCATTAGTTCAATCAGGAAGACTTTTTCAATGACTCCTGCCTCCTCTAATCAGCTGACTATGGGATATTAACTGTGATCCAATCATATTGGGCCATGATCTAAAGCAGCTAATCATGTAGTTGCTGTCACACTTTATATCTGTTCTCCTCTCTCACTGTCAGCTGTCAGTGCAGTGATTTGCTGCGATCTTCCATCTCCCCAATCACCTCCAGTCTCCATATTCAGTGACTTGGTCAAGGTCTTCCTTTATTATGTGGACACACCCCATTTTAAACTTGAAGACATCATGCAGAGTCCAGGCACCAAACTGATTTATATCACGTCTCATACTTCAATTGAGGTCTGTCCTTATTGAAACTTTTATTTCTCTATATAATAATAATAATTATTATTATTATTATTGTCACTTGCTCAATTCAACTGGTTGAGGCAGAGGACAGCAACCCTGAGCCTGATTCTGCTCAATTGCCCTCAGATAATTTCCGTCATGATTTATCAATCAAATACATCATAGTGTCAGATTGATTCCTCTTGCATGTTGTGTCTGTTTTCATTACCTTTTTTACTTTAAATACTGTATGAGGAAGAAATACAGTAGAGCGTCAGAGGGCGTGGTCGGCAGCAGGAGTCAAAGGCCACATGCACTATATTCATCATTGGGTGGTTTGACAGTAGAAGGACCCCAAATGACTCAATAAGGGCTGATCCTGAGGGGACCCCCAGCTAATCAGAGTGAGTGGAAACACCAGTGGTCATAAGAGAACCTATATTAATAATCAGACCATAAATGTGTGTGTGTCTACAGGGGGATGTCATCTTAAAATGAAAGGTCACAGCAGTTTAAATGGACTTGTTACACTCAGAGTCACACAAGCACCACCTCATGTGGACAAAAGTATTTGACATTTTAACTGAGTTAAACAACCTACAACTCGTTGACAATTGAACGACAAACTTTTAAAAAGTTGAACAAAACTCTATTGGTGTCTGGTGAAGTAATAATGCCATTAACATGTTTGTGTTGGCGGGATATTCATTCAATTCCACCATGTAGCAGCAAAGGACATGCTTTTTCTTTCATGTGAAAATGGATCAGCTCAGAGCCATAATTTCATGACATGTTGAAATCCTTGAGAGTGCTCATTATATCCATGCAGCTGAGGGAATATGTAACCATTTACAAACCTCAATCCCTGTGCAGCTCCGTGGAATGACGAACTGTGGGGGCTTTGTTCAGTGTGTGTGTGTGTGTGTTTGCGTTAAATGCCTTGAAACAGATGAGGGGGGGGTCCTGCCTTGGTGGTGGTCTGTTAAAGAAAAAGAAAAGGCAGCGGGAGGCTAGATACACACACATGCACATACGCACACACACTGTATGTTCCGCGGCCTACTCTTCTTTTTTTTTTCTTATACACACTCACCAGAGAGGCTACTGGAGGTAACTGTGTCAAAGACAGAGGAGGTAGGGAAGGAGGGAGGTAGAGAAAGAGGAAGCTGGAGCTAGAGGGGGCTGCATGCTAATTCAAGCCAAATGAGCAGCAGATGAACTGAAGTGGTTTTGCTCTGTAGCCTCTCATAAACAGACACTCTTTCTTCATCACTCCTTTTTACTCACTCACTACATTTCTGTCAAATAAGATGTATTTGTTATGTTATGTTTTCACATCCTTGGTCTCTCATCCTAACTACAAATATCTATCTATCTACTGTATATATATATATATATGTTCACCCAGGGTTGTTTGTTTCCTGGTTGGTTTGTACATTCGTTTGTAAGCCAGATAATACAATACAACAGAGTGGATTACCACAAAACTTGCAGCAATGATGCAGTAAGGGTCAGAGAAGAATCCATTACATTGTGCTGCAGATCCGGATCAAGGGGTGGATCCAGGATTTGTTTTTTCACTTTCTTTAACATTGCGAGAAAGGGCTTTTTTTCAATCATTTCTCAGATAATTAAATCTGGCATATTTAGAGGACAAATACCTATGTGTGTGTGAAATTTGGTACACCTTATTTAATGTTTAGAACTGTTGGAGCTTAGTGGAGGTATTCGCAGTTTATTTCTGCATAGTTTTTTTGCTGAAATAGCTATTGTGGATATAATGGAGTAATTTTCATGGTATATTGCCACATCTGTTCCAAATTTGTGAGTAGGTCAAAATATATTTTTATTTTTAATAATTTTTGAATTATATGTTGATAGAAATAAATATTCACACATCACAAGTACGTTTTCTCCTAGTGGCTAGATTACATTTTCAAGGTACATCATATCATGTTTGCTTCTTTTATGATAAGAATTTCTAAAACACACAGAAAAAACAAAGGAGGTGAGGCAAGAAA
This sequence comes from Limanda limanda, assembly GCF_963576545.1. Classification (NCBI taxonomy): domain Eukaryota; kingdom Metazoa; phylum Chordata; class Actinopteri; order Pleuronectiformes; family Pleuronectidae; genus Limanda; species Limanda limanda. The sequence goes on from NC_083646.1 coordinate 23,932,809, forward strand.
GAGACTTGTTTATTTTAGCAGGAGAAATTGAGGAAGAATAAAAACAAAAGAAGTAAAGCTGCGGGAAAGACTGCTGAATACAAGACATAAATACAAGACATAAGTAAGTGGTTGTAAAAACAGTCGAGACACAGAGGTAGTGAAATATTTGACATGTTGGATTTGCAGTTACGAAACTGGAGTTGAAACAGGATTTCTATGAGCTGTCAACAAAGTACTTAGCCGACACTTCATCTTAACTTCCCCTAATTCTCTACTTACTCAACAAATAAAAAGATTTGCTAACTGTTCACACTACCTTCATCATCAACAAAAAGTGTGCCGACAGATGAAGACTTGGGTCAGCCATTATAGTAGTAGTTGTGTGTGAGTTCCACTGTGCACATGGATGTTTATGTGTGCAGTCTATGTGGATTCATGTCTGTATTTGTGTGATTTTCGAGGGAAATTTACCACATGAAGAAAAACCTTCAACATGCTAAGAATGTGGGTAATTGTGTTGATCCAATTAGCTGCTGGCCTGCGCTGTCAGAGCCAATCAGGACACAGAGCACCATGGGGTCGTTAGAGGAAAAACCAAAGGCCAAACACTAATTAGCCCTCTAGCTTTTAATTCTGGCAGGCTCTGTGTGGTGTGGATGAATGGGCAGCGGAACGGGCGCACAGCGAAACGTCAGACACACTTCCTCTCACACAGACACAGTGGAAGCTGAACATGTACACGCAGCAGGCGAATGCTGAGTGATTTCTGAGGAGCACGCATTAACCCACCTGTGTGATTGGACAATGGAGGTGAGCAGTGGATTGCAGCCACAAAATCAAACACAAAAGTGAGGCCAAACCATCCTGATTTCCCCCTGGTGGCTGGTTGCAGTATAGGTAAATAACCCCTGTCTTGTATGCATGACCTTCGTAACTCTTAATTTAAAATATAAAATGATTCACTTACCTTTTATAATCTTTGGGTTTCATCTAACATATTAGTATTTTTGTTTTCCAGCTGCTAACCCTTTGAATGGTGAGGTCATGACAGACTCAAGCTCATAAATCAGATCAAATGTATGATCAATGACACAGCAAGGGGCCAACTTGGACGTTGTAGTTAGAAAACCTCTTGATAGTTTTCAATACAATATCACTGATTGATTGGTGTTGAAAAAACCCCAAAGAAAACAGATGTACATGTGTATCTCTGCGTTTTTTTGTTTTTATTGGCAAGTTTGTCTGCGTGTGTTATTGTGTATCATAATGTGATGTTGCAAAACTAGTATTTGTTTAAGCAAATGCATTATTCATTTTGTGGCACACACAGACGATCATTTACGGTAAGAGCATCAGTATGGGGTTGCACTCTTGTAGGTCAACACCTGCAGGGAACCAATTGCCAGAGGAAATACATCGTGGAACACAGCTCTGTGTGTATGGCTGGGTTGTCAATATGAGGGTCAGAGGAATAAACCTCTTAAAACCCAGACAATTGAAAGTATTTACACATGCTAGTTTAAACATGTGACTTTTGAGAAACAACATCAGTTAATGTGGGTCATCCACATAACTTGTTGTCAACAGTTTTAACTTGCACTCTTTGCAGTTGAAGAACAGTCCTCATATCTTCACATGGCCAATTCCCTTTTAGAGAAAAAGAGAAAATATGTTAATTTATGTGATTTGGGAGGACTGACCCTTATGTTGACCTGGTCTCTTCTGGTCATCATTTAACACGTGTGTGCTTCATTGGGCAGATACTTCCCTCTCAGTTGACCGTGGCGACTTTGCCGAGCTACAGGGAGATCATTAGTGACACTGCCAGGCCTCTTTGTGAACACATATTTTATACTTTGAGCATTTTCTGAAACAATACGAATCACATCGGTTCATCTGTATGCAATTGGCTCCAGTTTACGCAGTGGTTGCAAAACTCGCTGTGGCAGCAATGAGATCCTTCTGCAACAAAAGTAGCAAAATAAAATCCCTCCACAATTTCAGTTTCATCTTGCGCTGTCACCATCTTTTCTCCAACACATCTACAAGGTCATGTGAGTTGAGATATCCACCGCTGGTCACAATTCTGTTCTATGTAGTTGATGAATACGTCAGACAGCTCGTCATTGTCGACTAATCATCCCTAAGCTTCACATGCAGTAAGAATTGTAACTGGACACAACCCAGACATTCTACCACTTAAAAATAATAATTGAAATTACAATGATGATGATTCCATTGGCTTCTCTTTCTCTATGTCTCGTATATCATTCAATCCTTTTCTTCTTTGATGTTTAAGGATGCAAGACTGACTGATTTCGCCAATGTCTTTGTGAAAATATCCAAGACACTTAAGTCAATTACATGCTTCCTGACTTTGAAACAGAGAAATGGCACATGGAAGAAGGATAATCATCAAGTTAAATACGCAAAACACTTTATCTCTGGGGACAATTTGATTTGATTCAAAATCAAAGTGAATCACCCTGATATAATACATAAGCACAAATATAAACGTCTATAAAGTCTCTAGTTCATATCTGTAATGCAGTGGGATCACTGTCACATTATAAAACAGTATAATCTGAGATTATGGACCAGTGTCTGGCCAATTGACATTGACATTTCGTACTCCAGACTCCATGACTACGTTTACATGGACAGCAATATTCAGACTATTGACTTTATTCTGAACAAGAATGGCACTCAGTTCAGAGTACATACTTCGATCATGAAGCCACACTTCCCTTATGAAACCACCACATTTAAATTCACTAGATCTGGATTTTTATTTAAATATCATTTAATTCGCATGCCTTATTACTTATTGAGAAATCAACTATATCTAACAAAGTTAAAGAAAGGGAAAATTATGTCCTGGATTCTTACTAATTATTGGATGTTATAATGTGATTAGGAGACATACATGTTTTGCCTAAAATGGGAATACTCCACATCTGATTATTGTTTATTCTGAGTATGACCTTATTCAGGTTAAGGTAATCAGAAATTCTGGTTTTCATGGAAACGTGTCCTGGTCACACCATTCAATCTTAGGAAGCAAGTAAACAATGTGATCCACGCAAAAGACAGAGGTCACTAATTCCGGCCTGATGAGGTGATACATGACGTACACATAGAACACAAACATATAACAGGACCTTTTCGTCCATTACTGAACACTTGGCCCTGTGTACAAACAGAAAACATGATCACTGTGGAGCTGTTCACTGCAAGGCCTAAGTCAACAAGGAAGGGAAAAGTCACGGAGCTCTAACGTGTTGTTTGCTGATGTTTTCAATTTTCCACTTAAAAGACTTAAATTGGAACAGTATGACCCTACTCAACTGCTCCGAAGAAGCTCCCCTTTGAGTTTGCTCTTATTTATCTCAACCACCATGTACCAGGGCACATAGGGGGAGAAGAAATGGAATCCCTTTTGCTGACTTTGACAGATGCCTGTTGCATCCAACATTTTTCCCTGACGGGCGATGAGGGATTTTGTGGAAATATGTTAACGAGCACCGGCACCATTAGGCAGTGGAGCGGTGAGACAGTGATGCACAATCTCAGACGGATGCCATTGTGTCGGAGGCTGGAGGAAATGTCACTTTTGCCACTGAGCACTTCCAGTGCACTGAGAGCATAAGAATGATTTCTGAGGAATGAGAATTACATATCCATTTCAGAAAAAAATGCCATAACATGCATTTTTTAAATGTCATGCATAATGATGAAAACAATGTGGTCACAAGTAGAATTTAATTCCATTCCATCATGATTCAGCTCGACTTAACTATTAATACATTCATCTTCATGCCACTGCACAGCCAGTGGCCCAGAGGCATTATATTTTTGGTTTGTCTGTCTGTCTCTCTGCCTGTCCCTTTGTTTTGAACATGATATCTCTGGAACACCTTCAGGGAATTTCATAAAAAGTCATACAAATATTCAGTTGAAATCAAAGGATGAACTGGTGGTCAAGGACGCTTTGATCTCACACAGCAGATTATTTTGTGTTGTAAATGCAATATCTGGAACATCTCCGGGTAATGTCTTTAAATTTCTAAACATTCACTTAGACTCAAATATGAACTAGCGAGTGGTCAAAGGTCAAAGGTCAATGTCACTGTGTTTTTGGCTCAAGTCTGCATTCAGGGAAGTTCCTCCATTTTGACCAGTTGTCACTTGGACTCAGAGATTGGCTCATTCGATTTCAGTGGTTAAGGATGAAGGTCTACTAACATAGTATAGGCATACACTTGTGTGTGGTGTTGATTCTAGTTTCTTGTTATTTTTTGAAGACATCTTGATAATTGCAAGATCCACTGAGCTCTGCTGTGAACAATCCCCTAATGATCGTAATTAATGATGCAGCCAGAGTTGGGGTGTCTGATAATTCCTGGATGCCTGTTTTTTGTTACTAAGCAGAACAGTTGGCAAAGATGTTGTGAAAAAGCAAAAGGAGGTGCGTGAGGCTTTAGAGAGGTGGCGCACTGCCTGTGTTTACATCATAATCCAGTTGGACCAATGGTTGGGTAACTTTCTGCAGAGATCAGGGGAGTGGTGGTACAGACTGGGAGAGAGAGAGAGAGAGAGAGAGAGAGAGAGAGAGAGAGAGAGAGAGAGAGAGAGAGAGAGAGAGAGAGAGAGACCCTTAACAAAGCCAGATAAAGTGAGAGTGGAGGCCAATATTTCCTACATATGCTGGAAGCAACTGGCCAATCAGAGCAGAGGATTAGAAACTATGACTGTAAAAGATAATCAGTAACTCAGAGATTTCAAGTAATTTTCAAGTTTATCCAGACATATCTTATGGAATGAAGTAGAAGACACTTGTTTCTTTAAGTGGATGTCCAAACCACCTTATTTCACATGTTGCCAACTTGTACCTAGTCAGTGGAATAAAGCTGGTTGACTGTGGGAGTATTAGTTATAGAAACATTAGGTCTTCTCATACGATCAGTTCTGTTTCTTCAGTCCATGGTTGATGCCAGTCCATTATCATCTGGTTTCCCACAGTTAGATGCACTGCAATAACTGAGAGTGAATTTATAAACTGTATATCCTTTTGTTCAAGTGAGCATCCAAGATTACGGGAGGGTCCTCGTGTTGGAGATTTCTTCATCAGAAAGCGTAGACAAGGCTCTGTGTGGCCGTCCAAGCAGTCAGTGTGGTAACTTTGTTCCAAGTTCACCAACTGTGTGAGTCCTCCATGTGGACTGAAAGGACTATAATAAGAACATAAACACGTCTATGGTGTCTGTTCAAAAGTCCCATTTGCTTTTTCAAATGTTTGTCTGCAGCTTTAAAAAAAAAAAACTCTCAACAAACACTTCTCAAAAGATGTTAAGGATTAGTGTAGTGACCCTTACGAAGCCAGAGCCCATGGGGGGGTCTTAATCTGTCTATAATCTCCAGTATGATTTCTGGTCAGCCAAATGATGAAACTTTATGTCATGGTCATTGGGGAGACAGGACTCACTGTGGGTCCAGATAGAAGCCAATTTTTTTTTTGATCACTTGCTTTTGGACTCAGTTATATTTATAAAACACTTCTATATAATAAAAACTGAATGGAACAGTGTGTCACAGTTTTTATATTGGATTATGTTGTTTAAAATTGGGTTACACTACTTGTATTTCCATCTATTCTCCTTCTCATCAGAGCCACTTTAGTTAATGTGTGTTACCGTCCTCGATGCAAAACTAGCACACAGCACTGAGTACTGTATATGCAATCAATCCTTCGTGACCCCACCTGTAAAATGTTACTTTCTGTGACACGATAGCCATTTTTCCCGGTTGAACCACTGGTCATGAAATCCAGGAATAACTATACCAGCTGTTTGAGTTTCCTCAGCTGGTGGGCACCATGTTCAAAAGGGTTTCTTCTTCAAAGGGCAAATACAGAAAAGAATAGTCCAACTTGTGCCAAAACAATTGTGACATTTGTAACAAACAAGTACATAATAGATCTTTTTGCATCACAAACTGAACGTCCTGTGTTGCATAGAACAATTGAATTAAGGTTTAAGTTTGCACTTGGAAGTGATTGAATTAAATGTCTGGTTATCCAAGTGGGATGTAGGCATGGGAGGAGAGCACAGGAGGGACTCAGCTGGGATCTGCCTTGATAATTCATTAATTTGCATCACTGTATTTACAGAAAGCCACAGTATAGATTCAAAGCAGCAGAAAGTTAAAACAACAACAGACTGGGTGTTATGTTGGAATTGATGGATTCTTTATGTTGAAAAATAACTGTGTTTTGCACATATAAGTTAGTTCAAGTTCAAGTTAGACCATTTTATAGTAAGTCCCCCCTTCTCATTAATACACCTTGACGTGTAAACATCTTCAGAACATGACACAAGCTCTCATCAGTGGAACTCATTTTCCGATTAACAATTTCCACTAAAACACACGTAAATCACAAAATGAACACTCTACCTCTAACACATTCTAACACGTTACATACAACTTTATTATCTTCTAACTGCACATATCGTGTTTTATTTTGGTGCAACCATCATTGAGTGATCACGCCTGCGGTCTCAATTGAGCAGTGGATTTGGAGAACTGTCACTCCCTTACTGTAGTCTGATTCCTGTATGGATGGGTTTAGACACAGGGAGTGTCATGGGAAAAAAGTGCTTTTTATTTTATTGTTGGATGCTCTTGACTGTATAATTTATATGCAGTTTACAAAATCTTCAATCGCATGAAATATTTCTTGAACATGATGAACTTACAATCACTGAGAATTGAAAAAAGCTGAAACTAAAAATATTGCCTCATGGTGGCAGGCATTCACTAATAATTCACGTTGCAGGAAATTAGGTCGCAATTTTGCTCTCTGTTCTTGATTTATGAGCTGTGTCTCAATTCTGGGGCCACATCCTTAGGAGGCTGCCTTTGAAGACAGAGTGCGTCACAGCAGCGTGAATACACCGTCCCATTTCTAAGGCTGCTTCATATGCACATGAACAAATACGTCATTCCATTCCAGAGCAACAAAGGATCCAGCAGGTGGATGTGTCTCCGGCCATCCTATCCCAGGATTCATTGCGAACAGGTTAGAAATCTGAGGGGCTGAGTTGCATGCCCCTGAACTGGGACACAGCTATAGTAAGTGTTTTTGCACTCATTGTGAAATAACAATGAATTTGACTTTGACTTTTTGGAAATAAAATGTCATTATTCATGTACTATTAGAAATTTGTTGAGGTTTTATCATAATTAATGCATGAATTCTTGAGTTCAAGCCAAACTTGGGTTTTGTGAGGGCAGAGTGACCTTTAACCTTTGAGCACCAGATTCTAATCAGTTGGTGTCTGAGTCTGTGTTTGTCTCACAGTACCTGTAAAACCAATGTTTTGTTCAGAACTATTCTATCCATTCAGCAGCTAAAGAGCTTTGCATTTTACTTTTTTCAAGTTCACCAACAAGGGCTAGTACTCTGAGGAGTATTTTGTTGAACAGAGTAGCATACCAGCATCCCTTGCTGGCATATATGTGCATACAATTTCACTTATCGCAACCATTTCTTTGTTTGGAAGTTTTTATTTGTGTTTTTCCTATCATTTCATGTATTTATTTGTGCAAGTGTGTGAGTGGTTATTTTTGTATGTAGTCTACATGTTGAGGGGTACTTGATTGGATCTGTCATTTACATGCTTTACAGAGAGCAATGCATCGTTACAAGACAGTCTATTCATAAACAGCAAACATTTTATTATATGTGATACAATTCAGCATTTTGCATGATGTACTCAACAAGTAATATCTACATTTACTTAAATAACAGACCACTATTTTCCTATATACCATCAAGACCAAATTGAATAGGTATGCTATTGTTTCAACCGAACTTAATATTCATAACAATAACAATAAAAGCATTGTTAAGAGATTTACATGCAACTGTGGTTCTATGAATATCCTGCAGAGACAAAGAACATAGATAATGTCAGTGGGCAAGTTTTTAATACAGAGGTAAGTGGGTGCATTTGCAACGTATAAACAATCTACTTGGCAGATTGTATGAACACTTTCTCTTTCTCTCTTGTGGTCTCTGTGTTTGTGTATATCCATGTGTGTAGTGCAGAGTTGGGGGACCATAAAACTGAACTGGATGAAAGCCTAGTCCATTGTATGCAGAAAGCTAGGGCAGAAATGATAGGTGGAGTAATGTGAGGGATTACAGACTAAGAATTGGTAGAGTAAGGTAAACTCTGGCTCCTTTCAACATTTAAAGTTACAGCTCTATGTAGTTTGTATAATCACTGTATTTTAAGCAGTACCTGTTGTTGTGGTGTTATTATTTATTTTACAGTTCTTTTGTTTACAGGTCAGATCACTGAATATAACAATTTTTAAGGTACCTTTGCAACTAGACAAATTTAATTAATTTACCACTGTCTGTATTTTGTGCATTCCCAAAGTGTGACTCCTGACCAATAATAAAATAATCACTACACTTGACTTTTATAGATAGGCAAGCAGAACTGAATCTTGAACTTGCAAGTTCCTGAGCAGACCCAACGCCGCTTGGAAAGGCTGGCATGGCCCACCAGCGTTTTCCAGTCTGCCCTGATGGTCCCAGTGCAGCACAGCCCCATCACTCCACCACCCCACTGCCTCAGATACCCAAAACTGTCACTAAAGGGAGACGCCCACTGCCTGCAACCCATGAACAACCCCTAGTGACCAGGGGAACTACTGCTGGCATCACATTGCTGCAGCCTACAGATGCCGAGCTACTGTCACCCCTCGTTGCCATTGCTGTCATTGAACCAGCACCAATGTGGGGTCCAGTATCTTGCTCATGGTCACAGGATGGGAGAGAGTGCAGAGCTCCTGGTTGGTGGACGACCTGCTTCACCTCTTGAGCCGCAGCTTCCCCCACAATAAAACTCCAAACACATTAGAAGTTGAAAAAAGTCTCCTCAAAGGGTCCAAATTCATATCAAAAGTTCTACACAGAGACAGAATAATGACACCCCAGGCCCGAAGCCCACTGGCTGGAGGGGAGATGAAGGCAGATTGGTCTTGCGATGAGACCACCACTCCAGTCTCCTGTCCCCCTCTAAGGCCAGTGCACTCTGGTTGGTGAGCTAGATCACACCAAGGGTCTCTATCGGAACTTCCAGGTGACACTTCTTTGGTGTAAACCTTCCGTCCTCCAGGGAATCAGGAACCCACTCATGGTAGGAAGGTAATTCTACCATGAGCATGACCTTCCTCGCCTGCTTGTATCAGTCAGACTGGGATCGCCTGCCCCTGTTGCTGTCTGGGAGTCCAGCCAGTGCACTCCTGCTGCTCATATGTTTGGACCGGAACTCAGAACAGGGACATGATGTTTGGTCCAAGCCAGAGATTACCAGAGGAAAAGACATGGATAACTTCTGTAGGCTGCGGGATTGCCTGCAGGTGGTCCGTGATTATGCCGGCTGGGCCAAGGTCTACTCCAGGAAATTCTGCTCTCCGCTCTAGTTCACTAGTTCCAGCCTTGGCCGCTTGAACATAGCTGCTCCTGTGAAAATGACAGAAACAGTAATAAACCACTGTGGCCACAAGTGGGCTGTAAATTACAAGATGGATGTAAAAAGGCAAAATCAGATCTTTTACAGGACCGAGAATCATAACACTGTATTTCCTCCGATTCAGTATATTTCTATTTGCTGTCTACTTTGAGCTGTACTGGTCAAACACTGCTTGCCTTGCTTGTCCAGACAGAATGCAACTGCTCTCAGCTTCTCTCTAACCAAACTGAAATCAATCATCTAATCTCTTCTCATCTACATTGTTGCACATACGTTACTCTGTCTCTGCAATCCAAAGAAATGTTTATTGTTTTTGGGGAATACTTAGATCTAGATTGACATAAGATTGATACCATTCTTACATTCGTAAAGTATGAAGATGGAGCCAGGACTCATATGGATTTAGTCATTTGACACTTGGCAAGAAACTTGATCATGATTAAAATAGAAAATGTTTACCAAAACTATCAAACCAGATTTAATGATTTCCTTTATCGTCTATCATCACTTTCTCCCAGTCATCTCACTCTCTTCGTCATCTAATCCATGTTAACATATATGAGCCGCTGTGGCACTGAGGAGGCACAGGCGCTCTGCTGTGGATTATTCTTACAGTTTCAGCCAAGTATTTCCTCACTGCATGGAATCAAGACAAAAAGTTATTGTTTGACTTATTTTATTGCAGCCGCCATCTTTCAATTACATTTCCATTAACAGTTACAGGTCTGGAGAGTCGGTTTCTCTTGTGTCATCAGCACACTCACAGTGGTCGTACTGTATGAAATATATACAGACATACAATGCACACAAGATGTTCATTTTATCATTCAGTGTCTGTGCGTGTGAAACTCTTTGTGCACATCATAAAGAAAAAGAGACATGTCACTATATTCCTGATGATGTGCTATTAGTTAATGTGAATGAATTCCTAAAACCACAACCCTAACTCAGCCATTACCAATGCAAGTTTAACCGCAACCCTCAACTGTTAAATTGATCTTCTCGTGCTCAGATCAAAACATGCTCTCATACAAAGTCACTCAAGTACACACTTTCTCCTCCCGGCTGCTCCCCTGAATGTGTATTTAAGCCACACTAGAGCGCTCTGCCATCATTGCCTAATGCTGATGAATTTGTGCAATAAAACACAAGGCCCGCAGAGGACTGGCCTTCACCACCGACAATACAGGGACTCACACCGGTTTCATGCAGTTTAATGGGCTGAGGACACTGAAACCACACTGTGTATACAACCCACAGAGAGAGAGAGAGAGAGAGAGAGAGAGAGAGAGAGAGAGAGAGAGAGAGAGAGAGAGAGAGAGAGAGAGAGCCAGGGTGGATGAGTGTGAGGTGAATGACACAGTGAGTCGGAGGCAAAGTAAGTGTGGGATTAAAGTGTAGAGTATGTGTTTACAAAAAATGCTTTAATGGCTTCATGAATAGAATTAAAGAGTCTGCTACACTGTCAGCCAGCCAAGTAAGGCAAAGGTGCTTTCAAAACACTGGCAAATACTCATCCATTTCCTGCCAATTTATCATATTCTTCTACGACACCTCAGGAGAGAGATTATTTTGCAAATGTGAACCAGTGAACCAAAACTTTTAACCTGAATATTCTCTCTCGGCATTCACGTTTCTCTTCTGAAAGTCCCATAAGCTGAATCCTGAAGTCGTTGTTCTGACTTCAGTGTTCATGTGTCGGAAAGAGGAAATCGCATATATGCAACAAAATGTGTTTTACTAATATGTTTAGAGCTTTCAAACTACACTTTTACACCTCTTTTCCATATCTGCATGATAACAAAGTATTAGGTGTGACAGGCATATTAGAGTAGAAGCTTATATACACTTAATACATTTCGCTAATTTGTGCCAGGTTCAATTCCTAACAAAACCCATGTTATGTCAGACGATTTCTTTGGGCAATAATAATCTCATAACAGATCACATGACATTTAACTCAGCTGTTTTGGTTTATTATTAATCAATTTATTGATTATTTGTAGGTTTGTCACTTTCCACCTTTATTTTGTGGTTTAGCTCAGAGGTATCTACGAGTCTCTCACTGGTTATGATGCATAATAAGAGCATTTACAGCACGGGACCATACACAACAAGTTAGCCCAGAGAAACACCACAAAAATGAGGGAGGAAGCCTTTATCAATAGTGACAACCGAGCTGAACACCCTCCTCAGTGACAGCTGAAACCTTGATACTGTTAGATACAACCTCACCAGAGTAAATGTTTAGAAAAGCTTTTCCTCCACTCTCTCTGCTCCTCCTTGGTAATTCAATCAAAGGATTAAATGTTGCAACATCGGCTCTGGTTGTGGAAAATATTCCCTCCGTCACTATGGAGACAGCTGCTTGATAAACAAGAAGAAGGTTGGCGTCTCTACAAAATGTCACATTAGAGCCCTGCAGCCTTGTGTGTATATATTTCAAAGAAATCGAAACTTTGAAGTATTAAGTGGTCAACAGTGTTTTCTCCTTCAACGATCCAATCTTAAAAAAACTAATTTGCAACCTAACTGCAGCTTTCTCTTGGTTCATTTGGTGTATTTTAAATTCTGGAATTCATGGATGAAACTCATTATTTCTGAGGTTTTGACAGAACTGAAAGACTGGTGCTTCAGAGGTCCCCAGTGACACATGCATCTGTCAGCAAATGTTGCAAGCTCAGCACTGGTATGTCAGATTTTAATGGTAAGATAATTCCCACCAGCTCCTGCCAGTCGTTTGCCTTCATTGGTATCTGAGCAATGGTTTAATATTAAGTTGGAGAGGCGAAGAAACTGGGTCCAATCCAGACTCAATGCTTCAAATTCGTTGTGGGGAACAAATAAGTTCAGTTTTCCGCTGCAGACACCAAAAGCAACTCACCAAATAAAGCTTGAGTTCCTCAACTGAGGAGGAAAAAAAGAGAGATTTCAAACCAAAGAAATCGACGGACGACATGACAGCTTCACAAGAGTAAAGCCAACTCCTCGGTCCCTGGTGGCTGGCTGCTGCATATGTAATAAACCCATCTCCTCTATGTAAGTGGAGTGGACATGGCCTGTCAGATTTTTCAGGTTTTCTGGCTTCCTCCCACAGTCCAGACGCATGCAGACTAGGGTTAGATTCACTTGAGACACAAAATTGACCGTAAGTTTGAATGTTCGTGTGGTTATGTTAGCTGGGATTGGCTCCAGCTCCCTCTGCAACTTTCAAAAGGATCAGCGGTATAGATCAAGGACTGATGGATGGAGTGGAATGTCATGATTGACGTTACACATTGATGGAAACTCAATATCAGGATGGATGACAGGATGACAGGATGGATGCACCTATATTAAGGATAATTTGGATTAATTTTTCAACAAATGGAGGAAGCGAAGATGTAGAGTCCATCTTTTTTGCTTGTGTTGTGTGAGAGTGTGTGTTTTAACTGTATCAGTAACAATAACCCAGGTGTGTAAATTTGACTTTCATAGGCTTTCCAGTGGGATGTTACTCTCAAAGTACAAAGTCTCCCACTGACATCTGGCTTTACTTAGAAATTGTTGAGTGAAGATACACTGTGTGAAATTGGCATCAAACTTTAATCCAACATATAAGAAGAGTCGTGCATAAGTTCCCGATGATGCAAAAAATGCAGTGTTATGAACTAATCAGTGCTTCATGGCACACCCTTATGAAGGGAAACAGTCTCCAGGTGACACAACTGTTTTACAGAGACACGTAGCCTCCATTTGACGACTAAAGAACAAAAATAATAGAATTGTTTATAGAATAACCCCCCCAAAAAGAGATAACAAATGTAAAAAAAAAAAAAAATGTTGCTAGATTTGTCCTTAGAGCTAATTTTCCATTATGTCCACAGTAAACATCATATCCACACTTCAAAACATTCAACTATTAATCCCATGAATAAAATACATTTTCTCCGGATAAATCTTGTGACTCTTGACTTATAATCAGAGAAACCAGCAGTAAGATAAAGTAAATGGCTCTGACTGTAAATCAACAACAGTTACACTGTTTTCTAAAGGGGTTAAAAACACCTCTATTTTCATATCCCACTTCTTAAATCTCAGTTTACTAAATCACTGTATGAAGCACATAAACATGGCACAAATGCACACGTGCACAGAAAAATAGAGCAGATTTCAGATGATGAATGTGGAACATTTGTATGCGCAGGTGTTAAATGTTATGTCAGGAGGTTTCATGATGCTGTTTGGCGAAATAAGATTTACTATCATACAGATCCATCCCCCAACCAAACTTTTAATAGACTGAAAAGTAAAGAATGTAAATACCTTGACACATGTGTGAAACACATGTGAGAAACACAGTCACAGTGGTGTGGAAGATTGTGGAAATGAATGTCAGTTCATTGATTACCTTCATATTCTGTAAAGAAATATATGATGTTATGGGGATAACTTTGCTTATCACATGATACTTAAGACTTTATTTGTAAGGCACTTTTCTTATAACAATGTACAACAAAGGGCTTAACGGGAATTAAAGCAATAAAAACTATAAAAACAATAGTTTTCTGATAAATAAATTGACAGAAAAACTTTGTACAGACATTTTTTAGTTTGAGGTTGACATTTGTGGTTTTTTTTTAAATTTCTCTACGATTGTTGGAAGCATTGTTTGGGAGAGACTTTTGTCTTCCTCATTGGTTACCATGTAATAATTTACTCGTCCTCCCAGGTCATCATCAGGTTACTTTTTGGATTTGTCCAATTCATGGGTTTATAAAATAATACATGCACTAACGACATTCCAAGGAGTCTCCACAGTTTTTTTGTTTTTAAATCGAATAAGATAAAGTATGTCCGGCAACATGCTAAACTAAGGGCATTTTCCCACCTACCGAACCATCAGTTTAGTGTGAAACCAGCAGGTGTGAAAGATGCCTCGGGACACGGTCCACAACAACTCAAATTTTAGTATGTACAAAAGAGGTGCTCTTATTCCAGGACAATTGCAGGAGGTTGAGACAGCATTAGAAGAACGACAATAGAAAAAAAGACAAGAATAGAGGACGAAAAATAAGTGGAAGCGGCTCTTAGGTTTGCTTGAAGCTTTCGCCTCCAATGATACAATGTTTGACCGACAACTTCATTTCAATGGTAGTAATACCATGATAATGAAGTGGCTAAGAAATTAACAGTTAGGTCATTCATTTTCTCATTTCAACAGAATTTTTGTTTTTTGTCTATGCGCTTTATTCAAAATAGTTAGCTAAATACATTAGCCAAGATCACAGCATGACAACGTCAGACACCATTCCATAAACTTATCAATGTACAAGTAGACACAGCCTGTGTGCAAGTGATGACAGGACGTACTGATGTCAATCAAAATGGTGACCATGGTAAACAGTTAACTCAGCGCATATACAGTTTGGCAGCATTGTCATTGTGAGCATGTTGCTATGCTACTATTTGCCTTCAGCTCAAAGAACCAGGGTGTCCATGTATAGCCATGTAGCTGGTGCGGCTGTGAGCGCATTGCAGAGCGCTGGTAACACAGTGATTCACAAGTGTTCGACTTAGAATATCGAGAATGAGGTTCCCAATGGATCTGGGGGAATTTAATATATCCATATTCACCACAAACATTCAGTCTCCATGAGTCTGTGTTCCTCACCAGCATCAGTAACTGTCACTGTGTTCGCCTGCTTATGGGAATGTTCTTTGATGCTTAATGATTTTTACTGCAGCTACAGCGCTGGAAGTAATGTGAGAGTTTGTGGTTGCAAAGTAACCTCACAGGAATGATGTGTATTCGGCCCACCTGGAAGATAGCACACACACACACACAAACACACACACACACACACACACTTTCACAGTTCTTCCGTCTCTTTTCCTGCCTTTGAATCTATTTTCTCTGACTAGTTTTTTGAATTTGCTCCACTTGTAGCTATATTTCTCATCTTCATTGCACACATACACACACATACACACACACACACACACACACACACACACACACACACACACACACACACACACACACACACACACACACACACACACACACACACACACACACACACACACACACACACACACACACACACTGTGGTGGAAACTAGGGCACTGGAAAGCCCCTTCTCTCCTGGCTGCTGCACTCAGACTCCTGTGCATCACAGCTGCTCACACTAATACTGTTTTGATATGATTATTGGTGCAGTGTGTATCAAGCTCCAAAGACAATCACTATGGTATCCATAGGAGAACTGGCCAGCCTGCATGTTGGCAGCATGATGAAAGTTCTCCAGACTCCACCAGTGAAACACAGACTGCAGCCGGCTGCTTGCGTCTCCGGTGTGTTCCCGATTGCGACTTGTAAACAACGCGATATTGTGAAGGATTCCTCTGTAAGGTTCAACATAGATAATTAAGCAAACTCACACATCTAATTACATCTGTATAATGCACTGTTACAGTGCATAAATAAAATGAAGTTGCTGTCTTCGGCCCAGCGGTAACATATGGCTCTAAAGTGCCATGGTTTGGACATGTGGTTGCTCAGCAGGTACCCTTTCTTTCCTTTCTTTAAATCTTTCTGATATTTGAGTTTCTCATGCACCACATATAACTTTTAAGAAAAAAAAGCATTTGAAAAGTGACAGGATTTTTATCCCTCCTTACCTCCTGTGACGACTGGGTCCTCCCACACACTAATATTGAGCCTGCGTTTCTGGAAAAGACTTTTGTGGTCAACAGATGTTGAGCAACATTACTTTGCAGAGAGACCACAGTTGTTCAACATGTACGTCCAAACCAGCTTTGGGATTCTCTCTGATTCAGACCAGAGTGACATAACAGAGAATGCCAAATGCCAACAAAAAACCACACTGTACTACTGACCAGGATTTTCTGCCTCATGGATTTCCTTGAATTTATTTATTAAACAACCTTCCCTGGCTATTGCAAACCCCAGGTCATTGTTTAATTTATCCAATCAACAGGACTTTGGTGGCCCTGAACAAGATTTTTTTGTGGCCCCAAAACAATCCCAGGTCAACCAGGGCCCCTCAATGGAATAGATGCTAACGTCTGTCCCACAACCCCCCCAAAAAAATTGAACTAGAATTGCAGTCAGTAGAGCACAGATACCTCCACCAAGGCCCGACAGATTGTAGTGATCAGTGAGTGTTTGCTTATTCTCCGGCACAATTTTTTAATACTTTTTTGTTTTACGTCGTCATCATGGTACATCTCGTCTGACATTACACAGAATATATATTTCTATTCTAAATACATAGGTTAGTAATTTTCAGCAGAAGGAATCTTCTTCACTGTTTTTTTCTTTCTTGTATAAACAATCAGTCCTAACTCCAAAGAATAAGAACATTTCGTTGTCCTATACCTGGCTCAAGTGCTTCATCTTTTTAATCACCAGTCACTAGTTAGTCAGCAGGTCTGACTTGTACATCTCTGATAAGCCTGTTTCGCTTTCCTGGCCAATCACTCCTTCTCGCACCACATCCTGTGATGCAGCGTCTGAGGTCAAAGGTCGGGAAGTTCCAATCAGCAGCAGAACAGTTATTAGTTATGCAAGAGTGAATAATGACACATCAGACAGTCTGAGAATTATGTGACCAGACAATAAACACTAATGAACTCCTCAGTCTGGGTTGTATCTCAGATTAGCTTGTTACTGTCTTTATCTGTTGACATCTTGTGACTCACAGCGTTGGGTGTTGTAAGAAGATTAACTTGATGATCCATTCACCATGAAGAATAAAAAGTTACGATATAGAATTAATGCTACTTGCTTCCATCAAGTCAATTAACCACAGATAACCTTCTTAAGTTTAGTAATAATAAGTAGAAGAGCGTCTCCCTTTTTAGTGGAAGGTGACCTGTCATCTGCCCACACTACTATAGCTCCATTCAGATATGCACTGAAGTCCTTTTCCAGGAATGTTCTGGAGGGGCTTATGTGAGAACACAAATGTCCAAGTCAGTTGACATTTTCCAGAATTTGTCTTGCCAGACCCCGAGATAAATGTCTGGAAAATGTCTGAGTGAGCCCATGTGAGAACACCATAGGGAAAAGTCCAGAAAATCCATGGAGAGTAAGTGGATGTGGTGATGATGTTTCTAACACGCAAAACTGAAAATAACAGAAAAATCCAAATATCCCATAATGAAGAAGAGGTGACATCCATGTAGAGGATGAAGACGTCAAATTTGAAAGATTCAAGGGCTTTTGGTGATAAGTTTGATATTGGTGACAATGTGCTGTAAATAAAAACATTTGATTTCCGCAGTCGTATTTATACGTCATGTCCTGCCTCCTGCATCCTTTACCCAGGTTCCATCCTTCACCAGAATGTTCCGCAACTTTTCTGTGTTGTGGATGAGTCAGACTCAGCCAATCTCCTGCTGTGTTCTTCATATGTGAAAGGCAAACTTACATATCTGGAAAATTGTGTCCGGATGTTTTCCTGAGTTTGTGTCCGAAAACTGCTCATTATCACCACTCTACTCTAGAGAACAATTCACTTCTGTAACACCAGTGGGTGACCACGGAAAGACCATGCGTCAGTGAAGTCACAGCAGGTGTTTTTCCTTTACCAGCAGATGGAAAACACGTGCAGCCGAGCATCAGGCTGGGTGAGGCCGGGTGTCAGTTTCACTGCCCTCTGTGATTCAGTGTTGATTTACACTGTAAAATGGACGTTGCGACTGATTCATGCCCACATTAGTCTGGTGTCAAGGAGAATTCCACTGAATTAATGAATGGAAGAGAACACATATTGTTTATATATGGCTGCACCATTTCCTGTAAGTGGTAAATGTTTTACTCACCAGGCTCATGTTACCGCTTGAACCCTGAGCCTGACATAATGTTGTGACCTATAGTCATGGACAAATATCATGACAACGGGCCATATGGACACAAACATGCCCCTACTACACGTGCCCTGTGCGTACCCAATGCCAACCTACACCTCTGCAGCATTGTATGACCAGGCCACACTGGCTTTGTCAGCGGCACATGTGCAACTCAGAATGTCTTGCTTTTCATTTTGGTGCCCATTTTAACAAGTAAAAGACTCCACACAGCCTGAGGAAAGGTCACATACAGTCTTAATGCAATGTTTACTTTATTACGTCACATGATTTTATCAGCTGATTAAGAAAAACATTCAAACTATTTCATAATCATGCAACACTATCAAAATCTAGGAAAAGTTGAATAATACATTTTAAAGGCAAGGATCACCATTGGCTCCAGGGCCCACGTAACCCGTCATTGCCTATAGTTGTAATGGAGTCTTTTGGGTAACAGGCCAGGTATTTGTCTCTATTTGAAAAACAACAATCTTTGTTTTTCTAAAAAAGTAACGGAGGTAACAAAGTTAGAAATGTTAAAGTCACAGATGACAGTGTACAGTGCACTTTTAGCATAATTTCTGAAAACTCTATTAAAGCTGCTGCTATCATGTGCATCCAACCTTCAGATCTCTTTTTTTTCTAGGTCAGGGGAGGTGAGCTGTGCCTCAATTCTGTCATTACCATTTATATCATTTACAATATTTGTCATGACCTGATAAACCACAGAAAAGGGTTACCAAAAAAGGCTTCACAGACACTGCATTTTCTTAAAAATCTGTTCTGGAAGGGAACCAAAGCAAAACTTTTTTATATTATAGCTTGTGAAAACAACATCCAGTTTTGTTTAATGCAGGCGGACACAAAAAACTAATCCAGATTCAGGCCAAAATCAGCAAACTCCCACCACATTCAGCCCATAAACATATTGTGGAAGGTCAGAAGACATCCAGATAGAGCAGAAGTACAGTCGTTAACATCAGCGTGCTTATCCATTGGAGTGTATTTTATTCTGGGGCTTTCCACCACTGCAGGGTTTGTAAATCACACACATGTTGCATTGTTACAATCAAGCAAGATGTTTTTCACTTCCATCAATATTTTTCAACTCAAACTCCACAGAGAGCTGCACAGTAAACTGTATCTGATCTGTCACCTCTCATCTGTGTTGGAGCCAGTGTGAATACACTACATGTTAACACTAAAAGCAACAGGTGTGTTTTATTAAATCAGATTCTTTATTGTCAAAATAGGCAACAAATGACCTTAGTAATCGAACAGAAACATGACATTATCTTCCTTTGTCTTTATAAGAGCTATGTGTAAAATCATGTGTGTGTGTGTGTGTGTGTGTATTTTGATCTACAAGGCTCTAAGGAAACTAAAATCCCTCCTTGACACCCTACAAATTGTATCACATGTGCTTTTCATAGATTGCCATTTTGTTTCCCAATGTTTTATCCAAACCATTGCAAATTGCGGATTATTGCGAAAGTACAGTGCTTTGCAAAAGTCCTTTAAAGATTTATGCCGAAATTATTTTCATGTTGTATCAATTGAAGATCGATGACGTGTAACAGAGAAAGTCTTCAACCTGATCAAATACAGCATGAATTTGTTAGTATGAGTTGGAAAAAAAAGCTTTCCGGTAGTTTAATTTCCTCTACAAGAAAATGTCTAATCACTTCCTTATTAAGTGATTAGTATGAGGTATTTACCACATGCTGTGCACTGGTGTCACAGTGTCATCACTGAATCACTGAGTATTTATCTGATGGGATGTATAGCTTCACAATTATTACAGCTTCATTTGCCTCAGGTCAACACAAATCCACCTCTATGAATACACACATCAAAGGTGGATCCAGTGAATATGAGCCTTTGTTGGTCTTATTTTATAAATCAACTCCATTTTCATCTATTCCCTTCTGATCTTAATGAATTTAAACCTGACTCACAATCCTTCAGTCAGAAAAGTCATCTGAGGTCCTAGACCAAACAGGTTTCAAAGCCCCATACACATGTGCATACACACATGACTAAGTCACAGCAGCATGAGCTAAGTCAGGCCTACGGATGTGTTTTAATTCACCTACTGCCTTTCAGAATTACCCAAATATGTCAATGTCACGGATACAAACTGTTCCCTTCATCACTCTGACTTATGCCTATAAACTCGTCAACGTCATATTGGGACTGGGAGTAGGCAGAGTATGAAAATACAGTGTCCATTAACCCTGTAAGACCCAAATATAGAAAAACCTAAAAAAAAAATTATTTGACCTTTCAGATCATGTTGTATGAGGCCTTTGATGCAGAAATGAAAGTTTTTAAAAAAAAAAAAAAAGTTTATGTACGTTTTTAGAGAAATGTTGTAATATTGCAACATTGGGCTTAGTTGGGAGCAGGATTTCTGTATTTGTACTCACATTGTGTGAACAATTCAGAACAACTAAGGGTTCATTTGCAGGGTTGATTGCTTACTTAGCCCCATAACGGTATATAACATTAATAATAATCACACACTAGTCATATTTTTATGAAGTCATTTATTAAAATTATTAAAAATATTAAACAAGATAAAACTCTTAAAAAGCGCGTTTTTTCCCTCTTTTTTTCTTTTTATGACATTGGTCATGAAGACTTTCATTGGTGGTGAAAGTCCCAAAAACAGTCCCTGTTGTCTAAAAAGCAAAGGCGAACATCACACTTTCTGCATTGCGTGTTGGTGTATCCTTTATTGCACTGTCTGCAGCGTCCTCTCCCTGTCTTCCTTGGGAAATGACCAACTAGGTCCTTGCGTACATCCAATGGGAGGTTTGCACATCTCTTGGATGGCCTCTTCTGAGCATTCAGAGGGCTTCCTGATGTAACTGACTGTGTTGCTGGGCTCCCTTTGCCTGAAGATTGCCGTCCTCTCTTTGGAGTTTGAAGTGTTGCGTTTACCAGGATAAGAGAGGATGCTAGCTGTGCCTGAAACTGTCTCCTGTTCATTGTCTCTTTGCTGGACACCTTGAGCGCTTTACAGTCCCGCTTGTAGAGCAGCCAGGCATTGATCACAGCGAGGATGATGGTGTGCCAGAAGATGTACATGTACCAGCGACGGGATTTGATGGGGAACTTATATTTGGCTGTAAATGAGTCCAACAAATCCACACCTCCCATGTACTTGTTGTAGGCACCAACAATGTAAGGCCTCTCAACTTCAATGAAGGTTTTGTTGGCTTTGTCCCAGCGTTGAATCTTCTGCACAGGTTCAGGTCCAGCAAAGGATGACACAAGTGTGACGGCCCTGCTGTCATACCATTTGACAGCACAGATGTTGTGATTCCCCTCCACTCTGACGTCATAGCTTCCTCTCCCCTTTTTCTTCAAGCTCTTCTCGTCTTCAAGGTTACAGTTGGGTAGGCGCACCTGCCTGGCTGTTCCCACGTAATGAATTCCCCGATCAAGGAGCTTCACTAATAATGGAACACAGGTGAAGTAGTTGTCTGCATACAGTTTGTAGTTCTGACCTTCTGGAAGTGTGGAAGCAAGTTTCATCACAACCTCACCTGACAATCCAAGTTCAGATTTGGCTCGTATTCCGTTGACACTGCCTTGGTAGACATCGAAGTCACACATCATGCCAGAGATTCCAGTTCTCACCCACACCTTGAATCCCCATGGGTTTGGCTTGCCTCGCATATATTGCTTGATGCTGCTGAATTTCCCCTTGAAAGGAATCATCATCTCATCCACAGAGTTGTGCTCTTCTGGTACCACCTGCAGGCATTTCTCTCTGAATGAATCAAGCCACAGTCTAGTTTCCATAGTTTGTCTTTCTTTTCCGTCTCAGATACTGTCATGTTGTTTTACAAAATGTAATGACGTCAACAGGGATTGGAATCTGTTGCATCTTCATCGGAGTCTTCATCACTCTCATCTGTGTCACTGATTTCATTCTCAACCTCACTCTCTCCATTTTGGACCAGGTCAATAACATCCTGCACCGTGTATCGCGGCTCTCTCCTTGCTGGTGGCATTCTGAAAATAAAATATCAATTAATTAACATGAATATATGTTTTATATATTGTAGTACATAACCTGAAGGAATAGATAGGGTGGTGGACCAAGTGGTCAGGGTAGAAATGTTTTCCATGCAGACAATACTGTCTGCCTGGTAAGTCGCTTTGGACAAAAGCGTCTGCTAAATTCCCTAAATGTAAATGTAAATGGTTTAATGGCTCTAATTATCATACTAAAAGGAAAACATGCATCCCCCCACTTACATCCACACCCCACATTCAGGAACATTCCTGTCCCCAGAACTGAATTGTTCCATGGACAAAGTCATGGAATTTTAGGTCAGGCTGATCAAATTAACTACATTTTTTAGAGATAAAACTTTTAAATCAGTCAAATTTGACCAGAACACAACACAAGGGTAGAATGTATACTATCCGTGTATAAAGAAAATACTCTGTTTCAGGCAGTGGTGTAGTGGAGGGAACACAACCTGTTTGAGCCCACTGCAACAAGCCAGCTATTTTGACTACCACATTCACCCAGTGTTGTATAATTGCAACAATTATATAATAAGCTCTAAAAGAAATTTGATGCATCTATTCCACACTAACTACATATGTACATGCTCTAGACATTATAATAACCAAAAAAAATATAAAAGACATTTTACTTACATGCATCTGATGAATCCAGTCCAATGAAACCAATAGATGTTGTTCGAAGGAAACCTTGAGAGGTTGTGTGAGTTCATGGCCAGAAGGCGTGACTTATAAACAAATGTACGATCCAATAACATTGTGAGACTGAACAATAGGACCCAATGACTATGTAAATGTGGTAAAAAAACAAGAAAAAAAAAGCCAGATTGTTTTTTAGGATGGTTAAAGGTAACGTTGTAATTTTACAACAAGGGGTGCTACAGGGTTAACACGCTCTCATATTTTCATGTTGATAAAAAATGGATAATTCATTGACATCAAACAACCACAAGTCCCCCCAACAAATTCATTAAAGCAAAACAATCGAGCAATTGCTCTCTATGACACTCTCCCCCTACAGGCGGGGCGCATAATTCACTGTCATAAACACAAGCTGTGGTTTGTGTGGTTTGTGCTCCTATAATGTTTTTAAAAAAGGAACTAGCAGCAGCAGAAGGCAAAGAACTGTGTCAACTGACAAGGTTGGGTGATGTTACAGGATTTTCCCCAAATGTAATGCATAGTTTAATTTGTTGTGACATCACAAACAAAAAGAATGAAAGCCTCAGAGGGATAATGAATACCCTGGACACGAGTTCTATACAGGCTAATATATATATATAAATATATATACACACACTTTATTTACTACATCTGTTTTGCAAGATTTGAATAATGGTGCTGTAAGCTTTTACACAACATAAATATCTCAAATGTATTAGTTCCGTTGCTTCAGTGAACATCTTTTTTTTCTCTTTCTCTGTGTTTCACACACTAACTCACTTATTATCAACAGCTCCAGGACATATGATGCAGATCCATTAAAACATCCATTAAGTGTTTTACCGTCTCCTGCAGACAAGCAGGATTCTGGATGATTAATCAGGTGGGCATTTGTATACTTTGCATCTTTTAGCTCTCGCCAGCAAGTAAGAGCTGCTCTGATATGACTCAGTCACTTTCTCATTTCCTCTTAAATTCCATTCCTTTGACAATGTCCTGTTTGGTGGTTTCTCCCCTGCCTCTGCCGTGACGCACATATTGAGAATACAGATAATACCGTCTCTGTTTGTTGGTGCGTGACACTTTCTGTAAAGCATGTTGCAGATTTTCCTTCACTGTACACCATTTCTAGCGCTGTGGAAAAATCAGAGATGTGATTCTCTCTAGTGTAAGATTATTTCCTATCAAAAATATTCAAAGCTATCATTGAAAAATATTTAACAAACTTTGTTGGTTTAAATGAAATATTGCATATTTTCTGAAACTTTCCTTCAAAACTCCAGATCAGTTTTTCTGTCACTTTTGATTTAACTGAAAAAATATTATTAACCACAAACTTGAGTCTTTTGGTCTAATACTGTCAGAGATTTTGTATTTTACACATAGTTTAATAAAATACTTTCTTTATTTATAAAGCATTTTAAAAGCTGTTAAAAGCAATGAATATTGTTGTGGGCACTAATGGATTGAAAGCCAGTAAAATAAGAAAAACTGCAAAACAACCTTTTTTATGTACAGACTCATATAGCTGGATTTCAGTAAAAAATTACAATTATAAATAAATGTAACACAACCAGGCCGAGGCCAATTTTTTCTCTATACCAAGTCTTCAATGGCCCTAATAGTTTGAATTCAACAATGTTCTTTCTTTGTAATAAACTGACATACTGTGTTTACAAACACACTGTGATGCACTGACACAGTTGTGAGCTGGACCGTGAGCTGGCAGATTGTTTCTCATATGAAACACAAAAACCAATGCCTGTCGATCAGGACTGATTCAAGCTAATAGTTTACTCTGTGCTGACCTGGTTTCTCCAAGGGTAAAAAACCAGTTTGTATTATAAAATTCTAAATCACTTAATCATTTCCAGCCACTGGGTATGCTCTCTATACCCTGGAGGATAGAGAGCTCTCTTTCTTTCATGCGTCTCTCTCTTCCGGGCTCTATACGCTCTCCAGCCTTTTTTGTCTTGTTCTACCTGGAATATGAATATACTGCTGGTCTGTGTGACCGGTGACTTTACAGAGGCAAAGCCTTGGACTGACACAGCTCCATCGTAATTATTATTGCCACCGCTGTTTCCACTGCTCTCGCTTGGTTGCCCCCCGCAGAGGCATGTTGGCTACTGATGGGAACCACATTGTGGGATCTACCTGGTTAGACAGAGACTTCAAAGACTCTTTAACCCTTTACCTCTGTATCCCCTGCAATTACACACACACACACACACACACACACACACACACACACACACACACACACACACACACACACACACACACACACACACACACACACACACACACACACACACACACACACACACACACACACACACTATATTCGCTGTGGGAACAAAGCTTGGCAGGCATGTAGAAATTAAACAAAGGGAAAACAAAGCTGTGTTCAGGCTTTGGACTTCAGCTTGCACCGTGTCTGCACATTCTAACTGAAGACTGAGAACCTCAATCATTGACTGCTCACTTTTCTTTACTACTTTCTTTATTTTATTTTCTTTAATTTCCCTTTTCTTTCTTTTTTCTATTTGTTGTTACTCTCTTCCTCTTATTTAAAAAAGCACATTAAAGGTTATTTTTTTTTTTTTTTTTGTGAATTTTTTTTTCTAACCTCTGATCCGAGATTTGCACTCAAATGTATCTGGTTTTTCCTATGTTATGCTCCGACTCTCATGGAAATAGATTGAGTAGTTTTTGTGTAACACAGCTAACAAACAAACAAACAAACGCAGATGAAAACCTCCTTGGGCGGAGGTAATTAAAGTGTTTTTTTCCTCACTTTTAACAATACGTGTGCATACTGACATACAGTAAGGTTAAAGTGTGGAGCTAGAACACTCAATGGCCTCAACCTCCACACTTTTGGCCTTGGTACATAAATGATTCTGCTTCCTGCACTGGCACTGAACATTGGCACTGGATGTAAATTGTGTTTAGGGTGAATCATCACATATGGGAAATAAGGCACTGGGCTGGGTTAGAAACCTTAATCTTTAAGACTCTACTAATGCAGATGGTAAATAACTAATTCAAGGTTTTTATCTTTTTACTTTTAATACCCTTAACCTCTTTTATCCTGCAGCAGCTTGAGGCACCGCAGTAAAGGTGAAAAATACGAGGTAAGAATGTTTATGAAGCCACCACCGTGTGGGAAACTACAATGAAAAGTCTTTTCCTTCTTTTAATTGGAAATGATGCGTCTGCCCTCTTGTGATTTTAAGAATGGTCTTGACTCAAACTGAAATTTTTGGTGACTCTTCTTTGTGACATTCGTCTACTTTCACATTATAACACAGCATCTACACATTCTGCAACAGGTAGTAACTGTATAGATACAAGCCTGGTACATCAATGTTCTTTCAGCAGGTGAAGCTTTTGTGTGCGCAGCAGGTGGCACATCATCCTACCTTCAGCAAAGAGAGCGGAAGTCATTTTTCATATGGACCCGTGTTGGTCAGATCTTTTCAGAAGTGAAGAACATATGGAGACACTGGGGCGCACAACACAGCAGGATGATCCTCTTCATGGTTCTTTCTCATGCACCAATATCCACAGGGTTCAGTCCCTGTAAAAAGAGCAGCGGACAGCAGTGTGGAAATCATTTTACAATCTATATAATTTATTGGAGAGTTGAATCAAGCCCTCATGTCATCTGTGCATAGGGTCAATCCCTCCCTCCTGCCCTCTTCTGTCCTACTCTTTATCTTTATCTGTCTCATAACTCATGTGTCAAAACGCACAAGTCATCTGCCCACATGACCATTTTCTTTTTTGTCTCTCCCTCTCTAACCCACGTGTCATACAACCTACTCATGTTCTCTGGCAGCCTTACAGGTTCCAGTGCTGAGTGCTTAAAAGACGAAAATCAAATTTTCTCATGGCTGTCGACACACGCCCCCTCTGGACTCGCCGCGGTCTCTGCGTTGCGCCTGCTGCTGAAAGGACAGGAAGTTTGGATGTAAACCAAAGTGGGAACGTGGGCCACTTCTTAGCATGAGGTCACCCCATGGTTTCACTCACTTTGGCTGCGATTTAGGTCGCGGTGCAGATGCCATGTACGACACACTGCAGGTTAACATTGTGTTTGATGACCTAAGCACAAAGTTGTTCTGGCTTTCATTGGGAGTTGTGAATGTAAGGACCCAGATGCTAGCTTGTTACTATCTGTAAATTATGTTTCTATATATCTTTTGAGATGTATACAACTTTGTATATTAGAAGAATATCTACTGCATATAAGAAGGAAATTAATTGAGGTTCTGGGTAAATAAATTAATGAACTGTGATATGGGCTCAGTTAATAATCTTATATTTTTAAATGTTTTTTTCTGTTGCAGTTTAAGTCTTTGCACACAAAGTCTGTATTTTTTTATCTGTTTTTAAAATTATGGTGAAATTTTATTCTGAAAATTCCCAGTCGGGGAAAACATTGGGTCCCTCCAATCCTGGGAAGCCATCAAGAATAAGGATGATTTCATCTCTTTGTGACCCCAGCTGATGAAGCCCTCGCCATCATTGAGTTTCAGGAGCGTTTGACAAGCAGCCAGGATGAACCAGCACGGCAGATCAGGACCAGACTCAGTTGTTTCTACTCTACCACCTCTCCTAACTCCTCCTGGTGAGCCTCCTGCCAGCGTTGGCTCTGCTGAACCAGCAGAGCAGCCAACACCTCACATGGAGCCAAACTCTGCTGAAGTTTCAGCTCCACCACCGCCTCTGACAACGACTGTTAAACCTTCAGTCCCTGCTGAGGAGCCAATCAGAGAACCACACTCGGATGTGGCGGCGTCTCCACCCCCTCCACTGACCCTAACCCTATCTCCACTGACCCTAACCCCATCTCCACTGACCCCTCCTGCTTCAGTCCTGGATGGTGAGGGTCTTTGTAGGGAACCCAGCTGAAACTTACCAGCTCTTAGCTAATCATGGGCATGGTGAGAATCAGTAGTGAAGTGACGTGAAACAAGACTAGATGTGAGTTTGTATAGAAAATCATTTGAACTTCTGAACTGCAAACTCACCTGTCAACATAAACATGCACACCAATATATGCATCTGTTATGAGTTACAGTTTACTGGTGCATCTGTTATCAAAAAAAAGCAATGGAAATAAAGATTTCAGTTTTACTTTTCCTAAACATGAGTGTAGTGAAAAACCAACATGGAGTTGATGGTCATTAACCCCTAGCACAGGGATGGGCAAACTTTTTGACTCGCGGGCCACATTGGGTTCTAAAATTTGACAGAGGGGCCGGGCCAGGAACAGATGGATGGAGTGTTTTGTGAACTAATATAAATGACATGGAAAAATCATTACATGAAAGGATTTGGCCTTTACCAAGTAGCAAAGCACTTATTCGCAAGGCCATTTAACAAAAACTTGCCTTCAGAGAAAGGCTTGCTAGCCTCTGCTATTTCGAATGCCCCCCCAAAAACATGCCTTGGTAGATGACTCTTTAATCGCAGTTTGCGACTTTCTCAGCATATCAGGCATACAGCCTTCGATTTGACTTCAGTGAAAAAGTATTTTGTTGTCGACTCCGTGTTAAACACTCGGCACTCATTGTCCACTTTTCGTTTCCTTGATCCTCTCATTTTACAGAAGGGCTCACAGTGCAAAGGGAAAAAGTGGGAGATCATGTGGCCTTTCGAGCCCTATAACACCCACACTCCCGGGCAAATTTAATATAGCTGAGGCTTTTATCCAAAGCGACTAAGTGCATTCATCCCCGAGGGTTCAAACCCAGAACAACAAGAATCAAGAAAGTATGATTTCTTCCTGAATAAAGCAAAACTACAAAGTGCTGTAAGTACGTGCCATTTAAGTGATACTAAATTGATGGTTTTTAATTATTTGGACAAATTCGGCGGGCCGGATTAAAAAGCCCAACGGGCCGTATATGGCCCGCAGGCCGTACTTTGCCCATGTCTGCCCTAGCATCTCAATGTGCTCCGTGAATGGCACTAACTATTATTCTCAAGTCATTCAGTTTGGATTATAAAAGCACTAAACTTGATTGTTGGTCATGCATCCTGTTACAAACCTTTTAAACATATCATCAAGTCAGTGAAAGTGACTCCAACTCATCTCTCGACCCCTGACAACTACATCTACTGCTTTGTTACAGAGCAGAATTAACAACTTTAGATTTAATTATCACTGTGTAACTCAGGTCCAATTATTAAATCATAGAAATTGTTACACACAAGCTCTCAGAGCTTTCAACTGCATTTTAAAGTCTTCTGTCGACGGACTGTCTCTATTGGAGAGGGAAGGGGATTTAAAGTTTGACAGATGCTGAATGATTGGCTGAAAGAGACCCTGACAGATCTGATTGGCCATTTAGGAACGCTCATAATCAGCTGATCAATAAGCGGCTAAGGTCTTCCTGATTGAATTTACGCTCGGCTTCATTAGTACCTTGTAAAAGCACAAAATGTTCCGTAAGTTATGTAGCATTCAAAGTTTTGGTTAAGTTAAGTTTTATTATCATTAAATATACCTTAAGTACTAAAAGTTAAATAGTTAATTATACAAGTAAATAACATATACAGTTGGAGGATTATTATTAGTTAACTATAAGTACACAACTAAAGAAAGTGAAAACTGGACAGAGTTTTCTGCTTGTAGGTAGAACTGCCTCTGTGACACATTATATTCTTGTTCTGGTCTCAATGTCAAAGTAAGAAAAAACTCACTTTTACCAAGGGAACATTGCATCATACCCTGGACCATTCAGTACACAAAAGGAGCATGTTAAAATTACTTTTCTATACACATACACACAGGTGTAAAATCTACCCTATCATCATTGTATATATACTTTATTACGAGCTTCATATAAGGTCTGTTTACTTATTTCTATCTGTGAGAATTCAAGGTTAAAGAAAAACAGCAAATGTTTATTCGATCATGTCAACATGAACAAACCCTGGCCTTCATCAGGCCGTGGGAATGAAGGAGTGCTTGGACTTACTGGCTGTTTGGGTTTTGCATTTTGGTGCAAACCTACACTGCAGCTGTTTTCTGATAAGGTGTACTCTTTATCAGAAACAAATCCTTTCCAAAGGAAAAGCTGAATGTCTTAGGAGGATCGCTTGTTGCTTTAATACTGTGCTATGTCTCGTGTGAACATATGAGCTGCTGAACTCTTACACTTAACCACTAAATCCTTGGTGATCTTTCAGCCAGCAGTTGCCCCACATCTGAGTGCCCCCTCCAGCCCCAGGCTGACAGGGCCTCTGTGGGTCAACTTCTGACCACCAGGCGCTTGGCTCTTCGGCTCCCACTGTGGGCCGGGAGCTGCATGAGGCCCAGGAAGGGTTTAATAAGATTATACCGTCAGTATACTCAAAGGTCTGCTGTCCTCGTGGGAGATTCAGGTGTCTGTGGAGTTGATTTTTAGTATCAACACATGCACAATTTGCACTGTAGGGCACATTTTAGACTAAACAGGCGTATTCCAGACTACGGTGATGTCATGCGTTGGATGCCATCCTTTCAGCTTTGACATGTTTTATTTCTTTCGTTCATGTTATCTCTGTTGTTTATCTAAGAAAGTGGATCTTTTAAAAAGTACTTCAATGGGTGAGAACATTTACAGTTTGTTTGTTAGGTTTCTCAGCTACATTATGCAAATGTCCACCAGCAGTCCGCCTCTGGGTAATGATCTTCCAAGGAGTGGCTTCTTATCATTTGACGGTGATGTGAGCAGACTGTTTGACCCCGTCCCGTCTTCTCACACTTGAGACTAAACATCTTTAATGAGTCTCTCATGACTCATCCTTTAGTTTTCTCCATCCTGGCAGGCTAATAAGGACATCAGGCTGAGTGTTAGACATTGAAAATAAATCTGTTGTACTTGGCGCACAAGAAACAAAAACTGCAGTTTTGTTTCTGTAGGGGAATATATGACAGGAAAAAAAACCTTTAAGAATCTAGGAATTCCTTTTATAAATTGGGTTCATAACCCTAATATCTTTTTTTTTATCAGAGATGAACTTTAGTGTCAAGGGCAGAAATATTTGTAAAGTTGTAAAGTATCGTAACCTGAGAGAAATGGAGACGTTCAACCCCCAAAAAGATCCATTAGCTATTTCTTCAGAGTACATCAGTCAATGAAATAATCTGACAAGAACCTTTTACCCTAGAAAGAACTAGAAACCAGGAAACTTCTTAATCATTCAATTCGAGTTAGGTTTGACACCCTGATTTTATCTGCTACAATGTCATATTTTAATTCTCAATTACTCATGCATTTATGTTTTTGGGGTATATTTTATATAATTTTATTTCCATATTTTAAACCTGTCACTTAGCCCATCACTTTGATCAATTGTGGTTGCTTTAAAGAGCTATGTAAATAAACATTGACTTGATTTTGAAAAATGTTTTACTCCCTAATATCTATAATAGCATCAGCCCTGAAAAATCCATTACGATCGGGCTCTATTTTTTTTATCGCAGACAATTGTGAGAGGTGAGTTGCTGCTCTACTTTTCTTTAGTTCGTTGTAATTTTTTCAGTGAATCTACCACTATTTAGATTCTTGCACCTGGGATAAAAGATTTGTCTCTTTTGCTCAGAATCATCTCTGTAAATAAATTGACCATGAGACAGAAAACACAAGCCAGGAGCATAAAGTGTCAGACGGAGTGAGAGAGTCAGAGGTGGGCAGACAGCTCTGCCAGAAGACAGTCATGCAATCATCCCTCCAGACAGTCAGACAGAAAACATGACCTGTAACTGCTCACCCTCCAGGTGGAAGAGGTCAGCGGCCCGGTCCTGTTAGCGTGTGCTTCACAGAGACTCTGGAGGTTTGTGCGGCTCAGTGAGCTACAGACAGTACGATGTTGTGACAGCGGACCATGTTGCCTGTCTGAAGATCTCGCAGAGGAAAAAAATACCTACTCTTAATCGATAGAAAACATTTTTTGGTTTATAGACCTGAAGTATTTCACACATGTTAACACATGTCTACGCCAGCTCCTATAAAAATAGTGGTGTTATTTGGTCTTTGGGGAGGAGTGAGAAGGTGTGCCTTTGTGACCTGGGCATGCTTTTATTCTCCAAGCAACAGGCTGTGAAAGTGAATAACTTAAAGCGACGAAGTTTTTAAAAACTCTACCACATGTTCCAGCAGCAGCAGGAGCCACATCTAGTACTTCACCCTGGCAGATGTCGACCGCTGTCAGCTAAAGGACAAGTGCTCAATGGATGAGGAACTTCAATGCTTTGAGGAGCGGGTAAATGTCTGAGGTTTATTGGCTCCTGACTAAAATGTTGACAGTATGTGTCTACTCAAAGAAAACACCTGCCTGGTGTCGATGAGGGCCCCAGGGGCCACGGGCAGGCCTTTGAAGTATTGGAAACTCACACACAACCAATGACAGAAACATATACAGACTTAAACTCAATCCTAATCCCAACATTAACCCCTAGATCACATTTTCTTTCATTTTGAGGCCAGAGGAATTGTTTTTATCGTCTACTGAGAACTTCAAGACCTCATAAATAGAATTAAAACAGGTAAAAGTAATATGATCAAGTCTGAATAACACATTGAGGGCCTGATCTACCAAGATCCCAATTAAAGAGTGCTAAATTGTGTGTGCAATAAAACGGATTGTATGTTTGGGTTGTGGGTGTTTTGCGGCTGATCTACTAAAAATAATTGCGCAAATTATAACATGTGCAAACATAGTAGAGGCAGTAATATTTTAATTAGTGTTTAGCATGCGTTTTTGATTTCCGCCATGAAGCCTTACTGAGAGCAGAGTGACTGTAAGCGCAAAGCAAAAATGTAATGCCATGGAATTGGAGATGTTAGTTGAAGAGTCAAACAAACATGTTGTTGAGCAAAACCAAAGAAATATTATTATTACTCAAAGAAACGTGATATGGGAGAGTATCTGCGCGAAAGTAAATGCTGTGGGTAAAACAACGACCGATGAAATTGAGAGAAGATGGCAGGACATAAGAAGACGAACAAAAGAAAAAATAGCTCATAATAAAACCTGGATGTATAAATGTCAGATTTTAATACAAATATTGAGTTGTCTGTCAAATATTGTGTTGTAACTGACAAAATAATACTGATAGTGTGGGATGTTGTGGCAACAGACCATTGGTTAGTTGTAATGAACTATTTGTTGTTTAAATCACCAGCAGCTTTGCTTTCAAACACCTTTTCATATCTCATTACGTCTTTCGTCATGACTCCTCTGCTTCCCGTCCTCTCATACCTTCCTGTTCGGGTCAGTGGGTCAGGGCCCCAAATTGGGCAGAGGAGTAAACACTCCCTTCGATTTGTCTTTAAAACTACAAAAACACACTTCAAAGCTATGATGACTAATGATAAGAAACCAGTAAACACTAAGTTAAAAAACATGAGACTTCCTCATTCATAAATCCAAAGAAGAGGTAATAAATGCTTTGTTTTCGCCTTTTTTCTCACTATATAAGCAAAGAGTAAGACAGATAGTTTTTCTCATTATGACACTAATATTTACAATAACCTCTCTAAAGAGACTAAGTAATGATAATCATATGAAACAGCTGCACACAAACGACAATGTTTTTCTGAAGTATTAGACTGTCTGGATTTATAGTAGGTAAAGATAAAATATGTACGAATTCTTCATTGAAATATCCAAATTATGAATAAACCTATATATTTACTTGAGTTTATAAATGTTGCCAACAAAATTCAAACCCAGAGAAATCCAGTTTTACAATTTCTTTCAAGCTCACAGGACATTTCATTTGGATCACATTTATCCACTCGTCCTGTGGCTTTCTGTCATAACAAAAAGGGCAAATGATAAATGATGAAGGAAAAACACACTGGGTCAGGTACATCGATGGTGAGGTCAACAACTCCCAAGCTGCTCACGACGGCATCAAACTAGGTCTTTTGAATGGAACTTTTCAAGATAGCATTACCTTTAAATATCTTTAACAATTAACAGTATTTTCTAGTTAAAGCTGCAAAAATATGTCAATGTTTATGTTAAGATTGAATGCAATGTGGACTGTGAAAGGTGCCACTGTGTCTACAGTTCCCTCTTAGCTTTACACAGTGTTTTACAATCTTTTAGCTAATATCATTTAATAAAGCTGTGAGTATAAACTCTCTGTCCAGAACCAAACAGCAGACACAGTGGGCCCTTCAGCAGCTGAAGTGCTTGATTTTTCCTGTAGGAGTTGGTGGAGAACAAAAATGGAGCTAAAAAGAAAATAAGTATTCCTCTGTGTGCTCATGATAATGTTTGCCTGTGATTTGAATTGGCAGGGGTTTGCTAATATGTTCAACATACTATTTCAATGTCTGTTTACAACTTGTACCAATCCATTAATGCAGATTTAAGTTAAATAAATGTCACTGACATTGTCTTATTCATTCATGTTTCAATAGTCTGTGGCACATTCTGAGATAGGTATGTTTTCAATTTAAATTAACCCATTCAAATCAGGTACTGATCAGTTTGGGGTGTTGTTCAGTGCCTTGCTGATGGACACACCACCAGCTGCTCCAGAGGAGGAAGAAATGACTACATCCTCTGTACGTTCACCCCATTTGGACGAGGCCTTTATTCCCAGAAATCCCATCCCCAGAAAGACTTTTCCGGCCTTTCCCGGAATTTAACCCTGCACATAAATGTCTCCTCTACTAATCGTTTAGCTACTGCTGCCCCCCAAAAGCATTTTGTTTGCCATCCTGTGATTCAGCCACTGAAAGGGAGCCAGAAAACCAGCTGGGATCTGCAGACTCTTTGTTAAAGATCAAGGTTTTCCATGAGCTCACCGTCTCTCCAGGATATGTTTGAAGCTAAGGCCATTACATCCACCACCTCATGTCAAACTTCTCCCGACACCACACAAGATCAGTTTCCACTGCGGGCCTTATTGCAACCTGTCACTTCAGTCTGTTTACTTAAGTCTCATTCAACAATTAGCTGTAATGTAGTTTGTGTTCTATGTTTAATGAGCTTGAATATGAGCATGTCAGGCTTTGATGAGATCCAATCCGCTCATAGTGCCCTGTAAAACTGTAAGTTCATTTTTCAAACTGTGCCATGACTATTAGTAAAATGTATGTTAAAGCACTGATTTTGATTTTATTCTGTGAAACACAGCTTTTGAATTTGCATCTTTAACATGGCTTCAGCTAAGTGCGTTAAAAGACATCACATTTTATAGGTTTGAGCAGAAAGGAGATCAAGGGTGAGAAGTGTTTGTATTCTTTGTCAGGCCTGGACTGGAATGAGGACTCAGAAGCAGAGAATATCACGTACCAGCACACTTTATTGATTTCAGAACCTCAATGCAGAGTGACAAACAAGAAGGCTATGAAAATCTCACTAACTATATCTATATAATAATATAATACTTGGCAAGCAATAACTGGGGAAAAAGAACTTCCTAATAAATACAAAACATACACTAGAAAAAGAAAAAGCTTTTAAACAAACCACTCCCGAAGGAGGGCAAACAAATGGCAAGAGCAAGAAATCAAAAGCGCTCCCGAAGGAGGACAACCAAACTAATAATAAATGGGGCAAAAGAAAAGGCTCACCTAAACAGGAGGCTCAACAAACTAACTAAATCTCTCTTAACATAAATCGCTCCAAAAGGGAGGAAGAAAAACAGTTTACAAACAACACAAAACAAAGCTAAACTGGAAAACTTTAACAAACAAAAAATCTCTCTCAAGGAGGAAACAGAAAACAACTTACGTGGCGTAGCAAGAAACTCTTTGGCAAAAACGACAATGACTGTGGGTAAGGCTTAGGTGCACGAACAAGAACGAAACACTTCGGCACAAGACAAAGGGGAGACGCAGACTATAAGCACATGAGGGTGAAGGGAACAGGTGGAAACAATCAGAGACAATCAGACTGGTGACACATGAGGAAGGGCAAGTGACCTGAAACGAGAGGAGAGTTAGGATTTCAAAATAAAACAGGAAGTTACGAGACAAAAACCCCAAGACAAGACAAACCTCACCGCGGTGTGACAGTACCCCCCCCCCCTAGGGCCGACTCCTGACGGCCCAGGCTGGTCAGGGTGGTCCCTGTGGAAGTCTGTAATGAGTGTAGAGTCTACAATGTGACGAGACGGAACCCACTGCCTCTCCTCAGGACCATATCCTACCCAGTCCACCAGATACTGTTTACCTCGACCCCTGTTGCGAACCGTCAGCAACTGCTTGACCTTGTATACCGGACCGCCTTCAATCACTTCTGGGGGTGGCGGAGGGGTAGCGGCTGGAACCATCGAACTCTCCTTGACGGGCTTGACCCGGCTCACATGGAAGGTGGGGTGAACACGGAGGGATCGGGGCAGGCGAAGGCGAACTGCTGCAGGACCGATGAGCTTGATGATGGGAAACGGGCCCACGAACCGCGGCGCCAGCTTCTTGGAAGGGACTTTAAGGTGTAGATCTCTGGCGGAGAGCCACACTCTCTGTCCTGGCTGGTAGGCGGGGGCGGGTCGTCTCTTGCGGTCCGCAGTTTTCTTCACTCTGTCCACTTGGCGAATCAATACCTGCGTGGCGGCTGCCCAGATGCGGTGGCAGCGGCGAACCATGGCATGGGCGGAGGGCACAGACACCTCCAACTCGTTGTCTGCGAAAACAGCGGGCTGGTAACCAAATGCACACTTGAATGGTGACATACCTGTGGCCGAGGTGGGCAGTAGGTTGTGGGCATATTCGACCCAGACCAGGTGTTTACTCCATGTCGAGGGATTCTGGGAGACCAGACACCGGAGGCCGGTTTCAAGCTGCTGGTTTAGGCGTTCGGTCTGGCCGTTGGCCTCCGGGTGGTAACCCGAGGTCAGGCTGGCCTTAGCTCCGATGAGCCGGCAGAACTCCCTCCAGAACCGGGAGACGAACTGGGGACCCCGGTCTGAGACAATGTCTTTGGGAAATCCGTGAACCTTAAAAACATTGTTCATCATGATCTCCGCCGTTTCTTTGGCGGAGGGCAGTTTTGGCAGAGCGATGAATCGAACCATCTTGGAAAATCTGTCCACCACTGTGAGGACAGTGGTGTTACCTTGAGAGACCGGAAGCCCCGTGACGAAGTCTACCGAGATGTCGGACCACGGTCTGGAGGGGATGGGAAGTGGCTGCAAAAGACCCATGCGTGACCCGGAGGACGTCTTGATTCGGGCGCAGACCGAACAAGCCTCTACGTATTCCCGGACCTCCGGTTCCATGGAGGGCCACCAGAACCTCCGGGAGATAGCGAACATCGTTCTTCGAACTCCCGGATGGCAGGAAAGCAGCATGGTGTGGGCCCAGTGGATCACCTGTGGGCGCAATTCAACTGGGACAAACAAACGATTCTCTGGGCACCCACTAGGTGATGGGACCTCACCATTAGCCTGCTTAACCTCATTTTCTATCTGCCAAGTCAGTGCTCCAACCACACAGGTAAGTGGGAGAATCGTTTCTGGGTCCTTGGCAACAGGTTCGGGGTCGAAGAGACGAGACAGGGCGTCTGGCTTGACGTTCTTGGACCCCGGCCTGTATGAGAGAGAAAAAGAGAATCTGTTAAAAAATAGCGCCCACCTGGCCTGGCGAGAATTGAGTCTTTAGGCTTTCTTGATGTATTCCAGATTTTTATGATCAGTCCAGACCATGAATGGATGTTCAGCACCCTCGAGCCAGTGTCTCCACTCCTCCAGCGCGAGTTTGACCGCCAGCAACTCCCGGTTACCAACGTCGTAGTTCCGCTCCGCCTTGGATAGCCGCCGTGACAGGAAGGCACAAGGATGCACCTTACCATCCTGCTCTGACCGCTGGGAGAGGATGGCGCCGACTCCTTCGTTGGAGGCGTCCACCTCTACCACGAACTGTCGTTGAGGGTCAGGCAGGGTGAGGATGGGAGCCGAGGTAAAGCGGTGCTTGAGGATCCGAAAAGCAGCATCAGCTTCAGGAGACCACTGGAACTGCACCTTTGTGGAGGTAAGAGCATGGAGAGGGGAAGCTATTGCGCTGAAGCCTCTGATGAACCGCCTGTAAAAGTTAGCAAACCCAAGGAACTGCTGAACCTTTTTGCTGCTATCAGGTGTAGGCCACTCGACCACAGCGCTAATTTTAGCCGGGTCCATCTGCACACTTCCAGGGGCTACGATGAAGCCCAGGAAGGAGACAGTGTCGGCATGGAATTCACTTTTTTCTGCTTTGACATATAGTTTATTTTCTAGCAGTCTTTTCAGTACCTGAGTTACATGGTCTTGGTGTTTTTTCAGGTCAGAGGAGTAGATAAGTATGTCATCTAAATAAACATACACGAAATGGTCAAGAAAGTCTCTTAACAGGTCATTTATCATAGCCTGGAAAACAGCAGGAGCATTTGTGAGACCAAAAGGCATGACTTTATACTCATAGTGTCCACTGGGTGTATTAAAACCAGTCTTCCACTCGTCACCTTCTCTGATCCGCACCAAGTGATAGGCGTTGCGAAGATCCAACTTGGTGAAGATCTTGGCCTGTTGGAGCTGGTCAAACACGGATGACATAAGAGGAAGTGGATAGCGATTCTTTATAGTGATGTCATTGAGTGGGCTGTAGTCAATGCACGGTCTTAGGGAGCCATCCTTCTTCCCCACAAAGAAGAAACCGGCTCCGGCTGATGATGATGAGGGGCGAATCAGACCTGCTTTCAGGGAGGTTTCGATGTACTCCCGCATAGCTGCCCTCTCTGGCCCAGAAATCGCGTACAGGCGGCCTTTGGGAATGGTTGAGCCCGGAATCAGCTCAATGGCACAATCATAGGGTCGGTGAGGAGGAAGTGAGAGGGCTTTAGTCTTGTTAAAAACCTCTTTGAGGTGGTGGTAGCAGGAAGGCACAGAGTTCAGTTCCGGGTAATTGGGATCTGCGGCTGGATTGACAGAGATCAATTTAATGTTCGTGACTTCCTCCTCCCAAACTGAGGGGTTCAAACAGTTGCTCACACAGTCCCCTCCCCAACCCAGGATCTCTCCTGTTCTCCAGTTTATATGGGGATTGTGACGGAATAACCATGGCTGTCCCAAAATTAGAGTCTGTGACGGTGACTTGAATACATAGAAACGAATGTTTTCCCGGTGATGGTTAATGCACAGTTTGAGAGGTGCTGTGATATGTGTGATAGTAAACAGTTCCTGACCATTAAGAGCTTTAGCTCTGATGGGCTTAGCTAAAAGTTCTGTGCTAAGCCCCAGTTGTTCTGCTAGTTCCCAGTCCATCAAGCTTTCATCAGCCCCTGAGTCTATGAGCTCCTTGAGTTCAGTGGTGGTGTGGTGCATTACCTGGACTGTCGTGAGAGTGCGTGAGGTGGTGCCTGAAACCTTGAATTCACTCACCACCATGGTCCGTTTGGCAGTGCAGGTGGCGACGAGATGACCGGGTTCACCGCAGTAGAAGCATCGGCCCTCCTGCAGACGTTTCTGTCGTTCGCCGGGTGTTAGTCGAGCTCTTCCTAGCTGCATGGGCTCTCCCTCTCCTTCCGGATGGGAATGATGACGCTGCTCTGGCGGTGATCGACGGGTGGTTGACCATCCTGGTGCTTGAGTGCGTAGGGGTCTCTCCATCGTTGTGGGTCTCGGAAGACGTTGCTGTCTGAGTTGACGGGTTCTGTTGTCTGTCCGGATTGCGAGTGCGATGAGTGAGTCGAGATCTGTGGGTAGGTCCAAGGGAGCCAGAAGGTCTTGGATAGGAGCTGCCAGCCCCTTCAGGAACACGTCGTATAAGGCCGTTGTATTCCAGCCACTCTCCGCCGACAAAGTGCGGAAACGGATAGCGTAATCACAAACGGAGTCGCTGCCCTGTCTCAGCCCGCTCAGCTCCACAGCTTTCTCCCGGTCGGCCGTTACCGGGTCGAAAGTTTTCTGCAGCGCCGCTTCAAAGTCTGTGAGGGATTGGCAAACTGGCGAATCCCGGGCCCACTCTGCCGAGGCCCATGCCTTGGCTCTTCCGGTAAGGTGGGAAATCATAAAGGCAATCTTGGCTCAGTTAGAAGGAAAAGCATCGGGGTTTAGTTCATAGTGTATGGAGCAGTCTATGAGAAATGTTTTGCATAATCCTAATTCACCAGCGAATCGTGCTGGTGGGGCTAACTTGCATCCCGCTCCAACGGCTGGCACAGTCAGGACGGGAACCACGGGTGTAGCATCCGCTGCTACTGGAGGCTCGGGTGCTGTAATTGTCATCTGCACCAGACAATCGTTCAGGCTCTGAAGTTGTGTCGAGAGAATCCCCATCTGGGATGCCATAGCGGTCTGGAATTCCTCCTGACGAGAGAGCCGGGCTTCTTGGGCTCGCAGGACTGCCGTGAGTTGTGTCATCCCTGCTGAGTCCATACTGGCCGAAGTGTAATGTCAGGCCTGGACTGGAATGAGGACTCAGAAGCAGAGAATATCACGTACCAGCACACTTTATTGATTTCAGAACCTCAATGCAGAGTGACAAACAAGAAGGCTATGAAAATCTCACTAACTATATCTATATAATAATTAGAGCTGTCAAACGATTAAAATATTTAATCGCGATTAATCGCATTTTGTCATAGTTAACTCGCGATTAATCGCAAATTTGTATCTATTCTGAATGTTCCTTCATTTATTATTTTTCCATAATTTTACTTTCGTTTTAAAGGGACTCTTACCTTTGTTGCATTTTTACACTTTTTTTGGATAAGGTTAAATTGGTATTAATAAGGTAATGACACTCTAAAATGCAAGACAGACCCACCAGGAGTAAAAACAAACAATTATTTCACTCTCATAATATTTAGTGAAAACTTCAACCAATAAAATTCTTCGGACCGAAGGACCTTATTGGCCGACAGACCTGTCTGTTTGCTGCATGGACATGCAGGTTTTCCGTCTGCTTCTTGTGGCGCATTCGGGCCCGTCATCATATGTGAATGTAAATGTATATAACTTACCGGTGCTTCTGAATCCGAATCCATTGCTTTGGTAAACAAAAACTCACGTGCGTGCGCGGAGGCAGTAGGTTCTAAGTCTGCTTGTAAATAAAGTTTCTTCAAAAAAACACCGCGGATGGGAACGAGGGGGTGGGGCATTGGAGGAAGGCGGGATGATTTGAATGTGCTGGAATTCTCAAATGCAACAAAGGTAAGAGTCCCTTTAATGCTCTTATCAACATGGAAAAGTGGATTGGCTTGCTTTATGCAAATGTTTTATATTATTGAAAAACAACATTGCCAAACAGGGCGGTACAAAATAAAATTATAAAGTGCACATATCAGGTAAACAAGGACTCAGCCTATAGTGCAGTTAAACCATGGCTTAATATTTTCTTTTTTTCAAGTTTGCTGTGAACATAGCAGTCAGTCCTCTTATTTCAGAAACAATGAACCATAACAGTTAGGTTACCAATAAAAGGTAAGCCTACTACTTCTTTGCTTTAAGCTAGCTACTCAAACAGACAAGCAACAAATAACAAACAAAATACACAGGCAGGTGTCGGCCTACTTTGAAATAAATGAAACACAGAACTTTGTAGGGCTATTTGAGTCCTCCCCTTATTTGTGGAAAATGTATGAAATAAGAAGTACCCTATTTTTAAATAAATAAAAACATATAGCTGCAGCCTAATAGTGTAACGGACTGGGTTTATGTTTATGTTTGGTTTTGACGTATGCTCAGTAAAACACTGTTGAAGGAGCGCTCTGATGTCTGACAGTCAGTGAAGGGGTCTGGGTGGGACATGTGACTGTTTGGACCAATAGGATGGGGGGATCGGGGATCAATGAGGAAGTGAAGTGTTGATGTCTGCGAGAGACGGAGTAACAGCGAGAGGTGCACATGTTCGTGTAGAGGAAAATACCAGTTACTAAACCACGAAGAAGTTCCGTGTCCTGTGGGACGCTACAATAGCTTTAAAATATATATTTTAGGTGGCGAAATATTAAAACAAAAAGCGAGAGCAGGTCAGACTGGAGGCGAACACAGATAATGAAGCTGCAGCTGCAGCTCTGCTTTAACTCGAGTTAAAAAAATTGACGGCGTTAAAATGGGTTTGCGTTAACGCCGTTTATAACGCGTTAAACTGACAGCCCTAATAATAATATAATACTTGGCAAGCAATAACTGGGGAAAAAGAACTTCCTAATAAATACAAAACATACACTAGAAAAAGAAAAAGCTTTTAAACATAAACCACTCCCGAAGGAGGGCAAACAAATGGCAAGAGCAAGAAATCAAAAGCGCTCCCGAAGGAGGAAAACCAAACTAATAATAAATGGGGCAAAAGAAAAGGCTCACCTAAACAGGAGGCTCAACAAACTAACTAAATCTCTCTTAACATAAATCGCTCCAAAAGGGAGGAAGAAAAACAGTTTACAAACAACACAAAACAAAGCTAAACTGGAAAACTTTAACAAACAAAAAATCACTCTCAAGGAGGAAACAGAAAACAACTTACGTGGCGTAGCAAGAAACTCTTTGGCAAAAACGACAATGACTGTGGGTAAGGCTTAGGTGCACGAACAAGAACGAAACACTTCGGCACAAGACAAAGGGGAGACGCAGACTATAAGCACATGAGGGTGAAGGGAACAGGTGGAAAAAATCAGAGACAATCAGACCGGTGACACATGAGGAAGGGCAAGTGACCTGAAACGAGAGGAGAGTTAGGATTTCAAAATAAAACAGGAAGTTACGAGACAAAAAACCCCAAGACAAGACAAACCTCACCGCGGTGTGACATTCTTTAACTTTTATCATCTTCACTGGCTCCAGCAAAGCTCCAGCAAATAAATGTAGAGACAA
This sequence comes from Limanda limanda, assembly GCF_963576545.1. NCBI lineage: Eukaryota > Metazoa > Chordata > Actinopteri > Pleuronectiformes > Pleuronectidae > Limanda > Limanda limanda. The sequence goes on from NC_083646.1 coordinate 23,975,718, forward strand.
GAAGTTGTGTGCGTGTGTGTGTGTGTGTGTGTGTGTGGATGTGTTAGTGTGTATAAACCCTGATAGCCTCAGACAGCCGACTGGATGTTTTCTCACCATTTCTGGACTCTTTCAGTCAAACCCATTGAGTCTGAAAATACATGAAAGATGATGATTTGTGTGCAGTTAAGAAACTTTTTGCCCCAAAACCTCTACTCGCATCTATCCTTTGTATGCAAGAAAAACAAGTCTGAAGCAATAGTTGTGGCTGTATGAGGCAAAGCTGAGTATGTCTAAGCACTGCTTTGAGTTATATGCTAACGTCAGCATAGTAACATGCTCTAATTAACAATGGTAACACATAAATGTTTATAATGTCAAAGTTCTTCCATCTTAGTTAAGTGTGTTACCATGACTCCTGATGTCTGTATGTCAGCAGGATTATTGAAAACCTTCAAGGCTCATTGAAGGAGATGCATCTGTTTCAAATGAAGTAACTGTCAATGCACACTTTTGCGTTGGCATGGTTTTTAGGCAGTGCCTTTACTAGAGGGCGGCAGAGAGTGGAGGGTTTCTGACTACACCATACATGGTGATGCTAGAGGAGGTTGTGAGAATGTACATGTTAGTCACTTTGTCAAGAATAGATAACATCATATAGATGCCTGTAGTTTCATGCTTACTCTACAAGTCTCTCCGCAAAAACATTGTTGAAATTTCGTCCTCAGGTCTTACTATTGTTTCACTTGAACTATTTGCTACAATGCCCCACATGATTTGCTGTGGTACTGCTCCATTTAGTCTGTTTCGTCTGTATCCTTAAGCTTTCAGCAGACATGTATAAATACAGACCAATTAAGGCTCTGTCAATTTCTGTGTACCTAGCTAACATTGAGCATAAATTAGCCATTAGCATTGGTAGAGTCATGCCAGGGTATGCACTCTCAAAGTTTGCAGGTATTTGCCAAAGTATTAAAAGAAAAACACACTGATCACCTGGTGCTAGATCACATGTTCTGACAGTGCACCACAGTCAAAATAATTAATCAAGGGATCTTGAATACCTCTAGGGAATTTCCCAGCCGTCCATTCGATAGTGGTCAAGATTTTTCACTTTAATTCACAAATGAAATCCTCATGATGCCGCTAAGGAAAAGTGTAGGAACCTTTCAAACCGATTCATCCTATTAGGTCCATAATTGTGCAAAATTTTATTCCATCCAGTAGATATTTCAGTCTGGACAAAAAGCATTGGCTTAACCAACCAGTCGACATTGCCATCCCTAAAGTCACACTGCAAACACTGTTAGAAAAACATTCCCACAACAGCCAACTTAATGCCAGACTTCAGTTGGAGCAACTAAGTCTTTATGAAACTGACCAATAACTCTTCTTGAGATAAACAATCGGAAACGTTTGCATAGAGACATTGTAAGAATCATGGAAGTGTGATATTACTTGCTTTGTGGTGACAGTGCCCAAAAACAATAAATAGTAGGTCTTAAAGCACTTTCACAAGCACATGCAAAGAGACATGTGGAAAGTCAACCTTCGCTGTGCAGACACACTGAGCTGAAGGGCTGCTACGTAATGCTGTAATCACTAGAAGCAATTTGACACAAGGTTATGTAAACTACTCAAAATCTGCAGCAGACAGTAATACCCTACAGCGTGTGAGGAGGTGAATTGTCATCTAATGACCAAATTAGGCTTAAACAGAGAACTGAAACATGAGGCAGTGAGAATGAGGATCTACAGTGTTTCTGTTACTACAGTGTGTTTTGACACTTTGGGAACTTGGGGCAACCTCTAAGGTTTTTGTCTATTCTGTGAAAAAACAAAACCACAACCTCTCGCCTGATAAAGAATAGGCTCTGCTAAAACTATCCTGAAAAATGTATACGTTGTTTGTTCCAACCCTCTGATAGAGTGGCTGATGTACCAGACCTTCATCGTCAAGGTATCTTAACACACAGCTAATCGCTATGAATCCTGGGATAGGTTGGCTCGAGAAGGATCCATTCCATCCATCAGGAATGGAAGGACATATTTGTTGCCCAAAGAGTTGTGCCACTATGACACAAATGCAGCCTCTGAATTTGGACATGGTTTGGTTAAACACTATGGTTAAGGTTAATGCACCTTTGTTGTCATAGTTACAATAAATAAAATGTGATTAAGTTTGTCAGTTTGTAGTGAGAAACTACTATTCAGGATATAGTGTAGTATAATTAGTATAGTATTATTTAATAAAGCCTATTTAAATAAAATACAATGTTTTTAGTTTATCAGTAAACATAGCTGTTAAATGAATGTGTAATAGAGTAAAAGAGTAAAAGTTTGAAATAGTTTAAAATTTAAACATGAGTAAAAAACAGAAACACAGACCTGAGCAGACCTGAACGTGATAAAAAACTATTCAAAGCTAGCCAAGGCTTCACTTGTTTTTCCCTCTCCAGGGAAGGAGCAGTGACTCCAGAATATGAGACACCTTTAACCTCTTAACCCTGCCACACCTCAGTCCCTCAGCTGAGCAGACTCCCTCCAGCACGCACACAATCACACACACACGCGCACACACACACAGACCTTGCATTTAAATACTATCATGAAGCCAAGATGCATTAAACACTCGCACAGATCAGAGTATCAGTAGGAAATATGCTCTACAATACATTTCAAACACACACACACACACACACACACACGTCCTCATACACTTGACATGTGTTATGTTGAGCAGACGTCAGCCTCAGTCAGGTGGTGTCATGGAGCAGAAAGTAAGGGAGCTCATCAGGGAAAAATCTGAGACAGCTTGACGTAAAGGAAAAAGCAAAAAGCAAGCAAAGGTTTCTGCTTATGAAAAAAAAAACATTTGTGGCACCTGACATGTGAGTTATAAAACAAATCCACTGTTTGATTAAGTATCTTCTCCAGTAAAGAGAGATAAACTTGAGTGAAATTAAAAAAGTTTTTTAAGGTCATTGATAATAAGAATCATATAGCATTAAGCAACACTTCTTCTCAGAAGTGCTGTTTTGTTTCCTGGGGCCTCAGAGAAACGCAACCATGGCAACAGAGTATTTGTTATGGCCTCGCCGAGTCCAAACCATCATGAGGGGAGAGACAGGGAGATAAAGGGGCGTTCAAATTGAGAGAGAGTGACAGGGTGGAGGAGGGTCGCTCCAGCGTCAGCTGCGTTTCAGACACCTACCACAAGCTGCTCAACTGTTGACTTTGGCACCGACGAGGTGATACCTCCCACGTGAACTTGCTTTGATGCAGAAATGAGATGATAGACGAAAGCAGGTGAATTGTGTTTCAAGACAGATGAGAGAGTCTCTCAATTCTCACCCTGAACATGTGAAAGAGAGGAAACAAAGATATGAGGAGAATCCGGTCCCTTTCACACATGTAGCACACATCAGGGGATCGACATACTCCGTTCAGTTTAGGTGAAGGGTGGTGCATGTTCCATGCGTTCAGGAGAAGTTATAGAAAATGATAGAAAGGTCATTCTCTGGACAATAACCTGCTCTGTTCACACATGACCTTACGCAGACTTTATATGAAGGAGCTGGCAGAGTAAAGTCCACTTAAAGTGTGATCCAACTTATTCTGACGTTTGCGATTTCACATATGACTCCTCCTTGGGTGATGTGTACAGAAGTTGTGTGAACGAAGATATTGTCAGGGGGATTTTCACGAGGAGTTTTGCCTGATCTTTTGCAGTTGGGAGTAACTCTTACTCAACAGCACACAGACGAGGTGTGGACTCAAATCTGTTGACTTCTGATTGACTAAATCAAAACAGACTCATAACAAGAAATTCAGCGACTTGAAAAAAAGTCTATCAATACTAATCGCTGCAATATCTTATTTCCTGTAGCATTTGATGCTTCATCAGTTCACAACTTTTGACCATATTCAGTGGCTTTGATACATTTCTTCAAAGATTATTCCATGTGGATGTGAATATTCTCCTCAGGCTCTAAAAAAACTCAAAGTTGTTTGAGCCTCCTTGGAAAAATAAAAGCAAATAACTGTATTACTATAAACATAATTACCTCTGTAAAGGAAATTATGTTTTCACCTGTGTCTGTTTCTTGGCAAATATATCATATAAGTCATATAAGATTCAGGTAAAAGCAATCTTTTGACAGAAATTGAATATCAAATCATTCTAGTGATATTTTTACTAGTGTTTAATCTAAATTGTACAAAGTGCAGTTTTCTTTATGCTTGAATGGGCCCTTTACATTCAAATACTTTATATTTACATTGGGAGTAGGTCCTCTCTACGAAGACCGCCATGCTTTTTTACAGTAGCCCAAACTGGACAAACTAACACCTTTTCAGTTTTTAATGACAACTGAAGGTTGCCACAGGTTCTCTTTCATGTTTGTAAAGGGATGGCGAAGGTGAGGGGTATTTAGCTGCAATATGCAACTTTATCACTAGGTGTCACTAATTTCTACACACTGATACTTTAAAGTGTTACTGTGTATGTAAAACATTACATTTGTTGTCTGGCTTCTTCGCATGTTAGCTCGACTTTGTTATTATGATGCCCGACTTCATGCTCTCAAACAGATGATGGCTAAATGGGTTGTAATTGGTTTTAAAATTCATAGATTAAAGGAGAACAATGTGTTGGCCTATTACCTGGAAATCCCATAAATACAACACACATAGAGTTTACATCAGTGAAAATCAGTTAAAACAGCATCCATTAGGATTTTAAAGTTTTAATTACAGACATTAGAGAGAGCAACAAAGCAGTGAGTGTAACATCCAGCATAAACACCACATGAATATCCTGCGTCAACACACTGTCGGCAACACCTACAGTGTGTTTTTCTCGATTCACATCTTGGATCGGTTTCGGACTCCAAACTGAACTTATGTGTGTGGTATTGACTACATGGGGTTTAGAGAAGAATGGGTGGAGTTGTTATTGATCATCGTCATGGCAACAAATGAAGATGTGCGCACTGCATGTTGGAAAGATTCTTCTTGCGTGCGTGGATTGCAAGTCTATCTGTACCACTTTATGGCTGTGTGTGTGTGTGTGTGTGTGTGTGTGTGTGTGTGTGTGTGTGTGAGTGTGTGCACTTCAGCATGTTTCAGCTTTATGTGTCTGCAGCGGTCCAGATGTGAGGATTTGCTTTTTGGTGACACCCTCCATAAATCAAAAAGCTTTAATGAACAAATAGAGGCAAAATAGTATAATAAACAGAATCAGAGGGAGTAGAAAAGAACAGGAGTGTGAGAGTAAAAGTTGACGAGAGTGAAGATGACAGAAACACGTGCACAGAAAGGAAGAGAGCTGAGTAGAAGAACAGGAGGAGAAAGCTGTTGCAGAAACAGAGTGATGATGGCAGAGATAGAGAAGGAGAAATATATCTTCATATGGCCTTGCTGAGTATAACTCACATGTTTAATAACTCACTCATTGCATCAATTCAAACTAAAAACAAGGCTTGAATAAAGTAATGATACACAGTAACATGGCTGCCAACAAAGTGCAGCTGTGAAATTACAATCACCATCTATCACCGTGGTCTATCTATTCCAACTCGTCGGAGTCTCCTGAGATATGGTTGTGGTTTGGTTACATTTAGGCACAAATAGCACAACACTTGGTTATGTTTAGGAAAATAATATGTCATAAGTTGCTTTCAGACATGATCGGCGGATAAATAAGCAAAATAAGTGTCATCGTTGGCACATGCACCTCATCCGGAGAAAGTGCAGAGAGTCTCTGGAGTTCAGTGCATGTCTGAAAGCAGCTTTAAACGTGTATGTAACAATTCATCCTTTCTAAAAATGACCAGATGTGTCATATATGTTGTTCTAGGCTCATATCTGTACCCTGCTGTGCCTAATGTTTCATTGGCTGTGGGCGGGGATGAACTACAACTCTCTCTCTCCTTCCCATCTGAATAACTGAACAAGGCCTTACATGCTGGAACTGCCCGACATGTGATGCAGCCACCCTCCATTAGTGTGTGAAATAACCATGGCCTGAAAATCAACTGGTAATATGAACCTATGGAAACTCTGTGTTTTGTTTGTATTTGGAGGTTCAGGAATGTGCATGTTGACCTCTCTGACATGAGAACTTATGAATGAATATGTATGATTTCCTCCATTTACATGAAAAATATTTATGTTTGTCATACTGTTGGTTTTGATATGATCACCAAATCACTCAGGGGACTAATATACATATGCAGTAATGTGCACACCTCTCTGAAATTCACAAGTTGAACATCTGGCCGTGAATCTGCGGTGGACCCTTTAATTTATTTTCTGTCATAACACGTACATGGCATTCTTTCCGCTCACAATTTGATAGCACCTCAGTAACACTTTACTTGCATTACCCAACACTGTGGGAAATAATTTGTTCCAGTTTGTCTACAAACTGTGGCTGGAGCTTGGCTGCTGCCCGTTCGTAACAAAAGGAGCCTGTTGAGGTGGCTCAGGTATCTGATTAGGATGCCTCCTGACGCCTTCCTTTGTAAGGTTTCCGGACACGTCCAACTGGGAGGAGACCCTGGGGGTAGACCGAGAATTCGCTTGAGGGATTATATATCCCATCTGGCCTTGGAACGCCTCAGGATCGCTCGCAAAAGAAGCTGGAAAGCGTTGCTGGGGGGAAGGATGACTGCTGGACTCCCAGTTTTTCTCATTTTATTGTGAAATATTATCTGGAGATACAAAGGAAAACATGTGGTTTGTGACATTATCCTCATCAGACCTATTCAGTCATCATAATACAGCTGTGAAAATGAGAGCCAAGACCCAAAGACATTGAAAATTAAAATTAGTCCAAAACAACTGCATTGTTTTGATTTGCCTGATGCAGTTCTGAGATTTTTTCATTATATGCCATTTTCACATTATCCAAAGTGACTTCCAATTAGTTCACTCAACATCTATGAGGGGCCATTTGGGGTTCAGCATCTTTCCCAAGGTCCAGTTGTGGGGGATGCAGTTAGTAGTTTATAGTATAGTAGAGTGGTAAAGTATGATGTAAGTGTAATACAAAGAGTTCAACTCCTCTCACTGAATGTATGCACATCTCTGCCACACTGATGTTCACGTGTTCATCTTTCCAGTAAGTTTGGTTTTTATTGGGTATTTAATGTGGGATAAATGGGATGAAATGTCATGATTGAACACTGAGACTAACTCATGATTGGTCGTGCATGTGTACAGTTGCAAGCAAAATTATTCAACCCCCATTGCACATTAGGTTTATTGGCAAAATATACAATGTCTCAGCTGTTTGCAATAAACAAATAATACAAGAAGTGTTTAAGTAGTTCAATGAAACTAATATTACAAGGGGTTTTATCCAAATTCAACACAGAATGCTACTTTTAATGAATACTGCAGTTTCAAAATTATTCAACCCCTTCATGACAAGCATCTTCAGTACTTAGTAGAGCACCCTTTTGCCGTTATGACCTGCTGCAAACGTGATGCATAGCCAGACACCAGCTTCTGACAGCATTCCTGAGGAATCTTAGCCCATTCCTCATGGGCAATGGCCTCCAGTTCAGTAATATTCTTGGGTGTGCGTTTTGCAACTGCCTTTTTCAACTCCCACCAGAGATTTTCGATGGGGTTCAAGTCAGGCGACTGTGATGGCCATTCTAGAATCTTCCATTTCTTCTTTTGAAACCAAGACTTGGTGGACTTTGAGGTATGCTTTGGATCATTGTCCTGTTGGAAGGTCCAATGACGCCCAAGCTTCAGCAGACGGCATGACGTTTTCTCCTAATATTTCCTGATACTTGACTGAATCCATGGTGCCCTCCACACGCTGCAGATTTCCAGTGCCAGAGGCAGCAAAACAGCCCCAAAGCATCACCGAGCCACCGCCATGCTTCACTGTAGGCAGGGTGTTCTTTTCAGCATATGCTTCATTCTTCTTCCTCCAGACATACCGCTTATCCATAGGCCCGAAAAGTTCCGGTTTTGTTTCATCGCTCCACAGAACAGAATTCCAAAACTTTGGTGGCTTATTTATATGGTTTCCAGCATATTGGAGCCAACTTTTCTTGTGCTTTTGGGTCAGTAGTGGTGTACGACTTGGAGTCCGGGCATGGAACCCTTCAGTGTTTAGTGTGCGCCTTACTGTGGAAACTGAAACCTCAGTGCCTGCTGCAACTAAGTCTTGCTGCAGGTGTTTTGCAGTCCCTCAAGGGTTTTTGACCACTTGCCTCTTCAGGAATCTGATGGCAGCCGCTGATAGCTTCTTCTTTCTGCCACGTCCAGGTAGTGTAGCCACTGTTCCTTCAACTTTGAACTTTCAAACTATGCTTCCAAATGTATTTCTAGAGACATTCAGTACTTTTGATATCTTTTTGTATCCTTTTCCTTGTTTGTGCAAGGCAATGATTTCTTCTCTGAACTTTTTGGACCATTCTTTTGACTTAGCCATATCTCTGACATGCAGTCAAACGTCACCCTCAACAAACCCCTAGCTAGTCCAGGTATTTATGTGTTTTATCTCAAGCACACCTGAACTAATGAAGCCCTTGATTAGTTGCACCAGGTGTGCTTGAGACAGGGGGTTGAAAAGAGTGCTCTACTAAATACTGAAGATGCTTGTCATGAAGGGGTTGAATAATTTTGAGACTGCAGTAGTCATTAAAAGAAGCATTTAGTGTTGAATTTGGATGAAAAACATGGTAAAATTAGTTTTATTGAACTATTTCAACTGTTCTTGTCTATTTTGTTTATTGCAAACAGCTGAAAAATTTTACAATTTGCAAACAAACCTTATACGCAATGGGGGTTGAATAATTTTGCTTGCAACTGTATATACCATATATACCATACTCTGATTACTACTGTGCAGACTCTGGCTCCAAATGGCAGATCAACAATGGTCTGTTCATGTCCACCATTCACCCACAATGAAGGGAAATAAAAGGGAGAAACTTCAAGAAAAACTTAAACAAATTGTAGATTAAAGTAAATATTAAAAAAGAAGTTTGGAAAGCAACTTTTATATTGGTTAAGTTTAATGGCAGTCCCACTCTACAGTTTGACATCTGATGGGGCAAAACATGATATCATATAATACATTATCAAGTTGTTTATCATTACATTGTTTCATTTAGTATAAAAAGGATTCTTGCATATTAAATCAATATACCAAAAATATAAATGTACACTATTTATAGCTGACACTGTGTAGAATTACTCTGCAGCATGGGTTTGGGACACAGCTTGTCTGATCCTGGAGTGTTGATGGACATTTTAGTCCCACACACAATGGAGCAACTCACATCTGGAAATCATTTAAACCAATTGTGGACAGTGGTGAGGCACCTACTGTTCAGAGACATCTCAGAAGAAGAGAAAATCATATTTTGAAGACAGTGCTCCAAAGTCACTTTGATGGCTGTCTGATGGCTGCCATTACTTCCTGTCAAAAATGGCACACCATGTAAATGTCTTGTCTGCTAACCACAATAGCAGCTGTGAAGATTTGTGCTGAGAGTAATCGTATTGTTTAGTGTATGGAAGTGGGAATGACAATTGGTTAAAATCGTCTGTACAGTTAAAGTCTTCTATTTCATTGTTTCGCTAGCACTTACAGAGATAGACGATGCGTCGCCACTTCCTCCTACTATCTAGACATAAAGCCCAAATATTCCAGATACAAATCTTGCCAAGGGATCGGGGGATGGAGTATCGGTTCTGTCAGCTTTCAATCATAATTTTTCACCCTGTTTATGTAGCCTCAAGTTACAGATCAAAAAATCATCTCATAAAAAACAAACAAACCCTTAAACATACATCAGTTTGATAAGAACATCCTAAAATGACAGAAATTACCTTAAAAAAATATTTTTTTGACAAGTAGTTTTAGTTGGGTCCATGTCCCATTCACTAACATACATGAGGCAGGGTTTATTACTTATACTGCAGCCAGCCACCAGGGGGCAATTGAAACGCTTTAGCTTTTTCCCCATTTGGGAAGTCTGTGGTTGCTAGTAGTGTGTTGTGGGGTTTTCAGACTGACCCATCTTCACCTGTTTGGCAGGGCGTCTCACACACTCACTCCTGCACCACAAAACCCACTAGCTCTGCCATGTTGCTGATTAGTCTGGGGTTTCATAAAATATTTTCTGAATGCACTGTTGCAACAATACTGGCTATAGTTTCACAACATTACTGCCAAAAAACGATTCACTGCAATTGTCAAATTGTTTGTTTAACCAAGTTTTTTGATTGAGGAACAAAGAAACAAATAAAACATTCCGGCTAACAAGTTGAATAGAGCCTCCAACTTTTGAGACACTAGGAAAAATGCTGAGCAGCCTTTTTATTTTGAAACATAGAAATAATATATTTCATAATAGGTCACCCCCCTGATGTTCTTTTTTTTTAACTTTTTTTTTTAACTTTTTATTTTAGTCTTTTCACATTTTTAAAGGACATACACACAATACAAGTACAATAACATAACCAATAACGAGGGGGCGCACCGGTATAACAGTTTTATACATATTTTCTTTGATTGTCCAAAGCTTATCCTGATATTGAAGCGTCATCTAATTCTTCAATAAAGGTGGTCCATTTCTCCCATTTACTTGGGAAAATCGGTCCTCTGGATCTGAGAGAGAAAGTAATTTTTTCCATTGTCTTAATCTGATTTACTATGTCCATCCATTGTTTGAGGTTTGGAGTGTCCGCTCGATACCAGTTCTTAGTGATTGTTTTCTTACAGGCCATGAGCAATATTTTACACAGATACAAATCTTTTCCTGAGATGACATCCTTTAAAATACAGAAGTAAAGCACCTTTACATTGTTTGTGACTTCATATCCCAGAATCTTACTTAAAGAAAGACATATTTTCCCCCAAAATATCTGAATTTTTGGGCATAGCCAAAAAATATGAGAGTGATGGGCGTTCGTGTTTCCGCACAACCTCCAGCACGGTTCCTTTAACTGAATTTGCTTACTTTTAATATGTGGTGTTATAAAATAACGAATTGAGTTCCTCCAACCAAATTCTCTCCACTTCCTTGAGCTTGTGGATGAATGCTGTGCTTTCCACATAGAACACCAATCCTCCTGTGATATTTCTATGTTTAATTCCTTCTCCCATTTTGCTTTAACATATCCTGTATTTTCTCCATTTTGTTTCTGTAGGCCCTGATATATTTTGGAAATAGTTTTATTACTCTTTTTTTTATAAGCTTCAACTAGGATTTCAACCACTGCATTACCCTCTACAGATAGTTCTGGTTTAATTTTTTTATCAAAGTAATCCCTAATTTGCAAATATCTGAAAAAATCTTTATTATCTAGATCAAATTCCTTTTGTAATTGTTCAAAACTCTTGAAGTGCCCACCCTGTGTGAGTGTACATATAGCTGTTATACCCTTGTCCCACCACTGTCTGAAGCCAATATCATTCGTTCCTGGTTTAAATTTGTGATCCAGGGCGGGCCAAGTCAAAATCCTTGCGTCTCCCTCCATTTTGTAGTCTTTCATCATCTTATTCCAAATACCCAGGGTCTGTTTGACCCTGGGTATCCCCTAACACTGCTTGGATTGGAGAGGTCTCTATGTTAACTTCAATGTCTTTCCATCTGGCTTCATATTGCGGGCAGCTTCCGCATACTACAAATCTAATTTGTGCTGCATAGAAATATTGTCTCAAGTTAGGCAGAGACACACCACCCTCCTCTTTATTTATTTGAAGTGTTTTATACCTGACCCTTGGTCTCTTGCCGGCCCAGATAAACCTAGAAATCAATTTGTCCCACAGCCTGAATTGTGCTTCTGGGATCATCTGTGGAATAGATTGAAACAGATATAGTAGTCTTGGTAGTATGTTCATTTTCACTATATCTATACGTGTCCCCATATCTAGGTTAAAGGCTGACCACCTCCTGAGATCTGTTCCAATATTTTCGTTGACCTGTTTATAGTTGATTTCAAACGTGTTGCCAAGAGTTTTTGTTAATGTCACTCCAAGATATTTTAATACTTTAGCCTTCCATTTAATTTTGTATTTTTCTCTGGTTTCTTTATTAGGAGAGTAATTGAAAGTGAGGATTTGTGTTTTTGCCATGTTTAATTTATAGCCAGAGTATTTACCGAAGTCATCTAATATTGCCATCAGGTTAGAAAAGGTTTTATCTGGGTGCAGCAGGGTCACAATAACATCATCGGCGAAAAGTCCTATGATGTGTTCCTGTTTTCCTATTTGGATTCCCTTCAGACTGCTATCCTGTCTGATCAGCTGTGCTAAAGGTTCTATAAATATGGCAAATAGAGTGGGGCTAAGGCAACATCCCTGGCGAGTGCCTCTTTGTAGATTGAAACTATTGGTTAAGTGGCCGTTGATTTTTATCCTTGCTGTGGGTTCTTTGTAAAGGCTTTGAATACATTGTATTGACTGTTTCTGAAAACCTAATTTCTCCAGTACCTGATATAAAAATTCCCAATTGACACAATCAAAGGCCTTCTCGGCATCAAGGCTCACTAATACTGCTTCCAGTCCCTGTTTCTGGATGTGATCTATGATATGTAGAGTACGTCTAATATTGTCCTGAGTCTGTCGCCCCTTAATGAATCCTGATTGATCCTCATCGATCAAATCAGACATAACATTTTCAAACCTTTTAGAGATGATTGACGTGAAAATCTTATAATCTACATTTAAAATCGAGATAGGTCTATAAGATTCACATAATTCCTTTTCTTTACCTCCCTTTAGTATCACTGAGATCACCGCCTCTTTCCAAGAGGGGGGCACTTTACCCTCTGTCAAAGTTACATTAAAGGAGTTCAGAAGAAGTGGAGACAATTCCTCTTTAAATGTTTTATACCACTCGCCCGGATAGCCATCACTGCCTGGTGATTTGTTCAATTTTAATCTGCTAATAGCACTGTCTAATTCCTTTTTAGTAATAGCAGAATTTAATTTTCTATTTTGATCTTCTCCAATAGCCGGTAAGTCCAATGAATTGAGAAGTTCTTTCATCTCGTGTTTTTCTTTTGCTGGGGGCTGAGAGTACAGGTTTTCATAGTATTCTTTGAAGACCTTTTCTATTTCCTCCGGTTTAAATAAAATTTCTTTTGTTAAGGGGTCTCTGATCTTGTGTATCGTATTAGCAGCTTGCTGCACCTTAAGGCGTCTAGCCAAGTATTTAGCCGCTTTGGGGCCCGATTCATAATATGTTTGTTTAGTAAATCTCAGTTTTTTCTCAATCTCATTATTTAAACTGTCGTCTATCTGCCGTCTTGTAATGTTTATTTGATGCAGAAGGGCTCCACCCTCATGGTTTTTATGTTTCTGTTCCAGTATTCTTAATTGTTTAATCAAATTTTTATATTCTTCCTCTCTAATTTTCTTTTGGTATGCTGCCCTTGATATCAATCTCCCTCTCATAACCGCTTTAACCGTATCCCAAAGAATGGTATCATCAACAGGGCTGTCTATATTTTCTTCTATGCAGTTTTTAATTTCTTTTTTAATTCCCTCTTTTGTGTCCCGATTATTTAACATACCTGCATTTAGTTTCCAGAGTGAATTTTTCTTCCTTGTCTCCAATTTGATGTTAAGATAGACTATACTATGGTCAGACAGATCAGCTATCCCAATACTACAATCTTGTATTCTATGTCTGTCTGCTGTATTCATAAAAAAGTAATCTATTCGAGAGTAAACGGAATGAGGAGCAGAATAATGCGTGTAGTCCTTCTCTAAAGGGTGGAGTTCCCTCCACACATCAAACATCCCCAGTTCAACTAGTGTGATATTGACAAGTTTTGATAATTGTGTATCAAGTTTAGGATTCAAGATCATATTAAAATCCCCTGCACAAATCAGGGTCCCTTCATTTTCCAAGACTATAATTTCAAACACTGATTTCAGAAAAGTTTTATCACTACCGGGTGGCACCTAGACATTAACCAAAGTAACTATATTATTGTCAATTTTCCTCTTTGTCCCTTATTTCTTTAATGAATTCAAAGTTCACACAATTAGAGATTAATATGGCAACTCCTCTTTTGGGGCCATTCTTAAACGTACTATAAAAGGCATTTTTATATCCAAAAGACCCAAGCTTAGAATGCTCCTGCTGAGAGAGGTGAGTCTCTTGTAAATATATCAAGTGGATGTTTTCCCTCTTCATTTTGGTTATTACTTTTTTTCTTTTAATTGGATTATTTAAACCATTCACATTTAAGGACGCTATCCTCACATCACTAACGTGCATCACTTAAGGACAAATAAGAACATCAGTGGCCCCACTAACCGTGCCTGAACAGTGGCACAATACGAACTAAACAAATAAAACACTTCCAAAAGAAGGAGGGTCTTCTCGTCCTCCAGAATTCCGGTCCCGTTGGGGGGCCGAAGGGAAAGCCTCTCATTCGGAGAGGGCCCTAACTTAGTAATGCCATAATGGCCTATGGTACAGGCTTTCGTCATTCTAAGTGAGTCCAACGGATAAGAGAAAAAAAAAAAAAAAAACTATAAGAGAAAAAGAATAAAAAATAGGGTAACACTCAGGTCCCGATAGTCTTAATTATACTTACATAGGGCAAACGTGCTGATCAATATTCAACCTTTTGTAGACGTAGTTTAAAACGGAACATTCCTACCGGACAGGTCATCATGTTTGTTGTCTTGATCCTACTTCAATCTCCAGATCTTCTGAATTCTTGTAGTTTATCCCTTGCGCGTGTCGTTGCCATGGTCGTTGCTGAAGCGGTGCTCCTCCGAGGTCCCTCTCTGCGCTGCCACTCCATCGCCGCGGAAAGCCGTGTCTCCAACCCGGTCTCCTCCGTGTCGCGAGCCGGTGTCGGTTCAATGAGTCCGCGTTTCATCAATTCCTCCTTCACTTCACTCGCGTCGTTGTAGGTTCGGGCTCCCGTGCTCCAGTGGACTCTCATCCTGGTGAATGGTGTCTGAAACCGGATGCCTTTTTCCTTCAGGACTCTTTTAGAAGCGTTGTATTCTTTCCTCTTTTGAACAACCTCTGTCGCATAATCGTGATCGAATGACAGAAGTTTGTTTCTCAGCTGTATTTTGGTTTTCCACGCGTCCCGTAAGACTCTCTCTTTGGTGGTGAATTCCAGGAAATTAACGATGATGGGTCTCGGCTGAGCGCCGGCTGCTGGCTTGGGTGCCAGCGATCGGTGCGCTCTTTGTATTTGGAGATTTAAGTCATCCGGCAGTTGCAGTTCACGCCTGAGCATGTCTTGCAAAAACTTAGCTGTCGATTCGCCCTCTTCTCCCTCAGGGACCCCATAGATGCGGAGATTGTTTCTCCTCGACCTCGACTCCAAATCAGTTAACTTGTCTTGCAGGGTTTTCCGTTCTTTCAAAGAGGTAATGAGAGCGTTGTTTGCCTCCAGTGCCCAAGATTCTAGCTTCTCCAGCCGCGTCTCTGCCTCGTTTAGCCTCCCGCTCTGCAGCTGCTGTTCAGTGCCAATTTTAGTGAACTCTTGGTTAATTCCTTTTTTGAAATCATCCAGGTCTCGTTTCACATCCCTCCTCAAATCTTCACAAAATGCGCGGAGTAAGGCTGTCATTTCTGTTTTTAAGTCCTTTATGTCCTTGCTAATGTTTGCCAGACCCGAGCGCACTCCAGCCTCGCTGTCAGCTAGTTCAGAGCAGGTAGTTTCATGGCAGCCATCTTCTTCCATCTCGAGGTCAGCTAGCGCGTTTTTAGCTTCGTCTTGCGCCGTAATTTCAGGCTGATTGATCGCAGTTTTCCTACCCTTAGAACCTCTCCCCCTTGACATTGCAGCAGAGATGATTTCTAGCTCTGAATATTCGAGTTTTCAGGGGTATTGCACCTGACTATCGGGAGCTCTGATACCGTGCGACCTATCCCTCCATGTCGTCACAGCTCTCACACCGCTGATTAGTCCCCCCTGATGTTCTTAATAAAGAACAGCTTATTTGTGGTTCTTTGTTAGTCATGTTTTTAGGTGATGAATATTGACAGTGATCAGTGATGCTGCTTGGAAAGCCTGTGAGAAATAACAACATTCTAATGGGATCCATGTTCAAACTGTTCCAGTTTATAGTTAGTTTGCATATTTTATAGAGATTAAAGAAGCTGCGCTATTATGATTTCCAGTGCTTTTATCATCAGAATCTTTCAAAGTATGAATTCAGTTATCTCTGTATAGAGAAGAGGAGACGTTTACTGTCTGTAATAGTGTGGGAGATTACACATATTTCAGTGTTTTAACAGTATTGACGAAATGCTCTTGATCAATGATATCTTGACATATGGAAGGGCCAGCCATTTCACCCTCTGACCAGTGGACGAGCTGTTTGGGTTAGGGTTAGGAGGTCGTGGGGACCAAATACATTTCCTGAAACAGAATATTAAGTTTGACTTTTTCTCTAGTTATTTCACATTAAACACGTTTTAAAGTAAAAGCTACACTCAGGCTCACCAATACAGTTGTACACATGTGCATTTGTTGACAAGTAACCAGCAACCTCAGAACAATACTAGCTAAAAAGCTAACAACTAGCTGCTGCGGTTGTCAATATCCGAGCATTATGCGCATCACATCACATTGAATTATTTGGCTAACTTGCTAAACCTCTATAGGAATGTGTCTATCTGGCTTCTGATGATAAACTAGTGAGTGGACAACTTCACTCACACAGCTCAACGTCAAACAAGCAGAAGAGCACAAGACCGAGCAAACAAGCAAAGGTTATGACTTTCTGTCAAACAACACCAACATCAATTCGGCATCTGTCTTGCATCCTTTGGCCTCTTTTAGCTTTTGCCAACAATTTAAATATACTCTGATACTGTTTGGTTTCTAACTTGGTCATATTCTCTTGTCCTCATCACCTCTTTTGATTCCTCTGTGGCTCTACAATGATGTCTACTTTTCTCTTGTGGCTATTTGCTAGCTTCGGCTCTGCTTGTTGGAGTGTGACGTACACTCTACAGAGAGTCGCTATGTTCCAGCACTGTACACCAGAGTTACATAGTGCAGTTCCAGGCGTCTAGTGGCAGACACCACGCCATGATTTGAAATTGTTATTTTAAACTTTAAAAAGTGTTTAATTTCTTCATTTTAATTAAAAGAAGTTGCTCCTTTCTCCTGAAATTGGCAGATCTGTTTCAGGTAAAGCTTCAGGATAAATGGTTGGGGCTTGAAATGCTTATGTGGAAACCACATTGAGCACTTTGCCATGTCTCATTTTGTGTTGCAGTCCTGAATTTGACAAATGTCAGTCAAAATAAGTTTCAGGTTTTTTCCTCAAACTGTCAGCATGTCACCTCAGTGATGTTCTCTGTATGTATACTGTGGACATCATAGTGCATTCTTCTGTTTCTGAGGGATTTCACATTGTCGTTCTTCCAACGAAAACCATAGTATAGACTCCAACTCCCGTACAACAACCACTTTAATCATTGTTTCAGAATGCATGATCTCTGTGGGCCCTTCATTTGATCTTTATCGAACTGACTTTGAACACAGTTACCAGGAATCAAAATGTGTCTCATAAATATGAAAGTTGTAATATATATAGTTTTGGTTATATTGCAAACAAACGAAGGAAGGAACAATAAGTAATCGTTTTTAAATAGATCCTTCAGTGGAACAAAAAACTAGATAATGTACAAAAAATATTGTCTTTAGTTTAGTTGGGTCAAATTAAATGCTGGACAAAAGCTATAGAGCAATTCCTGCAAATAATTTGGCATGCATGTAATATGTCTTTTTGGCATTGAACCAGTGGAAAACACTGCTCTAAAGTATGAAGGAAATTGTAATGGACCTTAAGATGCATTTCTGCTTGGGATTACTAAACACCAATGAGGTCTGCCATGCCTATCAGACAGGCAGGATGTTGAGATTGTTCACTAACTAATGAAATCAGATTTCCTCTCTGAGGGTCCCTAGTCTGTCCACTGTAGCCCATCATCCGCTGTAGCCCACCACATGTTTCTGATGCACAGAGTTTCACGGAGCAGGTTTAAGTCAGAGGTTTAGAAACAAAACCAAACATGGTTCGCTGCATTATCAAATGGAGGATTCTTGGTGCATCCTGCCTTCCTGCTGTCCTGAGGCATGAATGAGGTACAGGGATCATTCAGAGTTGAAGTCTGGCCCACTTATCATATCATGCAGCGCATTAGAAACTCTGTAGAAATGCTATGAAGAACTGTCACAGTGGTTTCAACTTATAACACGAGGATCTACAGAATGAGGTCCACATGGATGGCTTTATTTGTCGTTCAGAAGTGATGGGATGGGTTCACATCCAGCAGCTGAGAAACACAGTGGCTGAGCTGTGATATTAAAGTTTGACTATGATTTGGAGGAAGGAAGGAGCAGGTTGCTTCTCGGACCAGCACTAGAGGTTTGATATGGATTTGAGCCCCAACAGTGAAGCGTTGTGTGTGTGTAATACTAAACAGCTTAGTAGGGGTTCCTATTTTGTGCCACCACAATTCTGCACACTCTCATTTTCCATTGTATGTTAGATGTTGCAAGTCTAACGGAACCAGTGCTGCTTCCCACAGAAACAAATCAACCAGCTGGAGACTGTGAAAAGCCAAATGTATTCTGGATGTGTGATCTATTAAGAGTTGCTCATGGCACTGATGTGGTGATATGTTAATGTTGAGAAAACAGTCCAAGCCATTGACATTTGCTCCCAGCTATGATGCTGTGATAATGTGGTGTAACCCAGCCAAACACAACATGAGATAAAGTTAGCTTTTTGCTTACAACACAACAGTGGTTAATGTTATTCACTGTGGAATTTGGAGAAAAGAGTGTTGTCTACCAAATGAAGAATAAAAATAGAGATGTTGAAAGATATGTCGAATTACTGCAATTAAATGTGTGGGATTCCTATATATTTATTTTCTTTGCGAGGTTTACCTAACAGTATTGGCCTGGGAATTAATGTAACGACAGGCCAACAATATTTTGCTAAACGCATCATTTTTTTTAAACTTAAGTGGGTTATTTCATGCAGAAGATTTCAAATCCCAATGCAAAGAGAGTGTGGGATAGACACACCCCCACAAACAGCCTCTATAGATTCTGTGGACACCTTTTTTTTTGCAGCACCAGTTCAGTGGCCGTTGTAAAACTGCCTGTTTGGACCGGGCTGTTTGTTTGGATTTTGGCGATGCTAGTTTTGAGTGACCTGAAGTAATTGAGCCACAGCCGGTAAAGACTGACTCAAAGAGCTATTCAAAGTTTGGTGAAGCAAAAACTGGAGAATTAGTTATGATTGCCTTTGTCATGAATGTGCCCGTTGTTCGAGAATGTGCTGATGTTATGATCGACAACCTCACTTACATTGAGGAGTTCCACCTGCTGCAGCAGATCGATGCTGGCTTGTCTTTAAAGTTCATTAATATTAAACATTTCGCACATCAAATTTGACACTACCCTTCCTTGGGCCCTTAATAATATAAATGCCAATTGTGAAGCATATGAGATAAACAATTATCGAGATATGCATTCCAAAAACAAACATACAGTCAGAGGGAGATATCTGGACTTTGTTGGGGGTGAGGTCCTGAGTGACCATCAAACAATAGGTTGTAAATACTTGAGGCCTACAAGGCCCAGCTGAAACCAGTTCAACCAGTTTCAGTCTTAAGTCACACCTTCTCTAGACAGCCTGGAGCCTCGCCTTGGTGGGGAAAGCATCTCCTGAACCCCCACTATGCCCCCCCCTCCAGCAGGGCCTGGTGGGGAGATGTTGCAGGCCGCTCTGCAAAAACCCAAATGAGACTCTGAAACGCCCACTGAGGTCGAATCCCCGCCCACTAAGGTCGGGACCCTGACATCTAATTGGCTGAGGGCAACACTGACCCTTGACCCCTCCTCCAGGGGGGCAGGTACCTCCCAGGTAGAACAAAACCCCTGTGCTCCCAGAAATCTGCCTCTTTTCCACGCTGCTCAAGTTGTCTTCTGACCTCAAGAGGTCTAACCACACGACTCAGTAACTAAGGAGGCGATTAGACGTTTGTTTAATATCATTTTATTTGAAGTCGTTTCATTTTCTTCTTTTATCTCAGTCAAAGTTTTATCTTGATAGGATTTTTTGCTGTCTTAACTTGAAAGACCGAAACAGGAAGTGCCCCGCTGGACGGACTCCGACACTTCTATAGACTTTCCTTTTTCCAACGATCCACAAACGGCTTCCACAAAGCCGTTCCCTGCAGAAGCGCGACGTTCATCCCGCTGAGGAGTATGAGACAATCCACTCCGTTCCTGTAAAGCAGCACGGTCTCCGCTGTTACAGAAGAAAGACGAAGTTTCATTCCGTCAAGGAGCACGAGGAATTCGCTCCCTTTTCCGGTCCAGCGGCTGAGCTCCGGAGCTCCGCTCGTGAGAGAGACCACGTGATTCACTGGCCCCCGACACACTCGCGCCGAGTCGCAGGCACATCGCGAGGGTTGTACAGTAAGAGACTTGATTATCTGGGCAGATACGTAGTATATTGTTTAATATTTGAGTGTATTTGTTTGTGGGATCTCCGTGTCTCATTGTTTAGCCACGACGATTCGGCTACTTCCGGTTCATTTCCGGTTACGGCCTTGTGCCACAGTTTTTAAGCGCCGTGACTAAACGTCTCCGGTTGCACTCATTCCCGTCTGAAGAACCTTACAGAGATTTTACCGTCAGACTTCAGCACACAACGCCGTTTGAGTGCTGAGCGGTAAAGTAAATGTAACTTGTTTCTGACGGTGTTTTTAAGAGCTTCTTTGAACTCTCCTTGCATGCCTTCTCTTCTCTCTCTCTCTCTCCTTCTAAACCGACCTATACACCCGTTCCGATCTGTATTTAGAATACAGTTCATGTAACAGTTAAATCTATATTTAAAGGGCCTGAAAACATCTGGCTGCCATTTTGAAGCCAAAGCTAAACCAGAACAAAGAATCCTTTGTTCCACCTCCTCCTTTGTGCCTCACACGTGGTCCGGCGGCCATTTGAGATTATTCATCGGTAGACCCGCCCTCAATTCTGGCTCTAAATTCATAACGAACCCGCCATTTTGTTTTGTAGTTTTAAGCCTAACATTGTCGGCCTCCATCTTGGATGTGACGTCACTACGTTACTGCGTCATCGCCACGCCCCCTCCCTTTTCTCTCTCGCTCTCTCACACACACACACACACACACCCACACAGACACATTGTTAGACACAGACAGATACACACACACAAAGACACATAGATGGACCAGAGGTTACATGCGTGTTCTAAATTGTGATAAGCTGCTGTTGTGATCTTTGAAATATGGGAGTTTGTTAAAATGATAAATCATTAAATAACATTAACTTTATTTCACATACATACACATAGACACACAAACACAGAGAGACACTTTGACACAGACACACACACACAGAGACAGACATACATAGGTAGACCGCAGGTTTTACATGTATTTTCTGAATTGTGATAAGTGCTGCTGCTGTGTTTATCTTATAAACACAGCAGCACCATTTTTTATATCTTAACAATATCGGAGCTTGTTAAAATGATAAATCATTGAATAACATTATAACTTTTTTTCCCCTTTTTAATAAATACTTTTGTAATTAAAGTATCTGTAGTCTGTGATTATTTGTGCATAAGTGTGTGAATACAGCTGGATTATGATTGCCTGTGCTCGAACTTAGAAGCCTTCACTGTTTATTAAGTAATCGTTAATATTAAAATATTGACATTATTAATTTGACATTTATCATTATGAGACTGATAATTATAGCTTGATTTGTTGGTCCCTGGTAACCAGGGTGGTGCCCCCCTTTCTCAATTATTAATATAGATAGTATTATTCTTAAATTGATAATTTTATTGTTTTAGACTAATTATTTTCATTATTCTTGGTTGATAACCTTATCATTGTTAATTGATAGCTTGTACTTTCTAATTGATAATTCCTATTTTCTCATTAGTGGTTTTATTGTTATTTGATTACTGATCATCTTCAATTAATAATTTAATTATTTTTGATAGATAATTTTTATTATTTTAATAATCCTATTTCATGATTATTAATAATTAGCCAACGTCAAGTCTACTCCTATTGCACAACAACTTCTTCGATACACGTGCATAGAAAGGCATCAGATAAAAGTCACGGTTTAATGTATGAACTGTGAGATGACGGATTGAAACAAAAGTCCTGACAGCAGACCTGAAATAGTGACAGTGTGATGAAATATGTGGCGGTCAAATTCCTTCATAATTAAAGATGGCGAGCAGGCGTGTGGCCTGGATTACAGAAACTGGAAACATTTAATGGCTCTAGATGTCTTTCAGAAAATAACTCTTTTCTATATACAGTTCAGTGTGTTGGCCAATGCTCTCATGTCTAGAACAAAGTGGAGCGTCATAAAATGTTGTTTGTTGCATCGACATAGAGTATCTAAATCTAGACGTACTGACTGTCACAGTTTACACATCTTGCATGCTAACTCTTTTCATAAAATGAGCAATTAGTGACGTAAAATTTCAACAGTGGTCGGTTTAACATCTTTAACTCATTAGGCAGAGCATCAACCCACTTTGTAGAATAACATGAAACAATAAAATAAGAAATCAAGTGACTCTTTATGAGGGCTACGACACTGGTATGGTGGCTCTGAGTCAGTAGGAAATGCTGAAGAGATCCACGGGATGGTTTAACATGATTGCACAACCAACATAACACAGTATTAGATGAGAGACGCTGGTGGTGGTGGACAAGAGCCAGTGCGTGGTTAAAGAAAACCTTTTGACGAGTGTCCCGACATTGTGGAGCTTGTGGTGGTGATGGGGGAGGAGGTGAGTTGCACAATAGTGAGTCTGAAAGACAAAAAATGCAAAGTTGCAAATTGCTGAAGGAACGCGGGCAGACAGATGATTGGTCAGATGTGATGACGTAGGAATTATGAATGGAGGGACCTGAGAGTGTGGGAAGGTGGAAGTGACGGAGAGAAACGTTAACCCAAACAGAAAGAAGGCGTAAAAAAAAGGAAAGGTATCTTCCTGATTGAACTCTGGCCAAAGCTTATGATAGAAATGAGAAAATAAGAGAGGAACGTTGTGTAAACAGTCAACTATCAACCTGAGATTTAAACAGAATCTCCAGCTGTTGCTGAAACGTTCTCTCACACAAAACCATGTCCACACACAGATTAACTGTGAACTAAAAGACAAAGAAACGCATGTTATAGTCAGAGGGTTAGTGAAAACCAGAGAACAACAGAGCGTCTCTCCAGTCCTCCCCCTTCAGATGAGATTGCTCAACTGTTTGGGCAAACCTCAATCCCCCCCACAGAGTTATAAATGCACACACACACTGATGCAGACTCCACAGGCTATCCTGTATCGGCTGTGTGGGTGTTCCCCGTCACACTGACTCACAAGGGGACAGACACCAAGGGCTGATGACGACTGCTGACGTGTGTGTGTGTGTGACGATGTGTGTGAGGGTTTGTGGCCTATCTATGTCAACCCGAAGGCTCTCGTGTGATGTCTGACACAACTTTCATGGGTCAGTTTAAGGCCTCTGCTGCATTGTAACTTTAGGAGAAGCAAACTAAGAATAAAAGCTTCACATCTCAAACATCTTTACTGTCTTATCACGAACAAAGATCACATTTTATAGGTATTAATAAAATATATAAATTATTAAACAGGAGATTGAATTTGGAAAACTACAGGTTAGAAGAAATCCATTAGAGAGTGGTATTCATATAGAAGCAGATTTCAAGAATGAGATTGAAACCTATTTAACTCTCTCATAGCTATAGTCTCTATAACAGAGACTATGGTTTAAGAAGTAATGTTTTACTACACAGACTACCCTTCAAGGTATAGTGGCTTTCATTTAATAGTCATCAGTGAAAAAGTGTCATTCTATACGATGTTTTCAGCCAATCCACCACTTTGATTCACATTGAAATCTTCAAACTAGTAGATAAATTGATGAATTGACTGCCACAAAGTATTTGATTCCCTTATGAGCATGATATATATAAATATTTAACCTGTTTTATGTTCATTGTTCAGTTTGTTCAACTGCTGAAATTTGGTCCCGAGCAAATATGGGTCATAAGCCGTGTCCCAATTCAGGGGCCATCCTGAATTTCAAGGTTGTATTTGAAGACAGCATCACAAAGGCACAGTTAGGATGTCCCATATCAAAGGCTTCATCAAACCAGGCCAACAAATGTGTCCTTCCATTTATCCATCCGTCTTTCCCAGTATTCCGCGCACCACAGTTGATATAAAATCTGATGGCTTACGAATGCTCAGATATGGTGAAATTTCATGTTCACATTCATTCCCCAGGAGGATGAAACCTCCATGATACTCCATTGCAAACACAAAATTTTACCTTTGAAAAAATAATTTTGTTATATAGAATTTGCAGATTGCCTTTAGAGTGCAGCCTGACCTGAATCCAACAGGTACTCTATTTTTTGTGTCCCAACCCATCTTCTTTCCCGGTAGCAAGCTCGTGCAGCATACGTAGCCCAGCCAACATGACAAAACCCGACCAAAACATGAAAATCATTACAAAATTTGTGGGATCCTGGCCCGACCCGCCTACTGATCCCGAAGGGATCGGGTCGCATATCCAGATCGTAATTGCTGTAAAATTGCCTGAGTACGTTCTCGCTCCAGAGGGCATTAAATATTTTTTATGTTCATGACATGGTAGCCCACACCATCACCATGACACCAAACAGAACGACAGACAGTTAACATAAATAAAACAGAATACCGATGACCTCAGGTTGGTATTGTATTTGCATGTTTTATAATACATTGGCAGGTTGGCAGGCCCGAAAGGATCTATGACATCAATATGGATATTTAGGGAGTTTTCACTGATCGCAATCAATCCCGGCCCATCATTCAAAGTTTTATATTTAATGATTAGCCTCCTGAAATGACACAGGCGCAGCTTCGTGTGTTCCCATCTCACACTCTAATGTCCATGTAGCTTTGAATGTCTCAACTAATTTATATGGCATGCAGTGGTGTTTCAGACTGCTGAGCGGATCTCTGCCAAACATTGAGTGTAATCACTCCTGCTATTGCCTAACTGGTGCCATGGGAAACACAAAGCAATTACTTTTGAGGACTAAGTATCAACCTGTGGAATCAAATATTGTATATGAAAACAGACCAACTCCCCTACAACACATAGTGTAATACCCTAGTGTGCAGAGATGGAAGCTCAGGACATAAATTTACAGTTTACTTGGCCATGGACATAGTATGTTTGTTAAACATAATGTGCTGCGACTGAGAGCATCATGCGTCTGTGT
Source organism: Limanda limanda (assembly GCF_963576545.1). NCBI lineage: Eukaryota > Metazoa > Chordata > Actinopteri > Pleuronectiformes > Pleuronectidae > Limanda > Limanda limanda. The sequence goes on from NC_083646.1 coordinate 24,001,041, forward strand.
TCATGTGATTCTACAGTGAAGTGTTTTATATTTACAATATGGATAAGGTGGAGCAGTGTACAGTGCATACAATGTTTTGTGAAACAGCAAATTATCTGTCAGGCAGGCCCAGCTAACCTCAGCATAATCACAGTCGCGTCCGCTACATCAGCCTATTTGTCAGCGCGTTTCCACGACGATGATTACTCATTTACAATTGGCCTGTGCCCTGGATGGGACCTGAGCCCCGGTTGGCAGCCGGACTGAAGGCAGGCTTGCATCCCATGTTGAAGTCATGCTGGTTACAAAGTTCCCCTTTCACTTGCACATGTGTGCACTAGCAAACATCTGTGTACACTGCTCACGTAAAAACCTACAGGCATACATCTAAACATATGGTGCTCTACTGTATATCAAAACGGGCATCTTAAATTCATACATCTTTGTTTTCAATGGGAATTTGAACATAAAAATGCTTCACAGCAGGAAGTGTGGACGTATCTGTCGGCGCTGCTGTTTTCAGAGCGGATGGACGCTTCACCAGGGATCAGTGACACTTCCATTACACAGCTGGTGGATAATCGAATTTGGACTTCTCCCAACCCTGTCCAGTGCTTATGGTCTGCACATAACATCTCAAGCATATATTCTCTACACTCTAAGAATAACTGGTTCTTCACATGTGCTCTGGAGCACTTTGAGTGATTCCGGTGAACCTTGTCTCCCTGAAGAACCTTTTTTGTGTTTATGGTTCTTTAGGGAAGTGAATTCAAAAGAAGAGATCTTCAAAGCACACATAACTGCACTTTTGGTGCTTTGAAGAACCTTTTAATGTTAAATCCTCTTTTTTTGGAGAGAAGAAGAATGTAACGTCACCATTTTGTCTGTACATTGTCAACACATATAGTCCTGGCCTCTGGTCTGGAGCTGGAGATCTATAGTCACGGTAAAGTCACACCAATGATGCCAATACAAAAAAAAAATTTTAACTTGACAATGTTCCATAGCAGGTGATATTGAGAATATCATCTTTGTCTTTACAATGTCTTAACTTTTTTAAGGCCAGATTGACAAAGCTGTAATATTCCTCCTACATCAGTCTTTAAAGGGGACACACAACAGCTGTCTATTATTGATAAGGTGAAGAGTTTTGTCTCACGTTCTGTAATTATTTTGACTTTTGTTTTAGAATTATTCAAACATAACCTTTATTCTACATTGAGGTTTCAAATTCATGTTTTAGAAGTCATAGATGGTGTGCTTAACAATACTTGTATTTTCTATCAGAGTCGGTTCAATCCTCTCAGAATTGCCCTCTGGCCTATTGGTCAGGAACAACATCAAGTTTTTTTACTTTTTTTTTATAGTTTTTTCCCCAGCCTCCTTGCCTAACTGTTTGGAAAGGTTTACTGTGCTTCCTTAAAAACATCTTGCCTATTGCCAAATAAATAAGATGGATGAGAGTGAAAAGCTGGACTGGGGGTCCATAGCACTCAAGGTGCAGGAGACATATATTGTTTTTGTGGAGATTACTTTGCTGTGAAAAATAACTTTTGAGGATATTAGGATGCTTAAAAAACTTAAGACATTCATTAAGAGAGAGTCAACTTGTTTCCTCTAAGATCTATTTAGTACTGAGGGAAAGCGGACTAGCTTAAACTCTGTTTTAAACAACCTGTCTCATGTCCAGACAATGCAGTGCGTCAGCCTTTTTTGTTACTGTATTTTACAGGATCCAGTATATCTGGCACCAACACGTGTTCTGAGTGACTGTGTGAACCAACTCCCTCCTACACAGCAGGCCATCGCTGTGAAGATGGACGGCGTTTAGATGCTTCTTGATGATGGCAGTCTTGACATCTCCCTTGCCGTGGCTGCTGCATATTCTATCACATTTTCCATGATGAGTATCCCAAAAACTTGTGAAAGACGATGGCCTTTCTGGATGCCCCATGGTGTCCTGGGTGGTTACTTAGATGTTCAACCATCTGATCACCAACACAAAAAAACTGCTGTTCTCAAGCTAAGGTCTCTATTTTCATTGTGAGGTTGAACTACTGATTCAAATGTTACTCTTTAAATCAAAATACTGAACTGAATTTCTTTTTCAATTTCATTTGTTCAAATAATTTTAACTGAATAACGTATGTGCCGTTGTATTTCTATAAATTATAACAGAATGTACTGTAGTGCTAATCTGATCTTGAGATGTGTTGGAAACACATGGAAACACATTTTTCTGTTGGCAGTCTAGTATTTCCCTCATGCTTAGCTAAGCTGCTCTACTGGCTCTAGCTTCAACACACACATGTAAGGGCCATATCATTTATCTAACGCTTGGAAGGTTTACAATAAATCGGGGAGAAGTAAAATTAATGGACGACCATAAAAAGGTGCAATAATAATGACAATTTTTTATTTCATGGAGCGAGAGAGGGAGGGGTGTGGTGTAGACATAAAACTCCAACCACCCCCAAAAAAGTGGGACTGTCACAAACGCCTTAGACAGAGCAGCATAATAAACCTTAAATAAAGTATGCATTTATTATACGAGTACACCTTGTGTACTAAACTCATCATCCTGCTTTAAGCCTTCAACTTCTTCGTTTCTCCAACTACTTTTACATTGTGTGTGGATTTTGATAATGAGAAATTCAATTTCAAATCAGATCATTGATTGATAGATCAAGCATGCACACACTGTTGACTGGTGATTTGAAAACAATGGCCCCTCACATTTTACAGGATATTACTAAGATCATCACTAAAGAAGCAGCGACGCACCAACCCATGTCACCTCTATGACGGGACCTCTGGCACAATGGGGACTGTTGTAGTAACTTGATAATCTGGGCCGAACATTGGTTCCACCCAAGGTGCAAGACCAGATTTCTCCTCCGATTCTCAGGGGGGGAGAAACAGGGTCATATCAGCCTAAACTTCCTGTGGTCAGAGCCCGGCTATAATCTGTAGTGTAAAGTATTACTGGCCACCTGAGCTATAAAAGAGTGTTGTAAAACCCATTCATGCAGTAAATTAATAAGACAAGTTTTGTTTTCCTAAAAAAATGATGTTGATGTTTTCTCAATAGGAGCTAACTATATATGACCGAGGATCATTTAATGACTCACGATTACATAATTTGTTGATATAAGCTGGACTTACCTCACGGTCTCATGATACATGTGCAGAAAGGTGACCAGCACTCAGTTTATTCAACGAATTAGAGTGGCCGCCTCTTAACCCTAATTATAAGTTCACAGTTATCTCATTTTATTCACGCATCAGAGGAAGCGTTCAGTGCTTATCCTCCCACCAAAGGACACTTTAGACTGTATGTTGGTGTTGATGTGTGGTAAAACAAGAACCTGTTCCATGAGTCACGGCAGCTGTATCTCAGTGAGCAGGGGTCAGCAAGATAAGACTCTGTCTGCTCCAGAGGAACGGAAGTGATTACACACTTTGGGTTTGGAGGAAGTTTGGGATGAACAGCTCGCAGAGATCACCGACCACAAACACCCTAGTTTGTGAACTGTGTCGTGGTTGTTACACTCTATGAAGTGGCATCAGATCCATTGAGGCTGTGCTTAAATATTTATGTACCGGTTTCTGCAAAATTCTCTTCAGTCGTGATATTTTGTGTGCTCAAATTGTCCAAGCTGATTTTCCAACTTTACTTATAGTTTTATAATATACAATAGTGTAGTGATTAAATGTTGCTTTTCAGTGATGGATTTAAAAAGATAGTTGGTTTCATAGGAACATAAAGGAGGACAACAACGTAATAATCTAAATTGTGCATTGTGTGTGTGTGTTGGTGGGTGAGTCAGGGAAACAATCCTGGCTCCTTCTAAAATTACACTACAGACAAAAGTGGACAGAACACACACTCACAGAGATAGGCAACCATTGTGACTCTGTTCCAGCAGGTGATTAGCAGAGACGGAAACTCAAGATAAACTCCAGCGTCTACACACTTGACCGTCTCGTGAGCTAATTTTCCAGTGGAAACGCTTCCTCTCTGTGTTTTGACCTTCTCTGGTCCAGATCTGAGGGGAAATAAAGGGTGGACTTCTATATTAAATGGAAACAAGTTCTGAGGTTACTATGTGTGTGTGTGTGTGTGTGTGGGAGTGAGTGCATGTGATCGGGAGCAGAGTGTGGAGTTGAGGTTAAGTTTGCTAACAGGCAGATGTCTCATTTTTGATGCATCTATCAAATCTTATCAGAGCTGAAACTGATGAAATTATGTTTTGAGCTGTGATTGAAAGCTGATTGTAAATAAACATTAATGTAATAAAGCTATGGTTGAATGATACAGTTTCTTTAAGTCTGACTGATATGACACATCACACACGCACACACAACCCCCCACCTAAATCTGTGCACAGTCTCCTTATACTGATGTGAATTATTAAATTAAGGTAAAGACATGTCTCAAGGTTAGGTTTCGGTTTTGAATTAAGTTTTATGTAAAGGTTATGATAAGGGTCCCAATTCCTCTCCCTTGGCTGTGTTTGTATGTGTCAGAGCTGGAGTGAGTGGAGGCGAGGTTCAGCTTTCTGACCTGACACCCACCAACACTGACCTGTTTCTTAAATTAACACAGAACTACACACATATAATGAGATTTCTACCTTTATCCTCCATTACACACACACACACACACACACACACAAACACACACACACACACACACACAGACACACACCTTGAGCATCCCAATGACTGGCGCCAAACTAATCCTACCTTTAAGCAAAAATAAAGTGACAGTAGATTTTTACTGGCCTCAAGAAAATATGCAGCCTAAGTCTTCACATCTGAGTATATAGCTCTGGGTCACAGGAGTATTTACCTTGGGATAGACCTTTGCCTGATTTTCTCTTTGATCAGAAATCCTCATCATTATTTTTACTATTTTCTTCATGTGCCGATCATCATTATTCAAAGCCTTTCCATATTCCACCTTCATCTTAAGCTGTTGTTCATGTTCATCTCCATCGTCTCCACCGCTTCCACCCTGGTCCCTACACAAACATCATGCTCTTCATCAGTTTCACTGCCGTCCTCTTCCCTTGCTGCTTTAAACTTTAAAGCCCTCATGTAATCAGCTGTGTGGCTCAGAGGGGAAATCCCCTTAAAATTACCTCAGGAACTCGCTCCCACAACTAATCTCACTTTCAGTGAGAGGAACCCCCAACCATTCACCTGTATCTTTCTGCCTCTTCTCTTTCTCTGCCATCTCTCTGTATCCTTTCACAATGATCACTCATCTCATGACTTTACTATATAATATATGTCATGATGTTTTACTTATTTGTGTCACATTCTTGTGTTGCTTTTAGACATGCAGTGAACTTTGGATTTCCCCCTGAAATCAATTGACCAGAGGGGCTCTATGTGAGAATGCAAAGGTCCGACTCGGTTGCTGCAAACATTCCCTGAATTTGTTTCCTGCCAGTCCCCTGTAAAATGTCTGGAGATTGTCCGAGTGAGCCCATGTGACAATGGAGCAGGTAAATGTCCAGGGAATTCACAGTGAGCATGTTGATGACATTTCAGTAAAAAATGAATACAAATATCTCACCAGGATAAAAAGGTGCCACAACCATAAAGGACGCCAATGAAGACGTTAAGAAAACTTTTGCTGTTGAGAACCAATACTGGTGTCGATGGATAATTTATACATTATGTCCTTCTTCATTCATGCTCCACCCAGGTGCCACTCCTCAGCTAAATGCTGTGGACTGGATGTTGTGAACTCATCTGAACTGGAGAATCTCCTGCTGCGTTATTCACATGTGAAAGACAAAGTAACAATTGTCCAGAAAATGTCTGAACAATTAACTGGGTCTGGACATTGCCTGAAGTTCAGGTCTGAAAACAGCTTTGGTCTTTTGCTGCCATCCTGACCTTGTCTGATTTCCCTCGACAAAATTACTTGTTAAATGATGTCCTTTTCACAAACATTGCTGAAATTTTATTTTTAAAAGCAGCAACATTTTTACAGGCCAATTTTTTGCTATAAACAATAACTAAAGGTTTGACTGTGAAATTGGCAAAACTTAAACATTTGTTACTTAAATTAGTTCAGATAGAACAATGACCCAGTTTTAAAGCAAAACAAGTTCAAAAATACCTTACAAATATTCTCAAACAACAGAAACGGAAACCCTGCTAAATCAACACAAACTCTCTTGACATCTTCGTCAATGTCGTCTCTGTATATGACACCGCTTTTTCAACATGAGGTATTTGTTTTTCTTTGTTTGGTTTAAGAAGTATTAGAAGCAATATCAACCCTCCCACTTGTTTGCAGTAAATCCAGCGGGGGATCCCATGCTGTTCTCCCACATCGGATTCTACTGACTTTCTACGGACTTTCTACTAGGGGGGCAAGATGTAGAAAGACCACAGACATTTGCGTCCACACATGCAACTCCTTGGGAGAAAGAGCTGAGGATCTGCAGAGTTCAATGCTTGTCTGAAAACAGCTAAACGGTAATGTATAATGCCCGTATTGCCAAGATGTAGAAAGTAAATTGTCCCTGATGTCATCGGCTTTTTAAATGAATTAATGTGATGTATTTGATGTATTTATTGTTATTGTGTGGTTTGACCGTATGTGGTTACTGCTGGCTGCTGCCCCTCTGGGATAATAAAAGAACCTTGAACAAGGCAAATTTACAAGGATAAAAGAAGTGATTTGAAAGTGGAGTAAAAATGTCATATAAACGATGATGAAAATGGAGAGAAATCTGATGGAAAATCTGTGGAAACCACAACAAGAAAATATCCAAACAACGTCTTACATGATACAGTAGATCACAGATAATTACATTTTTTGTCTAATGTCAATATGTGTTTAAAAGATATTTTGAAGAATTTGAACTGCGTGTACTTAGAGCCTCAATGTCTCTGCCTGTCATCATAAACTGTCATATAATCAATAGTCTGTAAATCACAACAACCAATGAAATTGGCTGGTTTTAAGGCTAGCGTGTCACATAAACATTTCCAGCTTTGATTGCACCGAGTGGAAAGGAACAATTTCGGACACTAAACTTAAGAGACACTTGACCTTGAAGGAGCAGCAGTGCGTGACGCCACAGAGCCGGTACTCGAACAGATGCATCTAAGAACCAGCTGTTGCCCCCAGACACACGCTCCCACACATTAATAGACATTCATGCACATGTACACAAAGAGAGAAGCCTGCACACTCATGTCCACATTCCAGGGCTCGCTCTTTGAGAACGAGATGACATTTTCGGGTGCATGAAAACCATTTTCATCTTTGTAGAAGAGGAAGCAATTAAAGGAGGGATACAGAATCAGGCTGTAGTCATTATGGGGGTGGGATGTAGGATGTCTGCTGCGACCTGAGACTTGTATTTTCACCGATTTACCTGAGCGATGTCAACTCAGTTCACAAGTCACTGAACTTTATGGTATAATTTTGGGTGGGTGGCCTTTTGGGAAAGATTCTTCTTGGAAAAACACAATTTACTTCTAGGGAATTTTGCACAACACGGCTCAGCAATCAGTGTAATTTAAAATAATAATAGTAATAGTGATAATAGTAAAATCCCTTAGGTGCATTGAGAGGTGCAGTCCAGCAACCTTTGACTGAGCTGGAGTGAGTTCATCAGTTGACCCCTCCCACTGTTAAGACTTCTGGGTATACAGTGACAAATGTTTCCATCACTGCTCTGAGCATTTCTTAGCAGAACGAGTTCATAATATCCTAATTGAGATAGCTGGTTTTTCATTTCAGTATATAAAGTACATTTGGGTGTGACAACCTTGGATTATTGTCAAAGAGATACAATATGCTTTAAGGCTTCAAGGGAAAAACCAAGACACCACATTGATGTCCTGCTTAATTTGGTCCTTTATTCAGTTACCAGTTGCCTGGCTCTTCTTGTACAGGAGATGTTTCTGATGAGTGTGTTTGTGTGTGTGTACGTTTACAATGTCTGTGTTAGTATATGCGTACAATGTGTGGATGTATGTGTGTGTATGTGTACAATGTGTGTCTGTGCTTGTGTATATGTGTGGGTGTGTATGTGTACAGTGTGTGTCTATGCTATTGTATGTGTGTATGTGTGTGTGTGTATGTGTACAATGTGTGTCTGTGCAGACAGTGAAGAAAGTAAACAGACTTGGCGACCAGCCAAGTGGAAAAGTGATTGCTGCCTATCTCATGTCACGCTCAACAAGATTGTGTGTGTGTTTGTGCATGTGCTTATGTTTTTCTCCCAGGGTGATAATCAGATGCAGTAGGCGGCAGGAACAGCTGTTGTGACCCTAAGCTGATATACCCCTCAAATGCAAAAGGATCCTGTGTTTTGTGTGTGTGTGTGTGTGTGTGTGTGTGTGTGTGTGTGTGTGTGTGTGTGTGTGTGTGTGTGTGTGTGTGTGTGTGTGTGTGTGTGTGTGTGTGTGTGTGTGTGTGTTTGGCTCATTTGTGTGTCCTGGCAGAGAAGTGACAGTGTGTATTGGCACACAGTCATGAAGACTCCCTGTTGTTCCAAGCTTTGAATCTTTTTGCGTCTCTTGAAATTTTCAGTGCTTTGGGAATTTGTACACCTTTTCCGGTGTATCAACACAACTGAGCAGTCAGACAAAAATCTGTCAGAGTAAAAACTTCCTTAAAGTTATATTTTAATTATCCTATTTTTTCTGTATGATAATACTAAAAACTAGAATGATAATACAGCCATTGGCGTTGTGTTCCTTTTTTCAAACCGGGAGCAAAACCTTTTTATTGTCCAAGAGTCAAACCTCTGGATGGGCGGTTACCATGGCTTTGGCCGAGCGACTTCTGAGAAGAGATTCACTGACGCTGTAAGAAGGTGTGGAGTCAAAGGATGTGCTTCTCCATTATTTAGAGCTTGACAGCATTTGTGAGAACCGATCATAATTACCTTACAGCACAGCCAGGAGCAGGGTTTGGTTTTCACCCTCGTGTTATCTGCGTGTGAGTGTGTGCACAATATAAATCAATTAAATATGAACAGATTTCCCCCAAACTTAAAGTAAACATTGCTTGGGAGGGTATCTTTATATGATTAACTTTTGGAGCTGATAGATCATGGAGAGGCTCTTACAGAGCATGTTAAGTGTTAGGCTGAGGTCTGCCCGCCTACTGAGAATAGTTTGCTTGACTCAGGAAAACACACAGTGAAAGAGGTATCTACCAAGAATACGCAGAATCCCTGTTAAAGAGAAGAGCAGAAGAGTCTGAATATTCTTATCGCTGGTAGTCCCATTAAAATGAATTATAATCTGATTCAGCTAATTAAGGCTTTTTGAAGGAGGAGCTGGCTCATTAGCTTTTAAAGGAACAGGCACTCAAAACAGGTCACTCTGAAGAGGGCTGTTTAAGACAGGGTAAAAAGGGTGCGGTTTTAAATGATACTTGTGGTATTTTGACCAAAATATGTTTCATTAAGACCCCAAGGAACCATATCAACTTGTGGTAAAATGGGCACAATATGTCCCCTTAAAGGCAGCTTTAATTTCATTAAAAACTGCTGTGTTTGTCCCACATTATAAACAATACTTTAGTTGGTCTTAGCACTTTCTCTTTCATGGGACCAGTTGTGGTGATGGAAACAAAGCAGCAGGTACTCCTCTAACCTCAGATGTCAGAACTGAGTAACACAGGAATGGATCAAATCACAGATGTTAATAAGCAATCGCTAACAAGGATGGTCCCATGCTGGTCAACTGTTACCTCTTTGATTTTAAGTGATGTAACAAACTATTCTTACCACCTGCCGACAACAGATATTACATCACTCAATAAGTTGTCCCTGACAACAATCAGAAAATATTGAAGAGTTACGGGCAAACATTTCTTTAATTTCAGGTCAGATTTAAGAGTCTGCCTTGGAGCAAAAAAGAAAAAGAAAACTAGTGCAGCACCACTTTGTTAATAATAATTTGTTCCAAGGTCAATAAGGCAGGAAAATGTCTGAAACCCCTTTAATCAGCTCTATTACAGAGATGCTGATGTTTACTAATCGGACTTTGTAAAGGTTACCCGTGAGACAATATTACATTGTGAAAATGTTAACTTGGTTTGATTGGAGAGTTCTGTGGTTTTACCCACCATTTAATTCAGTGTAAGGCTCAGTCACTCCCATGAAGGCAGTTAATGGAGATTTGGCTTCAGCACATGCATGTCAGAGAAACCAGAGTGGTCTTTTGTATACTAGTGTTGAGAAATATCTTTTCAGGCGAATGATCCAGCTCCATTTTTAGCTCTGATCACCAACCTGGGAGCAGAGAGACGCAAACACAGATTTCCACAGAAACAAAACTTGATCCCTTCACAGCATTTTCTGACCGGAGGGGTTGAGATTCCTTGAATCATAAAGGCCCACATAAACATAAACACACACACATGCTCGTCATTATTAGCAGTTATGATGTTTTACTAGAATAATAATCATCTGCTAATTGTATTTTGAGAGTGTTTACAGTTATGCGCAGATGTGATCACGTGGAAATTCTTACAACATTTGGTGATAATGAGTAGAAGCTACACATAAAAGTGTCTTTAACTCAAAGCCAAAGTAATATGTCCACATGGTTTGTAGCAGGTTGCGGTTTCTTTTTCCGATAACTATGACGACGCGGTAAAGCAGACATAATTACAACCAGCGCTACTGTGGACCCATGTGTTCACATGGAGCTCATAGCTCTTAGGCCCTGGGCAGGACTCATCACATAAACTTAATATTGTTGAGTGTTTCGGTCACACTCAAAATAATTGGCTGAAGCTATAATACAAGGGCTTGTATGAATTGATACGCTGTCATCGATGACCTGTAAACAAATGTGAAATGTAAACCAGAATTTAAGACATTTGCCAGTTGAACTGTTTAATTCTTCGATGCGATTATTTTACACAAATATTTACCATGTCTTTTTCCGAATCCCTGTCGAGGGCACACAAGGATGATCACGTCTCCGGAGATGACGGGGTGTTTAGATGTGAAACTTTCCTATTTGCAGCAGGAACAAATGAACACATATTGGCCGTAAACTCATGACAGGCCCAACTATTGTGTAGATAGGGAAGGATTTAGGTGCTCCGACATCGTGATTTTTATGCCCAAAATCTGGGTACAGGCCAGTTTGCCCAATCAGCCATGCTTTGTATTTAAACCTAAAGAGAGTAGGGTCAAAAGGTTTACACCACCACATCACCAGTCCCTAAATTACATCTTTGCCTCTCAAAAAGTTCCAGTAGTTAACCCTGTGTTTGAGGAAGGTCAGGCTGTATCAGGACATCAGGAGCCCGAGGGGTTAATGAGGTTAGTTGTGGTTTTTTTCTTAGTTTCAATCCATCACAGTCAGCTGACTGATTCTACTCACTTTGTTATAGGGCCATGTTGAGCATGCAGAATCTAGATTACCACTGTGCTCGAAGACCACCAAAATTCAGGTCGGGGGGGTTAATCAAGTCGACTACAAAATAAATTGAATCTTAAAGACCATGACCAGAATTTATTTTGGTCACTTTTGAGTCACATTTCATTTGGGATTAAAGGCCAAATTAAAGGATCGGTAATTTAAGTAAATTTAATAAATACCATCTCCCAGACCATTACCACCGTGATTCCAGACAGGAATCCTGTTACTGGTGGTGATGGAGACGGTTAACGTTACATGTTGTAGCGTCAAGAGCGTGACCCCACAGCCCAGGTAAAGTTTATTCTATAGATTAGCGGAGCTCAGATTAAAGGATAACATCCTGTGTGACTTTGTTTCCATGGTTAAATCAGTTCAACTAGATGTTACTGTCACAACTTCATAGATAGATAGATAGATAGATAGATAGATAGATAGATAGATAGATAGATAGATAGATAGATAGATAGATAGATAGATAGATAGATAGATAGATAGATAGATAGATAGATAGATAGATAGATAGATAGATAGATAGATAGATAGATAGATAGATAGGCTCCTCAATCAAATCTTAGCATAGAATAAGACATTCATACATATATCTATACATTCAGTTATATTAAGTCACTGCTTTACATCTACAGCACTTAAGTAAATGCGATTTATTTTCATTGTCATTTTATGCATAACTCCATGTCACTTTAGATTTGTGCATGTGAAATGTTGCAGCTGACCCCGTTCATTCATGTTTTTTATGAGGTGAAAGATGTCTGTTACGTGATAAATTCAGTTGCTGTTGTATTTGTGCCACTCTATTGAGCAAAGACACAGTTCACTTTAAAAACTGTGGCTTTCTTTTCCTCCAGTGTTTCTCTTTTTCTGAGGGTTTGTCAGGACTAACGCATAAAAACAGCTTTCAACAAAAAACACAAACACACGCTGGGAGAAATACACACATAAGCAGATGTAGATTAGCCGATACACATTTCAAGGAAGCTCTGGCTGCCGAGTGATATTGAGTAACACTAAGCACATCCAGAACAACACTACTGCTGACAACAAGAGCACCTTCAAAACATATTGACAAAGCCAGAAGCAGGAACACCTCAAACTGCAATATTTTAAACAACATCCTAAATCTGTTCTCCATGTTCCTCTGATGTCAGAGCCACTGAACCCCCCTGAGATGTCGTCAGCCTTATTGTATTACATTATATTTTAAGCTTCTTACCAAAGGCCATGTTGTGGCACTTACAGAGAGGAAGGGAAGATGGACAAAGTGAACTTAAACTGACCCTTGACATGACGCAGGAGACAGGGGCAGCAGGTTATACCAGCAGGAGTCTGAGCTATCGGTTTACACACCTCACCTCACAGCAGTGGTTGGACTTTGAAAACGTATTCAGTTGGTGAAAATGAAATTTACTGTGCCGTGTAAACACCTTTTACACGAGCTCCCTCACTGTACTTCTGCACCTATAACAATCATAGTGACATACCATCTACTATTTATTAATTACTCCTGAAACCTGCTATTTTTTTCTGCCCCTATTCCGTGAGAAGGTGTGAGAGTAACACTTAACTTTTATGTACAGTGTAAAACACTCACTCTGCCGGACAGGGAGTGGAGGACATATATAATACTCTAATATTTCTATAGGTAGTTTAATATCTCATTGATATGCATAAAGTATATACACATACATGGCCCAATATCTGGGGCATCCAATATGTGCATATTTTGAGGCAGATATGTCTTGGGGTTTTATGGCAAGTTATTTGAAGGCTCAACAATTATATCCCTAAAATATGTTGAGTCAAATTACTCAGACATTGAAAATTGTCAGTGGAAAATGTTTGATTTCAGACTTCACAACTGGCACATGTGGCTCTTTCCTGCAGGTGGTTTCTGTGTCGAGCATGTGGAAGTGACTCAAGGAAGGCGACAAATGTGTCATGGTTGAATCGGACCCTTTGGCCGACCATTAAGGGGTCAGGGGGTCAGAGCAGATCTTTTTGTGCTGAATGTTCCAGTTCAAAAGTTCAAAAGGTTAAAATAATGTGTGAAGGGACTGTTTTTGAAAGGGAAAATCAGCGGCGTGGCACTGGGCCTCCCCTGATCCCTACAGTTCAGCATTAGCATTTAACAGCACCTTTACTGATAATGTTTAATACCATTGTCAGAAGTGACATTAATTTAATTTAGTACAAAGAAAATATCTTGTGTTCCCTCTTTTTTAGAGGAAATTAAAACATGATCCTCCCTTTATCCGATAAATATATTCAGGCAACTTAAGTCCTGTGTAGGTTTTCAGAAATCAAATGAAACAGTGAACAGACTAGATTCAATTGGTTCGCAGCCCAACCAATTGGATCAGTGGGCGGATATAAGCCTTTCCTTAAAGCTTCGATCTCGATCAACACCAATATAAAAACCTTTTTAAGCAATGCAGAAAAGATACAAAAATAATATATCAATTCCCTTAAGTCAAATTCTAGATATTTGAGTTTTTCTTTTTATGGAATTTTTTTTAGAATAGAAGAATAGAAAAGTTTATGGTTGTCAAGCCTCATTGACATTCCTCGTTTTATCATTTTGAAAATGACATCAGAGTTTCCAATTTTTGACAAAATTCTGTATCAGTATCTGTACCATTTTTCCCCCTAATATTGGTCAGCACCAGTCCAAACATATCCACAATGGTCGGGCTCAAATTAGGATTGTACCAATGAATTATCTTTCAAAAACGTCTGCATCTTCAAATATTACACTTTAATTTGATTACACAGATATTGAATTTTGCAAATCTGTGCAATATAAACAGACTCGCCTGGCATGTATGTTAGAGAGAAGCTCAGGCCACAATTTACTGTCAGAACTTGTCAGAGCCTGAGAGAAAAGTAACCGCGCCTGACCTGAAGCCGACTGGCATTCTGTTTTTTTGTTTTTGATTCTGAGGTAAACCTGATGTTTTGACAGTTTTCAGGCACATGCAGTATAAAAACATCTATTAGATGGCCTAACCAACATAAGCGAACCAGCCCCCGACCCAAATATGACTGCAGAATTCTTGTGCGACCCCAGCTCTTTCAGATGAATTATTCCACACAATGTGCATCAAATGTTTTTAGAAGAAAAAAAGTGGATTTGTGGATAGTGCATGTTCTGATAGGGCTTCATAGTCAAGGTCATGGCTTGTGGCATTAGGTATACTGGGGAGAATTTGAAATGTGAGACCAGTTTTGGTGTTGGACTCGTTCAATCAAGGGCTTATCAGGAAAGTGATAGTTTTGCACCTCTGAGGCAGTTTTCTCATTACCAGGGGGGAATATGCACTTTGAGTGGTTGTTGTATTATGTTGCAGCAGAATCTGTACGAGGTTTAAACACAAACGTCTTCTTTGACAAACACTGCTTTGTGTCATTGATATTAAAAAACAGTTGGGGCTGTGTTTCACTTTTTTATTCAGAAAAAAAATATCGGCACCAATTGTGCAAAGGCCAAATAAGGTGAACAGTTACATTTCTTTTTTTAAACTTAATGTGATTGGCTGAAAATATAGAAACATCATTTTGACCCTGTGGTCTTTATTACAGTGTGTTTTTACTTTCAGAAATGCAAACCAGAGGAGCCTACAAGCACTAATTTCCATTAAAGGTATCAACTCCATGTGTGTTTCCCCCCGTTGGCCTGCTTTCAGATGGTGGTATCTCAGTGAGAGACCGGGAGGAGAAGAGGAACCACACCACCGGACCTTCCCATATCTGTGTTTAACTGAACACCCCATCTCTTCTCTCCACCGTCCAGTTCCATCTCTCAGTGAGAGGTAGACATACGTTTTATGTTACTGCACATGGTTTTAATTTCCCCTTCTCTATTTAGTTCCCAGCCTCCCATCGCCATCACCATTTCGACTTTGCACCGTTTACCACTCCAGTCCCATTCGTCTGCCATTGTCGCTCTTGCTTTTTCGTGCCTTGGAGATCTCCTCTAATTTCTTTATGCTTGACATTCCACTTCCTGTTTTGCTGGTATTGCCTTATTCTTACAGGGCTCGTGACTGCGACTGATCTGGTCGCATATGCGACTGGAATTTTGGCCGTGCGACTTGATTTGAAATCACGGTCGCACGCGTGCGCCTATAAATATAAGCAAAAATAAGATCCACGCCCCGCTGGCGAAAACTAGTCCCCTGACAGAAACAAGCGATCAAATAAACTACTCTGACACAAGCGATAGAA
This sequence comes from Limanda limanda, assembly GCF_963576545.1. Taxonomy (NCBI): domain Eukaryota; kingdom Metazoa; phylum Chordata; class Actinopteri; order Pleuronectiformes; family Pleuronectidae; genus Limanda; species Limanda limanda. The sequence goes on from NC_083646.1 coordinate 24,016,692, forward strand.
TGATAGTTGCTGTCACTCGCACGCTTACACAGAACCCGGAAGCGCTATCGCTGGCAGCGCTATCAGCGCTGGCAGCGCTGGCAGCGCACCGATCCATAATTCCCATGACGTAATGCATCCTGGAGTCAGCTGATCATGATTCGCGAATCAAGGAGCAGATAGGATAAGCAACAAGCACAGTTAGTAAGCGTGTGTATGATTGGCCATAAGTTTTCGTGAACCTGTCAGGGACAAGATGAAGCGCACAATATTGGATTTTTTCACCAAGGCCTCTCGAGAACGTTCATGTACGCCCGATAGCGATGTGGAAGACCCGTCCACGGTCACGGCCGATGCGTCGCCAGCCTCCCCGGGCCCAGCGGAGCAGGTGGAGGAACCTGTACCAAGCACGTCGACAGCCAGCGAGCCACCGAAAAAGAAGACCAAGACATACTCTTTTCAAAGTGATTGGCTCACCCATAAAGACTTCCGGGACTGGCTAAGAATCACTACACAAGACGGCAAAACTATTATGCACTGCGCATACTGCAGGGAGTGCGGGCCCGGTACGGCGGGGAATTCAACTTTTGTGACTGGCCACACTTTGTACAAACGCGAGTCGCTGAAGAAACATGGCGACAGCAACTCGCACAAGAAGTGCAGGGACAAGTGTTGCGGACCCCAGCAGGGTAGATCGACCATTCAAGTGGCATTTGACTGGCAGGATGCCACCCAATGCACAGAAGTACAGGCGGAGCTTAAGCTTAAGTTCAACACTGCCTACATGATCGGTAAAGAAGAACTACCCTTCACCAAATTCAAACGATGGAAGACGGGACTTTTGTGGCATTCTGCCATTTCTTGGCAGATATGTTCACTGAAGTCAGCAACCTCTGCTTGTTCCTGCAGAAAAATGACGTTATCCTCCCGAAGGTGAGTCCTGGTGTTTGATAAGCAGTCATTTTTTCTGGTGCTAGCAGTCCTATCTAAAATGATTCTCCTCAGGGGCAGACAAGGATACAGACAATATTTGGGGGTTGTTTGACATGATGAAAGTTTTCATCATAAAATGTCTTGCCATCAGGAGCCATTAAGTTTTTGAATACTCAATCAAATATTCAAAAACTTAAACCACACTTTTATCTAACATATTTAACCTACATGCATACAAATTTTTTTGTTGAACTCACATCAAATTAGGCTGTTGCCAAGTTGGAACATCTGCTCCTAGTAGCTGAGGGTCTAGTCGAGCGGCCACTACCAGATGGAAGGCTGGCCAGCTTCCAGAAAGCCCTACACGATCAGCGACAGAGCTGGGAGCATGAACACCCTGATGGCCAGCTTCCCGTGAAATATTACTATCGGGTAAGTTTTATAAATGTCGTCATGTTTATTGGGTGCATATTAGCCTACTATTAGACGACTGACAGTACTTTCAATTAAAGTGTTACAGTTTTCTTGTCACTCTTGTCCCACAGGATGTAGAATTGAAGAAAGGGGAGGCAGACAAGATCTCCATGGCTGAGCCAGTCAGCACTGCAGCCCCAACACTCCAGCGCCACATCAGGACAACTGTGGCGGCCACAGTGGACCATATCAAGTCACGGTTCAGCAGTCTGCTAGGTTTGTCCAAGTCTAGTCTTACATATGTTCTGCTTGCTTTTGCAGATTCACTGCAACTATTCATTTAGCATAATACTTAATACTTGATGTTTTGCGTTACATAGGAATGGACTATGAGGGAGACCCTGCAAGGAAGGCTGTCCACTACTTCTGCCTTGCCTTCAATCCTGATCAGTGGCCAGACAGGATGGAAGATTTGCTGGACTACGGTGAACTGTACATTGAGTTCCTGTTGGACTACTTCCACACTGTCTTGGGCAGGTAAATACAATGAATCATGATCATCAAGTGAATCCATCAAATGTAGCATGTGTGAATTGATTGTATCAAAACTGAAAACAATGAAATTAATTTGCTAATTGTCTTCTATTCAGGAATGGCTGTGACATCCAGCATTCCAAAGAAGAGTACCGGGCTATGAAGATTGATGTGCGCCGGTGTTTCAACAGAGTGTTGTGTAATTATAGCTTAGTGCAGATAAGTTACTTTAAAAAGTTGTGATCTCTGACACTCTGAAATGGGTGGTTCAAAGGTCAGATGAACAACATTGCTTTAGATTAGAGGTACAGGGGCATGTCTTTGAAAGTTTCTGACCATTTTCCCACTTTTTCTAGAACATCTTACACCTTGTAAGCATCATGCTGGTGCTGCCAATTTCATCGGCGCAGTGTGAGAGGGGCTTCTCCGCTCAGAGACGAATCAAGAGCTCCACTAGAGCCAGCATGGGTGTGGGCACCGTGGAGGATTTAATCCGCATCTCTGCGGATGGTCCTTCACTGGAGGACTTTGATCCACTTCCTTCTGTAAGGAAGTGGATCAGAGCCGGCCGTAGAGCCAGGAGACCGGAGTTCAGCCGTCCCTGCCCTGTCTAATGAGCTGACTGTTAACGTTGTTGTTTTTTCTTATGTACATGTATGATGTTGAGTAAGTAAGAAACTTAAAGGACATTATATATATAGTGTTGTAACACTATGGCACATGTAGGAGATAGTAATATGTTGTTCTACTGATCATGACCGTAAAACTGATTATATTTATAGCTATTAATGTCAAAATCAATCCTGATCTGTGAGTGTCACCATGGTTTCTTAATGTTATAATATTCTTGTTATTTATTTTTCAACAGTTGACTGCAGGAACAAGAGCAGTCTGAGTAATAAAGAATTTGGTTAAAACAAATGGTGTGATTTGTCCTACTTCCCCTACCATCTAAACCACCTAAAATACCGTGCAATTATTTTCCACCTATCAATGTAGGCCTTTATCTAAGCAAGGTCATGCCTTACCTTTTATAATCTGTTCAAACATGTTATTCCAGGTTGTTAACATTGATCAATAGTAGTATTACTTGGTTTGGCCAACGTTTTATAGTGGTGCGCCTAGATTTTTGCTGGTGCTCCCAATTTTTCTGGGTTAGGAGCACAGTGCTCCTAAGCCAAAAAGTTAGTCTGGAGCCCTGTCTTAACACATCCTCCAAACCAAAAGATAGAATACAGGGATTGCCTGTCATTGCATTCCAAAATACCCATGTTTTCTCTGCAATAACACCTTTTATTTGTTTTAATTTGCTTACAGTCTACCCAAGCTAAAGGGTTCTGATGAGCTGGGCTGGGTTTGATAATAAAATTTTGAAATCATAGTCAGGTTTGGGTAAAATTGGTCACACTAGCTGCTTGGCACAGGTCTGCAAAACGAACGATAACCATGGTTGTTGATTATCTGAATCGGCTCAGGTTGAGTTCGGACACAAAAATAGAGCTGACGAGTCACCTCTGGCTTCAAATGATGTCATCGGCCCAAGGTAACAGCGTTGGTATCCAATATATCTCGGCTTTATTTCTGCAAACCAGAGGATGCAGAGACGTGTCATTCCTCTACATGTACAGTCTATGCTTCTAATTAAACAGACCTTATTCTTGACCTGAAGAGTTTGTGGCTTACTTGCATTGTGGGTAATGTAGGCATTGACAAGGAATAAAAATATGTGGGAAAAAATATATATATATATCATCTTTGGTTCCACTGCAATGGTTACATCCTTTTAAAGAACTGTCCACTATGAGTCAGACGGTTTTATACAAGTGCAATGCTTAATCAGTGGCGCTATTCTCAAGGTGTTTTTTAAAACTGTGTAATACTTTCACACTACTACAAGAACCTTCATCATTCAAACAGCCACCAGGGACCTCAATAAACATTGATTGCTTTTGAACCAAAAAAAAAAATCATTGCTGTCATTTTTCTGTTAATGCCTTTTCTTTATCTTTGTAGTTGACTCTTCCCATCTGTCTGCTCCAATCCTGTCATCAACTCGCCCATTATTTACTTTTTTGGGGGTATTTCCTTTATTGCTGAAGTTCCGAACTTGAATTAGACCATGTGAACATGGTAACATTGTGGTTATATGTTATGAATTATACCCAGTGGGACATTGGGATGCCCCATATCCCAACCTCTTTCATCACTATACCTCCACCACTGCTATCTCTTCCCCCATAATTCCTCCCAAAGTGCATTAACAACATCCCACTATTTCTCCCGCTAAAATTCCTTAGCTCAATTCGTATTTCTCTGCTATCCTCAGGCCTGTCTTGACGGTCCTGACCCACTGTTTCCACTTGCCCAATCCTCTCTTAGCCCTTCACTTTAATTATTATATTCATCCCTGGCTTTAACCGACCCTCCAGTCTCCTCAATCCCTCTTTGCCTCAGTCTCTTTCCACCCTAATGCGATATGTAAGCCTGGCCTGACAGTGTGTGGTAACACCGAAGGCAGCTAAGGCCCCCCAAACACACCGGCCCGTCAATCTTGCTAACTCAATGCAGACAGCCCCTCAGATCGTCGGAGCGATATCACAGGGAAAAGTAGGTCATACTTGTGAGCTCAGCAAACCTATTATGGAGCCTATGTACACTAATATTGTTATCCTCCAGGCAGATCTGCATTGAGAAAGCGCAATCTGACAGCTCGATATGAAGAAGGAGAAAATGAAAAGAGCAGAGCTCCGAAAAGTGAAATAGATATTCCTCACCCCACGATACAAATCCAAGCTTGTCGATGTTGGTTGTATAGCACAGGGTCACCTGTAGTCCACTGGCCCTCAGCAAACAACTTGTAGCGTTAAACATGGAGGGCATCGGAACCAAAAGTGAGCAGGCAAGAGAACATTGTATTGTATCTGGTTCTGGTTGACACTCTCTGCTCAACAGGCATTCAGATTTAGAGATGGTGATTGTTATTAGTAAAGGAAAAAAAACTATGTTAAGCATTTTCATACATAGTTGTGGAGAAGCTTCAGGCCTCCGGTTGAGCAGTGGTTTCATGTTTGTGGGATGGCAATGTTGTGTCAACTTCTGTGGTCAACAACTGACCAAAGCATTTGAAAGCTATGTCATGCGCATTAACATTGATGTCAAATGTTTTACCCTTTATTTCAATAAGCTCACATAGCTTGTTGTTTAAGGCCTGTTACAACATCTTCAACAACATTAAACATTTGGAGTTACCCTAACACATAACGAAGGTCAGCCCTCAGATGTATGACTGTGTTACATTTGGTGATATTGTCATCTATTTCATGTACCTGCCCATGGAAATATTATTGGACATTATCGACAGCATTTGTGTCAAAAAATCCAGCCACCATGATAACGCTGATGTAGGGGACACTGTCACATCAGAAAGACAAATATCACCTAATTTATTAATTATTACAGCATTTTCCACATAACTGCAAGAGTTGAAACATACACTGACATTATCCATCCATTATCAACATCACTTTGAGGGCCACAGGGTGAGTTGAAGCCAATCCCAGCGAACGTTCGGTGACCTGGTACAACCTGGACAGGTCGCCAGCGTATGGCAGGGTCAACATGCAGAGACAAACAGCCATTCATACCTATGATCATTTTAGAGATCTCGGGTGAACTGCACCACTGAGTTGCTCGTGGATTATTTATAAATTATTAATATATCTTTATATATTTTTAAGCTACAATGACTAAATACAAGGTTAAAACACAAGTTTTCCTTTCCCCCATTATCTTGGCTTCCCTCTGGCTATTTAGTTACATTGGTTGAACCATGGGATTCATTCCAAGGCGGCTTTCTCACAATACGCTTGCACTGTTGTGTCTATGTTTCTCACTGCTTCACATCTACTGTACACTTGGCACCCACCTCTTTAGGCCACATAATTTCATTTGGTCTCCCTCCCCCTGTTTCAACATCCCTCTCGACTCCATCTCACAATAAGTCGGATGTACAGCTCTCTCAGCTTTCTTTACCCAAGCTAAATTCAGTGATGGAGGTCGAGCCAGACATTTTGACTGTGATTTACTAAATATGGTCTATGTTACTGAGATGTTGAGGATAATCGATTTGACCATGACGAGGTGGAAGGTAATTTGCCTCAAATGTCATCATCTGTGGTCAGGTTACAGTTTTGGGGGGCGCAGGACTTAAGATTTTGGTTAATTCTGTCTTCCTTAAAAAGCCGCTCCATTCATTAGATAACCAGTCTTTCCCTAGTCTTGGCTTGCTACTCCTTTTCAAACACACACACACACACACACACACACACACACACACACACACACACACACACACACACACACACACACACACACACACACACACACACACACACTCTGTTCTAAATCAGTCAGAGGTCATCACACACCAATATCTCTCATGCATTCAGAACATTTTTTAAGGTAGGCAGTTAAATTATCAAAACACAACAATATTAACCACACATTGAGGATAAGCTTAAAATAAGCTGGAACATAAATGCTTACAGTACATTCCTATACTGTAAAAACAAAACAAAAAAACTTTACTTTACTTGTATGTAAAATACAAATCTCTTTGACAAGACTGTATCTGACAAACATACTGCACACACGCACACACACACGCACAGAGTATATCCTGAGGTAAATCTTTAAATTACTTTAATAAGACTTTTTCTGTGAAGATCCTATTACCCCTGCCAAGGTTATGTTTTCACCCCTGCTCATGTGTTTGTGTGTTTGTCAACAGGATTACACAAAAACTCCTGGCAGATTTCAACAAAACTTGGGTGAAGGACGGGCCATGGGCCAGAACAGATCCCATTAAGTTTTGTCATAGATCCGGAAAAGCGATGGATCCAGGAATTTTCTATCAATTGACATACATTTTTTTTACATTGAAAATAATCTGACATATTTTGGGAACTGATTTCTCTGTGTGTAATTTGGTGCATCTAGACTGAGTTTAAGGGCACTGTCCTTGGTGGAGGTCTGTACTCTACTGAGTACCATTCTATTGACAGTACCAATGTTACCCACATTTTACAGTTTCAGCCTTCACCAAATTATTAGATTATGAGAGGAGCTGTGAGTGTTTTTCTCAGACCCACCTACTTGAATCAGTGCTAACATGGCTGAACAAATGCCTGTGTCGGTTTCTCTGATGGCAAACTGCTTTCATGTTTGTCAACGCATCTTCCACGTTTTGTGTGAAAAATGAGCTGATGACTATGTCAAGTCTGAATATTGTAGGGTCGGTGGGGGGTTCTGGAGTAATAAGTGTTGTAAGAGAGAGGGTGGGAAGCAGAAGCCTCACAGGAGGTCAAAGGATTAGGTCGTGTCACAGTGGTGTTGGGGCCTGACTCAGCAGTATTCTTGTTTTAAACAAGACTTAACAACTGAAATGTTGATAAATTTTTTAACTCTTTTCCGTGATGCTGACTGATTTATGCTTATGAACAAAAATTGATGAATTCTGATAGTTGCTGAAAATTCTCATTTAAAATCAACAGTAATACAGACATCAATTTATTATATGCAATTTGTTTTTTTGTTGGTATTAAGTAGGTGTAGACTCCATACAAATAGCGTAAAAGTATAAATCTTGCAGAGCTTTCTGGTTTCTCTATATTTGGCCTGACAATAATTTGATTTTAATTGAGCTTAATTTAAGGTAGGTAGGTAGGCTAGCTGGTTGCAGTAACCATATATAATAATAATGATAACTGTATTCATACACCAGCTTTCAACAGGCGTTACAAGGTACTTTACAAAGACGACAAAATAAACACACAAAAAAAACAGAACATCAAGCACAAGTAAATAAAGATATTATCCATATTTATACTTGGAGACACAACCTTTTGAAATGTTTACAGAATTGTTAATCTGTGTTATACACAACTCCCACCTCCCCATGCTAAATGGCACATGTTGCTACAATCATATCCAACAATTCCATCCTAATGTAACTCACTGGCAAAGTAATATTGTTCATGGGACGTGTCCTGGGAGCACAATCAGCACCATGTCCACTGGGCCAAATTATACTAACCACAACTGAAGCATTAAGTTCTATTAAATATCACACAACTTTCTAATCCTCAGTCCAGACTGTTATTTTGGGCTGGTTTCACAGGCAGAGTGAACCAGTAAAGGGCTGGTTTCCCACAAGAGCTGGGTGGGATATTGATCTGAGTATGTGGTTACTGCTCTTCACAGTTCTGACCATCTGACAAACATGATATGTATTTCAATACTATGGCTTTATTTAAAAAATGACCAGTGATTGTTGTTCGATGTTTCCCTTTGTTTAGTCCTGTGGTGATCTCAGAGCTGGTGTAGTTTCCTCCTTTACAGAGATTGTTGACCAGATACTGATCATAAATAACAGACGCACGGAGGTTTGGGTCAGAGCTCTTTTCAAAGGGAAGTCTGTAAAAGTGAATTCAGTGGGACTATAAAACCAGAAGCAGAGTGCTGTGACTCCTGATGTGTGTGTGTGGTTGTCATCTCTGGTCAACATTAGTCCCCCAATATGTTTATCTTCCCAACTCCTATCCTGTATTTTAGCAGCTCTAGTCCGGAGCCAGGCCAAACCAGGTCAGGCCAATTCTAACAGTTTAAACCTCTTTATCTCCTGCTACTCTCCTTATCATCACAGGTGACCCCCTCGCTCAGACAGCTCACCTCACAGCTGCCTCTGCCCATGAAATGGTTATTTCTATAAACCGTCCCCTGGCCTAGGATCGGCTTTGTCATTTTGTCACAACTTTCTTCAGCTCATCAATTATGTCTATTATGTTGTTGTATTATGACATGCAGACTATCTTTTTACGCCGTTTAAATGACTAAATCTACAAGAGTAGAAGTGATATTGACAAGTTGTAAAGAGCTATCGAAAGCTATTGCTGTGTCATGAGGGAGGGGCTCCAGATGTCAGCTTTATTATTTTCCTGGCAGGGAAAGACAGACCCACCCTGCCTCTCTTTAGCTCCGCCATGACCCCTCTAAACCACTTTCCGTTGTCTGCTGCTTAACCTACATCTGCCAGTCAACTTGGGTCCAGCTACAACAGCAAGAGGTCACCGTGCAACCTCCACCTACCACCACCTTCTCCATCAGCAGAAACACAATAAACACACACTCACACTTTCCCAAAACACACATGCTGAAATTCAAGCATCAGTGTTTTCTTCAAGATCCCAGAATTTGGCTTGAAGAGAGAAAAGTTTCGACAAAAACGGAAATTAAGGGAATAAAAGATATGTGGTAAATTCATTGACAAGCTGGTTGTCTTGCAGGGTGTGGTGCTACTGCTTTCACAACCTGGAGTAAATGTGTGTGTGTGTGTGTGTGTGTGTGTGTGTGTGTGTGTGTGTGTGTGTGTGTGTGTGTGTGTGTGTGTGTGTGTGTGTGATGCTGTCTGGCCAACATATGTAGAGGTCTGGCAGAAAGACACTCACCAGGGTGTTGCTTGTGGATAACTGTGAGAAAAAGCTAAAAAGCTGGAGTTTCCCAAACTGACGTCGGTCAGGTCAAGATTCACAGGCTCTGAAGGCTCCTGTTATCCAGGTTTCGATTTACTCGAGCCACGCTCAAGGACGCTGCAGCAGGGCGGACACTCAGGCCCATTAAAGAACAAACCTTGGACTTTAGGATAGGATGCACAGCAATTTATAACCGATTCACACGATTTGAGCAACTTTTAGTTGGTGGCTAGACATGATGATCCTGGATGGGAAGAGGTGTGGTAAAAATGAAATTCCCTCCCTATTTTGTTTCAACCTATTGTCACAAAAAAGAAAATCGTTTGATTACACGTCTATATTTTGGATTCTCAGCATCCTAACAGTCACCTCCAATATAAAAACCACATGGGCGGAATGATCGTGTCATCTATGTTACTTATCCAATCCTGTTGCAGATGAATGAACAGGTATTGTTCTGTATACAATGAAACACATCTCACTTGAGACTTCTGTGTTCTTATAATCACATTATATGTCCAAGAACTAGGGCTGGGCAAGTTAACTCGTTTTAATCGAGTTAACTCAAGTGATGAGTTAACTCGATTGTTTATCCGCCAATTATTTTCTTTTTTCCTGTTCTGCAGCAGTCAGCAACAGACTTTCACAAAATAAAAGCCTGACTTTCACAATAAAACAATAAATAATCAAACCTGAGTTAATGCGAGATAAAATAATTAATCGAGTTAACTCATCACTTGAGTTAACTCGATTGAAACGAGTTAACTTGCCCAGCCCTACCAAGAACATGTTCACAGTGTCAGTCTATCTAAAAAAAAATATATAGTAATTCAACTTTACTGGCATACTTCGACATTTTGGTTCCCTGCACAAACAAATGTGATAACGTAATTTAATCATTTGGTTCTTCTACACTTATGTTACTGAACCCCATGGATTCAAGATTTAATGTTAAAAAAACATTTTCAGAGTGGTTGTACAGCTCAGAAAAAAGGATTAACTGTTTTTCCGCTGCTCCATCTCCCATGGATGTGTATGGAGGTGGAAGTAACCCAGTTCTGCCACTGTGCCAAAATGGATTGACTTCCCAGGTCTGCTTGGAGGCTTTGTTAACATTGACAATGACATTATTATCATCATTTGACAATTGACTACTTGTACATCGATAGTTTAAAGTGCATCATGTCAGGTGTGTGCACGCTAAGATGGGTTGGGCTCGCTCAGCATATATTCCCATTTGCTGCTATTTTATTGATCCCAGCTTCACATGACTAATTACTATATTTTTGGAAGTGTTTTGGATGTGTGGGAACTGATATCACCAAAGAGCTGTGTTGACACTGATTGACGACACTTTGGGGAGGAAACCAAAAGTAGGTTAGCAGCGAACATGACAAGTGGTGCTGTTGTCATGAGTAACGGATGCAGCCGGTCAATGCCAGGTCTATAGTCCAGGGACATTGAACTGCCAACCATTGATACGGTTGCTGTGGATGAAAGAAAGAAGTTACAGTGTCCAAGTGCTTTAATGGCATTTTACTGTAGCTCTTGCCGTTTATTAAGCTATTACAATATTAATCATATGATGAAATCTATTATGCACTATACGATTATAGATAGAAAGACATAGATTTTATTGTATTTATCCAAACAGGTACATTATACAAAACCTACTTATGTTCAACTACTCATCAAGAATGATTATATTTAAATTAATCATTGATCGATAAACAACTTAGAGCAATTGGAAGTCATGTTGAGCATTTATAAATAACTGATAAAGGACTTGAGATTATAGTTTTGAAATACTTGCAAACTATTTGCACCGTGGTGAATGAAATATCACTTAATTTTAGCAAAGGTTATATTTAACATCTCATTAGGTCAGTTGGCTCAATGTGTATTTAAGTATCTAATATTAGAATTTAAGTAGTATAAATAAGTATCCATAAGTAAGTATTTCAACTGTTTCCTTGAATGTCCGAGACTTTTTTTTATGAATAACGATTTGCCAGTAAATTACTTTCACCACATCACTCCAGACTGTACAATTGCAGGTAGAGTTTGGATATGTTATAATTCTTGTGAGCTCATTTCCGTGAGTCGCACAATTTATTTTCTGTCTAAATCCAGAATCTGTCATTCCTGCCTTTTTTGTCAAAGCGAAGTGATTTTTTCAAAATATACATCTCAGTATCTCATCACGATCTACCAGGACCTCAGAATCTAACATGCTAAACCTCTACAAGGACTTGGTCTCAGTTACAATAAATACACATCAAAGACTAGGAAAATAAAGATTAACACAAAGCCACGACAAACTCGGTGTTCTCGGATGCAGGGCTTCTCTGTGTAATCCTCTGTGATGAAATGACGCGCAGTGAGTGAGAGTGTTGTGGATATAAACACGCTGAGTAAACTATTTGGCCAAAGCTGCACAGGGATTCTGCAATAACAGACAGCGCACAACTCAGGGTCGATAAGAACCCGCTCTTATAAACACTGATCCACAGGCGGCCTCCCCCTGCTCACTATCTGAGTCCTGCACATGAGTCAAAGTTGTGTCTGCCCACAAACGTTAATATTACACCAAACAAAAGAAAGTCCTGGAAACACTGATGTGTTACTGCATGATGTGAACAGTATTATTCAGCCGTGCCTGTTTGTAATACATGATGATCTTTGTTCATCCCAGCTGGTACTGGTTCACTTAGAATCAGAATTATTGTTCAGTCAGCGTGATTTTCCTAGGCAGTGTGTGAGTGTTAGCGTTTAGTGGAACCAAGCTGTGAAACAAGGCTCCTTCCCTCCTCTACATTATTCAGAAACATTACAATTAGTGTTAGCCGGGTCATAAATCTCACACTGAGGGTAATTACTGCATTACAATATACCGAGCCAGCGGAGAGGAAGGAGGGGAGAAGGGAAAAAAGAGACGATTCCCCTGTTGCTTTAAGCCAGGGTTATACTTTCCACAGCCACGAGCCGGCGAGGATCTGAGGATGACGTACATTCTATCATCAGGGGGATGTCAATGAGGCACTGACTGAACATATTTGTATTCACTAATTTGGACCCTGGTAACAAATACATGTGAGCCTAAAAACAAATGTGGACGCTTTTGAGTGGTCATCAAGACTAGAAAATCGCTATGTAAATACAAAACCATTTACCATTCACCATTTACACTGAATTTTTAGGAGGTCGGCTGTTACCATCGTCTCTAAGATTTTCCTTTAGAGGAATACAAAGACCACAGCGGACAACAAGGATCTTCTTCTTCTTTAGTGGATGTAGACATTTTGATTTGTTTCAATATTTTCACACTGACCTATTGTGCACGTATGGAGCGCTATCCACGTGGACTATAACACAAACGACTTCATGTCCGAGGTGTCCGCAGCTGTGCAATGTCGTCATCTGTGGGGGTTTTAAAGGCTGCCACCTTTATGAAAGTGCACACACAAATGCTCACGTGCACATGTAACTGCACATGCACAGACACGGATGCACCTTTTGCCCATACACACTTTTCTTCCACCCTGTTGCAGTCTCCCTCTCTCTCTCTCACACACACACACACACACCCTCACTCAGTGTGTTTCTCTTGGCTTATGCTGTCTCCTGCACTGAGAGAGGAGATGGGAGCCCAACGCCTGCTGCATGTTCATGGAAAACTGAAGCTCAAACTAACCTTCGACAGCTGTGGATGCGTGCACGTTTGCACAAGTTTGTGTGAGTGTGCATCCATGTGTGTTTGCATCTGTGAAGTATATTACTTGTGAGAGCACTGCATCTATACAATAGATGGTTCCAAGCTCGTGTGTCCTTGTGGATCAACTCCAAAGAATTTCTGTCAGTTATTGGAAGAGTGTCAGAACCACAAACATTTCAGTACATTACATTTAATCATTTGGCCAGCGCTGTTATCCAAATTGAGTATCAACTGATGGACGACAGTAAAGCTTCAGTACAGCAGGACACCTTGAAGTGTGAAGGGAGGCCTGTCAGAGGAGCTCTACAGGAGTGAAAAGAAACAAGTGTTTATATTTTATCTGTCAATCTCTCAATATATATTGTACATTTAGGGCTAATATCATGGATGATTAAAAGGTTAAAGTTAGGTTTTTAAAATAGAATTAACACAATAACCATTGTCATTCTTCAACATCAGACAGGGAAAGGAAAAGGCCATAAAGACCAATTCATCTTCCTCTTTTTTGTTCGTTTTGTTACGGGCTACAGTGTTTTTGCCAAATTAGCTTTTGCAGGTGTCTAATAATAACTTCATACTTAAAAAAAAAAACTTGTATTATATTCAAAATCAATTAAAACCATTGTCATTGCAACAAAAACAATATACTGAGACCTTCACAAGGGTCTTCAGACATGGAAGCCTGATTTATTTGAAATCACAATATGAGAGCAGAAGCATCTTCATCGATAGTGAAGACCTGAGATTTGCCCTTGACATATGTGATGTCCTGTTCCATCATTCATGAACACATATAGCAGTTTTTTTTTACTATTAGGCAGAATGAAAAAGGACAAGAAACAAAATGTAAACATGTATGTTTTACAATAAAATGTTGAAACTGTAGAAAAAAATCCGTGTGGAATCGACAGGCAAGAGCTTAGCAGACCTTGGCTCCGCCTGTGGCCTCAGAAGCTCCAGGCTACTTTTAGCACTAACAGCATAACACAATCTCCAATTGTACCGTTGGTGAAAACGTTGCTAGGTGGGTTGAAGGTTCTGACAAGAGGAAAGCAGAAAATTAACAGGATACCTCAGGATCTGCTTATTTCTATCGGAGTCAGAATAGATCATAGATGTATACATGTTGAATTTTCAGCATCTTAGTTCACATATTCTAGCTTTTATATTGGCTCCTACACACAGATACCTGGTGGACACAGGAGGTGTTTTCCTTTTGCATGTACATGAACACACACATTGTTGTGCCCTATTCACAGAAGTTTCTAAGAATTGTCCCAAAGTAACCTCCTTGGGTTTGGCCTGCGAATGGACAACATGATGTGCTCCAAATGTAATCTACAGAGCTCTGTTTGACGGAGAGACGGAGACCAATCCCACCCATGCTGACCGAGTGTGTATTGGGTAATGTGTGAATGTGTGTGTGGTGTGCGTTTATGCACATGTGCGGGTGTATTACTATGCATATTGTGTTTCACATTTGCTGCCAATCCGTTTTATACAGTGATTGTCAAATGAGCACATGTGGAACTGACAAGTGTCTAGTTTCTTTTTTTTGGTGCGTTTTATTGTTCATGATGGTGCAATGTTCAATCTTGACCTAGTTGTAAATAAATTATTTGGATGTTTGTGTGTGAATTCATGTATGTGTTTGTCTTGCTTGTGTGTAGTGACCCCTAAGACGGAAGGTATTTTACACGTGAAGGATTGCAGCTTTCAGTGACAACACATGTACACACATCTCCACAATGCTCCCACCCACCCAACAACACAAACATGTTCAAACAAATACACACACTCACTGAAAAGTGTAATATAAAAATGCTTTACGCACACAGCTCGGACAAACTTTATACAATATTGATCCACAGAAATTAATTAACACGTTTTGTAATGTGCGCTTGTCATTCTAGAAATTGTTTATTTCTAAACACACAGATGACTTCAGAGGACATTACATAGACATTCTTGAAAATTAAACATAGTTACCAATGCTCTAACTTTAACCTAAACCTTACCTTAACCTAATCCTAAAACATGTCTTCACATTAAAACTTGAGTGAGTGAGTGACATTGCTGAGACTTTCTTTTGGTCCCCATAAGTAAGACGAGTCCCCATAATGTGACTGTGAAAGCAGATGTAGGCCCCCACAACAGGATTAATACCTGGACCACACACACACGAAACCTTACAGATTCACACACAAACCAGTTACTGTTTATTCATGGGCAGCTGTTTTCTATCGTATTGTGATTGTTTTTCAGGGAACACTACATACAATTCCCGCGCCGACCATTCCATGTTCACACAGGAAGAGAAAACTGAGTTTATAATCATTCTGAACCAGTGTTTATGTTGCTTGGATATTTTGGAGATGCAACACAACCTGCAAACACTTTTTAAATCATATATTACAGTTTTATAAACATAATGCAATGTACATTCGATTTCTAAGTCAACAAAGCAATTTTAAGAAGTAAGTGAGATTGATCAAATTGGGACCAATTTTCAATTTCATTCTGGCAAAATATGCCGAGCTGATATGTGTTTCACAAATATGAACATGACGAATGAAGTTACACCACTGGTCGGGTGTTGGACTGTTTCCCCTGGTCGTTGCTCTTTCAAAAGGATTTAGGGCAAACAGTTACCATTAGGTCATCAATGGGCGTTGACAGAAATTGTTGCCAACTTAGCGCCTTTGTTGCTAAATTTAGCGATTTTTTTTTTACACCCCTTTAGAGCATTTTCCACCCAAAAAAACATAGTGACACATTTAGCACTGTATAAAGCTCATCTATTTCCCATAGAATAAGTCATGCATATTGCCTCATGAGTGCGAGGTCTAGTGTTCCGTCCACAGGCATGCTTCTCCGTCTCATTCAATTGATTGCTGGGCCGCTGACGTAGATGTGAATAAGCTTCTCACTTTCTCTCAAAATAAGAATCATTTTACCAGAAGCCATGTGTGTGTGTGGTGATTTAGCGGCCAATTCTTTTAAATGCAGGATTTCAGCAGTGCAGAGCAGAATCTTAGTAATGTCTTGGAAGTGACTGTTTGTTAACATGGAGTCTCAATGGGCTGTGCAACAGAAACAAAAGAAAAACATATAAATTAGAACGTTTAGCAACTTTTTAAAGAAGCCTTTGGCTAAACTTTTCATTGAAATTGATAATACACGCTCCAGTCATATACTAGATTTGGACCAGGTCTTGTATCAAGAGGGACACCACTTCCAGCTCCATTCAGACTACCTGCAGGTGTCCATGTCAGCTCTCAGCTATTGTCAATTAAAAGAATGCCTAATAATGAAATGAATATCTGAATGTCTTCAGTCTTATCTGCCCTGCCTTTTATTCTGAGGTTACAGTTATTTTGAAGATAATACAGTCTTTCTTCTTTGGCTTTGAGCTGAGTTGTGGGTCTCGTTAAACAGTCAAAAGTTGGCAGCACAAGTTGGAACCTGCATGTTTTCCATTATGACATTATGACTCTTTACATTACATTACATTTCATTTAGCTGACGCTTTTATCCAAAGCGACTTACAGTAAGTGCATTCAACCCCGAGGGTACAAACCAAGAACAACAAAGATCAAGAAAGTACAATTTCTTCAAAAATAAAGCAAAACTACAAAATGCTATAAGTAAGTGCCATTTAAGTGTTTTTACACACATATACTGCTTAATGTTATTTTAATGGTGGATAATGGTCTTCAGGAAACCAGTTAGGAGCTGTGACATTATTAACATGCAGCAGCATCTTGAACAAACAGTCAAACATCCTCGAACAATTGCAGTGCAGCACACATGGTAAAACACACATTTGCAGTTGTGTACGAGACTTTAGACAATAGGTCTGAATGCTGATGACCTGATGTGCCCCTAAACATATCACTGTTAACATTAGAGTCTATGTTTAGCACAGAGGACCAGATGCTAAACATTAAACAGTAATCCGGCATTTTTTCTGAACAAATGTATAAATACAATTTATAAAGCACACATACAGAGATCTCCACACATTATGAAGCCATTAGGGAAATAAAAGGACACTTATGTTTACATTATCCCCTAATGCCAAATGGAAGAAGTATTCCTAAGTGTTCTAGACCAAAACAATGATCCTTCCCATGGGAAGCATTGCTCTGAACTTCAACAAGAGGCCAGATGAATCCACCTTTCTGCTTATGATATCTATTATAGTTTTGATGAGGTAAATACTTGTAACCCTGTCCTGTGTCACTGACTCCATAATAACCAATCATGGGGAAATGTGGTCACCTCTCCACAGTCGACAGTAGGCTACAGGACTGTGGTTTAACTGGGGAGCTCCCACATATGAATCTGTTCAACTGTAAATGCTCTGTGGCTTGGGGTACTGTTGTAACATATCGTAGCCCCATTCAATTGTATACAGAACTTTAACAGCAGCACTACATATCTTTTTAACAGCTGACACTTCGATGTCCATCGTATGTAAACTGAGCTGTGATGTTTCAAAACTCAACATCATGAAGACATCCTCCGCTCTTGATCTTTCCAGCTCCCACCGATATTCTGTCACACGCTCAAACTGTCTGTCTCCAGCAAAACAAGCCAACGAACAGTAACAGTAACAGCAGCATTGGTGGGCTCTGTCCCTACAATTATTTACGACCACAAAGTGGGGAAACAACTTTAGCATACAGTACAAGTGAGGAGAATTTAGCAATTTCATGGACCATAATGGACTAGATATTTGTGAACAAAGGTAATGTGACCATAAAATGTGGTTGTAACATGGGAAATTAAGATGATTCATGAATGAATGGTGGTCGAGATAATAATGCGGTTAACATGGAATAGACCATACTCACACGTCAGGGTGGAAAGCTCAAATGCTGATATGATCAGAATAATGTTGTGCTGCTGTGATCCAGGTTTACGTCATATAAACACAGAGATTCTGACAAGCTGTTTTCCTTTCACAAGTTTATTACTGATCAGCAACTGAAAACATCAAACAATACTAATAAACTAATATTACTACAACCTCACCAATACTTCAAATCTAAAGTGTCAATGAGACTTAAGTGTCCATGAAGGGTGAGCCGAAATGGGATCCATTTGCATCACCAGCTGGTTAGACTCTTTGAGTGGCTTCACTTGCTTTGACATGAAGCCTTTGTCAGCCACATTTGAAGGAGGCTTCAAAATGGGACAGCTTAGTCACACCACTGTGACACAATCAGACTTCAAATGCGATTCCCAGAAAGGATGCAGGCACTGAATTGTGACACATGTCTGTGGGAGAAGGAACATTATTGAAGTAGATTCATAAATCCTTAGGCTATGTGTAATTTGGGTTTTTGCTTTATTACTTATTCATGTCCTTCCATTGACATGTAACTGCATTCATTAAGTCATTGTTCCAAACACACTTTTAGTCTTTCTAAAGTATTTAAATTATTCAACTACACTGAAAGTGAACATGAAGGCATCAGTACATATATTTGATTCTAAATAGTGTCCAGTTAAAGATAAGGTTGGAAGACATGGAAATGCTTGCAAGGGCAGGCTACAATTTGAAAATATGCAACTGATACATCCCACCCCCTCCCATCGGCCCTCTCGTCAAAACCACTCCACCAAAACACATAAACGCAAACTGCCTGACAACTGCTAGCAGCCGACTTTTACGTGACAATAAGCCACAATAACTCAAAACACCTGTGTGGGTCGGCAGAAACCTTGACTTTTGCCTCTCCACAACCACTAGGGGTAGAAATGGAAAACATTAATGTAGTCACCTTTAAATTCCAGTTAGCTGTGCGATTGAGTCATGTTTGGAAAAACTGCAAGACATGTGCTGCTCACTGTGATGTATTACACGAGTCACGCAGCTGTTTAACTGCAGGCTAGTTTTTGGTGAATTTTATTCAGAAACAATGAGAGTCTGTGACTCTTGGGAGTCAAGAAGAACCGGCCTTTCCTGAAGTATTGTGAGAGACTGTGGCAGGAGGCATTGGTTAGTTATTTTTACATTAATGAGAAAAGTAACATCTAACATCTACTGCTAGGAGACCTTCAAACGTATATGGGATATTCACCTTCTTGTCATATACCCCCCCCCTGAAATAAGATCACACCAATGCATTAGATTCTGCTTCTTCTTTGAAAAACGTAAAGGGTAATGTACTGCATCTATGTAGCTCTTTTCTGGTCTGAGTGACCGTGGAAAGCATTAACACTACAAGGCTCACCCATTCAAACACTGGTGTCATGCCCAAGACCTTTCCTGCCAGTCCCCTAGTAAAACGTTCGGAAATGTCTGAATGAGCCCATGGGAAAATGCAGCTGGAAAATGTCTGGGATATCAACAGCTATACATATAAATATGTGAGGATGAGAAGAGAAGACACAGACAAAGAGCTCAACTTGGACAGAATGCAATTTGAGAGCTTTTGGTGATAAGTCAGGACGCTAGTGTCAATGTGCAGTATACAAACTGTGCTTTAAGCAGCTGATTCTATACGTCATGTCCTGCCTCCTGCTTCTATACCCAGACACCAGCCCTCACCTGAATGTTCCACACATTTCCCTGAAGTTGTGAATACTTCTTATTAAGATAATCTCCCCCTGCTCTCTTCAAATGTTGAAAGACAAAGTGCACAGAATAACCGGACCCAATTATTTTCCTGTTTGAAAAAAGCTTTTGACGTACGGACAAGAGGAGCTCAGTCGGACCACCGGCCCTCTGATTAGTGAGTGACGCACTCTACCTCCTGAGCCACACCCACCCATGTTTAGGTGTGGTCCTCGGCCAGACTGGCTGCAGAAATGCATATGAGCCCACTTCGATGGAAGCTAATGCACTGAGCTTAAAAATACACACTTTGCATTATGATGATTAGTTGGTGGTTACTTTTTCATGCTGCTGTAAAAAATCTGGTACTGATAGACCACATTATTATGATAAGCAAGGCTCCCATGTATCAGATCATGACATTAATAGTCAGCATATGCTAGCACTGACTCATAGGCTCTGAAATGATGCTCTGTGGTTGTGTGCATCCATCTACATCTTTATAATAAAGCTGTTTTGGGCGCTATGGAAATACCTCCTCACATGCAAATTATAAATCGTGGCAATGATTAGAAGCATGTGCAATAACTCCATCCTCTATGGAGCATTGTACTTAAATTGTTTTTGTTATGTGATCGTAGTAACTCCTTTGGGACGAATATAGCAAAAACAAGTAATATTTGCTTACTTACAGATGAATTTCATTTAAAAAAAAAAAAAGATTAAATGTACGATTGGTTGTGGTGTATCTTTACCAAAAGACACAAAGGACAATGTTGTGGCTGTTGACGAATCATTGATTATATAGACCTCATATAAGTCCATATGTATTTCTGTTTGTGGAAACCTACCACCAAGCCATGGTAGCAGACTCTTTCTCTTAGATTATACCCTACAGTATGATTGTATTATAGTACTACAGTTGTTGTAGTATAACTAGTCATTTTGCCTCCTACTTGAACTACAACTGTACTAAAGTTGTTGTAGTGTAACTGTAGCACTAGATCTGATTTAGTTCTTACTGACTGAGTACATCATAGAAGTACCATGGGGCAAGGCCTTTTTGTTCTTTATACACAAGTGAGGCATTGTATTTAATTGTGAAACTAACTATGAAACAAGGCAAAGCCCAGATGTTATTAATGAATACATCTGTAGTCTGCCCAAAGGTATTACAATAGACTAACCCGTCATAATAACATGATAGAATAAACATGGCCCTTGCTCACACATTTTATCTGCCATCCAATAGTATTGTGCGCTCTAAAATGAAAGGATGTTGGCACCATCTGAGGCATTATTGCGCATCATTTAGACGGAAACATAAAACTACATTTAATCTGCGAGGCGCTTCAAATTATCTCAATTTATTTTGTAATGGAAAGTTCAAAGGCTTCAGATGTGCAAAGGTAAAAAATAGAAGCTAGTTAGTAAAGAAAGAGCAATATTAAGAAATTTGTCTTATGTTAACAATCAAATCCCACCTATGGGACTCTAAAATGGCTAGAGCTGGCCCTGCATACGTTATGTTGTAAATGAGAAAAAGATGTTAACATCTGATCAACGTTGATACTGTGCACAACTTCTTGCCAAATGTAATTTTGTAACTGATTGTATTCATATACTTTATTGACACTGCAGTTAATCAATCTTCTTACTATCCAATGCAGCTGTCTGTATTCCATGTCTTTTTTGCCTAACATTGAAAATATACCGGACTGATTGTAAGTCAAGATCTGAATGGCTTCCTTGTCTTCTGTGTGATCTCTCCCGTGTTTCCCAACCATAAATGTTATTGCTGCCACATGCTTGGCTCCTGTTGCCACAGTTTACTATGATGTCCGGGTCCAGGCTTGAGAAAGCCAAAAAGAAGAATTGCAAACTAGCTGAGTAAGTCAAGCTGTGACAACGACACGCTGTTGTCAGTTGTACAAACACTAATCCAATATACTGCTAATACATAAATAGATAAACAGCAGTTCATTCAACATTACTCTTGTTTGATGGATCCAAAATCAACTTATTATCGATGGTGATAGATTATGGATTTGGCTGTAACTTATAATGTGTCTCCTGTACATTATCCTTTGAAGCGGACCTGTTATGAAGTAAAAAATAAAGATTTGATTGAATAAGAAAAGGATTTGCTTAATTGCAATTCCACATTATTAGTCACAGTCATAAAAACTTCTAAAACAATGTATAAAACGTGAATATACAAAACATTTTGAATCTCCTCAAATCCATAATTAGAGGACTATAAGAACCCTTATACACATTTCCCAACACACAACAACTAGGGGCACTGGAAAGATAATGTAGTAACTGGACATAAGATATACATTTCTATTTCGTTTACCACAGTAATAGATTAACAACCTTCGGGTGAAGCAGTTTTGAAAGAGATGTTTTATGGATGTGAAAGAGGTGGGGAAATTACAAGCAGGATTGCAGAAACCAGGCTGGCTCACGGTTCTTTTCGCAGAGGACTTCAGACTCTGGGAAGGCTGTTAGAAAAAGCACGTTTCTGTCTAGACTAAGTAGTGTAAAACCAACTGGAGAAGTTGGGCCGTTTTATTAGATGTTGCCATTTGCTTCCTGGTTGTTTTGGTTTGAGTTTGTCTCTTGGAGATGTGGATACACCTGCTCAATGTGTTCATGAATGGGTTTGTGTGAACGTGTGGTTATTTAAATATGTGAATGTGTGTGTGTGTGTGTATGTTGTACACTAGAGTTCTTCTGTGTGTGTATCATTTTATTAAACTGTCAGGAGGTTAAGAGAACTAAATATTTTTAAGTCTTACAGATAAACTCAGTCTTAACTGAACCAGGGAGGTTATGTTTTCACCTCTGTCTGTTTGATCGTCTGCAGGATTACGCAAAAACTACACAATGGATTTGCCTGAAACATGGTGGAAGAAACGTCGGCAAAGACATTGAGTTTCGGTGTGGATCTGGACAAGGGGGCTGATCTATATTTTGTCCTTTCTTTAACATTGTGTGAGGCTTTTAGGATCTTTTCACCAGTTTTTCCAAAGAATAATTTATAAAAGAATTGAAGGCCCCTTTCATGAAGCTGATATTCATGATTGTGTTTAATTTGGTGTAGCTTGATTGAATTGAAGCTGACTGTTGGAAGTATGTGTTCTTTTGAGTGGCGTCTAATTTTAAGTAAAGTGATTACATACAGTCATCTATTCCTATAGTAATCGAGTAATTCGTTTAAGATTTAGCATCTCAAAAAGGGTCCATTAGCCTTCAGTCACAAAGTATGAATGATGATGAGCAAAATATTACGTTCACACGGAGGGCAATCCTATTTTAATCCCTTTATAGATTAGGAAAAAAAACAAATGCAACAGGGGTCAGCCCTATGTTCCCACAGGCCTATGTTCCCACATTTCTAAGGATTTTTTTTCACTGTCAATTTTGAAAATTAGGCCCTATGTTCCCACAGACTTTTGTTCCCACAGCCCTATGTTGCCACAGACCTATTTTCCCACAGATCTATGTTCCCAGATTTATTTTGAAAAATTAGTCCCGATGTTCCCACAGCCCTATGTTCCCACATTTCTTTCTAGATTTTTCTGAAAATTAGGGTTAGGGTTAGGGTTAGGGTTAGCGGTGTTGAGCTTAAGAGAGTTTGGAAGCTAGCTAGCTCCTTCAAATCGCCAGCTACGGAATGGTGAACCCTTAATTACCAGGCAGGGGTAGAAATGTGGGAACTGTAGGAACATAAGGCCTAATTTTATAATGAATGTTGGACATGTGGGAACATAGGGCTGTGGGAACATAGAGATGTGGGAACATAGGGTTGTGGGAATATAGGCACGCTCCCATGCAACGTGTGCCAAAAAGAAATTGTATGAAAATATCAGTTATGTAACATCTCCTCTCAAGGTCAGTGGTTTGATATTTGCACCAGACAACATGCTCATCCCGTGAAAACCCATTTGAGCTCTATACTGCTCGCTCATATTATGCCACGCTGGGTCGTATCATGAGCTAACACAGCCAGCTACAGATCAGAGAGCAGACAAGTCCTGTGGTTTTAGAAAAGGGAATACATGAGAGCCGGGGAAACCGCAGCGTTCTGCAGGTAGAATGTCTGACTACCTGACTGAAAAACATCTGGTGGATACTTGTGAGACTTCATAGGAAGCCCTGCTGTTTGTTTCAGAGCAAAGTGTAACAAGGTGTGACAAGAGCAGCCATTTGGCTCGGCTGGGCCCCTGAATCTGACTTTATGCAAGTGTCTGCATGCACACGCCTCCCTCGCACTGTGTGTGTGTGTGTGTGTGTGTGTGTGTGTGTGTGTGTGTGTGTGTGTGAAGACAGGGACAGGAAACTGTTACTGATACTTAGAGCCAAAAGGTGTTGACTGACTGAACCGCTACTTTGCTCTCTTGGTGGCTGACTGGCTACATCTCTGACCTGCTGGTTGGTTAACAGCAGCTGGTTGATTGGAGGGCTCGGACCTTTATTGGCTGGTCGACTGTTGACATTGACAGACTGTCAATCAGCTTGGGAACAGTGGCTCTGGGTGGGTGGTTGGGGATGCCCCTGCTTGTGTGTTGTTGTTACAAGGCTGAAACAACATGAACACCCACTAAGTTTCCTCTCCGTTACCTGTGTTCTACAGGGCCCACGCTGCGGCCTTTATCTAAAAGTTGACTGTTCCAGAAAAGAGTCAGACATCCCAAAATCACTGTGGAAAATTGACCCGAATCGTCTTTCTAGATCAATCAAATAAATCAATGGTCAGGATAGATAGATCATTTGATTATTTTGTTAGTTTAATTTTATTGCCTTGATTGTAAAAGACAAGAGGGTATTTTTCAACATAAAGTTTAAAGGCTAGAGGATATCATGTTGTAATGTCACTCAATTTTCAATCAGAGATTTCCATGTCTTCCTGCAGATCAACCAAGGTATAATAATAAAAAAATGATTTAATAGAAACATTGACTAAAGTAAACAAAGGCCTGTTCTTTACTGCGATGGTTCAGCATGAAAGAAATAGCAGCAGTGTTTCCAAAAGCATGAAGAAGAAGAAAAAAAATAGGCATTGTTACCAAGAGTCAGTTAAACTCCACCTTTTAAATCAGTCATAGCTGAACAACTGTAACCAAGCATAGCAAACCTGATGTGCTTTTTCTACTGAAGTGGAGTGCGTGAGGCAGGAGTGCAGCCAACTTTAGTTCATCTCAGCTAAGCTAATTATAGCTACTTTCTGCAGTTCTTTACTGTTCTCTTCTTCACTGCCAGAAATAAAGTGGTCTACTGGCTGCTGTAGTTCAGAGACTACAATAAACAATAGTGTCTCTCACTTAGATGGCGTCACAATAAACCATTTTGCATTCAACAAAGCCCTCATTCATATTGTATGTTGTGTGAGACTGTAACATTGTCTCATCACCTTCTAGTGTTAAAGATCCTCACTGAGCTGCAAGCTTCTTAAGTTTGAAAAATGTCCTTCAAAGCCGGTAAAGCTTTTTTTTTTTCATTCATTCAGCATGAATTGTCTTTTTTTCACTTTCATCCACTCGGTTTGGATCTGTGATCTAATCTTACTTATGTGTAATGCCCACTTCATCACACTACAATACTGCTTTTACAAATTGATTGTGTTAACTGATTCTGGGACTGCCCCCTGTAGCCAAGAAACTATCGGGAAAGTTCCCCTACCTTCTGATTTGCCAGTGGTAAGAGCAATTATCAGCATTCAAAGACTGTTCAGTTCAGCAGCATCAGTGTAGGTGATCGATTCACACTTGCTGTTGTAATTGTCTGCTCAGAATGGTGAAACTAGATAGCGTCCTCCATTTTTTAACAAAAAAACGTAACATTACTGGCTTATTGATAGGCGCAAGATAATAGTGAGCGCCCTCTTCTGGATCACCCGGAAAACAACTTCAGACGGACTGATGCGCTTCAACACTGTAAATTCATACAGGTCATCATAGTTTGAATGTGAGCTTTTTGGATTTATGTTCACATTTTTTGTTTAAATTGACAGCTCTAACAAGTTATATTACATTTAAGTCTCTACATTTAGAAACTGGTCCTTGATGATACATTAGCCTGTCAGAAGCTTAGGTTAGCATTTCTTTGCTGGATGAATGAATCCAACAATTGAACACTTCTGACATTTTTATGTAAATTTACAGTTCGAAAATATAAATATATATAATATATAAATATAAATAAAAGACCATGCAATAGGGTTCTTGTTATAAAATAAATGAGCTGAGACAGAATTTTTTAACAACAAATGGAAACTGTTAGCCTAATTAGCTGAATAGCTTTTGGCCTATGGTACTACAATTTAAGTGTAAAACTAAACCCCTGTTCGATCTAATGTAAGTACTCATAGTAGCTCATTAGTCATTTCTCCGTCCGAATGAAACAATTCAGTTTGATTTAACAAATCTGTTCCCTGTTATGAGCTCCCAGGGTCAACTGTAAACCCCACAAGTGACCACAATAGTCATTCTGAGAGAAATGTTGACCACAAATGAAAATATCTTTTATAACAGTTGTGAAAATGTCATTGCAGAATCATTACAATCCTAACAAGATGGTTCTCTTGTAATTCCTATATTGACTTGGCAAGACAACTTCCCTCCTGTAACTGCAGGGTTTCTCCCTACAGCAGCAACCTCCTGGATTGCTGCTTCTGTTTCGTCTGCAGGGAGAAAAACCAAATTGAACAGTTTTGAAGTTTATCACTGCTGTTGTATGTGAATAATAAAGGATCTAATTTCTTATCCTGGACAGGCTCACCCTAAGCTGACAAAATGAAAATCGCCTCAATTTGTCTACATTTTTACTTGGCCGCCAGTCATAACACACCGCTTGATGAGAAGGAGGGGATAGCCAAATCCCTGAGTAAATACAACACACAGTGTTTGGCGGCTGTGCTGGCCCACCGCAGTTTGAATGTGAAATAGATCATAGTCACTCTGCTAGTCACTGCATAGTCAATCAGTTGTGGTATAATCCTGGCAGCACTTCAAAGTTATTGGTTGGATGTGATCCTCATCCAGCTCGAGCAGCAGGAACTTTCTGTTCTTATCACACTTGTTGACAGCTGCCGTGATACATGTTTATATTGGGACACTTTATTTTTCTCTCCTCAAAGTCTCTATGAACCGGTTTCCTTGTTTGTTTGTGGGAAACAACTTTAAATACAATTCTTTACATATGTGATTCCAAGACGGTTATTCACATACATTTTGTAAATTTTTACATCTCCTTTTAATGCATAAGACTAAATGTGTTACATATAAATATTGCTGGATATACATGTATAGCTTTACAATCTGGTTTCTCTATGCATTCACATGCTCCATGAGAGGTTCCATTTCCCCACATGTGAAATTGATTGTTACAACTTCAGAGTGGTCATGTGCTTTGAAGACAGAATGGAAATATGGTTTCTGTAAATAAAATATGATGTAATTTTGAGTTAAGATCAGGTGTAACCATTACATCAATAATTTAAAGTGCATGAAAAAAAGTATATGGTGGTGCGCATTAAGTCCAGATAAAACTATCTAGAAAGGATTGTAAAAATACATGAATTGGTTTATAAGTGATGATGTCAGCAAGTCATGTCACAAACTTTTCACAGACTTTCCGAGTCGTTGTTTGAACTTGACGTGACGTTCACTTGAATTCTACCAGTCAGGAACTCATTCTTCTGATTTGTCCGACACCACATGAACACACAATCTGACAAAGGCTCATTTGTACGTGAACGACAGGATTCTCTCTTCAAGCAGAGGTGTGATGGGAGCTTGACCAGCAGTGGCCTGACTAGACGTTTGACTTACCCAGATAAATCGGTCCACTCTGATAAGATTGTGCAGCATCCCTTTGCTAGCTCATTTAGTTTAGCACCTTTCACAGAAATAATATTCACAAAGTGCTTAACAAGAATAAAAAGTTAACACATATAGACATATATATGTACATCTAAAATACATAAATATATATATATACAGCATGATTTTGAATCAATTGAAGACAGTTGAGATATGACTTATTGATGCAGGTGCCATGGAATTGCAATAGTCAAGGCATGATGAAAGGAAATGGTGGATAATCCTCCCCAGCTCAGGTTCTGATACAATAGACCTTATATTTACAATATTTCTTAACTGAAAGCAACAACGAATCAAAGAATTAACATGTTGATCAAAATGCTTTTCCTGATCAAATATAACCCCAAAGTGTCATAGATTAGACCATAGAGCTGAGGAAAGGGACGCAATACACTAAGCAACTTTGGATGCTAATCTGTCTGAGGCCAAAATTAGAACTTCGGTCTTGTCAGTATTAAGTTGTAAAAAGTCGTTAGACATCCAGTCCTTAATGGTAACCACACAGTTGCTTAAGACAGACATTAAAAGACAAAGAGAGCTGAATATCATCGGCGTACCAGTGAAAGGATATATCTGTAAAATTGATGATATGACCTAATGGGAGCATATATAAAGCAAATAATAAAGGACCTGTGATAGAAATTAATCTTGAGATTTGAAATAATGAAATTCTCAGACTTGAGTTGCTTTTGAGTCTTTATAATAATAAGCTCTGCAGAGTTTATACAACAAGCATATGGAACAACTGGCCGCAAGTTCACTTCAGCCAGAACTTATACAATATAGGCGTTTCACAAGACAATATGAAAAAAGGAGACATGCCAAAATTAATACAAAGAGGTGCTTCATGAAACGTAATAATAAAACGATATGAAATCCTCCTCTGAGTCTATCTTCTGTGTCCGTCCGCTGTAGCAAACGCCCTGTTTGCTAAGGCCACAGCAGTGAGACACCTGGTGAGTTGAATTTTCCTCCACACACCCAAGACAGAACCCTGGGGCACACCACAGGATAGAGCAGCAGTTTCAGACACGTATGGACCAAGTGACAGAGCAAAACTCCTATGAGAGAGATAGGAGGAAAACCAGTCCAGGGCGCTGCCAGAGACAACCAGCCACTCCCTAAGCCTTTCAATCATGATCCTGTGATCAACCGTGTCAAAAGCTGCACTGAGATCGAGCAGCACCAACACGGAGCATTCACCCTATCAGCAGACTTCATAATTTCCTTGGTGACTCTAACAAGTGCAGTTTCAGTTGAATGCTTCCGGGGGAAACCCGATTGGAACTCCGGGCTGTCAGGACGGCAGGAAGCTGTCTTGCAAAAACTTTTTCTAGGTGTTTAGAAATAAACGGCAGCTTAGAGATAGGCCTGTAGTTATTGGGGAGGTATGGATCGAGTTGTTTTTTTTTCAGAAGCAGTTGAACACTTGTGTGTGTTTAAAATGCGTGTTTAAAAAAGGCTGGGACACAGCCAGATTTCAAGGAGCTGTTGATAATAGATGCCAGACATGGAGCGATGGAGTCAAGTGAACTTTTTAGCGCGGTTGTAGGTAGGATATCGACAGGAGTGGTGGAGAGTTTCATACTACCCACCAGATCGGAGAGGTCTTGTAGGGAGATGGGTGAGAAAATATCCCAAATTTATGGCCGACTTACATGAGAGGAGAGGGGTCGACAACGGGATAATGCTAGCTTTAACATTTGTGATTTTATTTACCAAAAAAGAGTGAAAATTACTGCAGTCCTTGTTTGATAATATAGGCACCTCAGGAGTTGCAGGAGAGACAATTATTTATCGAGTCAAACAGAACTTCGGGGTTACGATTATGGGAGAAATAAGCTTGGCAAAATAAAAATAAAATCAGTTAAAAGGTCTTTGTAATAAAGACGGTGAACATGCATCTTACGTTTTCCACACTCACTCTGCCCTCCTACATTTACGCAGGAAACAACGAATAGAGTTGTTTAACCAAGGTGATGTATTTATCGAGGGGACCAATCGCTTTTCAAAAGGAGACACTTTGTCTAAAATTGAGGAGCAGTGTGTGTTAAAAGCTTGGATATGATTCCCCACATCTGCATGGAAAGATAAAGCTGTGCTTGGATCAAAAGCTGCAGAAAACCTTTCAGCAGTTAGACAATTTAAGGTCTTAGAGCAATTGAGGTGTTTCCTGGGAAGAGATACCAAGTTAAAAGACAGATTGAACAAAACACATTAATGATCAGTAACAGGTAGCTCTTCTGAGGAAGCTGAGTCATTGTTTAAACCGTGGGTGAATAAACAGTTTTCGATGGTTTACTTTGAGCAGCCGAATGTGTTTAAGGATATAAAGGGGGATGTGTGTTTGTGCTACAGGCAAACTGTTACAGTGGTTTAACGTTAACAGCTCAACAAACCAACATATGCAGAGTCATGATAACTCTGATCATGTGCGTCATAATCTCCCTGTGTTGCTACCGGCCGGCTTTAAACTTGTGCCAGGTTATCGAACACTGACCTTGTTCAGACTTGGTATCAACATCAGCATCCTGGGCCACATGACGGACCACCTACTCGGCTGACATCCTCTGACTCACCATAGTTTCACAATAAATCAAGTGTGTCAGTGTCAATATTTGGATTTGTTTGTGTCTACAATATCAACACTGACCATAGACAATTTATGTCATTAAATTCTTTCTTGATAGTAGCTCTGCACCTCATTGTCTCATTTTCCTCCTCCTGACTCAGATCACACGCTTTATTTCTCTCCCTCACGCCATCACAAAGATACACATTCACACCGACATTGTCATCTGACACATCTTTTAACTCAGACCTTAAGAGCTCAGTGTTATACATAATTTGGTCCTGGCTAAAAAAAAGAGATGTCCGATCAGATGTGATCACTGGAGACACATTCAAGACACATTTCAATACCATGTATGAACAAGGCCACTGTAAGACAAGCATGGATTCATATATTAATAATAGTACTTTTGATTTCTGTCTGTTTTGTCACTGCAATATATGTTATACTTCTACAACTAAATTCAGAACCTCTCATTGTGTGTCCAGTTGAGTGACAATTCGCTCCCTTGTTCAGTCTGTGCAGAAAATAAGTCAAATAAGGCAACTAGGAGCACTGTCTAGTTTAAACCAGTATATAAAAATAAGCGTTGTCTACTGAGTTATTTTGGCTCAGAAATAAAATCTAAACCGCACTTAACAGTTGGATTGGTTTTTGTTTGATATACTGTACATTGTACAAATCAAGCTGCAAAGGAGGAAATTCAAATGAACAGGTAGACTCAAAATATATTTCACAGCTTCAGTTTTGTTTCTTTTGACGCCTGTCTGACCATCTGATGAAAAACACAGTGGCCGCTGTGAAAGTATGTGAGGCTTGTACAGATCCATTTACAACATAACGGAGTGAGAGAGATACATTTGGGAATGTTGCTGTTTACCATATGTTGTACTGAGATCGAGCAGCACCAACACGGAGCATTCACCCTTATCACCAGCCTTCATAATTTCCTTGGTGACTCTAAGAAATGGAGTTTCAGTTGAATGCTTCTGGGGGATACCCGTTTGGAACTTCGGGCTGTCAGGACGGCAGGAAGTGAAAGTATGTGAGGCTTGGTACAGATCCATATACAACATAACTGAGTGAGAGAGATACATTTGGGAATGTTGCCCGTTATCAATCTGAGAGCTGTCCAAAATGTTACATCCAATATTTAATGTTTGTGTGAGGCAAGTGGGAAACCGGATTCAAATACAGTTCAACTGGAGATTTTTGCCTTTTGACATGTTAAGGGATAAAAGAGGGAACATAGCAGATGCTGAAAATCATATTCTTTCTCATAGAAATTTGAAAGGAAAGATGTCTCAGTGTTTTCTGTTAGTTTTTTTAACGGTAATGGTAATTGTGGTTTGTTATAGTTTGGTTGATTGATTTTTGATTTTTTTTTTTTAACAGTTTAAGCCATGTTAATGTTCATGATAGCGAATATACATTGCAAAGCAACCGAGATCATACTATGGTAAATGTTGAAATAGAGTTGTTGTAAATTGACCTGAGCAGTTAGGGATTATTACATATTGGGGAACAGTCATATTCTGTTAAACCTCCAAATAAAGTTAATACATAGCGCTCTTTTCAATGACTCATTCACCTAATCACATACACATTCACACTACTACTCTGCTTTTTTCTTTCACTAATCATTCACACACTGTGGTCAGGGGAGTTTTTAGATTTAAATTCATACCCAATATCCTTTTTAAAGTTACACTTTTCAGTTTCTGATATGCCACTCCCTGGAAATACAAAACATGACTAGAGAACATACCTGTTAACTTGTTTGTTATAGGATTTCAATATGTGTGATGACAGCAGCAGGGCACACACTTTTTGACAGAAATGTGGTATGAAACAGAGGTGCAGCTTGCTTCCAGTTTCCTTTTGGCCATGACCATGGTCGTCTCGGCAGCTGGTGGGAGATAGCCGGGGGATAACCGTGTGTGAGGAGTGCAGTGGTCCCGAGCTGTTTGAACTGCCAGCAGAGGCGACTGCTCAGTCAGCAGGTCAAACCATGTGTGTTTGTGTGAGAGACAACCGAAGGCCAGGAGAGGATGAACAGCGTCTCTGAATAGTAGATGATGGGGTGGTTAAGGGTTTAGTTCAGCTGCATATAGATTCGAAAAATGAACAAATGGCCACTGGCCCTTAACTTCGAAAATGGTTTAAACACTGGGTGACTTCATGAGCTGTGTTCAACACATACAGCTAAATTATTTTATAATTTTGGTCATAAATATAACATTTAAACCAACATTGATGTATTTCATCAGATTTAGTTACACATTTAGGTGTGCAGTGTCACTTAGAGTGGAGGAGTTCAACAATGCCAGCTGACGTAAGTGGAAGATTCAAACCAATAACCTGCTTTCTGTGTGCCGAGTATAAGACATTATAACCATTGCTTCACCATGCCACCCAAAGTGGAGTAGACAATCTGGTTTAACTGTTTATTTACTACTTGTCATGGGATTGTTTCAATGTTTAAACCGGTAGACACAATGGAAAATATGCTAAAAGATGCAAGTAGTAATGATTTAAACGTTTAGATCATGGAACATAAATCCCTACTCGGTACCAAATCCATCCACCTGCTAACCAGGTGAAAGGTGAATGCGAGACCTTCAGTATTTGAATGTCCTGTACTGAGTGTGCATCCATATGTAACTGTGGCTACAGCTTCTGGTGCAGGACACTACATCTGGACATCAGTCCTCTCTGATGCAGTTGTCCGTCATGTGGAGAGCAGTCAAACATGCCAGAATATTCAGCAGAGATATTTATAGCAGCAAGCTGGAGGCACAGTGTGAGCTGTACATCATGCATGGAGAGGTTCACAGATGATATTCACACCACAGAAATCAAAAGCTACAGAGACAGAAATGGCTCAATAAATTGTACACCAGGTTCCTTAAATCCTAAAAATCACATATGGTAAAAATTCTTTTAACTCCATTGATCTTTTTCTTGTGCATTAAAACATTACAGACGTCTTTTTTCTGGAGGCTGGATCCCATGGCCTGTCACAAAATCTGCTACACAGATCACCAATATAACATAGAATGTTTATGTTCAAAGGCATTCTACTTGCCCCTCCCTCAAACTTAATATCTGTGATTTCTGCCTGTCGTTTTGTATCGCTGACTGCTTCTGAAATCAAGGCTAAAACCACAGTGCTTCTTTTTGAAATGCCAAAGATGCACCGTGATCAAGTGGGAATTGATCCCCTATTTTAGCTTGTCAAAAATCCCACTATCTGAAAGACTTCTGCAGGATATAAAGTAAAATTTCATGTTTTGCATTCTGCAAAACACATTTTGAGACTTGAGAGTGTAAGAATTCAGCACAATGTCGAGTCTCAGCATAGAGAAGCGGTGATATATTTGCTATGAGACAAAACGATCCATTAGTGTTACCATTTTATGTAGCTCTGGTTTGGATGCAGACCACCAACAGTCGCTTTGTGTATCATTATCATCAGCGAGACTGTATCTGGTCCTGAAAGCTTTTACAGCTTGGCCATGGCAGTGACCGCGCTCATGTCCAAAGAATATAAAGGCAAGACTGGACTGAATTGTAGATCTAAGATTTTGGTTACACACTACTGGTCAAAAAACACACAAAAAGAGTTACAGGTTGTGTGTTGAAATTATACCCTAATTTCACCAAAAGACTGAATCAGGATGTGTATTATAGTTAGATTCCTCTCTTTACCTGTGTAGCGCTTTGTGTCCACTACTGGCTCCGGAGCTGCTGCTTTATCTACTGCATTTCCTTCAAAACAAGTTGAATTATGTGCTAAACTAAACACCAGGAAGTGCATCTTCTGGTCTGTCGATAACAATCAAAGACCCGTTAGAACAAATAAATTGAGTGCTTCTACTTTGAAAGGGGTTCGGGAAGTGATGGAAATATGTTTATCTCATAGACAGATACACATTGTGTTTCACAGCAGAACGAACAGAGAAAATTATCTTTCACCAGAGTTTTAATGTTCATCTGATGACTCAGTTTATGTCACAAAAAAATTGTTGCAAAGCTTTCTGACTGCATTTCAAAATAAAAGCACTCGAGCTTTTATGTTGACCGAATCCATTCTTTTGTTTAAAAAAGTTTTTTTTATTGTGAAATATTTGCAGGAGCTGAAGATGCACCGCTTCATACTGTATAGTTCTGGTATTTATTTTAGTACACAGGACTACATGCACTTTTATACAAGTAAATAGTCATATTTATGACCATATTCAAGTCAAAGCCTATGTAAATACCTTTGTGCTGCAGAAGCTTATTAGCTTATTATTGTGCATTGAACAGATGTTGTAAATATGAATTGATATTAATGTGAATATTGTGCATTGCATAGATTAAGTTGCATAACTTCCTTTTTTGTATATCAATGCTTGTACATTCATCATTTAACAGAAATTATAAAAAATAATAAATATGACCCTAACTGGGCTTTTAGGAAGTTCAGGGTGGTAGATCTCCGCTTACTTTTGGAATTAAAAAGTGATCTTGCTCTCGAAAAGGCTGATGACCACTGGTCTACTGTGTGGTACAAACATCGTGGCCCAGTCTCCAATTCTGCAAGTGATTTTTGCACATTTACAATCCTCACCTTACAGCTCGCTCCTGTTCCCTGCCACTAAGCTCCGTCCATGTTTCCTGCTACCTCTTTGCATGTTCTCCTGCAGTCCCCATCTCCAGTTCTCTGTTTCCCTGCGCTTTTCTAACCCCTGGCTTCGATACCTCACTGCTTACGCAATCCTTAGACCAGAAGCTTTTTCCTCATCAGCTCCACCTGCAAAGCTCTGTCTCCACTTAACTTTCAAACTTTAAAAGAGAAAGAGACTGTTTTTTTATTCTTTACTCTGCATTTTAGCATCGAATGCAATGTCCTGATGGTATAACAGATTGAATATTAGTCTGCCACAAGTGTGGAAAAGCTATGTGGGGGTTTAAATGCTGTAAAATACATTCTGGAACTGAAGAATATCCATGTTATGGTTATGGTAAATAATTTAATCAAATGTTAGGTCTCTCATTAAGTCTTACACTTTTTGATTTGATGATAGAATGAGAAATAATTGCTACTTATGATAATATCAACTCGCTCAGTTTTCACCACTGACTAAGCACTGCACATCGGTTATAACTGACAGTACCGGCGGAAATTGAACGACTGCTGCTATGTTAACATCGACTAAAATGGAATGTGGGGCTTCAACAGCCCCAAAATATCCTTGACTATGGGACAATTTATTTGTTAAATTCCCAGAAAACAAATTCACTTATTTAATAATCATTATCAATCATTATAGATTTGTTTCAGAACAGTTTTACTTGGGTTCTGTTCATTGGTTCAGCGTTATACCATGAGCTGTGTGGGACTAGCCATTACTGGTGTCACTTAACTCCTTAATCAGCTTAAAACAATCACCAAATCTGGATCCAATAATCACTAAGAACATGCTGTTCATGTACTAATTTTGACATATCAAGACGTTTAAAGCGTTAATTCCCTATACATGGGGAACACCATTACATCATAGTCAAATACTTGGATTTTCCCTCTGGAGGTCTTGAAAAGTGTCTGTCTCTAAGGCAACACACTGCTGTATTTCTTGGCACCTCCCTATCTCAGTGTAATTCCTGACTCAACATTGGCTGTGTTCCCAGAAACATATAGGCTGGAAACCAGGCCAATGAGCAAGTTCATATTTATTCACTCTCACAGATGGCTCTGACCCCCCTCTTAGAACGATTTCCATACATCCTGAAACTGGTCGGGCCAATCACAACCATGTACATAAAATGGGTCAGGTTTGATACACTGAGCGGCAGAGGCGTACAGTAAGTGCCACTCAATCATTTTTATTATCTATCAGGAAGGATTCCATTGATGAGGATCCACTATAGAGATAATTAAACAAAATGAACGGTATATTGTCTCTCAAAGAAGATGTCACCTATTTTGTTGATCTGATTGGTTGTAGGTCTGATCTACAACCGTTTATGACATTCCTTGAAAATCACAAATTAACTGAGAGGTTCCAGACCATACTTAAATGTGAACTAGTCTGGCGATGTCAAGCTATAGGAAGCTTACACATAGAAATGATGATAGAGCGGAGGAATAGAGGTAATTGGATGTGAAAAAGAGACAGTGGTGGTTTTGGATAGGATAGGACCAGGTGAAAAAAGGAGTAAAATCATCCAGTCCCAGACACTGCATGAAAAGAAGCGTTTGTGTCAATCTGTGTCGCAGAGAAGTGTTGGCACATCCTTTGGTTAACGACTTTCACACGTATCTGCAGGCAGCAAAGGAAACGCTCAGGGTTCCTGCATGTGTCAAGCCTGTGAGCTGTTGAGATTTGACCCCCCTGCTCCAACTCCTAGAGGACGCTTTCACATGCAAATGACAATGCTCTGAGCTTCACAAATGCAAATCAGTTTCCCTGAGAGCAGATAACACCAATGTGTAAGAGGCACCAACAAACTATCTGGCTGAGTAAACCAGGCTTAAAATAAATATTAAACCTGAAATTTTAAATTGTTCTTAAGTAAGTAAGTGTGCTATAATGAATTATATTGTATACCACGAACAAAGGTCAATGCAGTCAAAAGAAATGAAACAATGCACTTTATTTCAAATTTTTATTGTCATCCAAAACAATCCTAAATCTCAACAACTGTACAGAGTGGCATGATTACAGTCACTTTTTCAATTGTGCTGGTTAAATGCACAGAGGATTCGTTAACCACACCTCTACCAGCAAAGAAATGGTGCTGGGTATGATCATCTGTGTCCTGTGAGCTCCAAACTTCTACTGGCTTTTCATAAAAATATCTGTCCTCCCAAAATACTGGCATTAAATTCACATGTCAATGGCAAACTAAGCTGTTCCTTGAATTATAAATGGTACCTTTTCACCACTACTTTCAAAATTGCTATGAAACATTCATTGATTTGATGATTTATTTTTTCAGTGTAATATTTAATCCCCCATGGACTGCACAGTGACAAAACACAGCAGCCGGCTGTTTGGCTACAACATACATCTCCACTCGTGTCGAGTGCGTGTGGAGGCAGAGCCGCGGGGCCGGTGTGGACGAGTCGAGGCGGAGAAGACGGACGCACAGTCCCTGAGTTAAGGTGAGAGCTAAGCTAGAGACGCCATGCTAACCACTAAGCTAACCCTACATCTGAAAGCATGTCCGCCACTCTTTGGGATAGCGAGAAAGCTGCTAAAATACGAATACAGCATCGAGTGCTGGAGCAGATCTAGTGCATGTGTAAATATGTATGAATTACTTAGATGTAACAGTTTGTTCTCGTTAAGTTTTTTCATCAACGTGACTTTTTTCTGTATGTTTTCACAGCCTCAGCCCCCCCCCCCCCCACACACACACAAACAAAGAGGCGTTAGGCTGAGACGCTGAAAGTCCGGATTTAAAGTGCAGAAAATTAAGCCATTGAATGTAAGTAACTGTTTATGAATTGTTTTGGTGTTTTTTTGCTGTGGATCTTCCAACGGTGATGCAGCGCGGCTATTTCCGTTTATTAATAATAAAGTCATGTTACATGTGTTGTTTTCCAGCTGCCTGTCCATGACGTACAAAGACACACTATGAGCCAGTATGATCCGACCAGACCTTACATCAGCATTGAGGAGTTGTCGGAGAAGAAAGAGGGTAAGGTTATATTCATTAAATAATTTTCCAGTTACATGTAAAGGTGTATGTTGTCATTGAACTGTGCTAATTTTACTGAATGTGTTTACAGCTGATTGAAGCGGGACAGATGACATGGATCCATCCTTCCACAGCCAGGAGCGCACCGACCTGTGTCCCACACTTCATATAAGACTGGAAGCTACACTGATCTCACAGCTACACACCACAGACGTCTACACACTGGAGAAGATTCAGACAGAGTCCCACAAAGAAGTCATGACCCAGAGGCTGCAGAGAAACATTTCAAGCCTCATCTGAGTTTTTGTACAATATTTTTGCTGTATGTAAATAAAGCTTTCACTCCACATATACCTTGTTCACATTTATTCCCTGTACAATATGTTCACCTATAGCATCACATGAATGTTTAGTTTTAATTAACTGCAGTGCTTTTGGTAAAGGCTTACTTATAAATAATAATAAATATTAATATATACATTTTTATTATAAATATTGTGTGGGAGGGGCTTACCCCACGTGCGGAATGCTGTGACCCCACGTGTGCACTGCAATGACCCATAAGGTGACCAATACCAACACTTCTACCAGCCAATCACGAGTGACATTAGTTTCAAGGGTCTGTGGTATCCTCCAATGGTGAGTAGAGAGAGGTTCTAGCCAGCGGCTGGACTCCGATTCATATGCTAATTAGATCACACGTCGCGATCGGTCCGCGAGGCTCAGCGAGCCCCCCCGCGGCTCTCTCCTTTGTTCTCCAAATCCCCCTTAAGGTCCGCAAACGCCGATAGACCCACCTTGTCTTCAC
This sequence comes from Limanda limanda, assembly GCF_963576545.1. NCBI lineage: Eukaryota > Metazoa > Chordata > Actinopteri > Pleuronectiformes > Pleuronectidae > Limanda > Limanda limanda. Next base: position 24,055,325 of record NC_083646.1, read on the forward strand.
TGGCGAACGCCGAGGTAACATCATGGAAACAGTTGGTTACAGCAGGGGATTAGGCCTGTCCGTAGAGGTTCACTGTGACAATAATACTGCTTTTCGTCTAGTGAGATGAGGTTGGTAAACTTCACAGGGTCCAGTGATGATCTCACGGAGGATCCGCTAGCACCTCCATCACATGAGATGTGATGGCAACTGGTCAATAGTCCAGTTGATGACAGATGGAGTCTAATTGTTGGGAGCAGAAACCAGACAGGCCTTCGACAGCACTTCTAATGCACCTGGTTTCATCTCATGATGGAGATGGGACCCAGGTGAGCAGACAGCTGGCTGGCACAGGTCCTTACAATATTGGGCCTGAGACCTCGCTGGAATGACTCCAGGTGTCTACCTAATCTGCCTGGTTGGCATACCCATTAAGGGTTGGGGGTTTGGGTCCAAGGAGCTCATAGGGGGGGGGGGGGGGGGGGGGATGCTTTGGGGGAGGTGGGGTGTATGGAGACTTGGTTGCGTGGGGGAGGAGACAGCTGAGGGGTGTAAAATAAACACATTGAAAAAAAACATTTTGATTGTTTTGCCCTCTCCAGTCTGTAACCTTGCATCACTTGCTTTCCTTCACTCTAAACATCATGTTGATCAGCTTGGGTTTGGCATGCAGCCTCCTCCTGTGGAAGAACTTGTCACGGTTGCACACTCCACAGTTCCCTCAGACTTGAGAGCTTTCAAACACTTTCAAGTCACTGATGATCCATGGAAAGTGCATCAAGAACAATGTGACTCCTAAGCTGCTGTTGGATGAATGTCCCCTATGTGATAAAGAGAAAAAAACAGAAAAAAGAGGATGAACAGCTAAGGTGTAGGAAGCCTTTGACAGCCAGCGTGTTTGACCACCCAATGGTTCACTTGTATCTTAGGGTACAACAACTTCCTCTGGCTCCTCTGGAATTTTCAGGAAAATCCTGCAATGGTCCAAAACTAAGTTACCTTTTCAGCGGTTGGGGGCATGAGGTATCGATAGCTTGCCGCCATGTTTTGGGCTGACTTTCTTTTCCTTTTTGCCCAAGCCATCGTATCCTCCGACGTTCGATTTCCTGCACCCACTCTAGCTCTTAGTCTTCTTGTAAAGTTCTGCAATTGATATTTCTTTATGCAAGAAGACAAAATATATTTTCCTGAGTCATCCATTGTGAAGGGAATGATTTTGTTCATGTCACCTCTCACTGTGCACCAGCATTGTAAGCCATAAAGGAGAACAGTTTTGGCGTTGCTATTCTAGAGATGATCCTAAATAGAGGATTAATTTTATCTTGACTCAGATATAGATTTGATCATTGATTGCGATTACGAGAGGGATTTATGCCTCGTTCTGACTTCCTCTTTCCCCATTGGTCCACCTCAGACAACATCTATCAGAAGCATAGAGAATGTGAAGAGGACTGGTGCTGACAAGTGGATTAGCATGAATCACATGAAGACACTTCATAGGGAAAGCACATCTGACAATGTTTAACAGCTAATGAACAACATCACACCTGGCAGGGAGCATCACCGATTGCGCAAAGTTGCCATTTGATACTTTCTGTTCGACATTTGTTGCACTGTAATGACATTAAAACTCGTTTGTGATGCAATGCTATTGCCATTTCAGTGTGATTTTTTTAACAGACATCATAATTTGAAATATTATATACTTCAAATATATAGACTTAAGAGTGTGTGTGTTCGTGGTGGAGGAGGTTGCTACAAAACATGGTTGCCTGGTCCCTTCATAAATTTGACAACAGCCTATCTGCTGCCAATTTCTACTGGAGACTCTTTGCTCCAAATGTATATTTATGCAGTGTGTGAGACTCATGGTGATATGTGTTTGTGTATAAATGTAAGAACTATGATCTTGTATTGCCCAACATGAAAATGTAGAGGAGGAACTCCACAGATTTTATGCATCAATGTTGGTTTTAATACCAGAGTCAAATTTTAGGCTCCAAATCATTCCAAAAGAAACAATTATAATGAACAAAAACCAGAGATACTACTAAATCATGCAAACGATGCCATGGGCGGGTAGTTTAACATGTGCGTAGGCATTTGAACAAACACAAACACTGAATATAATGAGTCAAATGTGTTCATTTTAATAAGGGTTGGCAAGGGTTAAGATGAAAAAGAAGTTATTTTTCACAAAAGATATGCTCAGTACATGAACAGCCAACAGTATGAGTACATACAGCCAACAGCCCCCATGCACATTAGACCTCCACTGAACATATGAATCACAGCCGAACAGAAGGACTCTGCATGGGTAAAGGTGAAGATTCTTGTGTAATATCTGCTTTTTGAACGGTTTGGTCTTCGGATTAAACCCTGTTCCCCGAACAGTCCTAATGGGAGAGATAAAGACAAGAGGTGCAGGGTAAGAGCAGGGCAAAGAAGAAAGAGAGGAGAGAGAGAGCTGGGAACAGGGGGAGTGATGAAAAAATAGGGAGGGAAGGAGAATGATGCACAGGGGCATGGAGGATTGTGGAAGAAGTGAGACCTGAAGTGAGAGGGTTAACACAATTTAACAGAAACAGAGATGGGGGGGGGGTAACTCAGGAGGGGACGCGCTGTGTGTGTGTGTGTGTGTGTGTGTGTGTGTGTGTGTGTGTGCCTGGTAGCAGGCAACAGATGTCAATGCAGGGGGTAAGGATTTCTCCAAATTGAACAGCTCCCCCAGGAACATTAGTTACTAACAGACCAAGAAGAACGGCGGTGGGGGGTGAAATGGATGAGAGGCAGGGAAAGAAGAAGAGGAAAGAATACAGGGGACGAAGAAAGGAGAGGGCATAAAAGTAGAAGAAAGGGAAAAGGAGAGGTGGCAAAAGTTTGGAAGTCAAGAGAGCACGAGAAAATGAGGGAAGAGAAAGAGAGAACAGGAGGGATTGAGAAACCAAGGGAGAGAGTAGAAGAGAGGAGGTGAAAGGAGAGGGAGAGGAAACATTAAAACAAGAGATCACAAGAGAGGATGTGGGTCAAAAGTCACAGTGCTAATCCAAAAGTCCTTGCAGGCAGACACATCTATAATGGGGCTAAAAGTCTCTCCCAGATAATAATATCAAATCTGATTTAGCCCAACAACAACAATGCCTTTTTTCAATCTGTTGGTTGAATTGAAGAGTTCCAGAAGACAGAAATCAACATTTGGAACATCCACATGAATGACTGCATGAAATAAGTGTCGTTCCCACACTCCTGACGAACCAACCTCTGACACTAACACAGTGACCAGTCATCCTCCACATCTGTTGTCTCTGTCAGGCTTGACACTTTCGCCTGGACACCAACACGTGTCAGCAGATTCTTGTCTGAATATGTGAGCTGTGTTCATCTTCAAAAGGTATCAGTGGAACACACGTCACATTCCAAATACTTATCACGAGGCCCTTGTGCTTAATTATTTCTAATAAGAGGGGATGGTGGGAAGAAGGTGGAAGTTTGCTGAGATTTACTGCTGCACTAATTTAACGGTCGCAGTTGAGGCAAATCACAGATGTTAGCGACAAGCTCCAAAGGCTACCATAAGTTACATAACCCCTGTTACGACTAACTGTCAAGGTCACAAAATAAGCAGCGCCGTAGTGATTGGTTGGCTACTCCACTGGGAATAGATGAATAAAGCCCAAACAGAGAATAGAAACAGAAGCCTTGATGAGAGAAAAGATTTCTACTGGTTTTATAACTGGATTTAGATGAATTTAGTCAAGCTAAACAGCATGAAACCAGGACTTAGAACCACTCCAGCCCAGATGACATTTGCAGAACATCTCCGTATTTAAATATTAAACCGTATGTTTGACTTTCCACTCCTTTATGATCTGTGTTACATATCATCTTCCTGTGCTTTTCAGAGAAGAACTGTTACATAAATAAATTGAATATATCAACACAAACACTTTTAAAGGACCAAAACAATGCTCATTTTCAGGTTGAATCATTTTAATTTGGGTTATTACTTGAAAAGATTGAAATGCTTTAATGTCCAGAAAACACATCACTCTCCTCATACTGCCCATTGCTGCAGCCCCTTTTTATTAACCTCTGTCTGAATCACTTGATTTTGAGCTCCTGTCTCTTGTTTAGACAAGGCTTATTCATAACTCATAATTTGCCTCATACGGCTTAAATGCAAATGCCCTATATCGTAATGACATCACAATGGTCCAGAAGTATCAGCTTGACTGCTGCTGAGGCTTACCAGGAGCTTCAGGAGCTTTAGGAGCAGTGCTACCAAAGACTAGGCCTTTAACTTTGAAGACCTTTTACATACTCAAGAAGACTGGCACTCATGCCTAAAAAAAAATCATCAAAATCCATGTATTATTTTATATAAAATGTTGAAAAATGCCCTCGACTTCCTAAGAAAGTGGGAAAAAAAGAAATCGCAGAACCAAAATTTAATTGGTTCCTTGCTGTAACGCCCATAATGCATCCTTTCACAAAATTTTGTGGCGTACGGTCCAGTAGTTTCGGCATAACCCTGCTATCTGCTCTAATCCTGCTATCATACAACCAAACAGAAAACAACATATCCTCCTTGGCTGACGTTAACAAATCTATAACACACTAGAAGAAAGTGAGAAACTGAAATATTTCTCCTTTGAGTTTGGAAAAAATAATCCCCCCCTACAATAAATCCTCAACCCGAATGTATGGTCAGACCTCTCTTTATTGTGGATATTTCTGTCTTAGAGAAAGTATAATAAATATATTTTCCTCCACTACCCTCTTGTATTTCTTCACTCAGGGGTACAGATGACTAACACTTTCAGACAACGGGAGACCCACACACAGATGAATCAGTCTGATTAGTTGGGTTCTGACAGAAAATGGGACCAGGTCTGCGTTGAAAAATATGTCAATCTGTCATCAACGCATTCCGCTGGCGATGGTGTAAACTGACCATGAGCCCTATGAGCACTTCCTGTTGGCGAACAACAACCGTGAAACCCCTCAATCCCTTCAGTGCATTCCTAGAAGCTTGGAAAAACAAAGCCTTCTCCGAATCCACCAGTGTGTTGACGACGTACATTATTTTCACATCACTGAAGTAAAGTGTATTAAGTGACAATCACACTTCAACTTGAAAAGAAATAGATGTTGGTGCCGTTGGGTTTAATCAATCTGTCTTTACCTTCTAATCTCAACAATAGTTTCAATCATATGGTGTCTCAACATTCCCATCAATGGCTTCATGTAGATTTCTGCAAATGATGGAAATGCTGTCATTCTCAAATGAAAATAGAACGACATATACTCATGAACAAAATGATATCATTCAGCAACTCAAACTGAGAACACAGGACCTACTATAACTAACTCTGCCAGGTTTGTATTACGGCCTCTATATCTCTCAACAGCCTTTAAAAGAGGATTCACTTCACTGCCAAAGCAAAACCCAAATGACGCTGATCATCACTAGTCGGGAATAACAGCAACACAGAAGTCAGCCACAATACCACTAATAGTGGGATATCAGTAGTTGCTGGTATTAAATGGTAAGTAGCATTGCAACATATACAACCTCATTTTCAAAGCTCTTTCTCCTTTTAGACAAACGTCCTCCTGTAAAAAATACAGAAAACCCTCAAGCACGCAGAAATTAAGTGGAGTGACATTTTCATATGTGCTTTACATCATGGCTTTTATGGGGAAGTAGTATTTATTGAAATAACTCACTCATCCAAGTCATTTGTAATGCACTGGGCAGCAGGTTAACAGAATGTCTGTCTGCTGTGAAACACTCTAAAAATAAAGCAAATTTTCAGTTGAAAACTGGATTGAGTTGTTTGAAATATTTCTTCCACTGACTGTAGGTAAACTGTTCCCTCGGGCCCTTACACTATGCCTCCTTGTATGAGTTAATGAGTGAGTAAAATCAAGTTGCCAGTTGGACCTATGGTGATAGAAGTGACATCCAAAACATAACGTCAGCTCTCACAGCTCAAAAGGGTGAATATAGCTGTATATTTCTGTGACTTAATCAATGATCATTATAAACACATGGCCAGTACTATGTAAAAAAGGAAATAGAAGCAATGGGAAAGTCCTATCTCTGACATCTTAGCCATCACAGTACCACAGTACTGGCCCGAGGACGCAGGTGCGCTGTATGGACAGACTGAGGTTGAGTCGCTGTGCCAGCGCTTTAACATTACCAACCCGCACGCAGTCATACGGGCCTACAGAAAACACAGAGACTTGGAGGAAAAGACATCCCCGATGAACTTATGGAGTTACTTGTTGCTGTCAACAGCATTCCTATTGCGAGTGCTGAATGTGAACGCGGATTTTCGCAAATGAACTTAATTTACACTCCCAACCGTACCTCTCTGCTCACATCCACCATATCATCTTTACTCTTCCTAAATCTTGTTGGACCCCCCCCCCTGGCTAAATTCAATCCAGTCCCGTACGTGAGGTCGTGGGTGGCCAAAGGACACAGAACTGCCACAGACACACGCAGTGAAACCCGAAACAGGGAGGAGGAGGAGAATCCGGACATGGTCGTGATGTGGGGTGTTTTGGACTAAATATGATGAGCATACTGTCTATTAATAGGCCGCCGTGCCAATCTTTAAATAATAATAATGGAAGATTTATGTGATTTATTGTAAGCTTTGAACTTTTATTTTTTATGTTTTACAAGTTAGATCTATGTTGAGAAATGAATTGCTGACTGTAAGTCCCACCTGTGTTGATGTGGGCATTTGCCTGTGCTGTATAGCCTAAAATAATTGTAAATTATTGTCATAAAATTTATACCATGGATATTAATTGAAATTAAGGCTTGTAAGTCCCACAGCATTGTCAGTGGGCATTTGCATGTTTTTTTCAGCACCGTTTTCTGTATGCGTTCCGGGACCTGTGCCCGTCTCGTCACCCCTGCGCTGTCATATGTACTTTGCGTTCCGGCCCCTCGCTCTTTCTCTCTCACTCTCACTTGCTATTAAGTGTTTCCCTGAGCCGATTCGAGAGCGGGGAGGCTCAGACTCAATCGGCAGCATTAAGATTATTTTGTCAACACCCCCACACTTTTTTGTGCAGATAATGGTAACCGAGTGAACACCAGTCAGGAACACCTCTGCGATTGTCGAGAGGGGCAAAACTGGCCCGATTATCCTCTAGTGTGCAGAAGCCTTTAGCGTACAGCTTGCACTTGCTGCTTGCACACTCTCAAAGTCCAGTCTCTCCATGTGATGCAGCAACTCATCAAAACAGGACACAGACATATGTTGGACTTTCCCTTTTAACAGCCATACACAGATCAAACGTTCCTTCGATGTGAGACGCTTTAACCTTTAGCACCAGTGATGTCATTGAAGATTTAGTGCAGAAGCATTTAAACGCCCAGCGACGGCAATCGAGATCCGTCACTTTACAAACATCCATGGCTAACATTACAGGTTGAAAATGGTAAATGGTGGTTGCTTGTTTATCAGTCAGTAAGCTAAAGAACATATATGTGTGAAGTTTGATGAGCTCAATCAGGCTTCACTTGTAAGATCCGCTGCATTGATATATCTGAATCACATGATAACAATTACATTATAAACTTAATTTCCGATGATGCTAGCTGCTTATAAACTTGGCCATTTTCACTGTTAGATAGAAAATAATAGGGGAGTAAATACATCAATATTCTCGTCTGAGATCTAAAGGAGTACATAGATGTATAAAGTACCATGAAATTCCACTCAACACTCAAAGCTACTTGTAACGTGCGTTAACATATTGCAGATGGATAGAAGGAAGGGAACGCCTGTAACCCTAACCCTGTGAGAGAAGCCATCACACAGAGCACCTCCACAGTCCGGTCTGCATGTTACTGTTCAGCACCCGTCTTCAAGTCAGATCAGACATCAGCCTTGTGTTCTGTCAGCAAACAATGTTAAACCAATCTGAGAGATCAATAATAAACCGGCCGGTGAATCCTGCAGGGATTAACTATGTGTCAAGTTAATGCTGATAATTAAAAAGGAACTTTAAAGTTTTCAGCATGTTGTATTGGTCAGAAGCACCAAGGGCATCTTTCTATTTTGTAAGCTTGTGTAAAGGGTCACAAGTTTATTTGTAAAAATATCCAGTGTTGAAGGTAAAATGGGACTAATTCATTTTAGATGAATATTAGCTAAATTCTGATTAATTAATTAAATTCATTTTTTTGGAAATATTTATGGGATTTTTGAATCGTAATGGAAAATACAAAATTAGAAAACAGGGACAGATTGATGACGAACTGTTACACCTGCTGATCTATGAGGATTCCAATTATATTTTCAATGGAACAAACTACATTACAGTAACACATTGTTATAACTTTAGGCAAAACAAAATCAGTCTTGCAACATAATAAATCACATCTTCACAGCACCATGACCTTATCTCAGTGAAAAACATAAAATGAATATAAAATGAATAAATAGTTGGGGGGGAAATAAACTCAGAAGAAAGAGAAAGTCCAAAGCGTGGGAAAACAAGTCCAAAGACTCTAAGTCTAAAAGTGTGAGGATTAGATGAAAACTGGATATGATTTTTTTCTGGAGAGGCTGTTTGAATATCTGCCAAACATTGTGACACAACAGATCGACAAGCCAACCGACAGACAAGCATCTGGAAAACAAGAAGTTCTTCTAATAAGACGATAAAGAATTGGTTTATTGTGGGCGACAGGGACCAGGAGAGTGTTGTAAAATAAAAAATAATATCATCTAGAAGAGCGCTGAGAGAGCACATAACTCTATCAAGTATTGACCTCTTGCCCTTTTTAGAAAAGTGAAAAACAAATCCTGGATCTGTTTGTTCCAACTGACCTGCACCAATTTTATCATTAATTATAATAATAAAATAAGAAGTAACACCTGTACCTTTCACATATAAAGAATATGACACATCATATGGTGGAGAGAGTTAGCAGAGAGCTGTGCAGCGCCACCAACAGTGTGTGTTTCAGCCCAGTGAGGCTACAGGTGTGTGTTGAGACGATGGTGTGGGAGAAGCCTTCAGCTTTATATATATATATATATATATATATATATATATATATATCTACAACTCAAAACTGAAAGAAAGTGAATTAACCAGAACATATTTTCAGAAGCACTAGATTATCATATTTTCTAATAAAAGAAATTTCACAGTTACTTGACAATTGACTGTCTTTTCATTCAAAATTCGAACGTGGGGGATATTCAAATATCTTCAAACAAATTTTGTGTTACGTCAAATTTGTTTGTATAAACAGCTTGTCTCACCCTCATGGTTCTGCCTTTAGCTTTGAGCCAATGCATTTACTGCTGAGCAAGCTTCTTGACTTTGGCATGAAATTGACCCGAGAGGGATCCGCCCTTTGGAATTACAAGGCCGCATTTCTTGGAAGGAGCCTTCGAAACATGACAACCCTGTCGTGCCACTGTGACGACACTAGTCTTAAAACGTAGTCTACAGAGGATGTGGCCCCCCTTTTGTTAAAAGTATCTGTTTGTCGTCACTACTGCTTGACAACAGTGGGATGTAAAGGTTGTAAAGTTACAAGAAATGTGAAATCTACATTGAGGGTACAATGCTGTTTTCTTGAAACTCACTGACTTGCCTTTATCTCAGTCACTCTCTTTGCCGCTTTTCTCTGGATTTCTTACATTTACTCAAACTTATTCACTCACATGCCTGTAGCTACCCACACGGACGCATCCTGCCAGAAGCCTTTTGTGGGAGCAGGGAGAGACATGCGCACCGTACCACAAGGACCATCTAATCCTTTAAAACGGCTTCCTCCAAGTGTGTAGGGTGAGCCCGCTAGAAAAAGTCTAACCCAACACTGTGGCCTGCTAACTGCAGCACCGTAGTGTAAAGTGAGTGAGATTGATGATGTGATACAATATGATTCAGCTCCAGAAGTTTGAGCCTCGGATTTATTCTCCAGCACAGGCCCTGTGTCTGGTTTGGAAGGATCCTGGATGGTTGCTGGTGTAAGTCCAGCTGAGGAAAAAGAATCTGGATAAGATGCCAATATCACTCTCTCCTCCAACAAGTGCTGTCTGAAATGAAGTCAGAAGCCACAATTAATCGAATAGAATGGGTGCTTTTTCTGGTTCTTTACTTCTCTAGCTCCTTCCTTCCTTTCATTATTATATCCGACAACCACTGCATGGGCCAAACCTTACCTAACAGTCCCGACCTCAAACATCTTCCCCTCCTTTGGGGTCCTGCCCTTAAGCCCCCCTAAAGTACCCACATTTGCTCTAAGTGAAGCCAGAACCTGAGCCTCCCCCCCTTCCTCCACTAAAATCAATCCCACCTCCAGCTGTAGATGCTCTGGTTGGCCTAGTAACCTTTGCTCCTGCCCCAACCACCTCAAACCTAAAATGCCCCGGCCTCAGGTCTGGTTACATTCTCTTAGTCACAGCTCCAGGTTCCCTTCCCTTCAGTAGTCTTACCTTCAGCCCAGCCCGCCTCATACAGCTCGGCCCAATCCAAACAAGACCCTTGCCAGTGTAAAACAGGGTGCACTTCATAAAAAAGGTGATGTCAGCCGGCAGCGTGGACAGACGGGACTCTGTACTCCGGGCATGTGAGCGTTCATGTAGGTGAACGCGAGCCTGGATGTGTGAATGTTGTGTATATGTGTCACTCTGACCCAGTCTCCATCAACAGACAGTTTTCAGTGGGGCTTCATAACTGCTTTGAAGTGATCTCATGGGAGCCATTAGCCAAAGGAACAGCCCTGCTCGATGAAGAATGGCATCATGGAGCAGAGAGAGGGTGACAGCATTCAACAGGCACGTTTCTCTGGATGACATGAACACTAATTAGTGCTTACTAACCGTCTGGAGCCACGACACTGTGTTTTACATAAGAGTTTTTTCAACTCATACACTTCAAAACACATCCAAAATTCACTGTCTAGTAAAAAGTTTAATTTGTATAATGAATTTTTTTAAAGTCGGTGTTGGTTTTTGAATTCCAAAAACAAAATGTTTGAACTATAAGACCAGATTTTATAGCTCTTGACAGTTATATTTATTTGTATTGTTTGTTATCTTAAATCAGTCAATCAAACTTATGATTGACAAAACAGGTTGTTCAAAATGAATTAAAATGAGTTACAATTCCGTTCAATTTAGAAACATTCCGATTCAGAGAGTAATGCACACCAAAGCAATCAATAATAGAAAAGAGAAGGAAAAAAGACAGTTCACATAATTAAATATGTTTAATCAGCACTAAAAGTAAATGATGAAGCCATAAAATCTAACACAAGCCAGACCAAATAGATGGATTTATTACACGTTTAGAAAATGTCAACATTCAGATCCTCTGGAAGGCTCTTCCAGTGACTTATAAAGGCTGGAAGCAGCATCAACAAATGATTTGGTTCTGTTTTTGGGAAAAACTGACAAAGAAGAGCCAGAGAATCTAAGGGGCTTTTTTCTGCTTCATAAACCACAAGCATTTCTAATAAGTAGTTTGTCGTAAGTCCATGTGCTGACAATTAAACCAATAAAAGAAATAATTACAAAAAACTAACAGGTTACCAGTGTAAAGATTTGAGAGTAGGTGTGTTTTGGTCTTAGTCCGCACTCGTGAGGCAGAGTTTTGAATAAATCATCTGATTAACTGTCTTTAGACCAGAAAGGAGACGGTCACAGTTGTATAACCTGCTCGTTTTTACCACATGCATTAGTCTCTCAGTTTTGTTCAGAGAGAGAAACGACCTCAGGTCAGACGATGTCTTAACAATGCATGAAATTTGCCCTTTGACCACCGTAGCAATCGGTCAGATGATGTTGCATCACGTTCTGGAAAAGGTTGAACTTCATGTACGCTGGACTTCTCTGTGTTTATTTTACATTTCTCAAAACAGCTTTAAATTGAGTTTACAATTTACAATCGTGTTGCTCAAGAGTTATAATTGAATTTTTTTGTTTTTATTCTTGCATTTATTTTCATGATGTGATTTTACTTGAGATTTACCAAAACACTAAAATCAGCTTTTCATGCTTTTGGCTGTGTTTTTATTTACAAGAACAGTTTGTTTTTCATGTCACAATTTTGAAGGCAATTACCCAATAAATCACCAACTTTACTCATCAGTTTGTCAGTGAAGAAACGTCATAAAGAACAATAGTGCTCTGCATCTTCAAAACTCTACTTCTTCTTTTATTTCTTTTCTGTAACTCCTCTCTTCTTCTACTCTCCTGTTCCAAATTTTTCATCCTTCTTCTTCCTTCTTCTTCTCTCTCAACCTGCTCATCTTGCAGAATACAATGTGACGCACACACAAACTCACACACTCAAATGCAGTTTTAGATAAATTTGCACAGCAATCCAGGCACCACACCCTGGTGGAGTCATGCCTTGATGCATTATGAGGTTACACCCCTGTTTGCCCTGGCTCGTGTTCCAATTAGTAACAGTGGGCAAGAGCTCATTTTCCCATCGGCTGATATCGATGAGGGCGATTTGGCATTTAAGCAGCACCGCAGGCAAAACACACGCACACACACGCACACACACATACATACACTATGAGACTTTCCTGACAGATGAATCATCACACATCCTAAGTTGCTCAGAGACTCATTAGCAAATGTTCTACACTTTGTTCCTGTTCTGTGTCTGGTAGTTGGCCCACTAATGCCACTGCATTCCAGGATATCCCTTCTTCTCGTCTCTGCAAAAATAATTTCATATTTGGGAAGTTAAATGTATTAAATACAATTTTTGCCTGTTGTCTAAAATGCAGCATTAACCAAAAATATTTTTGAACATGTGCTAATCTGAAAGTGTTAAGAAACAGTCTGCTGTGCAAGTGACCTCAAAACTCTTTGTACATACAAGGAAAGCTGGAGAAGTAACTTCTTTCTCAGAAGTGAGACATTATAGTCATTTGGCTGCCTTTGGTCACAGCTGCTCTGCATCTGTGTAAGTGTGTGTGTTTGTACAGTTTGTGTGCATGTGCATGTGCAAGTTTCCATAATTACAGATAAACATGAATATATTTCAGGACCTGAAAAGTGGATGTTGTGATGTTTATTTGATGTTTTCAGCAAAACCAGAACATATCTATGCATGTTTGCTTTTGCGTGTCGCACGTCTGTGTGTGCACGCTCTCTCACGTTAGAAAGTGTGCGTGTGCTTATGCATGCACGAGTTTCCACACAAACACAGTGTTTCCTAGAAGGCGATAGCTGATGTAAAGCGTGGTGGTCTGTTTGGGCTGAGAGTGGGGGGATTTTCCCCAGCAAGCTAATTAGACCCAGAAATGATGTCACAAGGCAACAGGGGTCGTGTTGTCAAGACAACAGGTAGTGTGTAAACCCCGAGCTGTACAGACTCAGTAACGTTTGGCAGTTGCAGTTCACAGTTATGTTTTGCTGCTCCATCACGGGGCTGAAACTCATCCTCTTGTTTGGGGTATTTAAGGTCAGCTGCTTCTAACAGTCGCTGACAGTGTAAGTTTAAAAACAGCAAAGGTGTGTAAAGCACCTGATCTTTCTAGGATATGAGAAAATTATAAAAGAAATGAAAAGAAAACAATAAAAAGAAATCAAAAAGTGGGATGCAGCACAGACATACACACAAGTGATAGATTGAGCTATGAAAAATACAAACACACCAGTAGTCCAACCATGATCTATATGTGACTCACATGCATGCTTCATTTTTGTGGGTCAATCACACACACATGCACACAAGCTATACCCTGCAGGATGTTTATGTGTGTTAGTGTAATTGCCTCTAAACAATACTGTCTTTCTTGTGCTGAAGGAGCTATAAAGGATGCATAGCCAGATGTTGCCATGGTAGTTGTCTGCCAGTTTGTGCACACACACACACACACACACACACACACACACACACACACACACACACACACACACACACACACACACACACACACACACACACACACACACACACACACACACACACACACACACACACACACAGTTTTTCCGTCAATGTGGTCCTCATTTAATCAGGCACAGTGACACACCACAGACCCACTATCTCAATTTAAAAACTCACACAAGTAGCACAGATGAATACGGTCTCTGTCCAGATTTCTTGGAAGTGTGTAAACACAAATGCACACTTTACATACAACACTTGTGTGCCCTGATGCATTGTATTTCACATGCTGTCAGCACTGAGTTGACGGTCCAACCATCCTTTTCCTATTTGCGTTAAGGTTAGTGTCCTTAAAAGAATAGGGGCCTTTCACAACACAAACTGTTGCACACATTGGCTTGATGAACAATATCTGTGGCACATTGAGGCTTTTCCCACTAGTGCCTTAGGGGAAACAATGTTAGCTGTCTAAAACCATGGCAATTTGTTCTCTGAGGGGAACAGGGACAACATATCCATTCACTCCAAAATGCAAGAAAAGCAAAGGGGCAAAGATACATTCAAGCTTGAGAAAATAATGTTAAGCAAAAACACATTACACTACATGAAACAAGTGTGTACATTACTTCCACAGTAGAAACACCTCATAGAGAGTAAAAAGTGATTAATGAATCATTCAGTGAGCAACAGGCAGCTCAAAGTAAATGAGATTCTGGGAAGGGAGAAGAAGAGGAGACAGTGCTGTTTATCAACCAAATGCAGACCTGGCCAGAGAACTGGAAACAACCTGGTAGTGATTTAACAAGACAAAAGGTAGTCTGTCTTTTCCTTTCACAATTCAAGCTCGACTGTTGAACAATGTGCTACGCTGCATGTACACGATGATGATGATATAATGTTGTAGTTGGGGAGGAGAGTTGGCAGCTCACGAGGGTAGAGTGAGATGGAACGGCACGGGGAAACAGAAAGGGTTCTCCCGCCGAGAGCGCTGGGAAGATGTGAACCGGAGGGAGTTGACTGGGAGCGAAGGAGAAGCTCAAAGAGAGTCTGCTGGCGAGGCACAGAGAAGGAAAGAAAGAAGAAAAGACAACGTTCGGAGGATGCTGACAAGTAACATCAGACGAGTGAATGGAGAAGTGCACGAGATATTGCATGAGACAATTTGTAAATGAAACGTTGAGAAACTGATTACGTCGAGAGAATGTTTCTGCCAAGCTGCTCCAGTTGATGACAGAGAAAATTGATATCTATCAGCTTGCAATAATAAAAAAAGACATAAGAGATCAACCCACTATAAAGCAGTCCAGTTCCAGGCTGACAATATAAATCATTTGTCTGTTTTCTTTTATTACTTGGACACTCACTAATCACTACATAGTCCATTATGTTGTGAGTTTACCATTTTGTAGTGGTGATCGAATGTTTGGTGACTTTTTATATACCCTATGTAGTGCACTTATTGTTTCCTATAATGCATCATGAAAATAATCACATATCCTCCGGTGTCAGGTCATGTTATTTTGTTACCCACCTCTCCTCTTGATTCAGAAAACCTCTTGAGGCATATTTTCTCTGCGCCTGTGATGAAGTTATTGTCGCAGGATTGTGACAAACAACAACAACAACAACAACGTCGGATGGTGGGAAATTCCACAGTAAATTTAGAATGTTTATTTTACACCTAGTATTAATACTTTAATATCTATATCTATATAGGCTATAAACAACTTCACAAACATTTGGACACCACTACAAAACGGTAAGCTCACTAAACAGTTTATATTATTAAAACATGGTTGGTGTCATTGCTATCGTACTTGTTTACTGAAAAGCACACGTTAAAATCCAACCAGTATTGGAGCAGTAGAGACAGGTTTCGTTGAAGCCCATGTTGGAATGCCAGATTTAGAATATGGATGTCAGAGCTCCTCCATCAAATCCCTTCATGTGAAGTACATGAACAGAACCTCTTATCCCATTTTATTCCCTACTCATGAAGAGCTTTGGTGGTGGCAATCAATTATTTATATTTGGACAGAAAACATTTGGCCCTTGTAACCACAGCAACTGAGCTCTTTCACCCTCTGATGCCAAAATGAGTAAGTTCTGTGTTTCCTGGGACTCCTGGGTCATTAACACTTGCTGAAACCACCTCCCATGTTTGGCCATAACACAACCACGTGCAGTCCTATCATTATTCTCCCTGTATCTCCTGCACATGAGACTGGGGGTTTGCTTACGTCTTCATACATTCTGCACTTCCTGGCATCTGTAATGTGTCACCGTTTCAGGTCTTAAAGGAAAAAGCTGCTCAGTTTCATTGCCCACCTCAAAGGATTTTGACATGGACTATGCTTCATCACTGCCCATGTACTCATAGACATTTAAAGACCCCCCCCCCCCCAATGAAATCCAAGATTTTAAGCTTGGTTATCATGAGGAAAATAAGCAGTCAACACCATGGCTGGGTATATTTCACCTTGGAAATTGAGGTGTAGTGATAAGGGTTTGAAACGTCACATACTCAAACCTAATCCTGTCAACTTTCAGGATGAAGCTAACCTGAAACAACCAGTTCATGCAGAGTGAACCTGTCAGCACAGAGAGCAAAAGTTTACATTGGCATAACCACTAATGCTCTGTCAGCCACAAACAAGCTTAACAATGACACTAAACAAAGAGGAGGTTTGCCATTCTTATATATATGTTTGTCACCAATTTTGGTGAACAACAGACTTTATTAAGGAAACCATGTGTGCTTTGGGCTCAAGTACTCACCACATTGGAACAGAAGACTTTGGTATCTAAAGATACTAACATGTAATTGGTTGTCGAATACATAAGCATGTCGCAAATTAGCAGCATGACGTACCAGATTAAGTTGGTCTAACAGGGAAATTAAGCAGGTTAAGGTTGAAGTGGTTGGGAGAAATCTCTGTGGTGGTCGGGTCTTCCAAAGTAAAATAAATAGAGTCTGAGCAGTTTATTTTCACTGTGGCTAAATAGAGGGGAATGAGGGAGAGAGCAAGAACGAGAGGTGGAGAACCACCGAGAGAAAGGGAGAAAGGGGTTTATTTTCACTGCGGCGAAATGGGTTTGTTTTAACTCTGCAGTGTTTGGAGTTGGAGTTATCCCCTGTGTGAGCCAGGCAGAGTGTCAGAGAGGGAGGGGAAGGGAAGCTGGACACAGCGACAGGAAGGTGTAACACAAGAGGGTAAATGTGAAATGCTGGGGACGACAGTTAGATGAAACGGGCTCTGATGCTCATATGTTCATGCTTAGTGTTATCAAATCAGAAGAAGAAACTAGAGATCCAAAGTGTAGAAGGGCCCAGTCCTTCTATTGGTCACTGTCTCACACTGTTACCAGATACACAGCGTTATCTGGCTGTGAAGAAGTTCTACTGAAAGCTGTTTTTGCAGTTCAGATTTTTGGGCTTTGGGGAAATTATGACATTAATTTCCATATGCACTTTTTGCAGATGATTTAGATTCAGCTTTTCCTTCTGGAGAGAATAGTCTAAACAATTCCATTATTACAATAGACTGAGTAAGAATAAAAGTGTGAAACTGTGTAGCTCACTGTTTAAGCAAAGCCATGTATTTTATAAATACATTTGTTCACGTAAGGTGAGAATGCAGAGAACACACTGCAAATCATAAATCCTTTAAGGATTGAGTGAGATCTTTCTCAATGGGCAGAACCTTTTCCCATATGAATCACAATTATAAATATATTTAATATGCTAAGCACCGTGTAATCTCCAAGTGGGTCCAATGTTTTTACATTTGCTACCCAGACCAGACCTACCTGTGACCTTACTACAATCATGAACATCTGTGACCCTGTTTGCCTTTGGACAATTTAAGCAGCCAGCAGAGAAATCTCCAGACAGATCACCGAAAGATAAGAATCTTGCTCAGTAAAGCTCCTGTCTTTAGAAAAGTCCTCTTGGGTTTATGAAGTAAAACAAAGGTTAAGTAAGGTCGGCAGAACTGATTTCTTATGTTCATAGTTTGCTCACTGTCACATGCCCTTGTTACAACACCCAGACTTCCAAGCACCTTGTGCCCATGTTATCTTGACTTATGAGACAGTTATATTCAAACCACATTTTCTTCACACTTTGACAGGATGCTTATTGTTATGTATGGGGTGGGCAGTGACAATAACCAGGATTCATTATTTAACCTGATCTCGTCCAGAGAGGAGCTGATGAAAAGCTTACTGAAACCATCCTGAGTCGATCTACAAAGAGTAAAAGATTATAAATCCCCATGAGCCACACATGCTGAAAGACACAAAGTCCCTGATGACAATCAGCTGGCAATCAGGCCATAGTAGATCACTTGTAAATATCAAACGGACAGGCGGCTGTGCTCGCCCATAACCTGTCTGAACATCATCTGAAAAAGAAAAAAAGATTTGCCTGTGAACAGAAATATAAGGGGGCTGTCACGCCATGTTTCAGTTTAGTCCAAACCAAAGTAATAGGTGTGAAAGGTACCTCAGACCATGGTCAGGACCATTTGACCAAGAGTTTGTAGGATCAAAGAAAATGTTCTTTGTTTGAATCATTTGCAGTGTGAAATCATTTTATTGGATAGTTTGAACTTTTGGACCAATAGCAAGAAGTCGAGACAACATTAAACGATAGAAGGAGAAAAAAAGCAGAGGCCACTTGTAGAATTGCTTGTAGTCTTTTCCTCCAGGGATCTTAGGTTCAAACATCGATGTTTATTTTGCTGGAGAGATTTACCATCACTACATTACGGTGGCAACAATGAAGTGAATCGGTTCATTCAGTTTCTCGATTCAGTCTGAGTCAACTTTTGACTCAGACAATTGATTCAGCTGGTGAATACAACAGCTGAATTGACAAGACGCCAACGTCAGGTACACACCCGTCTACAAACCAATCAATGTCAGGTAGAAGTACAGGTAGACACTAATGTAAGTTTAGACATGACAAACATGTCAAAGTAAGGTTTTTAGTCTGCACCCTAAATTACAATGTGTAACCAGATCAAATGGAAGCAATGTAACAAAGACATGAACCTTGGTTCGAACCATGATCCAGACTTCCAGTTGTGAAAACACCCTAAATGTAAATCACGGCATTTAATAAAAGGAACACAGTTGTTTTTTTTCAGTCAAGCATTGGCTGATCAACAAAGTGTTGATTGCTAATTGTTTTGCTGAATGTTTTTTATTTCAAACACAGTTTATTTACATTGGAAAGCATTGTCTGGGCCTCAATCGTTTAACCTCAAATCAGTATTTGAAATAAAACAGACCAGAATAATAGAGGATACAGTATCTGTACCACCTGAAATGTTGTCAACGCCCTTTGAACATTTGTCTTGGCAGAGTTCTTGGCAAGTTCTGTGTGAGTGTCGAGCCTGTTTATTATCAATCACTGCAGGATTACACTTTACTCTCCAGAAAGTGTGTCAAACCTCAATTGGACCACAACTCCTGTAACCAAATCCAACTGGAGAGCACTCATCTGTGTCGTCCCATCAGCGTCTCCACCCCAGACAGGCTGATTTCTCATGTTTATAGGGAGGAATTGTTCGTACTTTAGTCAGAAGACAGGTGGGGAACTCTTTTGTTAGAGAGGACAGGACTATTGCATTTCTAAAACATTCAGAAGAGTGGTGAGAGGCATCCAAACTGTTCCCTGCAACAATACAATGTTTTATTTTACAGGGTCTAATTAAATCACAAAAATTACCCAGTCAGGACCATTTTAAGATTATCCATCCTTGCTAAAAAAAATTGAATCTCATTAGAACACAGGCCCAACACTGAGGGAGAAACTGTCAATTTTGGTGAGAATAGACGTGGTCAAGTCAAAGAAGTGCTGACCCTCTGACCTGACTCATACCATGCCTGACACAAAAAGACGATGGCTTTGCCCTGAAGGCGTTAATCATCTACTTCAAAGAGCACACACAAAGACAAGGCCTTAAACATGAAGCTAAGACATCACTTAACAAACATCACTTAACTCTCTGTTAGGTCACGGTCAAGCTGAATGCAAAACACACACACACACAGCTATTACGTGTCATCACTGACAAGCATCATGGCGACTGTCCGAAAGAAGATGTGCAAGGTCATGTTTTCAAAGAGACATGGACAGAACAGTTTTTTTCCTTAAAGAAAAGTCAAGGCAGTGAATCCACACTGTGAATCATGTAAAGATTACCTTTAGCAGTATAGACTAATTCTTATTTTTAGAAAAACCTCAATGAGTTATACCATGAGATTGAGTTCATCCACTACTTTAGTTTATGACAAAATACCAAAAACTACACTCTTCCTAATCAGTCTCAGCTCTACTTTGTCTTTAGTGCCAATTGGTAAATACTGGAACTTATATTCTAATTACAAACATCAGGACAGGACTGAAATCAATTTGCATGTAGGCTCTGTCTTGTTTCACATTTCTATTATTTTATACCGTGGCAGGGGTGCTTGCCACGGGGCTATCACAGACACAGCCAGAGACGGAATTGGTCGTTCTTAACATTATTTATTAATACACCACACACGTGGCTAAACATAAACTTATAACACACAGAAAGTAACGAGCTTTACAGCTCCGTTCGGCTCCTCTCAGGTCTCCAGTCTCTTGAGTCGCTGAGTCGCCATGAGGCAGCGAAGTGGCTGCCTTTTAAAGTGTGAGGACCAATCAGCTAACAGCTCTCTCCTGCGCTGATTTGGGTGCTCTCCCAGCCCCCTCACCTCCACATATACATTTCTAAATTTGTCTTGATAATTATTATACATCACTATTTCTAATTAAATTATGACTTTATTCTCATAATATTATGACTTTTTCACGTTAAATTTAACCTTATTCAATATTACAACGTTATTGTAGTATCTTAGGATGAAATATATTTTCTTAAATACATTTGTTGAACAGAAAGTACTTTTTTGTTCATTTTTGCTTCAGATCTAAATTTATTTTATCTAAAAAAATGCTAAACTTTCCTTGGAATAATGACAAAAAAAAACCTGAGTGGAGTTACCATGTAAAATAAAGAACTACAGCATGACAAAAGTGAGAAAGTAACATTGAGAAACTGGATGTTAAACACAAAGACGATAAAGAGAAGACAGGCAGAGATAAATATGTAAAAAAGTAAAATACTGAGCGGGTCCTGCTTTTGTGTCAGAGAGAATTTGGGTGAAAGTTTAAGTAACACTGAATGAAAATGGTCTGAGAGCCAGCGAGTGAGAGCACAGGTGTGAGGGTCAGCAGGTTAGAGCGGGGTAAGATCCGATGGCTGGAGCCTCCAGATTATTGATCACTGCAGGCACCAGTCCATCTCACCACAGACCGCTGCGGCTTGTCCACTCTGACCCCTGGATGAAATCTATCTACACTTCAACGGCACGGCACACATTCACCAGGCAGGAAAGGAATGAAAAAGGAAAGATTGACAGGTCTCCTGTTTAAGAGCTTGTGATAAGACCGGCCTGCAGAGGCTTTAACAGGACGGCTGAAGACACGCAATTTAAATACCAACCCCTTCGTAGGTATATGCTTTCCCCTTTGTAAGCTGGCCAGTAATAAATCATTGATGCTCTTTCAGTCTCTTATCACGAACCTAGCAGGCATCCTTTAGCATGACTGTTTGGAATGAGAGCACTAAAACATAAAGGATTCCCTTTGTAGTGTTAAAGTAGGAAACAGTGTTTACGTCACTGACAGGGATGTATCTGGGAGATGTAGGGCTGATAATGTCTCTGTTGGTTTGCTTTGGTCTCTGTAGTACTGCAGTGATAGATCAAGCTGTATCAGTCCTCATGCAGGACACAAGGACCCAGATGTGATGTGTACCGTATTACAGTGTCTTTACCTTGGTTTATTGAAAAATTCTAGGCTGATTTGATGTCTTATTTTAATTTTTAATGCACTACGTCACAAATGGCCACTTACAATTAACAGACCTAAGAAAAAACAAATAAAAATACCTAATGATTCTAATCTTTATTTCACTTAACATGTCTCTCAGATATGCTCTGAACTCCAGACATTCTTCTGTAACAGCCTCGTGGTATGTCCAGAGAATGTCCGTGGCAGCAGCACGTAAATGTCCGCAGAATTCACAGTCAGGGAATTGGGTGTGACAGTGACATGTGACAGACGCAAAGCAAAACTAGAATTACCACACTGCAGTTGAATGCCTTAACCAACCTGTGCAGTGTCTGTGCACATATTCTTACAAACACATTTCATATAAAGGTCACTGTAACCTTTACCATTGACAACTGAAACACAGTCAAGTTAAAGTTTGTACTAAATTTGAAGACGTTCCCTTAATCTGATATAAAAAAAATGATTTTTGAGATAAACATAAACACACATTGTGAAGCCACGGTGACCTTGACATTTGACCTTGGGCTAAGAAGATGAATCCAAGCTCAAGTGAAAGTTTGTGCCAAATGTGAAAGAATTCCCTCAAGTTGTTTTGGCGATATTGGATTCACACGGCAAAGAGTGCACTTTGTGAGGTCACAGTGAGCTTGATCTTTTGCCACCGAATTCTGTTCAGGTCATCCTTGAGTGAACATTTGTGCCAGATGTGGTGAAATTCCCTTTGGGCTTTCCTGAAATATTGAATTCAAAACAATGCAATGCCATGTGACCTTCATCCTTGAGTACAAGTGTATTTTTGTACCAAATTTTGGGAAATTCGGTCAAGGCACAGGAATGGGACGGACGGACAACCCAGAAACAAACTGACATAAAAACCAAACGTATAGAAATATCCCAGGTTGGAAAAGAGGAGCAGTACACGTAGAAGACACAGACCAAGATGTCAACTTCAAAGGACAACTGGACTCAAGAGCTACTGGTGATGAAAACCGATGCCAATGTTGATGTGCTGTTAACAAAAACATGTGAATTCCACAGCAGGATTTATACATGATCCTTCTTGCTCGACACACATCCCGCACCTTGCCCGACTGTTTCTGACAGTCTCCTGTTGTTGTGACTACGTCTGAACCGGACAATCTCCTGCTGAGCTCTTCATATGTGAAGGGCAAGCCCAGGAAAAGGAAAAAGGACCCGATTCTCCCAACATTTTCCAAAGCACATATTTGAAATTGGCTCTATAGGCTTGTGATACTTACACTTAAACAGAAGGATCATATGTTCTCATGACATAAACAGAGGTTTACACTATCCGGATCAAAGTAAGATACAAATCCTTTTACTTTTATGCAGGGTTCAGTGGCAATTTTGCAGTGACTGTTACAATTTTACAAATGTACAGGAGAGCTTCCAGGGGTCTTTACAGGATTTTAAAATAAAAAACCCTATTATTCACTCCATTATATTAACCCCCCCCTCCCCCCATTTTCATATCACCATATCCCATGAGCTTCTCGGCCCTGTGAGGGAAAAGATTCAGACCAACGGAAGCAGGAGAAGCTGAGGTGAATGACTTCATGAGATGCAGCTGGGAGAGATAATATTGACGGCTGGCTGCACAGAAAACAATGCATGCGTACACAAGCCCAAAATACAGTGTGCCAAAAGAGGACAGGAATAGAATAGAAATGATGAAAACTGATGAAATAGAAGTTTCCTCAACTGGAGTGCAGTTGGATTTGTAATGAGTTATTCCCATTCATGTTTATCTGGAAAGAGTATTAAAACCAATACAGATTCTATCTACATAGACGACTCTGCACCACAGGCCAGAAAAGGTCTTGACCTCTTGATATTGCACTTTTTTCTTCTTCATTCTTCTTGTTTTCTCCGGAAGGCTTATAAAGGTTTCAGAACCCTTCATTTTTCTACTCTTTCATATGCGACTGTCCAGCTGTTTCTGTGACCATAGGCCTGCAGGGCTTAATATGACCCTTGAACTTCTGGGATCTCAGACCTGACATTCTGCTCTCTTGACCCCTAGAGGCTAGAGGTCACGCAGGCGATTATCATTGGGCAATGACCACGTCTAAATCAAAGGTAAAAAGCAGGGCTTTGGTTTGTGTGCAAATGTTCTGTGCAGTAATTATTGCCTCTCAG
The DNA here is from genome assembly GCF_963576545.1 of Limanda limanda. NCBI lineage: Eukaryota > Metazoa > Chordata > Actinopteri > Pleuronectiformes > Pleuronectidae > Limanda > Limanda limanda. The sequence continues at coordinate 24,079,266 of NC_083646.1, forward strand.
TCAACATATCAACAGGAAGGCACATGGAGGCGGCTTGTCCTCGTGCATGTGTCTATGAGAGACAGTGTGTGCATTTCTTAATGACAGAACCAGGGTGTCTCTCATTAAGAAATATTCCGAGAGAGAGAAGAATTTGACCCAAACCTCCTCTGATCCCGGACCAGTAGGGGTCCAGCTGTGTCACATGTCCGCCTGTCTGTTCAGATCATACCAGCGAGCGCAGAGAAAGATCTACAGAGTCATTCAGACTGCAGGGTATACTGATAATGTAATGGGTTAAACATACACATCACTTGCCAGCATCATCAAACGCTCTTATCCACATTTCTAATCATAAGATGTGAGATAAGATATAGTTTATTGTGGAGGAGAACCACATACAGGAAATCTCTATATTAAGACAACATGGAGATAATCCTAATTAGAAAGGTTCAAATAAGGGCTGCATAACATTTAGCCTGCAGATATGGTGGATAAGCACCAGGCTTAGTTTCCTGCATAGCAACTGTCTTCTTTGTCATATTTGTCTCATTAACAGCTCATAAAGTAAAGAACATGATTGAAGGTGTATGTGTAAAGTTATGAAACCACAGGATGTCTCTTTAATGCAGCTCTCAGGTGCGCACATTACATACGCATGTGTGACTGGGTTTAGGTCCAGTTCATGGCTTTTATTGTAACTCATAACGTGACTTCAGAATTTCAAATCTCATCCCATGGTTTCAGTGGAATCAGCTGGGGAAGTGTTAGCTTAGCGTTCTTCAATTCACAATCAATTGTTTGGTCAATAAAATGTCAAAGACTTGTGAAAGTGTGAAGCCCAAAGAAACATCTTCAAATAACTTGTTTTTTTGTTGTTGTCTTGTTAACATTTTGAAAAATGTTCCAGCTGCTATATTCTGATGTTTTGGACAACTCTCGAACATCAAGTGATGATGTTGATGATTGTAGTTAACGTAGCACATGCAGTGCTTCCCCTAGGTTTACAGCTTTGGGGGGGGGGGGGGGACAGACACGGACACAACAACTAAAAGGAATCATGATGTTAATGTGTTTCTTTTAATGATTTTAAACTGTACATTGGATTTCTGACCGGCGCTGACAGGCTATTCTGTGATGCTCAGACGTCATGTGTTTGTCCAGTGTGTCCCTTCTGTAGGACTGGCAGGGAGACTCTATAAATGGCTGGGTCTGGTTTCCTCTCACAACTGCCTGTTTATGCTGTCTACGTATTCGACAGAACATTCCTAAAACCAGTGGTGTATAAAGTACTTGAAAGCCATACTTGAGTAAAAGTACAGATATCTTACTTGAAAGTGACTCCGGTTAAAGTAAAAGTCACCCGTCAGAAAATGACTTGAGTAAAAGTCTTAGAGTTGCTCATATTAAATGTACTTAAGTATCAAAAGTATCTGGTGTTGAAAGAAGTATCAAAAGTAAAAGTACAACTACCAAAATTAAAAATGCTAAGTGCTTTTTATAGTAGGCCTATACAGACACCAAACAACCCAAAATTGTTCAGTTCAGGATTTATTTCAACTGACTAAAAAATTATAACAACACTATATATATAATGTATAATTTTTCAAATATTGAACCCGAGATGCTGAGGTTAAAATAGTATTGGACAAGTGCATCTGAACTTCTAGCGACAACAAAGAATCAACACAACAGGATAAACAAGTGCCTCTTGATTCTACCTAAGAACACTAGACCTGCCACTAATAGACCAAATGAACCTTTTGTTTCTATTAGCTGTATTGTGTAACTGCCTGGATGTTTACCTGCCTGTAATCCTGCCCGCCAGCTTGTCCACGCATCTACATGTAAGACTGTTTATTTATCATTAGACTATCTTCACTGAATGGGCCTGCGTTTGTGTTTGCAGTTGTTTCCAGCAGGGTGACAATACACCTGTAGGGTCTCTTGCCTGTAGGGACGGCAAAGTTAAGACACAACTCTGCTTGAAGTTGTACACATTAGCCAGTTTGTACAATACATATATAAAGACTCAACAGCTTCTAAGTTGTGAAACCAATGATAGTCTATTTGCCAACAGTTTTTGTTGAAACCAACTACTTCCAATATTTTCTTTAAGACAAGTTAACCACTTGCTGCTACGAGTTATGTATTTATGTGCAGATGTTGACACGAAGCAGGAAAGGGAAAACAAATGTGAATCAAAAAGGAATACCTTCAAAAAATGATGTAAAGTCACCTAATAAAAGCCCTGGATAATAATAATCCTTACAATTTCAATAGGGCCTCAAGTCTGTCAGTGCCTGTCAGTGCTCGGGCCCTAATAATAAAGACAGAATCGAGCTCCTGCAGGAATGAGAAGGCGAGAGAGAGGTGCGCCGAGCGTAAAGGTGCACGTTCCGCCAACCTCCGCTGCTCAAGTAACAAGCCAGTTTTGAGAATGTAAGAAGTAGAAAGTACAGATATTTGTGCTCAAATGTAGCGAATAAAAGTTAAAAGTTGTCAGGAAAATAAATACTCAAGTAAAGTACAGATATGTGAAAAATCTACTTAAAAAATCTACTTCCCACCACTGCCTGAAACCAAAAAGAAAACTGAAATAATCCCCTATTCATTCTCTAAGAACTGTAATTTATCTATCTATTTATCTGGCTATCTATTTATTTATGCATGCATGTATATATGTTTGTATGTAATGTATGTATTTACTGATTTCCATTAGTAACCTGGATTGCCAGAATCCTGAAACATTTTTGGATCCGGTACTTATGTTTATCGCGTCTACACGAAGCCCTGTCACGAAAACACGGAAACGCTGCAGCGGAGTGGTTGAAATCACTGTAAAGACGTCATGGAGCATGCGCATAAAGTGAAAGAAGACTAAAGTCGAGAATGACTTCTCTACCACCTGAAATCACTGTTACCACAGCAATCAAACAGGACTAGTTAGAAAAGAGCACTTCCCCATAACCCTCGTTTGTGTTAAGTTACCGTTTTGAAACTTACGTCTATAATAAAAAAAATTTCACCTCAGCGTGGGAGCGTTTAAAAAACGCGGATATTTTTAACTGCTTCTCAGGTGGTTCTCAAGAGAAAATAAATTGAGCTCAACCAAACTCATCAGGCTCCAGGAGAGGGTGACTGGCAGTTATGAAGAGAGGCTGTTTGCCTGTTTAAACTATTGTCTCGGTGGTTTGTGTGAGGTCTTACTTAACAGTTTTTGTTTCATATATAATAATGCAAATTCACTTAGGCACTCATAGTTTAGAGGATGTGTTATAAGTGTAAATCAAAGTTGAGTTTGGGATTTAATTTCCAACGATGGAACGATCACTAACGAGAAGTTAGAGATCGGAAATCTAACATTCCATCACATCTGGGCAAACTCCATCTGCTGTAAAAAGATTGTGTTGGATTTTAAGAACAGCTCCCAACTGGAATTTTTTTTTACATGAATAATATAATAATAATAATCTAATGGTTCAAAACATGGAATATTGTCATTCCTGGGCAGTGGAGCAGGCTGCAACACCACATCACTGATCAGGTTCTTAGCTGTTTTATCTTGAGTTACACTGTCATCTAAAAATATATTTGAGCAACATCTGAGTTTCCCTTTGTGGCCTTCACCACTACAGAAATATCCCTTTTTATATTTTTGTATTGGTCAACTGCACAGACAGATACAAACAGTTTGAAATTAGTAAGTATATTGTTGAGTTAATCTACTTTCACCTGTGTATGCCGATGTCTAACAAAAAGTAATAGGCTTCCATAATAACAGGGCAATATAACTGATGACACGGGTGGTCATTATGTCATCTAACACTCACAAACATCGTTTAGGTCTGTAATAAGAGTCAAAATTCTCAGAAAGAGTTAGTCTCTATCCTTTATGGCATCCATTACAGGAAGCCACGCACGACCAGGCCTGTTTCTCTTTAATATCTGCTTCCACTCCCACTGCTGTTGGCCGTCATGCTCATTTAGCAGACAAAAGGCTGGGTTTTTCACGGCAGAGTCTGGAAGTGTTTTCTGAAGAGCCTCAGTTGAAGATACAATCCTGAACTCAAGGCCACCAGTCGACTGCGTAATGTGTCTCCACGGACACACGTCAGATAGAGAGCGTTATTAAGTACAAGTGTCCAAACCACCTGTGTGTCAGCTGCGACTGTAATGTAGTTTTGTAGTTCCGTCAGAAACGGATTTCACAAAATAAAATAAGCTGGGAAGAGGGATGAATGAATAAGCATCACATCTTTGTCAAAGATCTTCATCTTCCGAGGAATTAAAGGGTGGGTAGGTAAGTTGTTTCCGAAACACTCTCTATCCTATTTGTTGAAATCCTCTTCAAATAATGATAAAATCATGTAATAAACACGACACATCATTTCCTTCAGACCCAAACAAACTATTGGTCAGCTGTGTCGTCACAAGCAGGAGAGACATATACCACTGAAGCAGAGAAATTAACCTAAAAATAAATATGTTTAAGTATAGTACAGATGCATGATAATGTAGTTAAGTACAGTAGTGACATAAATGTACACAGCTTCACACCTCCAGTTTGTAACGGAGGCCTACAGTTAGAAATGTAAAACCTCAAAACCAATCAGGAGGGACTCTGATGACATCACAATGATGTAATAAGGGTTGTCATTTTAACCTCTGAAAGCCCCACAGAAGACATGATACATCGGTTTATAAAGGCCGGGTCCCACTCCTCAAAGCATGTACATCTGGACTGTAAGTAAAAAGTAAAGAAAGTAAGGGTTAAATTTCCTTAGCATCCAAACTATGTAGCTGTTAAAGATGACGGATGTCTCTCAGACGTGTTTCGGGGCTACAGTGGAATATTTCATCTGGAGTTCTACATGGAGCATCAATCGATCACAGTGTTCAGTCCCACGTTGTCTTGAAATCTTGAATGATACAGTCATCTTGGACCGATCTGCGCTCAGAGCTATGAACTCTCAAACCACAGAGCAATAGAAGCTAAGCACTTGTCCTTTACAGGGAATATTTACATCTATGTATCACTATTCAAAAATAATGGCTTCCATGGCATTCATGGTTTTTATGATAAATAAATATGATAAAAATTAAATAAAATAAAATGGGCTGTAGTATTAGGTCTCTGCTGAATGTGACTCTACTGAACACTGAAATGTGCTTATATCTGCATGAATTTAATTAATGGGTCTAAATAAAGCAAAAGCATTCATACACATAAAATGCTGAAGTAAAAGAAATACAGGGATCAGGGAAATTCATCAGTTTTCTTTAGTACTTCTATTGTTTGTATGTGTCAAAAGACGTTTCAGGAGTTTAGTCTGGTGTTTTATTTTACACTGATGACAACCTGTTAACACTCAGGAGCAGCTCACAGCATCTTCTGCTCTCAGCAAACAGCAAATGGACCAAGGCACTAGATCAGTGGTTCTTAACCTGGGTTCGATCGAACCCCAGGGGTTCGGTGAGTCACTCTCGGGGGTTCGGCAGGGGTCAAGACACACACAGTATAGCCAGGTTCACACTGGCAATATCTGGCCGTTTTTGTCGGCCGTCAAAAAATTGGCTGCAGACAATTTGGCAACACACAATTTTTCTTCGCTGTGTCAGATAACAAATATTTTGTTGCTTAGTAAAAATTAGTTACACAAAAGAAATTCAGCCCACTCGTATTATTCGTGAAGTCCCGCTTCGCTTGGCTGTCAGTGGCTGCAGCTGATCACGCCACATTGCTTAGCTTTGATATCTGTGCTGCAGGGAACTTGGTGCGCTCAGTAGTCGACTTGTGGCTGTTGTGATTGTACGTCATTCAGCAGAGCCACCTTCAACAGCAACTCTTCAGAACAACAACGCTCTCAGCGTTTTGGTGACCCTTGAGATACTCACACCTTTTGTTACAACTTATTTTTGCGAGCGATGCTTTTCGGGGATGGTAGACATGAAAATTAAGAAAAGGAACAGACTTTTTTGTGAAAATGATATAAGAGTCGCACTTGCCAAGGTGAAGCCGGGCATTTCTGACGTTGTATCTGTAAGGCAACAGCAGAAGTCGCATTGATTTGAAATAAATATTATTTATTATATTAATTATGTTTTTGTGTGAAATTCCTATTTGTTGGTTTTGTTCTTTGAACACAGTGATTTTGTGTGCACCTGATGCATGGTTAATTTTGTGCACTAACAAAATATATACCTATGTTTTGAAGAAATAATATTTTATTTGTCCAATTACGAAGGGTTCGGTGAATGCACTGATGAAGCTTGCTGGGTTCAGTACCTCCAATAAGGTTAAGAACCACTGCACTAGATAAATATGTACACATGATCCCAACCTCATCATCATCATCAAACCACTTCAACCAGTGTTTCTTTATTTTGGGGGGTCCTGAAGAACTTGTCAGCTCAAACATATACTTCACATTGTTTTATTACATTAATAATGCATGAGTTTGATTTTAAACTGATGCCATGTTTCAGATGTCTGCTACAATATGTGGCAACTATAACTTCTGTTCTGGGTCTCGGAGACCAACCCTGTTTGAGGATTGTGGGGGGCTGGAGCCAATTACTGCTACATTGGACGAAAAGGAGGGTTTCCCCAGGACAAGTCACCAGCGTATATCAGGGTGTAGCACTGTAACCCCACTGAAAACTTGAAAAAAAGCGACAGTAAAGAAGCAGAAGTAGATGAAAAATATGTGCATTTTATTAACAAAAAGGAAAGACAACAGAAAGACAAAAAGATCCCTTGTGAATGCAACAAATATTAGAGAAAGAAAAAGAGCACAAAACTAGAAAAAATCTGCAGCTTCACAGCAAGCTGCCAACTCCTCTTCTCTCCTCTTCACTACTGACTACCTGCGCTGGTAGGAATAAGGTGAGCTAAACAGAAAGACTAATAGAAACCACACTCAAGACAAGACCAAGTTATTGCTGACCTCACAAATCAATCTGCACAGATACGGTACGGTTCCATCCCCTTTAAGTCAAAATTACCAGAGAACCACCCCCCTTAATAACCTGTCACTTTAGCCATCCTCCCATCCCCTATGAGGGAGAGTGCTGTATGTGCAGATACAGAATATTTATATGCAGATGAGCATTCTAACGTTAATGTTGCTAACTATATTGGGAGATATGCAATTTATTCTTAAAAGTTGAAACCGAATGGCATCAAAAATAACAGCAGAACGACATGCTTTGCCTCTCTCTACCACCAAATCACACTGACAGTCTGTTTCACCATCAGCAGCACTTGGAGAAATCCTACCCATATCGTTGGCTGTTAAAACATCCATAAAGATGTTACAGGCCGTAAGGTTTCAGCATAAACTCAGTAGATATCAGCTCCAAAAGTAAAACAAATTGTAAATACTTTGCTGTGCACTTGTTACATTCCCCTGAGGAATATAAATGTTTTCTGATGCTGTTGTGTGTGTGTGCTGCTCCTAGGCCTCAGTCAGCTCCAGATCCTCAGCTCCACCTCTGCAGTGGGCGGTGCCTCTGTACACCTGGAGCTCTGATCAAGCTGGAGAGTATAAAGCGGAGGAGCTTCACTTCAGTCGCCCTCTGCCTCCTGCTCTGCTGTTGTCAGCTGTCTCGCTAAATCCACTGCCTGTCTATGTACTAGATGAGCTGTTTGCCCACTCGTACTATTGAACTTTTTGTTTACAAGAACAAATTTATTTTAGGGGTTTACGTTATTTCAGCACAACACTGGAGCACAATAGAGGGAATTGGAACTGGATATTTCAGACACTGGTTATAATCAAGATATTTAAATGGCATACTTTGAGAAGAGGAAACTGTCTAAACCAAAGTAATGGTAAATTGTTGGTAAACATATTATGGTTTGACACATTGAACTGCTTTTCATTTAGTTTTCTTTTTAGATGACAGTGTCCCTTTTAATTAAAAGCCATATTTATATCTTAGGTTAGTCCAAATTAGCAACAGCAGCAGTTTTGTACACTTTGAGTACGGCACACGCCTCACTCAGATGTCGTCAGATTGGTGCAAAAGCTGCAGCAGCCCGAGATCGAATACACAAAAGAAAAACTAAAATGGATTTATCCCCTGAATATATCAGGGGACTTACTGAGGGGACGTTGTATACATCTTGTCACACACATTTAGCACACATGTACTGTGTAAGTACTTTTTTGGCTTGTAATGTCATTGATATCATCTCTCTGTGTTGCCATGTTGCAAACATATGGCTCTGTTTGTAAATGCTGCTCATTGTCCTGTGAGAGCAGACGATGATTGAATACATGTCGACTGAAATTCTCACCCTGAGGTTTGTGTGACCTCAAATAGCACCCGGCAGAGGCTGAGACGTCAGAGCGAGGAGACTCGGGGGTGCACCACGGGAGAGGCAAGAGAGATGAGAGGAGAAGGGGAGAGAGGGACAAGAAAGAGATGAGAGGAAAAGGAGGAGAAAAAGTGTGGGTGGAAATGGTAAAATATGGAAACAATATGGAGAAAGAAATAAAGTATGACAGTGGGCATGGGAGACAGAAAAGAGGCATAGGCATGCAAAGTGGAGGAAGTGTATGAGAGACAGATAGAGGGAAGTGTATGGAGAGAGTTATCCTTTAAAACTTCACCATGGTAACAACACCACAACAAGATGGGTGGGGTATCCCCGTCCAGACCCTCTTACCCCACTTTTTTACCATCTTGATTGCTTCAGCATATTCTCTGCTTTTTTTCTCAGAGTCTTTCGCTCTTGCTCAATCTTTGTTGTTCTGTGTAAGTGAGCTGCTATGGCTGGTGTGTGTGTGTGTGTATGTGTATGTGTTTGACTGCTGTTTCCATGCATAGACAGACGATGGAGTCTCAGCAGGTTATCACGGCATTAGTGGAAACTCTGACCCAAGTCCTTGAAGCAGGGCGGGAGGAGGAGGAAGATAATAAAGATGATTTCCTCTCAGCGATCAGAGGTAACTTCTATCCATTACCAGCACTGATCCACCTCAACTGTCTGTGTGTATGTGTGTGTCCCTGTCCTATGGAGATCACTGAAGCTTATATGTACTCAACTATTGCTGTAAATGTTAAAGACTAATAAATAATAAACTGGTGTATTATGCAGTTCTTTAAGCTCAGTGGAACAGAACAGCCTACAACCTCATGTGCAAACTTCAAACCTGACTCCATGTACATGAACCTGCTTGCTGCTCAGTGTCAAACATTGAGGGATGTAACAAAGTACATTTAATTTGTCATGGTACCTCAGTAAATGTTTTATGTAAATGTACTTTACTTCAGTAGTAATTTTTCAGGTCGGTTTAGCTTTTACTCTACCACATATACCACCAAATAGTTCCTCTTTCTCATAACGTAAAATAAGAAGGGGATTGGTCCACTGACCCAATCAGAGCAGGCAGCATCACAGATGAAGAAACACCTGGAATGGATTTAGAAGAGACCACCACTGTGACTAAGCAGTGAAAATTATTATCAAAATGATCTGGCCGCCAGTTGCAGACCTCTGTCATAGCGGTTGGGTTGTGAAAAGGTTTAAAATTCAATAACAAATACGAAAAGTAAAGTAAAACTGATGCTATTTAACATAGTATATATAATTTTTCAAAGATTTAGCTCCTTTTTAATGAAAAAAAGGTTGCAGTGAAAAATAAATGTACCAACGGAGACATTAGTCACAGCAGTGTCGTAAATACAATGAAACTTTCTCTGAGTCTTAAGGGGTGGAAACAGCTGGATCAACTTTTATTTAGAACAAGCTCCAGCTGTTTTAATCTTTGTGTGAAAGAACCAACCTTTTCTCCAAAATCATTACTGCGGCCTGATGAAAACAATAATATTGAAACAGTTCTGCAGAGCCTTGTCTGCTGCGTGTGATGTATCTGTTAAAGAGTAAGCTTACAGTTTAATTAAGCTCCTTAACATACTGCTCAACTTCTTCTCTCCATAAATATTATTCCTACCTGAAGGCTGACAGTGTTTTTTTGCAAAGGAGGGCAGAGGCAATTTCCCAATTTTCCTCAAATTTAGGAAAATGACAGCTGTACATAAAGCCCTCCAGAGAGAGATGTGAGGAAATCATAGACTGACAGCTGCGATATATTTAGGAACAGAGACACATGGTACCAATTGGACCTAAACTCCTGTAGTAACACCCTTTATGTCAGGGAGGAGAGAGAGAGGGAACCCAACGTGGTATCCCCAATGTGTGTTTGCATTAGATATTTCAATGACTGTGTTACTCAACCCAGTTTCTGTGTGTGTGTGTGTGTGTGTGTGTGTGTGTGTGACGCTGACATAATCCCACCAACCACAAGACCTGATGTCAACATCCAGTCAGCTGCGTGTTTCTGGTGGATTTCTGATTGAGCTGTAAATGAACTTCACTTCACGCCCTAAAACCACGCCTCGCAACGCCGCTGATTTGCGACTGCGGTTAAACGCAACAAGATCCGATTCGCACCACCCAACCACTCCGTTACACTCGGACGAGGCACATGAACTTTTAAATATCTGACCCAGTTTAATCCCAACCACATTTCAACGCCAAATCTCCCACATGTGTCCCACAATAAATCTAATTATATAATTTGTTGCACCCATAAAACAAGCACAATATAAACAACAAACTAATTAATTTTGGTGGATACACATTATGAGGGAAAATGGTTCTGTTTATGTTGCAAGTTTATATCAGCAGTTTGAAAAAAGCTCATGCTAGAGAAATGAAGTTACAGTGTTGGAGGCTTTCCAATCATGGCATCTTTGACCTTCTTCTTACAAATGTAAAAAGGTCTGAATAAGAAACGATAGGACACGGGAACCAGTGATTCGCAACTTAACAGAGGTGGTTGTAGTCCAGTGGATACTTGTAGAATAGCTCAACTACTTTGACAAAAAATAAATGGTGATTTCATTAAGGTGCTGCACAGTCTACAGTTCTGAGTGGATTTTGCATGCCTCACTGTGTCTATGTGGCCTTTTCCAGATACTATAGCAGATTGGGGTTATATTAATTGGAAAGTCTACACCGACCATAGGTGTGAATGTGAAAAGTTTTTTGTCTCTGTATGTTGGCCCTGTGATTCGCTAGTGACCTGTCCAGTGTGGACCCTACCCCTCGCAGTATGTGAGCTGTGATTGGTTCTGTCCCCCCCTCGTGACCTTCAAAGAATGAGCCATATAGATAATGGATGGATCGATGATTAAATTCATCTTCACATAGGGAGTCAGCTGTTACAGCTGAACACCATATGTTGTGTGTGAAAAGCAATTAGCAAACACTCAAGTCTACACACTTTACTAAAGCTCATGTATAAATGGATGACATCACTGGCAGAACATAAAAGATAAAATGTTTTAGATAATTAATTAAATGAATGCATTCATGCACATGCCCATTAAGTCACATGCAGAGTTCACCCTATCTCTGGACTCCACCAGCACTCTCTCTTTTCAATCACAACTGGACACATCAGCCTTAAGCCAATCAATTGTAAGCTATCAAAGTTTAAAATGTTCTCTCTCGCTCCTGTCATTCAGATGTCAGATCAGTGATTTGATTACTGAGAAGCCACAACATATTGTCCTTTGCCCCCTAGAGGCTAATTTGTTGTCAGATTGCCACTGAGCTCTGAGACTGGCACCACATCAACTGTGGTTACCGACTCTTCTCACCTCAACCATCCAACCAGAAGCCCTTCATCAGACGTCCCAACTTCCAGTTTCCTCACCAACACCTGTGTCTGGGTGGGTGGCGGGGAAGTCTCCTTTGCCTCTGACTCATAGGTCTGCTTCCATGGTCTTCTACTTCCAGCTGGGGTCAAGTGCCAAATTATTTTCTTATGTTCACAATAAATTGAATTGAATCTAATTTACTCATTGTCACTTGTTCCTCTGTTAGTCTTCCCTGATTGAAATAGATTACTAAAATGAAAAAGTGTATGCATGGTATGGTTCAGCAAAGTACAAAGGGGGAATGAAGGATCCAGATTGAAAGGAAAACGGGGGTCTGGGCATGTTGGTCTATGGAAATGCTATGTTAGCAACAGCCTGTTGAGGGATGCTACGACTTCAAACAGACACAGCAGTCAGTTGACGACAGTGTTTTCATCACCACAACACACCTGCAGCCTTTTCATCTGAACACATGAAGGTAAGCTGGAGTGAGAAGGGCCACACTGACAACGACAGCTGCAAGTGAGAGACGCTTATCGTAAAACATGTGAATGGACTGATCTGGGGTCTGTGGGGCAGCACCTCGGCCATGCAATGCAATGATGTCATCCCTGATCCCTGTTTCCACTCTGCTTTCTACACTGTGTGTGTCAGACACAGCCTCATATGTGTGTATGTTATATGTTTCAACATGAGAACGACAGCAAACTTCACCATCAGTAGAAATGCAGCGCCCAGAAGAGCATCACTCATTCATCCCTGGCCCCCAAGAGATTTTGTCCTCAGCTGATTTCAATACATTAGGTGTTATTCTTTTTACCAAGACCCTTTCTCCTCTGGAGTATCATTGGCACTTTGGTGGAGGGGCTGTTGTATCAGTGTGGGGGGATTAGTGTTCAATCTCAGGCTGCAGCACTGGACAAGGCAGAAGTAAAACAAACTGTAGATTGACAGTGTGGCATGTTTGGTGAACACAGGCCCACAGCTGACTACACCTCCCAGGATAATTGCTCGCTATATTCCCCTCGGCTGTGCTCCTGTTTCCTGTCTGTAGAGTCTCACAGTGGGAGACATAGGACATAGAATGTGGGTTTTTCTGTGTGGTACATACTATGTGTTGATTTATCAAACATATTTTCAATGAAGGGACAACTGTTGGTTGTAATTGTAAGTATGCACTATTGATGCATATTGCTGCATAATGACATTGACCTGACACTTGGTCATGAATGATCAGATATTCCCATTTTCTCCCATTCCTGTTTTGTCCTGCTGATTCTGAAACAGACAGAAAAAATAATTTACTATAATCGACTGCAAATTTTAAAAACACTGGTATAATATAATTTAAACCATTAATTAGATCTATACACTGGTTATTGACCCTGAAAGTAAAAAAAAGATTTAAACGCCTGTTGAAGGATATATGAATCTGCTCTCCACACTTAGTATGTAGTATTACCAAAATGTTATTAAATTATATTTACATTTATAGCAGATGATGCTATAACTAGTGCTTTAAACGTGAATTAGAAATAAACAACTGAATACAAGAAACATGTTCATAAGCACAATGTATGATAAATCACTCCTCTCTGCGTGTTATCATTATATAGAAAGACCCTAATTTTGATAGTTTCCCATGATACCATTGGCCTCTCTGCTCTACACTGTGTTAACTCTACAACCACTTCCAGGAAGCCTTTAGGTCTGCAAGTAATTGTGTATTTCCTTGTTTAAATAAATAGTCGAGTAAATGAGCTTGTTCAAAAGAGAAAAACGAAACAAAGAATATATATGACTCATCTGGTGGCAAACACTGTATGGGCCCTGTGACAATAATGTCGCTCACTGGCTGCCACAGCTGGGGATCGACCCACTGCAGCTTGGAAACTGTGTGTTTTTACTTCACCATACATAAACAATGCAGCTCTACTGGGGGTTCCCTACCACAGGCCCCATTTCCATTCATTGCCTTGGCCCATGTTCAGGATGAGATGTTTCACAAAAAACAATGCTCCTCGTCTGGGTTTGTGGGGTTTGAAAATATGATATTGTTAAGAGCCATGCCTTTTGTTTCATGATAATATTCTCAAATCAAATGTTTTATAGCCTAAATTGAGGAAAAACAAAGGGTTTGACAATATTAGTAACATGTGACACTCTCTATCTTCAGACCCTTGTTCCAGAAAGGAAACCCCCCCACAAATGAATAATTTAAGAGACTGTATTCATAATCCATGATCATTAGGTCAAACACTCCCAGCAGTAAATCTATAAACACAGACTTGATTCTGCTCCACTGCTCTTTTCACAACAAGAATTCAGCCGAGTGCAAGACATATTGAAATAAGTTTCATTTGAGATGGCGCCTGCTCACTTGAATGAAAGATGCTTCTCTGGCACATCAGCCACTGCTGCTGCTGTGCGGCCCAATCAACATGCAAATAAGTGTTTTCCCTGCTGACCCCGCCCGCACTCAGCCGACAGACGTTACATCAGGATGACGTCAAAAAAATGAAACCTTTCTAATCCGTGGGAAAATTTTACAAATATGAAACCTCCATGGATTGAAAAGTAATGATAGACAGACTTAAAACCTGTGTTGCGGTCTGAGGTTTAGCAAATATCACATTCACAAATGTCTCTTTCATAGTGGTCTATTGGGAAAATGCTTTTTGGGGAGAGGGGGAGATTTTTATTTGCCAAACCACAAATTACCACTAGGTAAAAAACTGTTATAAAAATATATATACAGAATATGCTGAATGGTTATTGATGAAGTTATAAACAGTATTAGATTGGGGCTTGATTTCATTAAAATTTTAATAATTAACAGTCTACTCACTAATATTTTCATTATACTTTTCAAGGCTGTATTTTGCATGTTTCTGGTTGATAGAAAAAGTAATCTTGATGAGAAATTCGCAACAAATGAAGCTTAACTATGATATTAATATGCTTCCTGCTTGTATGCAGCTAAAAGAATAAAAGCAATGATAAATGATCAAGCTAAACATAACTATGCAGGAATGGTTTGGAAACAATTAAAACACATTTAAACTATATTTCCGATGCTCAAAACTCTTGCTTCAATACATGCTGAATGATAATGCTGAATGAGGTTTATCTCATCATTTTAAATCTCAGTGATGCTGTTCAGTTTTGTGGCCCAGTGACGGAAGTGATGCTGTAAATTGGGGGAGCGTGCAGCTGTCACTGGAGACTGTCTCTCCTTATCTCTCCGTCACAAGTGGAGCATAAAGCACAGATAACCTCTCTGAAAGAGTTTAAACCTGAAGAGCCACTGTGTCTGTTTTCCTGCGCCAATGTTGCTTGTTTGCGGCTTAAAGAATCAAGAGAGGATCCAGAAATGAGCAGATGTGTGTGGATTCATTAATGTAGAATGACAGCTTCTCTATATCAGTCTGTATTGTTAGTTTCACATTTATTGTTTTGTGCCATTTGTCGGATATTAAACTTGTTTTTATACATTTGTTGAATCAGTTTTTCAGAAGTAGGGCCTCTGACGTTATGCTCAATGGCAATACAGGCTTTTTATTCTATTATATTCTGTTCTATTCTGTTCCACATGAAAAAACAGCAATTTCCAGCTCCGTTATAGAACAGTTAGAAATAGTTCTGAGTTTTTTCAGTCCCCGGAGAATATTTGAAAACTTGAGAACCACAACATTTGGAGCTACGTGACGCTATACAAAAACCATTAGTTTCCCAACCGTCCTGTTTTCCAGGCATAGTGGAGACGCTTCTGATAATGACTGACTCATATGGTGGAACCTAGGAGGGGGGTAACATAACTCCTGATTTTGGTCGGATATTCCCTTTAGGTCTCCTTCCAGAGGAGCTACTGTACATGTCAGACTCCGGGTTCTGCATTGCACAGCACTGTCTGCTGGCCAGAGTGTGGAAGTGCACCCTGGTGATTGAATGAAATGACTGAAATTCCACAGCATCCAAACTCCATGCTCACACGTGCATATGAGCACTTCTCATACATAGGACTGGTCGCTTGGTTGTTCATCCAAATTGTTCTTTATGTTACATGCTGTGTTTTTGTCAAGGTCATCACTTTTAGTGCCAAGTTATATACACAGGCTCAATTTAAAGCTCAGTGTTGGAGTGAGCTGTTTGGGCTGTGTGTATACATGTGTGTGTATGTACGTGTATGTGTATGGGGGTAATTAGAGACAAAACCTATAGGTTTAACAGCCTCTAAGGGAAAAGTTATAACCCTGCTCTGCTCTAAGGTATGAATGGGGAGCATGAGGAGCCAATAAGGAGCCAGTAAGGGTCTCTCTCTCTTTCTCTCTCTCTTTAGCCACCTCAGGAGTTTAAAGGACTTTGGATGAGTGACTCTCTCTCTCTCTCTCTCTCTCTCTCTCTCTCTCTCTCTCTCTCTCTCTCTCTCTCTCTCTCTCTCTCTCTCTCTCTCTCTCGCTCCTCCTCATACCCCCAAAACCTTCCCCTCTTATTAAAACAACACGCCAATCTGTTGTTGCCCGGTAAAAGGGGTTTGGGAGCCGCAGCAGCCCTAAAGGAGACTCCACACACACGCACACAGACACACACAGTCGTCTGGAAGGAATTAGACAGCTGAAACAGCGGCACATTGGCCACTTCTCTGCGCTCTGAGAAACTTGGTTGCCTGGGGAAACTGCAGAAATACTTTACCTGCCCCTCTGCAGAGCAGAGAAACATATACATGATCTGTCATTGCTGGAAACCTTTTTAATTATTTCGTTTTGAATATGACAGACGCTGCCAAAGCCGGTGACTTCTTTTTTGTAACTTTTTAAAACTTTTTGTTTTGCCAGAAGTTGATGGAGAAGAATATTTATCCATTTCACATGTTCTTCATTTAATTTATACTTTTTGACATGAAAGATGCCAACGTTGACTGACGTGATGTTTGTGTGTGTACACCTCAGATGCATGTGTAGCAGACAGACTCTGACAACCTAAAGACAGGCGTTGCTGACTTTTTTATTCTGAACGCGCACCTTTCTCATCATCATTTATTTTTTTATTTTTTTAAATGAATGAGGATCTTTTTGTGAGTGGATTCATGAGACTCACTACTCCACAAGTGTCTCTTGAAACTTTGTCAAGACTTTGTCAGAGCTCCCGGAGCTGACCGCATCCTTTTCCCCAGGACGAACGAAGAGGACGACAGCTGCTTCAAGGTAAGATCGTCTGGTGAGGTGATCCTGTGGCGTGTGACTGACACACAGTGATATGTGATCCACCACGAACCAAACAGAATCAAGCAGAAGTGCTTTGAAAACCATTTAAACGCGTTCCCTTTTGGGAACGTCGATGCGCCAAAAACTTGTTTCTGTACACGTAGGAATATAGTGCGGGTACTGTGGTTAGTTTGATGATTTTAAATGACAAGGATGCTGAACAATTGACGCACTGAAGTGATGCTGGAAGTCGGGGGGCTCAGCAGCTGTCACCGGAGCAGTCACAAGTCGTGCGTAAAGCGCGGATGGCATCTCCCAAAAGGTTTAAAGTTAAAAAGCAACTCTGTATGTGTTAGAAACTTATTTATTATGGTAATATATTAGATAATCGGGAAATAATGTGTATCAACAGTTTTCCCCTGCCGGGCACGGACATCTGCATTTGCTCCTGCTTTGCCCCCTGTGAAAGTGTAAGAAACGTTTTGTCTAGATTATATTTTAATATATTATTATAAACTGAGAATATACTATATGGGTGACGTCCCAAGGCATACGTCACTCGTTGTGCTGTGTGAGCCAATGGGAAGGCTGGAATTGGCCACGTTTTGCGAGCCTCCTGGTTGGAGCGCGTAATTTGATGTGAAATGGGAAACACCGGTATCTGCGCACACGTGAATGCTGAATAGCCCCCATCTATTATAAGTTAGTTGTTGACAATCTCATAATTGAAAGTGTAGAGATAGTGACATGTAAAATATTAAAATGTACTAAAAGATTATTAAAAGTGCAGATGCACAAACATAACTGAAAGCTGATGACAGCTGCACACAGCACCTACAGCATTAACTTCTCGCTGTTGGCATCATAACTTCCTCACACACCAGCTACACACGTCATACACTCATACACAAATGCAAATGAGCATCCGTCACACAGAGTTAACAAACTGTCTTGCTCCATCCGCCCACCCTCACCTCTCAGTTTGCAGATACCATATGTTGCCTCATGTGAAGCCCACTCAGGGAATGCCCATCTGCGAGTTGGATGTCTAGCTTCCCTGGCAGTTTATCTGCGATGTACAGTAGAGCTTTAATCCAACACATCCTCTGGCTTATCTTTTTATTGTGCATTTTAGAACTCTCTGGAAAAAGTAACATCCATCGTCATTGTCCACCTGAATGATGCGTAGAGCATGTACTCCCGAATCAATGGAAGCATATAAATCTTATTTAGTTTGCAGAGCATGTGTAGATTTCAGATGATAGATGCAGACCACATGTTCTTTCCATAATCCCTACATATGTGGACCTGCTGTCTGAGTATACACAAACTAATACAAACATACAGTTCCTAATCTTGAACCTCCAGGGAGTTCCTTTGCTGAGTGGGGCTTAGTGTGGAGTCGAACAGTAGGTCGGGAAGCAAATCCACCTCTGGAGCCTGTTAGTGGAATACGCAGCATTATGAAGTGTATTCTTATGTGCTGTAATATGTTCAGTAAATTCCATGAAGGTTAGGAGATGAAAAAAAAAAGGGTTGAAACCTGAAACCTAACTTTGTTTGGACTCCTTACTCATGACACAGTTTACAGTCATACCGCAGACTTATCAGTGACACAGGATGTTCGTCCACACCGTGCACAGAGCAGTCTGTGACTTAAACAGAGGAAGGCATTCCACGACTGGTCTCTATTAGGGCTCCCGACAGTCTCACGTGCCATTACAGCTCACAGCATGGGTCCATCAGTGTAACAGGGCCTTGGGGCTGCCAGGGTATAACCTACTTTAAGTCAGAAGAGAGCGTACATATGTGCAGCCCCTCCCAAACACACAGCCCCACCACCTACCTCATCTCGGCAGCCAGTTTTTTTCCCCCTGGTTTGCTTGGTGAAGTAGCAGTGGAGCGGCGCTGTAGTCAGCCAGTAAAAGGGAAAACTTGGATTCCCTGTAGCCTACCTCATACTGAGTCAGACAAAGTCTCACAGGGAAGAGTGATGCCAATGCTAATGCATGAGTCCAGGAGTTACAGTAGACTGAAGAACGGACCAGGAGCTGGATGAAGTAAATTTTCAGTAGCTGCAAAGAAGACGACTCCCTGACTTTTAAATCCTTTTTATGAAACTGATGATATTATTTATGATGAGACATCTCCAACCATCCGTCCATTGAGTCTGATTGTGATTCTCCGTTTCAAGTTATCTCTCAGGCCTGATAACACAGAGTGCTATGAATAGAGCACAGAGGAAGCCAGTTATTTTAGAGCACTGGTGATACAGGTCTGCTGTCAGAAAGGGAAAGTGTTGGATCAATGAATGACACAGATTGGATCTGTGAAATGGGAAGGATTTGAATTTAGGGCTAAAACACATTTCACATACGCGTACTGTGTAAATGCTGCATGGGGAGAGAGACGATGTATAGGAGGAAAGCTGCAGAGGCACATTCTGTCAGCTGAGCTGCAGCTGTAATTTGGCTGAGAGTGTTGGAGGCCTCCACAGTGGCGTAACTCCAGTTCCTCAGCTGGCAGCGAACCGAGCCAAGTCCACCACAGTGCGTCGAGTCTCGCTCCTCCCCCCCCACCCCCCCCCCACCCTTAGGTACCTGCCATCCCTCCTCTCTCGCTAACTTGTATCCTTCTAACCCAGATTCTCACGTTTCTCACCGAATACTGTCATCCTCCTTGGCTCTCTCTCTTCCTCTCCCCCGCTTTCTCTCACACCCTCTCTATGCGTCGCTTCCTTCTACTCATTCACAAAAAAAAAGCTAGAAATGAGTCAACAGGAGAAGAAAATGCCAAAATACCAAACAGTGCAGCTTGCCTTCAAACCTGAGGATAGATTTGCCTCACGTTTTATTAAATCATGAGCCGCAGCTTCCTCATCCACCTTCACTTTGAAAACTAAATAAAAGTAAAATGATGCAACATCAGCTGTTGGAGCCATCGATGCAAAATGCTGCCAGGATGTCATATTCTTTTCGCTCTATCATACATCACTCTTATAGCAAACAGAAGACCGCTGGGGGTGCATTGGAAAAAAGAAAAGGGGGAATGTTAAAGTCAGCTCCTTTTTTTTTTTTTATTGTACCTTTGCTACTTGCAGCTCTGTCCACCTGAATCCAATAATGTCAGGAGCAGCGCAGTGGGTGGTGTTGCTGGTCAGTTCTGGTTCTTATAATGACAACACACGCGAAAACAGCAGCACACTGTGACCACGTAGGGGGAGGGGGGTTTATGAGAGGGAACGGAGGAAGAGGAGGAGAAGGAGGAGGAGTCTGACACTTCCCAGTGATGCCTTTGAAGACCTGCATCACCTCTCAGCTCCATCAGATCTCACGCTCATTCAAACTCGAGCAAGTTGTCAAAGAAAAGCACAAGAAATACGATACGATTTTATTTTTCCTGTTGCCATCATTACATTAATGGTTTCTTTTGACCTTCACCCGACAAAGGTTTGAATATTTTTCATAATGAGAAGAACAGATTTGCTTCATGCATCACATGTACTATATGCTAGCAAGCTAAAAGCAGCAGGAAAGGAAGTGGAAAATACGAGAGAGCTGGCCTTGATCCAGCACTTCCAGTCCTGTGCGTCTAGCCTAAGATAGCAGCCAAATCTCTAGTCTTTCCCATGGAGCCGCTCCCTCCTCTCCTCTCCTCCCCTTCCCTTCTCTCTTCTCTTCTCTTCTCTTCCCCTTTCATCATAATGTGAGTAATTCCCTTCTACAAACGTCAGGGACATCTTCACATTAAGACTTTTTTTTTTTTTTTAAATGGAACTTCTCCTTTCACACACACACACACACACACACACACACACACACACACACACACACACACACACACACACACACACACACACACACACACACACACACACACACACACACACACACACACACACACACACACTAATGCCTGTTTAGATTCCAGCTTTCTTAATTTTTGCACGTTTACTTTTGCTTTTGGCAGAATCCCATTAAATTGAGATTTCGTTTGAATTAGCTCAGCTTGCCTGGTTATCTAATAACTTCTTTGTGATTGAAGATGAACTATTTTTTTTTTTTTTTTGACTTTGGTGGATTGGCAATAATAGGCTTAATTATAAACAACAGTCATATTTATTTCCTCATATCTAATCAAGCTGATGACAGTATCATGATTATGAGGTGATTTGATTCCTCATGCATGTACTTTACTCTTATAAACCAGTTTACCAGCCACAGTTGTGAGTTCCCAAGTGAGCTGGAGGAATGTGAAAGTTTGATTTGTGAATATCAGTCATGTGGACATGCAGAGCCCCTGACTTGTGAATGTTACCCTTCCAGTCAGTTACTGCTGAGTCACAATAACATTAAGATGTAGGCGTTATGCTTTATCTCATAAAGCTGTTCTTTTTGGCTCAGCTTCCCACTTAAATATACTGCCTGTGCGGCACAGCGAGAAATCGCACTCACTATACATACACTCACACATGCACACACGTCTTCCTGTGGGTCCAAACGCACATTCTTTACGTCTTTTGCTTAGTGTTCATGTTTGGACATCATGTGCTCACGTGTTGGCACCTGGAGAAGCATTTAACGGCATTGAAATTTACACAGACAAGCAATGTAAAGTTGTAATGTGATGTGCCTCACTCTCCACAGCCCTCTATCGTACACACCCTCCCAATGAGGTGGTCTATTTAAGCTGCAAAGATTACCCATCTCTCCCTTGGTTTATCAGCGCCTCTGCTGCCCTGCGTCAGTGTCGCTGCCTGTCGATTCAGCCCCTCAGGCTCCAACTGGGCGTTAAAGATATTTGCTCATCGCTCCATTATCTTACTATCATATCTAGGTTAATGATGAAGTCGGAATCCAGACGCCAAACTGTGTTCTGCAGCTGCAACAAACATTTGAAGTTGTTTGACTGAACTGAACTTAGAGTAGTCATCAAAGCAAGTGATATACTAGTTTTACACTAAATACATAAAAACTTTGTGAGACTTAAAAACTAAATAGAAGCTATAATTTATGCTATTATTTTCAGCATAGCACCAAACCTGTCAATATTCAGTTACAGTACGCCTGGCTGGAATGTTTCTCATTTACACAGCAATAGGAATAATTCTACTTACATAGTCTGTAGTTTATTATGAACATTATGTGCAGGTCTATACAGAGCTAACAGGGTTATAGCTCGTATAACTCAAATGAATGACTCATAATGGTTTAACTCATAGAGGCTTAGCTCCATATTAATATACCAACAATGGGAAAGAATCATAATCTTTTGGTGAACTCACAGTGAAGTTTGAGGGTTTTGCTTCATGGTGCTTTGGCCATTCTAACCATTTACCCTTATCCCAGTTTCCTACTTAACATCAAGACTGCGACCACCCCAATACATCTATCCATCCGTTTTGTCTGTTAAATCTGAGCAGAAAAGAGATTGTAATGCAATTCACTTCGAAAAGAGACACATTTTCTCCTGAAGATAGTTATGCTAGTGAAGTAAAATCATTCATTTTATTCGTCTCTTTGCTGACCCACCATCTATTCTGTGTCCCTTCAAGACTAAACAAGACTGTAATATTTTCTCTGCAGCAGAGCCAGACAAATTTTGACTCAAGAGACCGTCAATGACGTCAGAGTGAGACCAACCCAAACTCACCATGAGGCTGAACACACGCACACACACACGTAAACATGAGGAGATATTGATGAGGTTTTAATGCTCACATGTGCCAAGATATAAAAACAAACATAAGGCCGGGCTGAAATCATCCACATGTGCTAATGACAACTTCCACTCGCAGGGACACAGGCCATACAGCCACATCTGTAGAGACACATACAAACTTCTTCAGAGTGACATCATCCACATGTGTCAATGACACAGAAGATACTCGACTGATTAGAGCAGTATCTCTCAGGGGCCGGGGCCAATTTGAGGTGATTTTTTTTTGAGGATGCAGTAGATCTGTCTGCAGCCTGAGTTAATTGTTAGTCTGATCTCCACATTAAATCCCACGCCCAAAACGTTGCATGATTCAATATGAAGACCAAAGCATCCAAACCGGTGTTCTTTGCTCTGTACTGAATCACAGAATTCACTCAAATTGACTGTGTCTGACAGAGCTCTCATTGGTCTGGACTAAGAGAAACGCAGAGGGTTAATGTCTGAGGAACATGACCTGAAGGAATTTCACAGTTTGGTTCTGTACTGTTACCGCAAACTTTTTTCTTTCTTGACCAGAGATCATAAATAAACAAACATTCATGAAGCAACAAACACTCTGTGGAGTTTGCATGATCTCCATGTGTGCGTAGTGGTTTGGTCCAAGTTTCCTCCTTACAGTCCAAAAAGGGAGTTGGAAACTCCCAGTCGGGGTGAATTTTGCTCAGTCTCGGTTGCACCTATGATATCACGGCGAACTGTCAGGAGGATAGCACATCATTAAATGAGTTTGTCTTCTGTCTTAGTGCTCGGATTTGGACTAGAAAACTACACATAGGTACACACTGTGTAATTGATGGCACATTTATGGTAAAACATTTATGCTCTGAAAGAGTGACTGGGTTCATTCTAAGCTGCCATGGCTAGACAGTATGACAGAGTTTGTTCTGCAGCACCTTGTATAGTTATAAAACACATGTACCATATGTATAGACACACACACAGACACATGCAACTGAAATAAGTTGTAGGATGGAATGCATTCTCAGCTGTACATAATTAAAAATCTGTATTTTTATACACACACAAACACCACCTCCTCTCTCGCTCTCCTTGTCTGCACTAGCGTAATAACTTTTTGTACAGTACAGTACATTTGTGTGTGTGTGTCAGGGGTCTTGTAAATGAGCAGCTGACGTTAAGAGCCTTGCCACGTGCCAGAGGAGTCCTGCTGGCTGTAGCCTTCTTATCCAATGATCAGATGAACAAGGCATTATGTCCCAGCCAAAGGGTGGGTGTGTATGTGTGTGTGTTTGAGAGTGTGTTAGCTCATCCTGTGTTTTTTCACTTGACTCTCTCTAGATACCTGTCTGACTTCTTTTCTGTTCACTAATACACACTTTCTTTTACATTGTTCCATCTTTGTAAATATGTCCCTCTTTACTCTTCTACTTTACTGTCATTACAATTATTTCATTTTTTGTCTCCATCCATCTGTCCTGTGTGTATAGGTGTGGTGTCACTACTCTTGCCAAATCACAGACACTGCTAGGCTTCATGTTCTCTTCCTTTCACTTTATTGCAAGTCCTGATTTACGTCTCGCTAAAACTTACATCCATTATGCTACAATCTAAAATGTATTGCTCTCTAAAAGTGCACCAAATCAATGAAGTTGCCTCACAAACAAATTCAAAAGTTTAAAAATGTAGCACAAAATCTGTTGATGATGTCCACAAGAGGGAGCCTCACAGACTCTCAGATTAAGAAAAGCATACTTTGACCTTCCTGATCGATGCTATGCAGGAGACATGTTCTCCATAATGTGTAGAGCAGCATCATGTGACACCGTCCCTCTCTTCACAGCACATCTTTATCTTTGTGTAATCACATAAGCCCTCCTTTTTCATGCTTTCTCTGGGAGTCGCAGAGGGGAAGAAACACACGTGCAGCCATAGAAAAACTAAAAGGCTCTTGTCTTCTTCTTCCCACGGAGATATAAACAGATGACATCACAGGGTGGTCCGCACTCCGTTGAGCTGAGCTGGGCCATGCTGAGTGGGTCTCCGTTGGTCTGCCAAACAGATGGCGGCAGCAACATAATGAGGGCTGGAAACAAACTTTTCACATTTGCAGCAGGAGCTCTCGAGCAGCAGGGCCCATGTTCGTAAGAGTGTCGCTCAGAAAGCAAAGGATGTTCTTCATCTGTCCCCAGGAAAAACACACAGAAAGCTCTTTAGAGGGGTTGTATTCTTATATTGCACTTTGCCTTTAAAACACCACAGATTGTTAATAATTGTTCCTCGAAACCATTTATGGTGAGTGTTTGCTGTGGCAGACAGCTTTTTGGTTAATTAGGTCAAGGAATCTTGTAATGTGAGCCCACCCACACTATAGAAGAGCTGGAACACTGTGCTACTCACAACTGTCTGACATTAGACAGGGAGGAGTAGACAGAAGGAGAGGGGGAGGGAGGGAGTTAAAAAAAGAGGAAAACTTCAGGGTGTATCTAGTTTGTTGTAATAAAACAGGGGTTCATGTGCAAGGTCAAGATCTGTGAATAAGCATTTTCCCAATTTTAAATATTATAAAACCATCATATGTTCTAATGCTGTTAATTTCATATATTTAAGTACGATCCTCGAGATCATTCTGACCAATCATTGCAGTCCAACAATCATAAATTGTTTGCACCACAGTCTTTAATTAAAACCTTTTTCTTTTGTCCCTAGATGAAGTGTCAAAGAATTCTCACCTACCTGCGGATATTTGGCACCACCATGTTCGGCGTGTCTCTCCTGGTAGGCATCTCCACAGCCTACATCATGGGCTACCAGTTTTTCACCACAGCCGGCAATCACCTATCCTTTGGCCTGTATGGCGCCATCTTGGTTGTCCACCTCATCATCCAGAGCCTCTTTGCGCTCCTAGAACACAGGAAGATGCGGCGCTCCCTAGAGACGCCGATCAAACTGAACAAGTCCCTGGCGTTGTGCATCGCAGCGTACCAAGAAGACCCCAACTACCTGAGGAAATGCCTGGTGTCGGTGAGGAGGCTGACCTACCCGGGGATCAAAGTGATCATGGTGATTGACGGGAACTCAGACGATGACTTTTACATGATGGAGATTTTCAAAGAGGTGATGGGATGGGACAAATCGTCCACCTATGTGTGGCGAAGTAACTATCATCACAGGGGGCCCGAGGAGACGGATGAGAGCTACGCTGAGAGCCTTCAGCAAATCTCCAGGCTGGTGCTGAACAACAAGTGTGTGTGCATCATGCAGAAGTGGGGAGGGAAGAGAGAAGTCATGTACACAGCCTTCAAAGCACTGGGGAGGAGCATTGACTATGTGCAGGTAAGGCTAATTCAATTAGAAACAGGTTTTAATAGAGGGGTTTTAAATTCAGACGATGGAAGTGATGGAATGGTTAATGACAGGTTGGATGGCTGGCTGCTTAGACAGATGGATAGATGCATGGTTATGAAAAGGGGCAGAACATTTTGAAGAGAGATGCAAGGAAGGTAGGATCCTAAGAACACCATTGCTTTAAATCAGACACCATTATTAGGTAAAATATTCAGAGGTTGATCTGTGTCTTTCTGTGTAGATGTGCTCAGGAGGTAAGACAAGGACAGTTGACATCAGAAGAGAGGGTGTAATGCAGATTGAGGGACAGGGAGCTAATTTGAATTAAATATAGAGGTAAAGGGAGAACAAGGGGATTTCAGAGGAAAGGGGAAGGGGGGCTGTGCCAAGCCAAACATGGAGTCTACAAAGAGTCTTTTGTGTCGGCTTTAGACGGACGGTAACTCGTGCATCATGTTGTGAAGTGTAGCGTGAAAAAAGGGGCAGCAGTAGCTGATGTCTGAGTGTAATAGCAGATCTGTTTCACAGATCCGAGTGTGACATCATATACATTAGTGGTGTTCAGGAGTCGCTGCCAAAGCCGTGTCAGAGGAAAGTTACATTTAGGACCAGTTTGTTTGCTGAGTCTGAAATAAAGTCGCCATTGAAAACAGCCGATCTAACTTTCAGCTGTAGGGAGTTCAATGAACTACCACCATCAGTGAAAATTAGTTAAACCACAGTGATCTTAGTGTTTGTTAATGACACTTAAATGATATCCTTTAAGAACCCAGCTCCCTAGTGTGTTTGGCTAATGAATATGGTCTTATAATGCTCACATTGTGTGGTTTAGCCTAAAATGTAAACAGGCACTCCGAACATAAACAGTGATGCAAGGCTCTGCAAGACAAGCTGATGTGTTTTAATCCTGCAGGAAATGTTTTTAACCCTGCAGGTGGTAGAAGTTAAAGGAAATGTGGGCCGTTGTGGTCATAAACTACGAGCATAGTTATTCTTTATTCAAGAATTTACAGCTTTTTAAGGAATAAACAACACATTGTGCCTGTACAACACAATCTTACTCAATTCCGTACACTTAGGGGATTTGCTACTGTTTCCTTGCGTGTTCTTTTAATATATGACCTGTAGCTCAGAGTGGATAATGTTTATCATTAAGTTCACACTACTTTCAGATTTTAGGACTTTTCTCTTTCTGTGCTGCTGTCGCACAACATGTTAGCATTTAGCAGTATCCTGTAATTATCACTTGTGGCTACATACATCCCTGCTCAGCAAAAAAAAACTTAGTCTAGGTTTAGACTATGTTTTTTTTTCTACAAAGTAAAAGCAGACTGAAGGGTGGAGCCGGCACATGGAGTTGTCTGATTTGACTCAACTTCCTGAAATTACTCATCAGTGCTAAAAAGTGAAATTATTTACACTTTCCGTTGACAATGTATTTTTTTCTGTAAATGAAACAGTACACGCAATCACGTCTATGTACATAACTGCACCGCAAGAGTAAGGTCCTAATGGTGTGATAATTGTCCTTTGGTGAAAAAAATACACATGAATTAACCACAGACTGAAACTTAGTTCTTACATTTACACCTTCGTGATTAATTAGGTTTATATAATGTATGTCCTTGTACTGTGCTAGATCATTTTCTTTGCGACTGAACAAGAACTGAAAGATAGAACTGGTAGAATGATGTTACATGTTAGAACATGTCAAGCATTCTAATTTCAAAATTCCATTGGCTCCAGATTTGTGTTTTTCCATCACTGCTCTGAGTAGTAATGTGTAAAGATTCTCTCATGACTCAAACGAAAAAGCTGCATCCAATTTACAAACCTGGTATTAGAGTGGAAGTAAACTAGAAACCTCTGTCAAACTGCCAAAAACATGATGCTTCATCACATCATATTTGTTCGGCTGTATTCAGCTGGTGCTGTTACAAATATAAAGTTTGAGCACAATTGAAACGCAAAAAGAAAACCCCATCATTGTTTAATATAATTTCACATTGATTTAAGGGAGTTTCCATTACAAAAAGGGGGATTTTGAGAATAAAAAAAACTCTTTGATACAAGGCTAACACCTGCAGCCGGCTACAGCCCGCCAAAACGTTGTGATCAACAGATTACAAAAGCACTAACGGCTGTGCTCCGGATAATCATGCCAGTACATTTACATGTGAAGGGAAATGTTGTGAGCCTTTATTCATCCTAAGAAAATCGAGTCAACGAAAATTAGATAGTATTCAAAAGATAGTGTTTGCAGCACATTAAATTATTTTAACCTAATTATAATGTGAACATATCAACAAATTTACCAACTCTGATGTAAAAGCCTCAATTGTCAAACACACAGATAAGTTAGCTGAGCATTATTAGCTTAGCGATACACCATGTTTGTTGAGCTGTGACAGGCAAATTACTTTTTACAAAGTTTACACTCAACTTTTTGACCAACACCAACCTCTTCTTCTTTGACATGAAGTCAGTTTGTCAACAGGAATTAAAATTAGACCGAGCAGCCTTCATTAGGTTGGGTGAGTCAGACTGTTGACATGGAGGACGGGATGCTACTATCCTACAGTTTTAAATAACATAGACATGTTTTCATACTCTGCATGAAACAATCAGGGGAGACTTTGCTTGAGACAAGATTTAAACCTGGTCTAGCACGTTTGGTGTGCAATACTATCCTCAAGCTGTGTGTCTTTTTACGTGATTGTAACAGAAATCGTTTGACCCTGAAACACAAGTAAATCACTGTTTATTTTTCTGGATTAGGTGTGTGACTCTGACACCATGCTTGACCCAGCATCATCGGTGGAGATGGTGAAGGTGCTTGAAGAAGACCCGATGGTTGGAGGGGTTGGAGGAGACGTACAGGTTAGTTACAAAACATCCTCGCAAATGACACAACTTACAAAATGAGCATTTCCCATCAACATATTAACCCTCCAACCTTTGTCTTGCTTGTCAATCCACACCTAGATCCTGAACAAATATGAGTCATGGATCTCCTTCTTGAGCAGTGTACGGTACTGGATGGCCTTCAACATTGAACGGGCTTGCCAGTCCTACTTCGGCTGTGTGCAGTGCATCAGCGGGCCTTTAGGAATGTACCGAAACGCACTCCTGCATGAGTTCGTCGAGGACTGGTACAACCAGACATTCATGGGATCCCACTGCAGTTTTGGGGATGACCGTCATCTCACAAACAGAGTTCTCAGTCTTGGGTATGCCACCAAATACACAGCACGATCAAAGTGCCTCACAGAAACTCCAGTTACGTACTTGCGATGGCTCAACCAACAGACTCGATGGAGTAAGTCATATTTCAGAGAATGGCTATATAACTCTATGTGGTTCCACAAGCATCATCTATGGATGACTTATGAGGCTGTGATCACAGGCTTCTTCCCATTTTTTCTTATTGCCACTGCGATCCAACTCTTTTATCAAGGAAGGCTGTGGAATATTTTGTTATTTCTGCTCATTGTGCAGGCTGTGGCATTGATCAAGTCAGCATTCGCTAGTTGCCTTAGAGGAAACATTGTCATGGTGTTCATGTCGTTTTATTCTGTACTGTACATGTCAAGCCTGTTGCCAGCCAAAATGTTTGCAATAGCAACAATCAACAAGTCTGGC
Organism: Limanda limanda; assembly: GCF_963576545.1. NCBI lineage: Eukaryota > Metazoa > Chordata > Actinopteri > Pleuronectiformes > Pleuronectidae > Limanda > Limanda limanda. The sequence continues at coordinate 24,108,797 of NC_083646.1, forward strand.
TGGGGGACCTCTGGGAGGAAAACTGTAGTAGTGAACTTTATTGGTCTGATTCCAATATCAGTTTGGTTCACTATCCTCTTCATTGGGATTATCTACACATTAATCCTGCAGGCTAAAAAGCCTTTTCCTGAATCAGAAAAGATCATTCTGGTTATAGGGGCAGTTGTTTATGCCAGTTACTGGGTCATGCTGTTGACATTGTATACGGTCCTCATAAATAAGTGTGGGAAGAGGAAAAAGGAAACACACTACGATATGGTGCTGGACGTATGACTTCCAGTCATGGTTTACCACTGAACTCTCTTTCTGGGTTGTTTTCTCTGTCACAGTGTTATTGTCATGCAAATGTTCTGCAGATGCAGAGCAGCTCTGGAGGCAAAATTGTTTGAAAGAACCAGAATTTATTGAAACTTGAATGGCACAAAAATAAATGGCTGCTCTTCTTGATCTGGCATTCATGTTCGTAGAACATCCATCTGCTCACTAATTAGTTCACTAGAGTGGCTCTCAGCAGAGCGTCTACCAAGTTTGAACATTCCAAAATATACTGATGATTTTTTTTAATGATCGAGAACCAAACACTATTTTTGTTAATTTTCCAAAAAATCCTAAAATGGTCAATAGTGCAATGTTTAAGCAAAGTGATTGGGGGGAACAATTCTCCTGATACTTTGAACTGGAGTTGCACCAATATTTTGTAGGTTCTTCCTTGGCCCATGCTCCATTCTAATTTGTGGTGCAAATTTGTCCTGACATTTTTTTTGTGTTTCTGCTGACAGGAACAAACTAACAGACACAGGTGAAAATATGTTTGGTTGAATATCAGCTAGCATAGGCTAGTGAGCTAATAAGAAAAACTGCAACAAGAGACCCAGGCTTTGTAACATTAGCTACCTCTTGTCATTTTCACTGGGCTTTAGTCTGACATTACCAACTTAACTCAAGAAATTTAGGTTTTTGCCTTACACATTTTTGACTCATCGAGTCGAATCATTGAACCCAGTGGGTATCAACTTGACCTGTGAGAATATTTTACCTCCAGAGCATCACTGGTATCTCTAAGGATTGTTTTTACACCCTAACCAGAAACCAAAACTGCAAGTATATTTCAAAACATTGAGGATAACATTCCTAACTGTAAAGGCCACGTGTAACATTGTAAACAAAGGAGATTGGCCATTTTACCATTTCATTAAAAAAAATCCACAAAAAGTTAAACTACATGTGTTTAACGATTTATTGTCCTGTTGTTACTTCTGTGACATGTGCATTGGTATATGTTTCCAGTGTTTTTTTGGAAGAGATACAGTATAAATTGGCAAAGACTGAAAATGTGCAGAAAGGTCTTTAAAACGCAGAGCTGCTCTATTTCCTTTTGTTGCACTCATGGCACATGGGTAAGACACAAACTTTGTAGTAGTCATCACATTGTGTGCACATATTTAAAATTCATCTATTTCAACACAATCCTTTAGGTACATAAATAATTGCAACTGCCAAATTTCCATGCCAGCACAGTTTTAGGTTGTGCTTGTGAGTACATTTAGTAAATAGTTAGCTGTTTAAAATGAATTGAAATGCATCACTTCCTCTTGGTTTATGTATCTTGAATGTGAAAAGGTGCAAAGTCAAAATATCCCATTCGTGGTATCAAAAGGCAAAAAATCTATAACGTTTGAAAGTGTGGATATTTCTATGTCTTGTCTTTGAACAATTATCTTTTATCCCCAAATGCCGTGAATGCAGATTTTTTTTCTTGTCAGCGTTTACAAAGTGAAGATTCTCAAACTGATCACTGGTTGTTAGATCTCCACCAGATCAGGTGAACAGGCAAACATGTGACCAGAAGAGAGACAGTGTATTCAAATTGCTGCTGTGACTGTTTTATCTTTAAAGAAATTCATTCTCATTTTTAAAATATGAATGATGATTGTATTTTGGCAAAGCATTCTTTATTGTTCTTTCTACCAAGCTAAATGAACAACACCAAGTAGACATGGTGGACATGTTCCAATTCAAAGATATTGTGATTTATTTAGCCTTCCACATGCTCTTGTCTCTTCCTTTCACATACTCTATTTGCTGTTTCCTTGGATGTTGAATAACTTGCAGGATAAGAAGTAAATGTGAGACAAATTTACCTATTGTGGTAAATGTACTACCTGATAATAGGAATGTTAATAGGGGCACTCGATGGATGGAACCATCTTTTTGGAACGAAACAAGTCCAGTGTTTGCTAAAGAACAGGAGCAGACATGAGTTTAATTCTTCAGCACTTTTATGTCTCTCCTGTCGTCCAGTGTGATGCTTGACGTAATCAAGATGAAATACCTCAGTAGTTCTCTTTGCATTGCATCAAGGTGTCAAGATGCTGTCTAAAGACTGATGCATTCTGAAGGTGTCAAGTAATTTATGATCTGTTTGTGGTATTAAATATAAAGGTGTCCTTTTTTTATATGCGTTTTCCTAATTAAGTCAAAGCTGGATCTCTATGCCTTGTCGGCCCTTCGCTGTAGCCGTTTACCTATTGTTACCTTGTATTTCAATGCATTTTTATATATATAGACATTTTTATTCTATTTTTGCTTAGCTGCCAAAGATTCTTTATTTTCAATTATGTTTTTTATAAGAAATGTGGAAAAATTGAATTGTTGTTTCTTTCAACTGTTCTGACAATGACTTGTGTATCTGACCAAACAATGTGAAATTATGAGCTGGGGGTTTTGTCTGCAATAACAACAGTAAAAATGCAATTTGTAGGGATAAGTTATTGATATCAAGATATATGTTGAACCTGTGTTTTTTTTTCTTTTTTTACTTTGTACTTAGATAAACACCCAGCATATTTATGTAAGAACTTTCTGTGGTATACAGGATTCTGTACTTAGTAAGATGCCCTCTGGTATTCATATAAAAACCCAAAGGCTCCATATGTTTACACTGCAAAAAAAAACAGAAGATACCTGATTTTTAATATATACAGCATGAAAAACCTTTTTCTACAACTGCTAGAATGTTTGCAGTGTTGAAACTATATGTGTATCCGGTGTTAAGGTTTTGATACAATAAACAATAAAGCCAAAGCATACTGAAAACGTTCATCCAAAACTTTTGCACAAAAACTACAAACTATGTATGTTTTAAAGTTGTGAAGTGCCTTACGAAGCAAAAACAAATTAAAATGTATCGAGACATTCTGTTTTCAAGGTTTTAATGAACGAGATCAACAGATGAACCACGAGGTCGTCTTCAAGCCAAACTCGTCATGGGCAGTATCAGTATCGTAAAGCACTTTTGTGTTGTGCCAAATAAACTAAATTGTTTTAATTTGCTGTTGTTGGAGTTTTTTTTATTTCGTTTTTATCTGCTTGATGGATGGCTGGAAGTCATCTTTAACTAATCAAACTAAAAGAAGCCATTGTTAGCTCAGCATTAATGGGCATCCTCTACGGAGGCCAGCTAACACTTGAAACAAAACATATAATCTTACATGTTGTCTGTTTTTTTGCCAGTGTTCTTTGAACAGATGATTACAGACATTCATCTGCCACCTTAAATGTATTGTGTACTTCTCGGGATTTACAATTAGTGCATATACTAATGATCTAAATCAATGGTTTTACTAGTTTAGTGAAACAAACTTGAGCTCTACAGAATGACAAAGTATGTAGAAAAGGTTTAGCTCAGCAACTACTGAAAGTTCCTTTTGTAATTGGATTTTCGTTCATTATAATGGTCATTACCGCTCAAAACAATGTCTGAGCATTTTCCTTGTGGGAATTGTGTGAAGTTGAAATTATTATCGGGCTGTACAGAGACCAGGATGTCAAGAAAAAAAAATGCTGTCTGTGAATGGACCAGTTGCTATTGAACACACCTTTCAATTTTTTTATATTTAAATGAAACAACATGCTACCATGAGTAAATAACTGAGTTCTGAGAAAGCGTGCCGCCCAAAGGTGAGTCAGCCCATGTGAATTTTGACCGAATTCCCAGAACGTCAGTCTAAGCACAGATTTGGATCAAGCATGCTGGTTGTGTTTATGTGTGTTACAGTCGGTGTGTACAAGCAGAACATGAGAGGAAATCTGAATACATACATTTATGCATGCGCAGACAAATGTAATTTGGTACACAGTGATCACAGTGATTTTGGTGGACTGGACAGGCCTATTGTAGCCAGCTGGCCAGTGTGTTGGTATTGTAGCCAACACGTGTATGCCTTTTTGTGTGTGTTAGGTCCGTATCGAATCAGATGACTCACGAGAAGGAGAACAGTGATCCTTTATCAGAGGGTGGACAGTTGTCAGGACAAACCTATTTGTTGGACACATACACACACACACATAGTCATAGTATTAGTAATTTGAGTTCAGAGCAGGAGCATATGTCCTAATGTCTTAAATCATTGTCCAATTCTGTGTAAAATCTATGATAGTGATGTGAAAAAAAGAATCTGTCTTTCTCTCTGCCTGTTTGTTTCAGCATGTTTATTCAGTCATTGTCAGACTCTCTCAGCTGGCTCCGTTTACTGGCACCAATAATGGAAACTTTAGAGCATCTGCAGGCCATAGTTTGTCCTTTGAAAAAATGGGTGCGGTTGTGCTTTCCTTTCACCTTACCAAGTGTCCATGGGATTACCATTGCTAATTATATCAGGTGAATTTATCCATCAAAAGCATCATCAAAAGGTAAGGACACAACGAATACAAACTGCCCTTATAGATTTATGTATTCCTCTGTGCAATTGTTATCAAACTTTATTTCTAAAACACATAGCACTGTTTGATACTTGACAATTAACACACAGTGTAGACAGTGGCGGTTCGTCATACAGGGCGCTGGGGCGCCGCCCACCCTACAATTTTGAGATGAAAAAAAAAAAAAAAAAAAAATGTCAAAAAACATTATATATCAAATAATTTAATAAGAAATGTACTGTTTTAAAGCGTTAAATGTGTGCCGGAGACCGTAAGCCCCTGTCAAAACCACTTAATATATTATATTTGGTAATATATTTGCCATTCATTATCACTGAGAGAGAAGCCACTCCTCCCTGTGGGCGCCGGGCAAGTGGAAGTCTATGGAAGCCAACAAAAGGGGCAGGAACATTTGAGCAAGGACAGCTTCTCAATGGCGGATGACAGTTCGAGCCATGGGCGCACTTCACTTGCGCCTACAGCCAATGAAAGGGTTTCTTATACATCATGCTGACAGGACTGTCCAATCAGAGACCTTATCACTGATCTACAGGAGCTGCATAGTTAGCAGATACTTTTAATCTGCACGGAGGTGCAGCTCCGGTCCCGGAGCACTGAGTGAGACAGGTAGAGGACAGACAGTGGACAGATAGAATCATTGTTGTTTACTGTGTCGTGTGTGTAGTTTTATCGATCAGTAATAATCAGCTGAAATTTTTAACCACATGTTAACGTGCATGGGGACGTGCTCCTCGGTCCCCGGGGACGTCCCGGTCTCGGTCCGGGGACCGGGACCGGAGCACCTCCCGGAGCACCGGAGCACCTCCCCGGGGACCGGGACGTCCCCGGGGACGGACCGGAGGTCCCCCGAGCACCCCGGAGTTTTTTTTTTCTCATTGCGGTGGGCTATTTAAACCGCGCCGCCCAAGTGCGCCCCCCCCAAAAAAAATGTCACCAGCCGCCACTGAGTGTAGATCACAGTGAATCAATCCGATTCACAAAACATAGTGCCAGAAATAAACACTAGAGCCCCAATTGTGTATTAATCAGCTTCTGTTTGAGTAAAGGTCGCTTAAAATGAGAATGCCCAGATATTTCAAGAGAGAGGTCACTAATAGGCTGACCATGTTTCAGGTCCGGGTTCCATCATAGCCAGACAGCATCTCTGTCCGGCTATAACAGACAGATCATTGATATAACTGACATTTAATATGAGGATTGCTGCATAAATTACAGTGTTGACATCTTGCAGTTATTCCAAGTCATTTCCTTTCCCACAGTTAAAAATACAGATTTTTTATTTATTTTACTCAATTGAAATTCATGTGCAATAAAGATCCCCTCCAACACTCTTACTAACTCTCTGTATCTCCTGTGTTGTGTCTCTTGGTGAAATTATTCTCAGACATGCAGAAGAGAAAAGCACATGTGGGTAGGGCAGCAGCAGCAGCAAGGCTCTCAGTGCGTCAGCATCCAACGCCATCGCTGCTCTGACGACTCTGCCAAATACATTACAGCACTGCTCAGTGCCGTTGCTAGCTAGTTAATGGCTCCCTACTGGCAAACTGTCTCCAGCAGCTGACTGAATTGTACCCTGCTCTTCTCTCTCAGCTGCGATCTACTTTTTGCCTTGACTTTACTTAACCCTACCCCTGTGCTTGACCCTAAAGCCTAACCTTAACCCGACTCCTTGATTCGTAACTATCATGTTACCTTCCGGTCCCAGAAAGATTGTTTGACTGAGACTTGAACTTTGGACAACTTGGCTGACACAAAGTTCAGTTTCCTCCACAGCTCCCCGGTGGTGCTACTGAATGTTTTTTTGTAAAAGTTGGACTACAAACTCTGTAGGATAGTTCATCTGCTTCTGAGAGCACAGATTTACTCAAAACAGTAGATCATTAAATGCCACAATCGATGACACTACCAAGACTTATCAGTGTTTACACCTACACCTACACAACTACAGTTGGACTGACCCATTTTCTTTGATGCATTTAAGCAATATATGTGAGCAACAATCCGTGGTGTTGATTTTATAAACATTTCTGTTTGAATTCTTGTCATTGGGGAATTTTGTAAATCTAAGAGCAGGAATGCTTTACGGTAATAGCTCATTTAATATTTTTTTTAAACACAAAAATTAGAAGAAGAAGAGCACGGCTAATGTCAGTTTGCAGGCTTTTTAGCTATATTGCTTCTAATCTGTAAGACAGGAAGCAGTTAGTTGGTCCATGTTATATCCACTGACATGGTGGAGGCGATTATGACGCAGCCACCAGGTGGCGATCAAGACATTTTAGCTTCACATATGGGGAGCTGTTCTGTCGTCCCTCTCTATATTGCTAAAACTAACTTTACAGACTTGCAAGTGATTTCCATAACTGCATAACTTCAGGGGTGAAACAGATCCATGTCTTCAGTAAAAACAAAGATTATTCTGTGTGGTCAAAGGATGAAATCATACAGAGTGCTTTAATGAATCTACATGCACTGGCCAATTTAGTTGGTACACAGCGGTTAAAAGTGATACAATGTAATACAACAGCCCTGTGATAACCCCCCCCCCCAGGTCTTATAGAAACTGTTTAAAAAGACGTTGGTTTATTTCGAAGGCTTTACTTTGTGGAGCATCTCCACATTGACCTCACACCTTTTATCATTCATACCAGTCAGAGGAGCAGCTGGTTCAACTACAGAAATAAAACTTAATTCTAAAGTAAAGACAACTAGATATTTACTTTATGTACATGATATTCTATTTGTTTGAGCTTTACCTCTTACTTTTAATTACAATGCCACATTTACTCACTGCTTGCCACTAATAATGGTTTGTGAACCATTCACTAAATACTTAATATGATAAAACAGGTGAATTTATAAATCAGTAACATGTTCTCAAATTTCTTTTTGTATTGGGTGCAAATTCCGGACACACAATCTAAACAGTAGTAAGCATGCACCTAAATTACAGAGTATTACTGTGTATTTTTATGGGATGGAAAATGTTAGGCTAGATACACTAGAAAAGTTAGATTACAGGTGATGCATGGAGAGAGAATCTAAAACAGGCCTCTGTTTGGTGCACCAGTGGTTCAGTTAAACAGAAGGTTGGAAAATTGAAAGGAGAACTGACCACAAAGTTGGATACAGACATTACAGATGTCTCAGTTTATACACTGATTAGGTTACATTGTGATTGAGTCAGGTTAGTTAATCCTGCACAAGAGAGTTTGGAATTTTACTTTCTCATAATTGGTATTTTAATCACAGGCACTGCAAACAATGAAAAGTTAGGTAAACTCACAATCTCAAGCCAACTTGTTGCACTCAATCTTTGAATTCTGTGGAAAATCACTTACAGTAACAACTAATTAGCTTTCATTCTGATCATCTAGCTTTCTTAATTACAAAGACCTACAAATTGTTGTTCTAAATACTAGTAATTATACTTACACTGCTAACCTGGGACAGAGGGATTTAACCAGCGCTAGAGGTCTTCATAGGACTTGGGACCTGACGTGGGACACGTTTGGATCCATGTTTTATAAAGTCAGTCGAGTCAAGTTGGGTCCCGTTCTATTACTACAGGTCCCAGGTCTGTTAAACATTATTTATAATCACCAAATGGACCCGAGCAGAGGTCAGACTCTGCAGCATGCAGATGATACCTAATTAGTAATGTTAGCAGCCAGGGCAGCAAACGTGTGGTTGTAAGAGGGGAAATAGTTCAAGCTATCTTCATTATACTTCAACGAACCTGCAAAGCTGATTGTAAACGAGGATTTGAAATTTGCGACAATAACGTTTGCCAGGTAAAATTTTAAATGTAGATGGTAAAGCACTTTTCTTGTCTTATTAATCACTCATAGTGCTTCACAGTAAAAGTCACATTCACACAGGTTCAAACAATCAAACAATTCAAGCTCTTCATAGGTTTCCAAGGGAAATGATGGGACCTGCTTCTTGACTCTTGTTTTATTTACTGACCAACCCTTTGTTCATGGTTCTCAGTTGTCCCAGTTCACAGCTGTTTCATAAACATGCTTTTCTCAGTGGACTTGAGCTCAGCGTATAATTGTAACACGCCCTGGGGTCTTAGGGTTTTGGCACACTGTCACTTCAGGGTGGAGTATATTTCACACTTGATGCATCCCATACCGCCCTGCTCTGTGGAGTTTCTCACTCGGGTCGGAGGGTTTGAGCATCTTCAATTTACATCATTTAGGTAGAGACTCCCTCTCCCCCTAATACCTCCAGACCGGACCACGCCTGCCTCTGCAATAATAATACAGTACCTCCTCCTCCATCTCATTTCATTCTCTTTCGTTTCTGTTCTAATCCTCAACCTTGCCTTTCTCTTTGTTATCCCACATCTTCTTCCTTTCCCTCCTCCCAGTCTTTCCATACTGCTCCATTTTACCTTTCTCTTCCTTTTCCTCTCCTCTGAAACCTCCAACCACATAATGAGCCTCATCCAGTTATACTAATTGTTTTAAAAACTCCCATGTGTTCTTGTGCCAGACAGAAGTATAGCAGTCATTGATAACAGTGAAATCCTTTCTTTTGCATGGCTTATGTATGTTTGTATGTTTTACGACCACAGTATTTCTCTGACATTCATTTATTCAAATGAATACAAAGAGAAGAAGAGAAGATTCTGTCTACACCACCGGATAGGGGTCTGTCTTCGCTATACACGAATCGCTGAGTGAAGCTTTAATGGGTCAAGTTGGTAGAATCCAGACGTCTGCTGCCCCACGGCCAAATGACTGACCACCCACAGTTTGGCAAAGTCTTGATTTTGCACACTCAACCATCTGATGTAAAGTGTGCTCTGGATGGATGAACATCATTGGTACAACTAGTTCCAGGTTAACTGTCTTTTATCCTAATCTGTGCAGCAAAGATCATCCTGAGGCAAATATGATTTATTGGGGTAAACTAATGTGTTATAAATGTAAATGTGTGTGTGTATTTGTATGTGTGCTCTTGTACAGAGCCTACAACCTATTGAGTGAGGACATTCTGGCCAGTCCTCACTTTCTGACCCACCTACAATGCACTGTGTTGTGGTATTGACTTGGTTTTAGTGTTTGGGTTAGAATAAAGTTTAGGTTAGGGTTAGGCATTTAGTTGTGATGGTTAAGGTTAGGGTAAGCGGCTAGGGAATGCATTATGCCGATGAGTGTTCTGACTAAGATAGAAGTACAAACGTGTCTGTGTGTGTGTGTGTGTGTGTGTAAGAGAGAGAGAAAGAGAGAGATCCCCAGCTGTGGATTGGTTTCCATAGGAGAGAAATAAGATAATGCATTAAGGCCTGGAGGATTTCATTGCTGGAAGGATGAAGTACAAGTAAGTGTTTGTGTGTTCCAAGTGTCTTACTCTTGGGAACAAGTTCTCACAATATAAATCATAAAATTCTAAGGTAAAGATATGTTTTTGTGTGTTAAGGATAGGTCAATGAATGTTTGTCAATTAAATTCCCACTGAACTTAAAGGGGCCATATTGTGTAAAATACATTTCCTGGGCTTTTACTATCCGTAAGGACTTGAAGTGGGTCAGTAGGGACCGTCAAAGTATGAAAACAGTCACTCTGCAGACTTTTTCACTTAGTCAAATTAAATCCCAGAAAGGTGTAAAATATGGGCCCTTTAAAGTGAAAGCTGAGGGTGTAAAATATGGTCAGTAACGAAAAAGCAAATGAATGGGATCGAAGTTACTTTTCATGCTTAAAACTGTTCTTTTTGTTACTATGCAGTGTTCACACAAAAAGACACATGAACTCTGTAAATCAGAATTTTTACTGAGAATGGAAAATTAAATTACCAAGTAATTTGGGACAATAATTTAATTTGAAAAATCCACAAAATCTGATTTCTCTATTTGATAACAGTTAAACTTTCATATGGAGATTAAATGTCATAACTGTCATAATTTAAATTCATGTGTCTTATTCCATTAACCAAGTTAACATCTAATATCATTTACATAATCTATATTCCCATGAACTTGATCTTTTAGGCTCGGTGTAAAACCTGTCAATCATATTGACATAGACATTTTTAAATTTGGAGTACTGAGACCGAGGGAGGTGGTCGTAATGGACCTCAATTTTTGTTTGTGTTCCCCGTCTTAATAGGATCCATGTGTCCCCTTTCCTTTTCCATCCCTGTATCTCAATTCATCTCTCGTTTGACCTATGTCACTCACATACCTCCACAGTCCCATGGAGCATGTTGCACACGCTCTAATTTAATTAGGTAAAATCAATTTGACCTCTCCCAGTGGAAGCTGATTAAAGGACCACTGACTCGTGCTGGGGAAGGTCTCCTCATGTGTGAATGATGAACCCCTCAGGATCTGGACCTAGTGATAAAATGATGACAGATTAACAACAACCTATATGCAGTGTATTTTGTGGATGGCTAGTTGCACAGATGTGTGAAGCTATTTGGATTTTCAGTACAGATATGCAAATCCTTAACTACAAGCAGTAAAAGGCATTTATGTATTGTAGGCCTATAGTTGGGTACTTGGTACTTTTTTCCTCTACAAAGGCACGCAGTATTCAGGATTGACCTAACATCCACAATAAAACCATTAACCACTGCAGCATTTCTGTAATGCTGTCAATGATAATAATGAGCAATAAGGGTGGGGTGGCTTTATGTGTTTGAACAGCAAAATCCCCACCGGGATAAACATTGAAACCATTATTACAGGAGAAAAACAATGTGAGTGGTGGGAAAGCCCGAAGATGAAGGGAGCACGGGGCACGCACATCTTGACAACAGACAGTCCTAATAGCAACAACAGAGATACAGATTCTGCTTTGTTTTATGCAAGTCAGGGAGCAAAGCCACAACTTTCACTTCTCTGGTTTGCAGAGAGCCCATCATGTCTCCATGGACTCAAATAAAAACTGAGCTGCAACAACAAACAGAGCATTACCAACATAGGATGCAATGCTAATGGAATTCACTTGAGTTTTTCTTTTCTTACTCAAGCATAAAAGTTAATTCTTGATAAGCAGACCAAAAAACAATCTTAACTCCAGAACCACTCACTAGCTTTTAACTGTGTATCCCAGTCAACTAATGGATGCAAACTGTTTGCTCTGTTATCATGGAGATGTCTCATATGTCATCACAAAGGGGGTTATATTTTCATCTGTGTTTGTTTGTTAGCAGGATTACACAATCAACCATTACATCTTGTGAAAGGATGAGGCATGGCCATAGGGGCATGACCCAAGGAAGAACCTACCAAATATTGGTCCGGATCCAGCTTGGAGGCAGATTCACTTTTTTAAACATTGCAAAATAGGATGGAAAATATCAGACGTGTTTACAGAACTGATTCTTATGAGTGAGTGCAATTTGGTGGATATCCAAATAACAAATCTGAATCTAATAAAATTTAAATGGGATTTCATAAGAGGGCTTGGCGTGGGTATACACCCTACTGAGTGCCTCAGTAGGGTGTAAAGTTCTACTTTATGGATATATGTACGTTATTTCTTTTAATCGTTAACATCATTAAATTATTTTCTCTTTCTCCTTTTTTTCTCCCAGATTCTATTTCAAGTGAGTGAAAATGTGAAAACTCTGTGTGAAGACTGATTAGTTAGTGAGGATCATTCCCATAATGAAGGGTGACGTGTAGCAGCCGACATCTGTACAACTGAACGGTTTCTGACCAGCAGCTAAAGATCTGTATGGTGGCACCATTTGAGACAGAAGGTCAGAGAGTATTGAGGACCCAAACGCTGCTGTGCCTTAAAATGGTATCACAACGTCAGTGCATACACAATAAGCTTCTATCCAGAACACAATGGAAAAAATTCCTTGTCAATTTGACTTAATCTAATATTATTGTGAAAAATAAATATAACTTTCCCTGGCGTTCCAAACCCATGTGGATGCATCAGAAGGCAATCTGAACCAGACGTTAAGGAATACACACAGCACAAATCCAGTGATATTAGGTTTACATATTGACTTCTTAACAAGACGCTGAGGGTCAGAAACCTTCGACATTGGTACATTCTTCTCTCCGAACATCCATGTACCACTCCCTTCTCAGGCCTCTGCCCTTTCTCTTGAGATCAGATGCCTTTTTGTCTCACAAACCCAATTCTGTCATTTTTCTGTTAAGAGTAAAGTCACTTAAATGAAAGTCACAAGGATCATTTAAGAGAAAAATGTGTCTAGCCGAACAGTGAGCTGGTCATTTACCATGTACAGATGTGGCTGCAGACTTCAAAGCAGAGGCAATCTGAGGACATGACTTGAGACGTTCCTGAGCTTTAGCTTTAGCATGTACCCACAGAAAGTCTAAGGCCAAAGTGATATTGCTGGATCATTTTGTTTGTACAGATTATGTAACATGTGTAGCAGATCACAGAGCTATGTGCAGTTGTTTTGATTTAATGCCATCCCTGACCTATTATAAAATGAATCTTTATAAGCCTCTTATCTTTTTCTTCCTCCAACTTTCTCCAAATTAATTTTACTCCTCGTACAACAGCAAGGTTTTATCATAGCATGAAATTGGAATAAACTATGCTTATTTGCTTCTACCTGAAGGTCGTGGGAGAAGATGGATTCCACTCTCATGTCCGTACGATTGACATGAAGCCACAACCAGCAACTGGCTAACCTAGCATAGCACAAAGACAGGAAATGGGGAAACAAATAGCCTGGCTCACAAGCTGCTCATCAGCACCTCTCAAATTCATTAATGAACATGTTATAGCTGATTGTTTGAGCATTATGAAAACCACAGAGTATAAACTGCTATAGTCTGGTTATGTTCTGAGTGATTTCTTGGCCAGCACTCTGGAATGTTACTGGTCCAAGCCCCATAAGCAACCTCCCTAATAAAACAGTATACTATTGTACTACTACTCAGTTGTCAGTGCATTCATGACGCACCTGAGAAAAACAAAGAAAAGTAGATCCTCTACTTGCAATGGGAAAGGAGTCAAACAACGTTTTGTTGGCGGGTTACTTACATCTACCCTCTGATACTAGTGTACAGACATGATGGATCTTCCAGTCTAAGACTCTCCAAGAAAGTTAATTTGTTTCCTTCCAGGCTTGATGTAGGAAGAAACTACAGCAATTTTATGGAAAACTTGTGATATCATATGTCATTGTGATACAGCCTCAGCCACACCAGCAGCCAACAGTTTTGTAGTCATCTCCACTCACACTCACTTTCAGTACACCTAACTTTTTTTCACATACAGATTTTGTTTTTAAATTCACAGCCAACTTCCCTGGAGTTAAACATTGCCATATGGGATTTAATCAATTTTGTTTCTATAGAAAATATATGTAATTTTGTATTGTCAGTATAGTATTAATATCATTTTAGTACCTTTGTCTGGGCCTAGATCAGAGCAAGCGGCAACTAGCTGAGCAGCTGAATTGTTAAATTGTGTTGCAGTTCACTGTGCGGAAGTCTGATTATGGTTCTCGTTGGCCTCTTTGTTGGGATGCTGTCATTGGGCCCTCTTTTAAAATCTGAACACTGACTTTTGTCTCGCTGCTCAGTCCCTAACAGGCATGAATCGAACATTTTGATATGATGCGATGTGGCATTAGTAATGTGCCAGCTTTGCAAACAGAAACTCAACCATGACAGCTCTTGGGTGAATGCAATATATTTCAGCGTGTGCTTCTGCAAGGGAAGGACAGTGGAATAAGTTTGGTTTATGTTGACGAGTGGCTGTTAAGCTGCATTCGTCTGCCAAGAAAAGCTTTGTGGGAAATTGACCCCTGGTTTTTCAAGGAGGATGTGCAGCAGCTGAATCCATCAAAGTTCTCTCAAACTCTCTCTGTCACGTGCACATACTATGTGGCCTATAAATCCTCAGGGAATAAATTATGCAATGAGTAGGTACCTCTGCCAAGGGGATTATGCTTTCATTGCTGTTTGTCTGTTAGCAGGATTACTCAAAAACTACTGAAGTGATTTTCTTGAACCTTGAGTGGCAGGATATGGTCCAAGAAAGAACCTCATTTGAAAAGGAGGCTGATCCAGTTTGTTTTTTCACTTTCTTTTATATTGCAATAAAGGGCGTTTTCCATATTCTTTTGCATTCCCCAAGAACTAATGCATAGATCTTTATAACAAAATCTGGCATGTGTGAAGTGTACTAATATGTACGAATAGGTGAGATTTTATATTGATTTGGATAATGATAAGATCTGGATGTATCTGATCTCAATACATGCATATACAATATGGTGATAGTGGCCTATCAGCCTTGGAGAGGTATGGGCTTTCTGAGTGCCTCTTTAGTTCAAATGAAAAAAAAGACATTACAACAGCAATAAAAGTTTATCATCATATTGCGTAGGATAAGGTGAAACCAGGTGCCGACATCAGCCCATATTTGGATTTTTGTGTGCTGAGGCTAGAGAATCGATATTAAGAGGTTTTTTTTGTTTTTTTTAATATATATACTTTGCTGCTGGTCAAAACACAAACAATTAACTAAACACTAACTTCCTCCCATTTTGAATCATCACATGCAGCAAGTTGGACGATAATGGTCCTGTCTTTAGTATAATTACTGTCTAACAACTAGTCTTACACAGTATCTCCAAGGAGTTAAAAACGAATGCAGACAGCACAGTACTTCAAACACACATACAAATTCTCACATGCAAACACTCTCCTACAATAATACACCCTGTCTTTGTTCTCAGTGCAGAAGTCTCAGAGAAATTAAGAGCCCTTAGATGAGGTCAGATGAAGCAATGACTCAAACACAGATTATATGGATGAGATTGTAGAGTGTTTCATTTGTGGTTGATGGTTTTATTTCCAACATTGTGTCACTTCGAGGTCTCGTTGGTGTGGTTCATGTCATTTTGACTCCCTTCTGGAAAGGATGGGAGGAAATGAGTCAGGAACACAAGACTGAATGGATGAAGGACGAGAGGTTATGACACGTCAGATATGGTGGAAAGAAAATTTGTTTTTCTGCATGCACAACACTTTGGATTTGATTTGAAGCTCATGAAGTACTCCCATGACCTTAAAAGCAGAAAAAGATATGAAGAAAAATAATTGCTTATCTTTTATTCTGAGGGGAGTTATGAGATATAACTGTTTGGCAGTTTCTTCACAGGGAGGTTACGAGGGGACTGCTGAGGTCAGTTTACAGGGAAACGACCTCTGACACATGCTCCCAAGGTCAGACACACTGCAGTTGGCCTGCTGCTGCACACAGGAGACCCATGGAAAATAATTTTCTTTCCTTAAAAGGGTATTTGGAGATCATTGGACTCAAAGCGCTAAAGTTACTTATAGTTTGGACCGTGGCCCTAACACTGATATCCCAAAACTAATTGAAACAGTGTTGTAAGAAAGTGCGCACTCTTTACTTTCTTGCAGGATGTCAATTACAAATGGAGTTTCTAATGACAAAAGTCAATCCTTATGATTGTCCTGCAGCATTTGGTAAAGTACAAACAGACACACATACAGTACAGTATGTGCAACCGGGCCACACACACACACACACATACACACGCACACACACACACACACACAAACAAACGTAGGGCAGTCAGTGGTCCGATTTTTGATTTAGTGCTGCCAGGGGAAGGCGGGATTCAGGGATTCTGTGCTCCAGATGTTTCAAAAACAGCAAGGGGACTTCCTGAAGGAGTAAAACACTGCTGTGTGTGTGTGTGTGTCTGTGTGCATTTTGAGTTTCAGTGTTTCTTAGAAGCTCAATGCTCATCAGCTATAGCCCCACCTGTGTGATATCAGAAAAGACCTCCATCCTCTCCAAGGGGTACATTTCTAAATAATAGTAAAAATAGACATGATCAGATTCATAGAGACCAAAAGCGAGGGAACAGTGGGTATCACAGTAAACATCTGCCTGCAGCTGTCTCTCGACGAGGCTACCGAAATGATCTTATGGTTCACATGCACATAGAACAAGTTCCTGCAGAGCATTTATATCTATAATAAAACAACATGGCATGCTGGCCCAAGTGATTGGGTTCAGGCCACAAGCGTGGCCTGTTAAAATATCTCTTTTATTTATATTACGCATCTCTTTAATCAGATGACAATGGAAATTAAGTTAATGGGCTTTAAGCCAACACAGTATTGATCAAAGCAGTGAGCTAGACTCCAACCTAAGACATTCATGAGCAGTTTTTAGATATAAACTCTGGAAAATGGCCAGAAAATTGCATCTGGACAATTTCTGAAGTTTGCATTTCACACATAAAGAATGCAGCAGAAGATTTTCCAGGTCAGATCCATTCAGAACAAGTGGAAATATCTAGAACGTTTAGGAAAGGTGTGGCATCTGGGTAAAGGATACAAGAGTCATGCAAATTCTGCTGCGGAATACACAGTGTTTTTACAGCACATGAAACCAGTGTCAGCCTTTATCACCTAAAGCTCTAGAATCTCGTTCTTTTTTCAAGATGACATCTTCAGCAAAGTCCCCTACTTGTATAGATCTTCTTTTTAATCCTTAGATATTTGTTTTCTTAAATTTCCACATCTGTCATGTCTTTGAAACACCATCAGCACACCCACTCTTGATCACTGTGAACTTTCTGGACACTTTCCTGCTGTATCCTCACATGTGCTCACTGGGACATTGTCCCATCATTTTGCAAGAGGGTTTGTGGGAAAGGTTTCAGAAAATGTCCTGAGCATGACAACACTTCAGCAAATGTCTGGAAGCAGCTGTATAAAGAGAATGCTCTTAGTTGATTGAAGAGGGAAAATTGTATCACCAGGTGGTAATTTACACGTTCCCAAATAAATTCGAATGCATCTCTTCGTCAGGTTATGTGTTAACAGTCAAACAATGACACAAATACTTTTGTGGATTTAACTTTATTTGGCAACAAGTCCTCCAACCTGAATGACCATGTAGGTTGTTTGTTGCTACTCTGTGATACAACCCACAGTAGCATCTTGAAAGAGTGCCCTTATTGTTGCAGGCATACCAGACCTTTCTCATCATGGTTGTAACAATAAACATGCGGTTAAGCTTAAGCCGGGATGAAAGCACAATTTAGTCCAACTTGGTTAGGGTTAGCAAAAGGTTGTACTCAGAGTAAGTACTTCCTTAAGGGTTGAGCACCTTCATCATCATTTAAAATAACAAACATGCACATAAAGTTTTGGCATAGTCATAGAAAAACAAAACAATATTAACTCTCAGTTTCATATGAGCATCAAACAGCAGTGTTGCATTGACCCATCCATCCACACCAACCTCCTCCGCCTGATGCTTTATTATCTATGTCACCTCTTACTCATTACTTCTACAACAGCTAGAGGTCACCTAACAATAACAGGTAACAGGGTTATAATAAACGAAAAATCCTACCCTATATAACAATTTGTACTGAGTTATATACTTTGAAGCAAAAGAAAATACACGTTGCCATGAGGCACAGACAAGTAATATGTTATTTACTATGTCAAAAACCTTCTTCTTGCTTTTTTACTTTTTTACTAGACATCAATTGCCACGTTGCAATAATAATAATGCAAACCAGACATAAGTTTGACCTTTTGTTTTGTTTTCGGATGAGTTTCTCTTTTCAACAGGGATGTCGTCCATATACCACACTTTATATACATTACTGGATACCATTGACTAGCAGCCAAGCACACACTGCGGGAAACATTTACACACATTACTCCATATGGGTCAGTTTGATTGATTGAGAAGACTCAAAAAGACTTGAGTCATGTTCTTGTATATTGCTCATGATATCCACTGCTGCATGGTCACTGTCTCTGACTATTTTCAAAGATCTCATGACTATGCTGACGAACTAAAAAAAAAACAGACAATATATCATCCAAATACCCCATACATTTTATAACACAAATTAGTTTTTGTCATACTGCCTGATCACTTAGACAAAGTTTCCAGGACAAGCAGCTGCCGAAGTATCTACCGAGTGAGGCTAGAAAAGAAAAAAGAAAAGTTCAATGAACTCAGACTTATTCTGGACTCATTTAAGGGATTGTAAGGAAATCTTACTATATTAAAACCACTGTAACAGAGACTGTCAGAGAAGATCTGTTTGTCTGCTTACGCTGATGGCTCCGCAGAGGAAGAGCTTGTTTGAAGCCTACTACCCTGGAAAGTCTGACTGGAATGTTCTGTCCTCATGAGTACATAAATGCAAAAGGAAGAAGTTAGAAAAAAACTCTTCTACAACCTCACTACAGTCCATTTCAACAATTGTATTGTGTATTTTTGCAAGATAGACTTCATTTACATGGACACTAATATGCCAACTACTTTATTCAGATAAAGACATTATCATTTCATTATGGTATTTACTCAGTTGGAATGGAATGGAACAAAATATAACATTCATATTCACATTTACATGTTACATAGGACAGTCGGTTCACGTCATTGCGTCCACGACGCCATTACATCTGATGTTAATCAACCAGTTTTTAAATACTAACCTCAAATTGTTTAGTACGATGCTACTGAATACAATATTCCGTGTTGTCTTTCTTACCTTGCAAAAATTACAACTTCTTTTTATTTTAAGTTCTTGTTTACACCCATGCGTCGTCAAGCAGCTGGTAAAGAACTTATGGGAATGCTGTGAAAACTCCAATAGGGCATTATACTGGATAAAGGCGTGTACCATGTCTTAAAGGGCCCATATTTTACACCTTTCTGGGATTGAATAGAGGTATTGGTACGCCCAAGATCATATATCAGTGGTTAAAAGTCGAAAAAACTGCTGCAATGTGTATTTCCATGTCCTGTCTTCTGCCTCTCTCTGGAGCTGAAGACAGAACAGGCTGTTTTACCCTTCCTTTTGAGCCCCTTCTCTGTTTGACTGACTGGACTTTGAGTGACACGCGAACAGACCTATCACCGGTCTCATTCTGGCGCATTCACTCTGTGAAACACAGCTGAAAGTTACGTTATGTTTGGATACATCTATAGAAGACCAGCCACATATTCACAGTCGGTTACAACAGGATGAGTTACACCGTCCTCATGTCTGTTCAAGTTTTGGCAGGACAGTCGGCCAATGCAAGAGTAACGTCCATAGTTACAGTACGGAGTTTCACAACGGAGTTTCAAGTAACGTAGACTTTACTCTGTAGTGAGCACACCAACACGGCAAGTCAGAAGAAATAAAGCGTAACCGCTGGTCTCGGACAGTAACGTTCTTAGGAGGAAGTTGCACGGACACACTCTCTTCCTTGCATCCCTCCATGCTGCAGGTTTTCTTCAGTGTTGTTTGTTGCTAGCTCAGCAAAAAGTTTGCTTGGTCTCAGGTTCAACATGGAGGGGTGGTGGTGGTGGAGGTGACAGGGAGCGGGGGGTGGTGAGTTCAGAGGCTGGACTTGTACCGGCTGGGTGGGGCTGAGAGATGAAAAAAGAGTCTGAGAGTGAAAAAGTCTATGACCCCCTTCAAGTAATCACGGATAGAAAATGTAATTTACACTATATGGGCCCTTCAATTTGTTTTTTGTTTATTCGGAATATGACCTTATTCGGGTAAAGGTCATCGACAATATTTGTGTCCATGTCCCATTGTCATTGATTGGCAAATGCTTTAATCAAACATCACATTACTTTCTATGACATCATTCTTAGCCAGTGCACAGTGGGATATGAATGTAACTTCCTACACAGCCCAAACCATTCTCACTGGGATACTTTCCTCATCAGTGAATAATTCTGTATACAAAATGAGGTCTGGTGGAACTCTGACTGTTCAGATGCTTACAAAACAAAGGCTGATTAGGTTTGTTACGCTGTTTGTATTGTGGTTCGAGTCCAGCCATTCATCACATGCCATCTCTTATCTAATCCAAAGTTTCTGTCTTCCTTCACTGTCAAAACATCTTAAAAACGGCATGTAATGATTTCATTACACCATTCAGATCTGTGCCACAGCACGAGAGGTCTGTGGATTCAAGTACCATCCTGCAGTATGGAGTTCTGCTCTGAGGACAATGTGTTCTCTATAAAAACATGAAGGCAAAACACATTTCATCATTACCCAGGAGGAATAATTCTTCCCTAATGGCTTTTTCTTTTACCTAAATTGACTGCAGACGTGAAAATGTTTAATCCCAGTTCTTGAAAAGTTTACATTCATTGTTTTGAAAAGAAACACAACAAAGACTTTAGAGCCAATTTACCTCTTTCAAATGACTTGAACACAACTGAGGAAGAGAGTCTTCAAGATCCAAGATCAAACTGTTAACTATGGATCAAACTTTCCAGCATCTTGTTAAAACATCATTACATCCAAGCTCATTTGTGAGCTCTCAATTCCCCTCTGAATTACAGAAAAGTCTAATAAATGGTGTTTAATGATGTCCTAATACATAATGATGTAAAGCCAACATCTACAATGAGCTTCGGATTGAGAACAAACACATGTTCAGAGTTGAGCTCCAGAAAAGAGAAGTGCAAAGGGCATAAAGAAGAAGAGAGGAAAAGTAATTAAGCTCTTCTATAATTCTCAGAAAGAAGGTGGACTAGAATTCTAACGTTTGGACCAAAGCCTTTGCATTTTCCCAGACAGTAGAATAACAAAAGATCTAGTTTGATGACATCCTGAAGCAGCATGGGAAAATGGGATTGGTTGTCTTTGCAGCAAATGGCAATGGACAATTGAGATCCATCAATAGTGAACAATGAAAACAGTGGAAGGAAAAAAACATCTGACTGTCCAACTGGTCAGTATGGTTTCCCTACGTCAGAGGTCTTCAACAGGGGGTCCGTGACCCCTAGGGGGTCCGCGGAGGTACTGCAGGGGGGGTCGCAAAATCTTTGGTTGATTAGACAATTTTTAAAATTTTTTATAATTTTTTCTCACGAATTTAAATGTCTTTCAATACACATGAACATGCATCCAACATATTGTGAGGCTGATTTGACCCTCTGCCTGACAACCTCCATCCATCCAAGATTAGATAGGTTGTGTGCTACCCATCAGGGTCCGACATCTGACTAATGTGGGAGTATGTGTGCCATCCACAGATAGCTTGAGGATTCACTTTCTCTTCTACATGTATGTTTAAAATAAAAACATGAATCTGTGAATTAATTTAATAGCTCAGTGTTGTATCCAAGATGTACACTGGGTACGGAAAGTATTCAGACCCCTTTAAATATTTCACTATTTATTTCATTGCAGCATTTTGCAAAAATCTAAAAAGTTCATTTTATTTCTCATTAATGTACACTCAGCACCCCATCTTGACAGAAAAAAAACAGAAATGTAGAAATTTTTGTAAAGTTATTAAAAAAGAAAAACTGAAATATCACATGGTCATAAGTATTCAGACCCTTTGCTGTGACACTCATATTTAACTCACATGCTGTCCATTTCTTCTGATCCTCCTTGAGATGGTTCTACTCCTTCATTGTTGTCCAGATGTGTTTAATTAAACTGATTGGACTTAATTAGGAAAGGCACATACCTGTCTATATAAGACCTTACAGCTCACAGTGCATGTCAGAGCAAATGAGAATCATGAGGTCGAAGGAACAGCCCAAGGAGCTCAGAGACAGAATTGTGGCAAGGCACTGATCTGGCCAAGGTTACAAAAGAATTTCTGCAGCACTCAAGGTTCCTAAGAGCACAATGGCCTCCATAATCCTTAAATGGAAGAAGTTTGGGACGACCAGAATTCTTCCTAGACCTGGCCGTCCAGCCAAACTGAGCAATCGTGGGAGAAGAGCCTTAGTGAGAGAGGTAAAGAAGAACCCAAAGATCCCTGTGGCTGAGCTCCAGAGATGCAGTAGGGAGATGGGAGAAAGTTCCACAAAGTCAACTATCACTGCAGCCCTCCACCAGTCGGGGCTTTATGGTAGAGTGGCCCGACGGAAGCCTCTCCTCAGTGCAAGACATATGAAAGCCTGCATAGAGTTTGCCAAAAAACACATGAAGGACTCCCAGACTATGAGAAATAAGATTCTCTGGTCTGATGAGACCAAGATTGAACTTTTTGGCGTTAATTCTAAGCGGTATGTGTCGAGAAAACCCGGCACTGCTCATCACCTGCATCCCAACAGTGAAACATGGTGGTGGCAGCATCATGCTATTGGGGTGTTTTTCAGCTGCAAGGACAGGACGACTGCTTGCAATTGAAGGAAAGATGAATGAGGCCAAGTACAGAGATATCCTGGAAGAAAACCTCTTCCAGAGTGCTCTGGACCTCAGACTGGGCCGATGGTTCATCTTCCAACAAGGCAATGACCCTTAGCAGACAGCTAAAATAACAAAGGAGTGGCTTCGGAACAACTCTGTGACCATTCTTGACTGGCCCAGCCAGAGCCCTGACCTAAACCCAATTGAGCATCTTTGGAGAAACCTGAAAATGGCTGCCACCAACGTTCACCATCCAACCTGATGGAACTAGAGAGGATCTGCAAGGAAGAATGGCAGAGGATCCCCAAATCCAGGTGTGAAAAACTTGTTGCATCATTCCCAAGAAGACCCATGGCTATACTAGCTCAAAAGGGTGCTTCTACTCAATACTGAGCAAAGGGTCTGAATACTTATGACCATGTGATATTTCAGTTTTTCTTTTTTAATAAATTTGCAAAAATGTTTTGATTTTAGCAAATGGATGCAATGAAACAGAGTGAAAAATGTAAAGGGGTCTGAATACTTTTTACAATATATATAGTAGGGGGTCCCTGCTCCATCTCTCCACCTGTTTGGGGGTCCTTGGCCTGAGAAACGTTGAAGACCCCTGCCCTACTTCATACGTTGTTTGCCCCTGACGTTATAGCAGAGAACATTGAACATTCTTGGAAACATTTTGGATAATGAAAGTACATAACTTAACTAATATATAACATAAGTGTAGTCGTTTGTAGACATTTTAATGAAGAATTGTTACATATTATATTTTCAAATATGGTGAAGTAAAGTTAATTTTATTCTCAAACATGGATACAAAAGGTTACTTTCCTAAAATCTCTGTAAATTTGAAACGCCTGACCCTCCCTCCCCTGAGCAACACACTAAGGCCCAATCCCATTTCACCCCTTGTTTTCGAGGGTTATCTTGCCCCTTGAAACGGAGTCACAAGGGGTACTGATTGAAATCTTCCCCTACGAATTGGCACAGCCCTTCAAGAAGCCGTTACATCATCAGTAGTCATCGCGAAACCTGACACATCATCGGTGATCGATGCGAAAATACGGGATTATCATCAAAAAAAAGATCGCTAGCATGCTAACGCTAGTGCAATCTTTTGTTTTAAGGTTATTGTGAAAAAAGTGACCATAATACATTTAAATTTTATGAAACCAAGATATTAAGATCATTATCGTAATTTTTAGATCCTTTTTAATGGATTTGAAGTGAGGGTCTGAAAAATCTTGGAGGGGTATAGAGCCCTGCCCCTTGGCCCTACCCGGCCTACCCCTTCGTTTTGCGCAGTCACGTGTAGGGGTAGGCCGTCTCAATACCTGTGTGGACGGAGGGGTAGGGCCGAAGGGCAGTGCTCTATACCCCTCCAAGATTTTCAGACCCTCACTTCAAACTGATGGGCACGGCCAAGGGGTGAAATAGGATTTGGCCTCTAAGAGATCAAGGCACTGAATCGGTTTCACCCACACTCTTTCACACCCATACTTCAAGTCTTACTTCAATACTTCAAGGTTATTTAACAACAGTGCTCAGTACAAGTTTCTTTATGATCTTTGTTGATGAATGAATTCTTCCTCTGATGCTGAAGTTATGATTATGAGAAATGACTATCAGATACCTTGTGAATGATCATTTGAAAAAAATGCCTTTGACAGTATCAGTGATATACAGACTTTTGCCTGCAACCGAGAGAATTCTGTGCATTGGTTTGAAGTGGTGATCAAAAGGATAGACTTCTGCACATCATGTCTTATCAGAAACATTTTTCTATTAAAGCATATTCGATGGGATAGGCATTTATCGGTTCAAGAGTTTCTTTTTTCTTGGTCACATTAACAAATGTGTTTTTTGCAATGCACCAATTCTCAGTGTAGCTGTCCAGTGGCAAAGCATGACCTTCATGCTGTGAAACACTTGGGACTGTGCTCCTGAATTCTAGACTAAACAGTCAGTAAACCACAGCGGATACACACAGCCAGCACAGCAGGGTAGTGTGCACGCCTCCGTGCGTGTGTGTCTGAGACACACAGACAGTAAAAAGGAGGAGATGAAGGCAGTTTGTGTGCTGTGTCCTTGAGACCTTGGCTAAACAAAAGCTTACAATTCTGAGAACTACATTTATTTTGTCTACTTTACATCGTCCAAATATAAGTGTGTACATAAATAAGAATATGCTCCATCTATCCATGGATCAAGCCATTATCTCTTTCTACCCCCTCCTGAACATGCAAGGAATGGAGTGGCACTCAGGTTTTAGAACAAGACAGTAACAAATGCTGAAGTGTACTAAAGATATTTCACAGTCTTGGAAGTAAAGTTGGTCAAATTTCAGTCTGTAAGTGAAAGAAACTGAGGTGATTCAGAAAAAAACAATACTGATTGCAGAATCATGACCAGCGACAGATTATTTCTAGATCTTACCACATATTGAGAGTCTAGGAAGACCAATTTCCTTCGAGACATTCAAATCGGTCTTATCTTATGGTAAATGTATGAGTCTCTAGCACTGCTTTGGTTTTGTTTTTGAGGAAAAGATCACATCTACTGAGGAGCTGAACTGAAAGCAGACAACTTTCACTTCGAGAAATTTACTGGAAGACCACACAGATGTGGGAGTGTTTTTTCCCCATTTAATTCTTGGCAATAATATGTTTCCCAAAATGTCAAACTATTTCCTGAATTTCTCTCCTTATTCATGAACTCTGAGACCAGGGGTTGGCAAGTCAGGGGTTTTCATCAAAAAGTGTGAAGTGGAAAATTGGTGATCTGAACAATCGATATAAAGACCATTGCTATAGAGGAAGTGATTTCCTGCCATGTCAGTCTGGTATTGTGAAACGTTGGGTAATTTTTGTGTACTACTTGTATATACAGAAGTTAGTAGCGTTTTTCTTAGACTCAGCATCAGTCGCTATGTATGCACAAAAATCCAGCCAGGTTTATTTTCACACATGTACACAAATACATGTCTAATATATACAAATACAATAAATACTTACACACTGAGTCATTAGTTACAGTTGAGTTTCAGTTTGATGTGGCTGTTACCAACATAGAGCTTTCCAAACATCAGCTGTTGAGGGTCTGCACTCCCCTAATCACACTACGCCACTCTGAAGACCCATTTAGTGGAAATCACGTGTGTGTGAGTGTGCATGAACATGCCTGTGAAGTGTGACTCCCCTTTTATGTGTGTTTAAATGAGGGGTGTGTGTGTGTGTGTGTGCGTGTGTGTGTGTGTGCACGGGAAGGGCCACTGTGGGGGTGGCTGTGTCTGAGCAGTTTCTTGGGTTCAGCCCAAACACCAGCAGACGTCATGACACAATAATCACTCGATCACACATGCATACACACCCCTCAATGCTTAATACAATAGAAACATTCAAAGCTGCGGGCGGAGACACCACATCTTGGTCAGGGACTCTGTATTACAATCAACTGAACTGAAGTCTCCAAACCCCGAAAAAATTTGACATGGTGTAGATCTATTCTGACACACACTGGTACTCAAATACTGGCATATGATATATTTGTCTGGACTGATCACATTTCAACCCACAGAAGTGAACGATTTGTACATTTTTAAGATAAGGCTTCATCTCCAATCTAAATAATGGATATGTTTTAGTGACATTTCTTTGAAAAACAGTGTTCTGAACCTCTGCATATAATGATATGTCCCCACTTCTTTCCATGGTCCAAAAATGAAGCCATCTTGTGCTTTGGACATCATTTGGAACCAGAGTCTGTGCAGTAATGATCAAGGTGTGGAGCTGCGCTATCTAAGTCCCACTGTATTTATTAAACTACTTGAAGGTAAACAAAAAAATAAAAAATAAAAAATTAACACATACATCAGTTTAATAAGCTAAAAGGACGGAAGGGGTGAACAACATCAGGAGAATGCACCCCCTTCTCACTCAGAAGGCGGTGCAGGTTCTGGTCCAGGCCCTGGTCATCTCACGCCTAATCTACTGTAACTCCCTCCTGGCAGGTCTACCTGCTAGTGCCATCCGATCTCTGCAGCTCATCCAGAATGCAACAACTCGGCTGGTCTTTACCAACCTAAATTCACTCACACTACTCCCCTCCTCCACTACCTTCAATGGTTACCAGTGGCTGCCCGCATCCTTTTCAAAACATTAGTACTTGTGTACCTTGCTGCTAATGGATCGGGCCTAGTCTACATCCAGGACATGGTCAAACGTTCACTCCGATCTGCTTCTGCCAATCGGCTTGTTGCTACGTCACTGTGAGCTAAACACTCAGGACTGTTTGCTGTCCTGGCTCCTAAATGGTGGAACGAGCTCCCCATGGACATCAAGACAGCAGAAAGTCTAAACATCTTCTGCCGCAAACTAAAAACACACCTTTTCCGACTATACCTTGAATAAAATGTTAAACTAACAATTTAGTAGCACTAAAATGCCACTTACTTAGCACTTTGTAGTTTTGCTTTTTTGAAGAAATTGTACTTTCTTGATTCTTGTTGTTCTGGGTTTGTACCCTCAAGGTTGAATGCACTTATCGTAAGTCGCTTTGTATAAAAGTGTCAGCTAAATGAAATGTAATGTAATGCAATGTTCATGACCTTTACTACAGCTGGCCACCAGGAGACGGACAAGATGTTTTGCGTTCACGTTTGTGGGCTGTCGTTCATCTTCATATGCTGTCCCTGGTTCTAAGGGTCCTTGTGGCCTGGGTTCAAGTCGTTAATCCACCTCTAGCCACGGATCGTTGTGTCATGACCTTTCCTATCATCTTCTTATATTGACTTAGTAATAAAATGATTAAAATGTCTTAGATATAGTGGATTTGGTCCAGAAATGTTTTATGTTTTTTTCGAACTGGGTCACCAGTCCATCACAGGACTATCACAGGGCTTTGGGCCCTTTGGGTAGATGGGGGATCTGAGTATTGCAGGCGGTTCATGAAGGGAAGACTGACAAAAGTTGAGCATAATGAACACACATAGTGAGACATGTTAAGAGAAACCGCTCTCAGTTTAATTTCTCCTGTCTCTTTGGGTGGGCCCGGGAGGCACTTAGATTTAAATCATGGCTGTTTGACTCACGTTATACACACACACTTTCATAAGCTTCAGCCTCAAGGATGTTTAGAGGACCGGCAGCAGTCATAACATGCTGACTTATGCTCTTTGTATTTTATGGTTTGGTTAACAGCAGCCTCTCGTGTATGAACAATTAACTGCTCCTCTCTCACACTCTTCACTTGGGTTACAATCAGCAAAATCCAAACAATGACATGTCTAATTTTCCCTTCGGCGCAACAATATTTTTAGTTAATTCTGCAATACTATACGAATGTGGGAGTGTTATTAAACAGCTATTGTATGTAGGTCATAATGCTGAGTGATTGCTTTTCTTTTTTTTGCTATCGATCCTTGAGATTATCCAATGAACATGCAATAGTTACATTATGTTAAAAGCCTGTTTTATATTGTAATAATTTCTCCATTTCTGCTTGAGCCCTGCTGCAATCTGTTTGATACAAATATCTCAAACAATATCAGAAAAGAGGAAAAATCTACACAAGACACTTGAAACATTTAAATCTAAATGTTGTATGTCTTTTCCAAGTAGCCGTTGAAGCGAGCTGAAATCAGAGAAAGAGAAAAAGAATGATTAAGCCCCCTGAGCTCCGCCCAAAGCTGTTTAAATGGTACGTTTCAACTGAAAAGTCTCAGAAACCGATTTTTCCCTTCTCTTACTTTCCCTCTCAGTGACACACATACGCACACACAGTGACACAAGGATACCGGGCTTAAACATACACACAAATGCAGTCCCCAGGTGACAGCTCCGGTTCTGCCTAATGTAGTGTGAGGTAATGGTTCTAGGAAAGGACGGAGAGGTTGGGAAGGGAGGGATATTGTGGTCTGGGGGCTGAGAAAGAGAGAGTGTCCTGCAGCTGTGAGGCCTGGATGTGTTGTGTTGTGTTTGTTGCAAGACACCCAATGAGCTCCCTCTGCGAATTCATCATCAGACTGTCGCAGACACTCCCATTCAACACAGAACACCGAGCACGACCTGGATATTTGGGCGCCCTGCTAATGTCTTCATTTCTTCCATTCTTTCTTTACGATTTGGTTTTATCAGCTGAGAAGTTCTTGTCACAGCAGAGTTACTATTCTTTAAATAACATGCCATCCTCATTTTCCCTCTCTCTGATTTTAATCCAATCCCACGCCCGTCTTGAACCTGGAATCCCAAGATAGAAGAGCAGCTTCATTTAGATCCAGCAGACACCTGATCTGCCATCTTGGCCCAGATCTGCACGGGGAAATGTCAAAACTTGGGTGAAAGGGATTAGTGAAGCTAGTCTGAAGATGGCTACTGTACATGCCGTCATATTTACTACAGATGGGATAAAAAGACACAGTATAGAGTGGTGGAAAGACGCAGAGCATACGTTTAAAATATGTACAGTATAGCAGCTTGCATTGATTTAAGAGCAGATGTATACATATCTATAAATGTGTTTGTGTACTTTCCAGCACAAATGCCGACCTTGTAACCAGGGCAATTCGTGGGGACCAAAGCTGAGTGCTAATGAGGCTAACTTAACTTTCTTCTTAACCACTTAAGATAGTATCTGATATGGTTTAATTAAAGCTCTCGGTTATCTTCATATTGTGGGACACCGAGTCTGTGTAACACTGACATTGTCAATTTCTTGTTTTAACATTTTCCTTCTGACTAAATCAAATAGCACAATGTTTGACTGTGTGTGTTCTTGAAACCCTTACGCTTAACCCAAACATAACTGCACCCCATCTTGAGACTCACCTTTTAAACATGGCTGTGTGTTTACATAGTGAGGTGATGCATTCTGGGACTGCTGTGACCTCATGGTCTTAGACAGCTGCTGGTGCAATAATAAAGGGAAAATGCACACATATCCATACACTCACACATGTTTGCGCACACATAGCAAACACAGACATATCCCATAATGTATGACAACGTACATAGGAGGTGGCTTTTAGTCATTGGGCTGTTGGCAGGACTCAGCAACAACAATAACAGTAAACTCTGTAAATTGGTAAAGTAGCTTTCAAACATACTCAATGTACAGTAACCTTCATCCCACAGACTTCTTAAAAGAATGTCTTAGAAAATCAAATTTGCAGTCAAACAATGCAATACAATGACTTCAAGCTGCAGTCAGCAGGTAGTGGTTGCATTTCCACTGCCACCAGGCCCCATTTAAAGTTACAGCTGCCAATTATAACGCTTATGGTATTGGATATTACACTTAACTACCACTGCACAGACCCCGGTTTATTTCCCCCGTAACAAAGGAGCAGACAAGTTTATTGGAAGAGTCTACACCCAGCCCCCGCCAAATGGTAAAACCCCAGCAGCAACATGAAACTGTGGTGGCCAATATGAACTGGCTAAACTTAAAAACTCTCAGAGAGAGGTGAGATACAAATTATTCCTTCAATATAATGGCATTCACAAAAGTGTTGACAGCATGCTAATTGATGGGTACACTGGCCAAAATACTGCCAAACAAAACTAAATGGACTAACTTCAGAGTAGAAAATAGTAATATGATGCAGTTACGCATGTAAACAGCTTGATGTAGGATTTTGATGGGTATTCAGTTTAGTTGAAGAAAGATTACACACAAGTCAGCACCAGAGGGTTTACAAAGGCCCTTGTTGAAAGGGTCCTGACCCAGCTCTCCATGTATCAGTAGCAGGTGTGACTGGGTTCACATTGATAGTCAAACTTTAAACAATGTACGGTGAAAGCAAGGCGGAGGCTTGGCCTGTATATCCGCAGTCTACATCAGAAGCCCCAAAATATTGCCCTTTGCCCCTATGACAGCCAATGGGCTGCAAGATTGAGCACATTCCAAGTGCAATTCCATCACCTAAACCCTATTTTATTGCCAGGTACAAACAGGGAAACAGTATGAAAGAGATCAAGGTTACCAGATTAATTTATATGCATATACAAATTGCACTTTGAGTATTTTCACCACAAAATGCACTCACAAAAGAATGTGATATCAAAGATATTTATTGATAGGAAAAACAACTTTAAGGAATAAATCAACAAAGCGATGCACTTGTAAACCATCCGTAAAAGCCTATTTAAAGCCAAATTTTGGCTGCCCCTTTAGGTTCAGACAAAAAAGGTCCTTACTTGGTATCAAGTAATTGTGTTTCCTCGAGTTTTCTCTTCCTTTACTTCTCTTCCCTGAAACACTATAACAGTATTATCGGCTTCTGGCAAAGAGTCCGGTCTTTCAGCAGACTGTTTTTTGTGTGTGATGTGCCTCTGGTAGTTGCCATGACACCACACACACATATACACACAGTGCAGCTGTGGCTAAAGAATGGTGGTGTGTTAAAGATGAGCAGATTGCTCCCTCTAGTGGAGTCGAGGTAGTCTGTCTTAAATTGAAAGTTAATAAAACTTACTATAATATTATGTTTGATCCATCTTCAATAGGAAATCTCAGGAGGCGAGAGCACACTGATTTCATGGTGGCTCAGCAGACTCGTTAGTCTTTTATCGACTTCTTTTAAGTGAATGAGGATACCACATGAAGGACCATCTGTGGGACTAGGGGACCACCACAAGATACACCCAATGGTTCATGTACCATTTACACTCCAGGCCCTATAACTTAATTTGCTGCAAAGCTCCCAGATGAACATTTGTTCTAACAACATGACCATTGATGGAATAAAGGCGCAGTGAAACTGTTAAAACATGACCTCTTAATGATTACTTGCCACTGTATACTGGCTAAACACGTCTCAAAGTTTCACTGAAATAAAATCCTAAAAAAACGAATCAATCATGTGCTGTTTTTTTTGGGTGTAATCAGGTATTAGTCAAACAACAACTTAGTGAGAACACTCATTTGAACAGAGTGCAACATTTCATATAAAGTGCTGGCCCCTGATGGCCCACACAGATGTTTCCTTTTATCCTGGTTTATTAGATCTACTCAGTTGGAGATTATTTCAGGAATCAATAAGAATCATTGCAATTATTATGGTGTCATTGGATCCCAGTCAAAGGTGCACAATCCCAGAGTAAAAAGATAAACAAGATGGACGGCGTGTCTCTACCTCTTCCTATTTAGTAGAGAGAAAGTTAAAATATCCTGGATAGTGGTGCTATATGTTGCACTGGCCACATCATTTGGAGCCAGAGTCTGTGCAGTAGTGACTTAATAAGTCAGTCTCAGCTGTCAATCATGACATTTCCCCCCATTTTGATAGCAGCAAATAACTAATTCAAAGCAAAAATAAATACTTGAACACAATACATTGGTGTCACAGAAATTACATAAACCCTCTTGGGAAACATTTATTTTGTTGCTTTTTAAAAATGTGTTCAATATCCAATCTGCTAACATGGAAGAGGCCAGATTCATGACCTTTATCGAAGTTGGACACCAGGGAAGGAAATCAATTGTATTGACTTCACTTTTGGGAAGCTCTCCTGTTGTCCATCTTTACATACAATCTAATCTGTGTGCAGAATAGTCATGGAGATGATGATGATATAAATGAAAAACTGAGTAATGTCTGAATGCCATTTGGCTGTTTCAGTTTTAGGGTCATTGCTTATGCAGGTTCACTTGAGCCATCATGGCTTACAGGGACACCTGAATATAACTGAGCCATTGGCAAGGTCATAAGTAAGTCATGAGCTTTTCCTTCTAAGACAAGTCTGTCTGACGTGAGAAAGACCAATCATGTGCTGCCTGCCGAGGCTCGTGGTCCGAAGAAGAGCAACAGAACGAAAAGTACCTGTGAGTGAATAAAAATGGATGACTGGTATCCACTTCCTTCCACTTTCCAGAAATGAATGAATGAATGAAGCCATATTTGATGAATGTATGAATTATTGTGCATTTGGAGCCAGAGTATTTGCAGGAGTTGCTTATACACACTCGCCCTGTTTAACAACAACAAATAACTAATTCAAACCAAACCTAAATGAATAAAGAAAACTTGAACATACATCAGTGTATTAAGAACTTAAAAAATCAAAGAAAACAGAACCCATCTTTGAGAATAATGTAATGTTCACGTGTACTTTGGCTTTGAACTGGTCCATTTCCAATACACTAACATGTACACAACACAACTTTATTTTGATTTACAGTCTATGGTGTGGCCTGTAAGTGTGTCAAGGGTCTTGCAATACAGTTAATGCCAAATATTTCATACTGAATTATGTTTCTTTTCTCCCCTATTTACAAATAATTATTACATAGACCATCACTTAGAAATAGTAAAAAGGAAGTGAGTGAGGTATGTGTATAGGTTTTAGGTTACAGTATATGTATGATAAAATTTATGTTTGTGTGTGTATGTATGTGTTTACGTATATTATTGACTTGTCATTGTCTTTTTGAAAAAACACCGAAATGAATTCAAATATCAGATAGTATTATATAGAGATATATTTGTTGCTTGCAAGGTGATTGAACTACTGGAGTAGAGACAATTACTTTAACTTATTCACTACAATGCTGTTGCCTGTGACATGTTCATGTGCTGCTGTCAGACATTGTCATGGCTTGGTCTCTTTTGCAGATCTGATTAACAGAGACATTTATCACAGGGTGGCAACTATCAGGGCTGTTCTGATTGTGGATATGAAGACTGCTTTAAAGGAAACACAGAAGAAGTGTATACCTAACTGCTTTGACCTTAATAAGCACCTAAGTTACGTTATAGTTTATTGTGTGACTTATGTTCTTAAAATGTGAAAACACAACATACTAGGGAAGTCTGTTGTTGGTATTACACCATTATACCATATGCATTCAAACATGTGGCCGCAGCAGCTAGACAGGTCTTTTAATTGAGGGATGATGTTTGACCTATTTGAGTTTACAAAATAATTACTATGAACGCTTGTTATATATTATTCATTTTTTTGACATGTACCTGGAAATAAAGTCAACTGATTGATTGATAACAGATTATACAAACTAAAATCCAGAATTTAGGGATCGTTTGGTGATTTTCACAGCAAAACTTAAACAGAAGCCCAACAGCTAAAAATAGATATATAATGAAGCTGTGTCCACAAAACTGGCCTTCCCTCTTTTAATAGACAACTAATGGAGAAAAATGAATGATGAATCCTAATGAAAAATGGGGAGAAGAAGGAGGGGGGTGTCTGTGTTTCCAACCATCCATGTCATATAATTTTGACTGTGATGAATTAAAGAAAATTATTGCCAAAGTAAACTGTGTATTCATTGTAGGAGGTATCATTTATCACCTCCTGACCTGTCAGACTACTTAATCAATTAATGCCCGAGCATTAATCCATCTTCAGTCTTTCCATAAAGCCAACATTGGATGTCCAATGGAAGAGGTGATTCATCACACATTGACCATGTGAGAAAGAAAAAACACACCGTCTCTGCACAGGCCACATGCTTAACCAGCTTTGAATTAATACAATGATAAAAATACATTTGGTGATATTTGAAGAATAGAAAACACTGTACATTCAGATTTTTTAAATGATTTGCACCCCATGCACTAGTTTGAATTTTTGGATTTACTTTCCAAATATTAGATTAGCAGAAACATTTGGACAATATGCAAGGGATCACAGTTTGTGTAGGTTTAGTAGTCAAATAGATTTTTTGAAACTTAAAATAAAAGGACAACTCACTCACTCAGACACTCACATAGGCTACTGTGTATTAATAATACTGCGGGAAAGTGATATTTTGTGGAACATTCAGATGAATGTATCCTTGTGGAGTGGAAATGCTTCTGATATCATTCTCCTCAGATCGAATGGTAATGGTAATATAAGAAAACACTGCTCACGCAAGCTTCATCCAAAGTATTGTCCTTTCATCCATCCGTCCATCCATCTTTACTTTAAGCTTTACTTAAGTAAAAATACAGCATTTTAAAAATACAAGGAAAAAAGGAAAAACACAGTTGTGAAACACAAATATCTTTCCAATTTCTGGACTATTTCTGTCCTCTTTAGTTTGGTTTAGCCTGTTCACCAAACTAATTCCTTGGACACACTGGAAGTGAATGAGAGGTTTTGGTTCCTCACAAAATTTGTGTAGGTGACCTAACCATGTGGAATGTTTGGAGAGAAAAGCACAATTCAATGGAGCTGTTAACCACACAAAATGAAATACTGTATTTGAATAGATTGTTATATTATAAAATATGAAATTTTCATTATAAAGATAACAAGTAATTTACAATAGTGATTTATTATAAATATGTATTGCAATATTACTGCAGTAACTAACTTTAATATTTCCCTCTAAAATGTTGAGGAGTGGAAGTATAAAGTATGAAATGTAAATACTAATGTAAAGTACAAGGGCCACCAAAAATGTATTCAGTACTTTAGTAAATATACTAAGTGACTTTCCACCACTGGTTTAACATGTATGCACCAGGGTATGCACACTGGATCACAGGACTGGTCACACACAGAGTTGTAACGGCTTGGTTTCCTATACAAAACGACAGTGAACGCATCACGTCCTGATGAGCGGTATTAAAAGAGTTAAAATGTTGAACAGCAGCAAACTAATCTTTCAGTGTTGATCATCGGTGCTCACAGATTCTCCTACGAGTCTCGAACTGTCCCGTCAGTCAACGTATTGTCGTTGCTTTACATGTGGTTAAACCGTATTTCCCACGGACACGGAACGCGGCATCTGACAGGAAGGCCGCCCTCTCGCGTGACGCATGGCTGGCGCTACGGTACGCCATTTGTGTCTCGCAGGAAAACGCGCGGACGGAGCGAACGGTCGCTCAACCAGAGGTGAGTGGGCTCCGGATATGTCGCCATCAGCTGCTCATCCCCCGGGCTGCTCCCGGTGAGAGCACAGGCGACTCGCCGCGGGGTTTTCCGTCGCTGTCTCGGTGATACACACCGCGGTGCTAGAGGTCGACGTTAGCCTCCTTTTTGGGCCTCTGTGCCGCCGTCGTTTCCCAAGCTGAGCGGAGATTTGGACCCGCCTCATCTCCGCTGTGATTGGCTGTCACAGCTCATCTGGCATTCTGATTGGTCGCGCTGTGTGTACATCGAAACGCGTTCGGGGGAACATGTTGCTAGTTAGCATGCTAGCCGCGGTTATCAACAGCAGTGAAACTAAACGATGCACCGGCTCTATTGTGATTTAGGGCGACAGACCACAGCTCCAGTCGCTTTTTACACTGCAACGCGGGTGTTCTGCATCTTCACCTCATTCCCCTGCGTGTAATGTACAACTTGTGCGGCTCGGTTAACACGACTTTTAAGCTAAAGTCGTTGTTCAGGAGCAGTTACAGCCCTGGAAGGGGAACCACCGAGTCAGACACACGTTATAATAGTGTGTTTAAGTTCCTCCTGGGGACAGAGCTGCACCGGAGACGGATCCGCTGCTGGTGTTGATCTCTGAACGTTCATCTCTGAATGGGACACTGGGCTTCACATAGTCGTCTTTCTCTGCTCCGTGGAATCCTCCTGTACAAACATGAAAACAAGCGTTAGACAGAGGCTGAGATCTGTTGTCAATAACCCGGAAACCACTCTTCAAAGAGACGTCCACGCCATGTAACGTGAAGGAGCACGTACACGAAAAGTGCAACTTGCTACCGTTGGTCCTTCTCCTGTAGCCGCGCTTTTTCAAAACATACAGTGGGTGGCGCTAGTGAGCACTCTCATTCATAAAGTGCTCATTGGTTGACCTCAGCAGAACCTGTCTGAATAAAAGATCGCTGTTATTGACACCTCATCTATTTTCATTTCGTCCATTCAGACAATGGTGAGAAACTGGTCTTTGAGAGAACTTAAGATGAAGAGAGGCAAATTGACAAAGCCAAAGAAAATGAAGTAAACACCTTCACTACTTTGACAACACATACATCACGTTTAGGGGTGAAAACAAATGTGCAGACTACTTGAGCAGAAGCACCTTAAGGAACACATTCATCAGTTTGACTACAATATGTGGCAAACAAACTCAAACACTACAACTCAAAGAGGAAACATGTGTGAAGTGGCAGTGTATTGATCGATCTCTGCAATTGTGAAATCACACAGCATCTTTTCCACTTTAAAAACACATTTTAAAATATTTAATGAATTATAATTATGGTTATGCACATTTCAGTTTTAAGTTGTACTTCAGTGATATAATTCCTGCGATGACTGGAGTTGTACAGAATCATGTTTGCACATATTTCAAACTGCATCTGAAACAAGCAATGAGATAAGAGTACTCCATTTGATAACAGTGAGCTTAGCGGACGTTTTGCTCGTTCAAGCAGCAGCCAGCAGCTCTCATGCTGGTAAGTTTGTATCTGGAACCACTAGATGGCGACATTTACACGTGTTTGATCAGCTTTGCGGAAGGATTAATCACATGAGAAGCCTATTGTTAACTGCAGCATTTGTTCTAATGTTTGATTTGTATCACATAAATGTTTTTTTTCTTTTGCAGGTAGTTTGACCCGGCTTTGATGACAGCAGTCCACTACACTGTTTAATGTAATTATTGCAGGAAAATATATAGATACAAGTTTGGCATTTGGGAAGGAGTCTGAAAGTGACACCAGGAGCAAGGTGCAGACAGGCGCTTTGAAAATGGAGGAAAGTAAAAGACACTCACCCAATAGAAAGGCTGACTCTGTGTCTAAGGATGGGGATAACCTGTGCACAGCCTGTGGCTTCTCAGCCAAATGTCCACGGTCGCTGAAGATTCACTGTGCACGGAGGCATGGAAATAACTCCAAGAACAGTGACAACACTGAAGAGTCAACTGCAAAAAGTGATGAAAATATCAGTGATGTCAGTCTAGATGAAAAACAACTGGATGCCGACATGGAGACCGAGAGTGGAGTTGAGGAGTCTGACCTTCCTAATGGAAAGAGTTTAACTAAGAAGCAGCGGGCAGTAGATAAACAGCAAGCCGACCAAGGGGAGCTGATCCCTACCCAAGAGAGAAGAGTAAGCAAGCGAACCCCTAAACCTAAGATGATTTACTCCTGCAACTACTGTGGGCAAGAATTTAGGGACAAAACTCCACTAGATGTTCACATCCAGAGATCCCACAACAAAGGTACACCATACACATGTAAGTATTTGAGATCTGAAGTCATTTTTGTCAGGATATATTGGTAATGTCTTAATTGTTGCCACATTTGGTTTTGTTGTGTCTTAACTTATTCAACTGTTTAAGTGGATGGTTGAAAAGACTGAAAGTGTTTCTATGAAATGTCTTTCAGTTGATGCTGATGAGAACATGGATGATGAAGAGGAAGCTGAGGTTTCTGGCGACCCTGTGAAGGCCACCGAGATACGAGTGGCGACCAAACATGCGCACAGCAGGTTCCTGCTGAAGTGTGAACACTGTGAATTCAGGCTCAGTACCCCTGCGCTGCTGGAGAACCACACTCGGCTCAAACACCTGGACCAGGAGTGGTACCGCTGCAAATTGTGCAACTATTTTTCGGCCACACCAGAGTGGATGGAAGCTCACCTGTCCTCCGATAACCACATGCAGCTGCAGGCTGTGAAGCAAAGCGCTGAATCTTCCTCATTTCATGTCTACGTTGAATGTGTAAAGAGGGAACTAGTGGGAGATGGTGCAAATATAGATGATATTGCTCAGCCTGGTGGAGTGGTGACAGAAGGAGACCAGGAAACTGAAAAGGCAGTGGAGGCAGCCAAAGCTGAGTTGGAGGACGATTTAGAGCTTGAACCCCCCAGAAAAAAAAGGGGAAGACCAAAGCAAGGGTCCACAACCACCTGTGTTTACTGTGGCCTGGTAGTGTCCAACGCTACCAACCTCAGTGTTCATGTTCGCCGGAAACACAGCAAAGAGTACGGATACAGCTGCACTCTGTGCAACTACAACTGCGTGACCAAAGGAGACATGGACCGTCACTGTATCACCAAGAAACATGTTAGACGTGCACAAGATTGTACAAAAAAGAACCCCGTCCACAATCCCACAAGCGCGTCACAGCAGGAATCCACAAGTTCTCAAGCCCAGCAACCTAACGCACCCTCATCCACCACAGACAAAGAGCAGGAATCGAACAACACAGAGAACAGCGCACAAGAGCCAACACAGTCAGACACAAGCCAGAGAAAAAGTAAATATGACTCTATCAACGCTTGCAGCGACTGCGATTTTGTTGCCCATTCCCTCCCTTCGCTCCATCTCCATGTCAAGCGAAAGCACACCAAAGATTTTGAGTATGCCTGCTTAGCTTGTAGCTACTATGCAGTAACAAGCAGGGAAATGTCTCGCCATGCAAACACAGAGAAGCACAAACTGAAAAGCCAGAGATACCTGGAGCCAAAGGACGTC
Source organism: Limanda limanda (assembly GCF_963576545.1). NCBI lineage: Eukaryota > Metazoa > Chordata > Actinopteri > Pleuronectiformes > Pleuronectidae > Limanda > Limanda limanda. The sequence continues at coordinate 24,148,040 of NC_083646.1, forward strand.
AGTGAGCTTTCTGGGGTGAACCCTGAAGAGTCTGAATCCTGCTCAAATGACAGTCAAGCCACAGAAAGTCAGGACACAGCTGTGACCTCCATCGCCACAGAATCGGTCGATGCTGTGGCTACTGTCGCTGGCAGTGATGATGAGAAGCAGACAGAGAATATTGCATCCTCCACTGATGTTGAATCCGATCCAGACAACAAGGCTGTTACAGAACCGAGTGAAGCCCAGCAGGCCCCTGACAACCTGCAACCTGCAGCTGAGGAGTCTCCACAGCAGGAGAGCCAGGAGGAAGGGGATAGAGAGACAGACAGTGAACAAGTGAATGCTGATGTGATGAGTGTGGATGAAAAAAGTGAGGGCTCACATTCAGACACGCAGATGACCAAAGTCCTTTTCCTTGAAGCATGTATTGTGTCTATGAAGGCCCTTGCTGAGCAGGAGCAGGTGCTGGAGGAAGATCTGGCTCTGGAAGGTGAAGCCGCTGTGATCTGTCTGACTGGAGGTTCCCCTGTGATCTCTGACCACGCGACCCCCAGTTATGCATATGTTAAGACACTCAAACCCAAGGAAATGAAGGTCAGGGAGAAAGTCAAAGCTAGTGGCGCTCGCATACGCTGCGAGGACTGTGGCTTTATGGCTGAGGGCATGAGCGGCCTCAACGTCCACATCTCCATGAAGCATCCGTCCAAGGAGAGGCACTTCCACTGCCTGGTGTGTGGCAAGTCCTTCTACACCGAGAGCAACCTGCACCAGCACCTGACCAGCGCCTCCCACCTCCGCAACGAGCAGAACTGCGTCGAGGAGCGGCCTGAGGGGGGAGCGAGCTTCAAGTGCGTGAAATGCACCGACCGCTTCGAGTCGGAGCAGGATCTGTTTGTTCACATCAAGGAGAAACACGAGGAGCTCCTGCGAGAGGTCAACAAGTACGTGGTGGAGGACACGGAGCAGATCAACAGAGAGCGCGAGGAGAACAAGGGCTGCGTGTGTAAATACTGTGGCAAGGTGTGCAAGAGCAGCAACTCCATGGCCTTCCTGGCCCACATCCGCACCCATACTGGTATGTATCCTGCTTCTATCTACACTTCTCTCCTACTCTCTGGGTCTCACGCACACACACCATTCAAGAGCTGGTCAAACCACATACAATATTATATAAAGAAGATGAATTACATTTAATAAGCGCCCAATACATGTAAATAATGAGTTTGGTAAAACACTATATGACTTGCAAATATTGAAACTAGTAACTGAAGTCGCTTTCAGAGACAAACTGCAAAACATGCAAAAATCTGTGAGGGGTGTGAGGGCAACCATAACCCTAAATGAAATACTCCTTCAAAAGTCAGACGGAATATTCTTTAGAATTTAGTTCATTGCTATTTGACAGGGTGTACTTGCATGATTATTCTATAATATTATCATTATACGTATATCAGTGGTTTAAAACGGTTTCACAATTATGCCAAAAATATAATTTAGCACAATAAGAATCTGCGACAAAATATTAATACGAAATTTATTAAAGGTTTCCTCGTTCAGTTTTCAGCTTTAATTCTTTGAGTAATTATTTCGTTGCCAGGGAAAATTGGAATTGTGTAATGAGATGTCCTGAACTGGAATCGATATTGAATCGAATTGGAAATCGAATGGAGACCTTGTGAATCGGAATCAAATGTATTTGTGAAATCACTGGCGATATCCAGCCCTAGTTGAGAAATGACCAATATATATATATATATATATATATATATGGGAACTGTAAAAAAAAAAAGTATAATAGGTGTAATATCCCGGTGCCAAAAGGCGCAATGAAACATTTTGGGTGCACCTAAATTATGTGCACCAGTGCGACCTATTATTAATAAATATGGTCTAGAAATAATAATCTGTTCTAGAAAATATACAAATAATCTACCTACATGCTCAACAGTGGCTGCATACATTATTTAACCATCCTTTAACCATTACTGATGAGGTTTGTGGTTTGTATGAAACAAAATGCCTGGTGAGCACTTTAACACATCATGTTTTTACTAAAAACGAATAAGAAAACTGTAATCTCTTTGTGTAACTGCTCGGCTGTACAGCCTCTGTTTTGAGGTACAACAGTAGAGAGTGGGGAGATACAGCCTCCTCCTAGGCAGCTCAGGCTAATGTTCAGGCCACTATCTGCTGCAGCCAGGTATTAGCTGTTTCAGTAGAGATGAAGGTAAAGACTGATTGAGCTTCAGACCAGCAGGAGAGACGCTAATGGACCCCAGATTGGGATTCCCTGAGCAACGCTTGGTCAGAGACATGTGCGACTCATAATTGATGTGTCCATTACCAAGACTCAGTTGTAATTATAGTCAATAAGTCTCTGTAAATGTGTTAAAGCTTAGGCTAAAAGCATTGGAGGTCCAAAGAGAGGTGGGCTAATAATTTAAAATAATCAATGCAGACGTATTCAAAGCCTTTAATTTCCCTGGTGTCTGTACGTCCATGTTTATGTATATGTGTGGGAGCGCTTGCATGCCCAGCAAATGTCAACCTTCATGGATAGCTGATTATCCTCAATCCATTAAAATGTATCTTGTCATTTATAATGCAAAGCAGGGCTGCGTTGTTGGGGTCTTGGGCTGCCAAATGTCCGGCAGGTTAAGAACATAGGGCGCTCCATTAGTTTTTCCTGACCATGTGTATTAATTGCTTTTAAAATCAACTTAATGCAGGAACAAGATGTGAGGGCGCCATCAATAAATGCCCTTCTCTGCCTTCAGTGGTTCATCCCCCTTTCAGCCCAAACTTTAATGGGACTTTAATTGGAGTCTATGCTCTGGGCTGACCACATGTGTACACATGTTTGTGTTTGTGTGTGTTTGTGTGTGTGTGTGTTTGTGTGTGGTGAATGGGAGATAATATAGCAGTGTTTCCACTTTTGCACTCAGTGAATGGTTTGTGCAGGCATTGTTTGTTTTATTCCCTGACCGATAAGGATTTCTTTGGAGCTGATGCCCATACTGGGTTAGGGAATACAAAATTCCAACATCGGTTTATATTTTAAAAGACTCAAACCTTCACGCCAGACAGAATGCAGGAGTCTTCAACATCATCTGCTTAACAGTGATGGTACATTGTGGAATACAATACCGTCCATGTTTAGAGCATGGCGATGCCCCCTATTTCCAATGAGGCACTGCTAAGACTCATTAGCTGTTTTATGTTCCAAATTACAAATGCTACTTTTTGTTAGTGTTTGTATTTGCATGTTGGTTCAGAAGAACATTACGTGGTTTATGTTGGTAGTTGTCATCTTTGTGCTGGTTTATAATTAAAACAGTTAGTGTGGTGGTGGTTACATGTCTTCACTTCAGCTGGATTTGCTACAGTCTCTATTACTACATAATGCCAATACATAAGATTCTAAGAGACTAATATCCACCAGTGACATTGGCAAATCGAAAAGCTGGTTGTGCTGTAGTAGATTTGTGATGTAGCTCTTGTCAGAAATCACGGAGGATATTGCCTAACTTAATACTGCTCAAGTACTTCAAACAGCGATCTGATTTCTCTCCATTATGTCATCATATGCCCATAAATGGTAATAGGTTTTAACCATGCTGCTGTAAAATATTCTGATCATAACCGATGCATTTGCTGGAGCAGAGGACTAACTTAAGAAACCTAAACATTTTTGTCCTTTTTTACGACTTGTATGGCAGTCACCTTGTGAGCCAAAGTCAGATTGCTTACTGCTCAAATCTGACTGCATAAAGCTGTAAGAATTGGAGGTAAAATCCTGATGATTAATGTTGAGCCCCCACTTTCTTCTTATTAGCAGTAAGTCTGCATGTATTCATGATTTTATCCCGTGTCATAATTCTTGAGTTTTGAGGTCACTGTCTTAGTGTTACTTAAGAAAATGAAAGCTGTGACACTGAGGTCCCAACAGATGGCTTCAAGTCAAGGGCGCGCTCTCAGGTTTAAGATGAACGAATGAATGAAGAGTTTGTTTTTTCCCCATGTTTGCTTATTTTATTCTATTGAGTTATGTTCTTGTTTATAAGATTACATCTCCACTTTCATTTACGCCGCTCTTATTTGTGGAAAGCACCTATTTCTCTTCATTTTGACAACATGTGCCAGTTGTTATTATTGCTAAGTTCCCTCATTACAGTGAATTATTCACCTTTTATGTGGTGGTCGTTTATTCTGGGGAGTTTGTTTGTGGGGCTGTGGAGCCGCACGGTGGGGGTCTGCCAGTTTCTAGGCTGGGAGCACATCCAGATCCTTTTAATTAAGACCTAGTTTTTATTCACTTGATTAATCAGTGAAATCAGGAGACGGTGGTGGGAGGCTGCACACAGATTTGTCAATTTGTCCCTTAAAGGAAACACGTATGCTTGCATTTTGCCAATGAGGGTACAGCTGGAATTTGCATTTTGAGGTAAATTGGTCACTTTTTCACTGGAGTGAGCTGTCTGACCTCAGACTGAGCCCTAAAATAATGGATACACATGCCACACATGCACATTCGCACACAGGATGTGATGTGTCTCTGGAAAAAAAACAAAAAAGTCAAATGGCAAGTGTTCCAGTTGTGTGTCAGCTTAGTCAAAAATTCCACATTATAAATATATCATAACACAATTTGACCAACACGTCTTTTTGATAATAAAAGTCCTAAGATCCTTTATATCTTTGAATTTATTGAGTGTTTTCCTGCTTGCTTTTATCTTTTAAAAAACATAGAAGCATTTAAAAGCACTTCCACTTCTACGCTTCATCATATTCAAAGTGGATGTCTCCTCAAATCTATATATATTCTATTTATTTTAACCTGTTAGTTAGCCCAAGTCCATTTCTTAAATGGATGCAGACTCAAATGTGAAACCAAAATGGAAACAAAGAGTACATTCAAAATGTAAATACGATGCCAAAAGGGTTTTTAGTGATGAGATGTCAATTTCTCTGCATGAGTTCTTTGCTATTAATCACAATCACTTTCCATCAAACTCATCAGCACATGAAATTTTGATGATGAGGATCAGACAGGAGAGTAGCATGAATTTTAAAGGGTGGAAGCTGAGTCGAAGGAAGTAGAAAATACAAAGTGGACTGAAGTATCTACAGCTCTAGATGTAATTGCTGTTTTGGTCCATGCCAGTGCCTCCTGCTGTATCTTCAGCAAATGTACAAGTGTACAGAGGCAGCGGCACTTGCTTTTGTCTCTTGAAGATGTTTCAAATCAAAGAGATTGACTGAGACGAGAGTGGCAATGAAACATATTCAAACATCTTTATTAGAAATTGGTTTATTGTGAATTCTATCATATGTACTTATAAGACTCAAAGAATACGACATTTCGATTTTTACTGCTTATGTTAAAAAAAATTGCAAATTGGGATGTTTTGCTCGTATTCACTGCTCATACCTAATGTGTCTGTGAACAGCTGCTTTTTATCAGCTGTTTTTTTCCTTTCTTTCACCCGAAGGCAGGGGGCATTACGTTTCTCGGCCTGTTACATTCCAATACAACATATAGATAATTAGGCAGCAGAACACGAAGCTTTCTTGCTAAATAAGCTATTACATTGTTCTTCTAATGGGCCATCAGCAGTGAAGACACCCATCGTCCATAAATGTATCCTCACCTGATTATTTATGAACAGCAGTGAGCACTACTCAGCCAGTGATAACACGTGAAAAATGTTTACTGTGGCTGCGGAGGAAGTTTTTGTCAAACTCGAAAAAAAAATTACCTGGTTGATTCCCTCAGGTTTATCTGCACTTGGACGGCAGGTGGTGGAATGAATGAATGATTGAATTATGCTATCAAGTTGCATTCCAGAAACAAAAGGATGCAATTCATTTGGAACTTGAAGTATATTTTGGACTAAACCTCAAAAATGTACAGTGCCCGTTCCTTCATTTTTCACCATTTAAAAAAAAAATAAAAAAAATACACTTTTTGAATTTCCCAGTTTTGTCCCTGGAGTGTCCTCAACCTCTGTGTTAAGCCACTGGAGGAAGAAGGGAGGAGGATACACTTCCCTCTTCTTCTCTCCCACTCCAATTTTTCAAAGGTTGCCAACATTCACAGTTAAAATGTCCCCAAAAGAATCATGTTTAATATTTCTGTGACTTGTGGAACTGCTTTAACCAGGTCCTAATCCATTCACTGAATATAGATCTCCTGGTAGGCTGAAATAATTGAAAACAATGTGAAGGATAAAAATACACTTGACTGGAAATCTGTGACTGTGACAGATTACACATTACTTATAAAGTGCTTGATGCGAACCTGCACGGCAGAGCTGCAGCCAACCTGCTTTGGAAATTGGGATGCTCCCAAGTTCTAATAGTGTGTATCCTGCTTGTAGGAATAGATATAACAAAGCAGACATTTCTCTATAGAAAATAATCATGTATTATTATCTTCCTCTGAACCTGAAGGTTAAAGCCAAGGCCTGTCATAGTCCTGGCTTTAACCTTCAGGTGTATGGCATGTACAAGGCTCAAGTTATTACTGTGTGTGTGTGTGTGTGTTCGCGTGTTCGCGCGCATGTGTGTGTGTAGTGAAACATTGCATGAGGTTCTTCTCTCAGGAAATGAATTAGTCATTCCCTGTCTCATCTGGGATGTGAAGGAACCATCGCCCTTATGTGGATGGCAATATTAATTTAACATGACACTGCATTGATGGTCAATTTCAGTTTCACGGAGGCTGTTTAAGTGGAGTGGTGGAGTATTAATGTGATAAGATGTGAGAACTGAGGGACGTAACATCTCTCTCCTCTCTGCCATGTCTCATACTCCGCCAGCCATCTGGACAAATCAGCCTCCCACACGCCTCGCTCTCACCTCAACTTCAGGATGTGTGTGTGTGTGTGTGTGTGAGTGAGAAGGAGAGAGAGCGTTATTGTCTCTTGTTTGTCCACGGGTGATTATGTCTCGTGAATGTAATGCGTGTGTCTGTATGCACGTACATAGGTGCAAGGTGGTGTTCTGAATCAAGATGTAGGTTTGTGTAGGTGTGATGGTGGGTGCGGTGTGAATGCGTACGGCTGTCTTTTTTTATGGGTGTTGATAATTTTGTTGTGTGGACTTTGTGTGTGTGTGTGTAAAAGTGTCTGCACATTTCAGTGTGAAGTATGCGGTTATATATGTTTTATTTAAATTTGTTTATTTGCCTTTATTTGATCTTGTGTCTCTGCGCCTGTGTGTGTGTGTGTCTCTGCGCCTGTGTGTGTGTGTTGGTGTGAGGGAGACTGTAGGGACATGGCATGGCAAGGCTGGCTCTGCTGTTGTCTGCGTGGACCCCCACCCCGACCCCTGTGTTTATGGGCCTTGTTAGCACAGACTTGCCTTTCAATCTTCGTTACCGGCTTTAAATTCGATGTGTCGTACTTCCAGCTCGCAGCAACTGAACCGTGTATGAACGAATTAGTAATCTACACAAAGTGCTTAATCAAATCAGCGGCTGCCCCTGGAATAAATATTGTAGAACATCTTGGGATATCACTGGGAGAGGGTGGGTGAGGATTTGCTCACAGATGCGTGTGTGGATATCATATCGGGCTGCCACTTAGATTGGAGTGTCGCACTGTGTGATGCCGGCCTAAATCTGGCTCAGGCTGCCACGACTAGAGAGAGTTTAGCAGGAATTAGGTTTTAGTTACATTTTATTTTGCCAAATGCTTATTGTTAATGATAGTAAGGAAATATAGGCTTTAGAGTTACTATGCAGTTGTCATTTTAAACCTGCCTGTGTGGAATGGGCTGTTTTCTTGGCCTATGGGAATGCTGGTTGCAGCTTTCTGTCTGAAACGGAGTGCTGGTCATTTGTTTATACAAAATATATCAATATTGGAACATATCGCATGTCAAAGTCATACCAAATTCGACAGTGTATATCCTTGAAGTTTTAACAATACTCATGGCAAGTGTGAAGCCGATAAGGTGAACGGTTCTCCAGATGTACAACCCACATGCAGACAGACAAAGATTTCTAGAGTAAATAGATGCATAAATATATACATAAAAAAGAGCAAATTTGGAGTTGGGGATCTTTTTGGTGAATCATAAGTAAAACATTTTTTATATATGCATTTTTCTTCTGTGTTTGTTTTTACGGACTCAGCTCCTGCTTTTAACTCCAGTGCATCACCTAGACAGCACAGGCATCAGCGCTCGCAGCTCTCCTCTTAAATGACGGATGGCAGGCGGAAGCTTTGCCACTCTCTCAAACGCTACCCCGCCCTCTGGACTTATTAATGACAATAATTAGGGAGAAACCTCCCTGTGAAGGCCGCCAGAGTGATTAGCGCTTTAATGATGGAATGGGAGGTAGTGAGCACATACAGAATTGATTTACGTATTCGCCCTGACCTTTGGAATCCAATTTACGCATCCACAGGCAGAGGAAGAGTTGGTAAGAGACGAAGGAGAGTGACAAGGATAGATAGAGAGGGAAAGAAGAGATGCATGACACTTGGAGTGTGACTGTAGTTTTTATAGGGACTGGAGTAAGGGCATCTGTTTTTATAATTCTGAAGTCATTTTGTGGCTGTGAAGTAGGCTGAGGCACAGAACTAATAAGCCTCACAAGCCTGGCATTGAAAAATGATCTGTAATGTAAAATCACATTTTTGCCCATGCTGTTATGCAGTCATGTTTTATTAAAATTGCCACTTCTTTCTTTCACATGTAATATTATTGCGGCATACGAACTCTCCCTGCTTTGTTTTACAGGATCCAAGCCTTTCATGTGCAAGATCTGCAACTTTGCTACGGCTCAGCTGGGAGACGCCAGGAACCACGTGAAGAGACACCTGGGCATGAGAGAGTACAAATGTGACATCTGTGGGTGAGTTCCAAGGACGAACAATGGCTTCAGTCTCTTTAAAAGGGACTGAAAACTGTCCTGGACATACTTTTCTATCCTTTAATACACAAGTGTACTCCTATACAAATGACCTCAGTCAACATTTAACCTTCTTGTGCGTCAAGTGACGTGAAAAAAATGCTCCCATCTGCACCGATGCCATGTCCTCCTTCCTCTGTCCTGTTACGTTGGTGGTTTACCTTCTTCCACTACGTAGCCTGGTCGGGTTCAGGCTGAAACGTGTCGTCAATCTTTTCATCCTTTTGAATTCATCCGGGTTCTTATAGTTGACTGCATGTTGACAGACACACAGTGTGATCCTACTTATGTCCTCGAAATAGCAAGTGTGAGTGTGAGATTTGCAAATTGAGACTCTCTGTGTTTGTCGTTCTTCTATTCTGACCTGATCCAGTTACCAGTCACGATGGCAGATGATAGCAGTACCTGCTGCCTCTGTTACCAACTCATCTTTTGATATTTTTGGAGGACTTTGGTTCTGTTTCCAGATCCGCTGCCAAAGTTTTTGAGCTCAAATTGAAATCAACATGAAACGTTCCTCTCGTCAGGCGTAGGAACGTTTCATGTTGATTTCTAAGGAGAGACCTGCTAATTATCTCCGGTACAGTCAGCCTTAAATCCCATTTGTTTCAGGCAACTTCATAATTCAAACCATTTTAACCCTGTTTGGCTGCATCAAGAGAAGTACAATTCATTTGCTACTAATCTGAAGAAGATTCTTTTCATACAATTTTGAGATTTCAATCTGTAAAATCTATCAATAATGAATGACAAGAAAATCTGTGCATATATTTATTCAAGCAAAAAAATAGGGAAAAAGGCCGTACAACTTAAAGCAATTAAAACATTTTAGTAATAGTTTCAACCTAAATGTGTGAATAAACTTTCTTTAACCTTTTAAATGCTCCCAGGCCCTTTTTAAAAAGTGTAATATATTGCTTCTAGTCGACAGTCCCTCCATATTAAAGGTAAAAGAAATAGAAAGCGTTTATTTTACTGTCTTCATAGTTTCAGCTGTACAAATATTCCTAATTGGAAGTTTATGTAGGTAACCACGAGCCTATAAATACCCAGCAGTGCAAGAGAACAATTATTATCCCACTGCCTTGTACCCCCTACATGTAGACCATATGTTGTGTTCAGCTCGTTTCAGTCCCGTGGTAGACCTCCTCACTGCCTTGCCATGTTCAAATGGACGTGTTAAGCTGTTTAACATGCAGTCGGGGAATAGAGCAAATTGTGGGATTTCCAGCTTTGTGCCATCGAGCTTTTGCGGCTACCCACTCGCTAAGATGAAGACATATGTAGAGTTATTAGTTTCTCCCTCTGTGTAATTCTGTGTAAACCGTTCCATTTAGTTCAGTCGCGGGCTTATTTTGTTCTTCTAAAGCTGCGCAGAGCGAATGTGTTTATTTGCTCCCGCTGATGTTCGCAAACATATTACAGCAGGAGCAAACAAGCTTTGCTTTAAACACAGCTTCTCCTTTAATGAGAGGAAAGGATCATGTTTCACAAGCCCTCCAGCTGAAACCCCTCTTCTCCCAAGTGCTGCAAATGTATTGGGCTTTGACCAAGCATCCAGCTTTACATACCCGCTCACACACACACGCGCTCACACACACATACAAAACACTTCTCCAATATGCCTTTAAATGGGACTACTAAATACAGCCCCTGGTTTCACAAATCATGTGGATGGAGGAGCTGTGTGCTGCCAGTGCCAGCCACTGGTGACAAATCGTCCCTGTGTGTGCTGTTTCAGTACTGACTGATCACCAGGCCATCCCTCCTCCTGACTAAAGAGCAGCAAACACAAAGAAAACCCCGAGAAACACCCTCATTAAGGCCAGAGCCATACATACACATAACCTGCACACCCCCCCCACCCCTCCTCAAACTTTTCACGTTTGACATCGCATCCTTAATCTGGATCTAAAGCACGTTTGTAATGGATGGCCGTGGATCAGGTAAAATGCGTTATGTGATTACCCGTTTTGTTTTGGGTGACCTAGAAAAGTGAGATTATACTGCGATTAAGTTCTGCAATCCCCTGTGGATACTAATGACGGGGCAACATTTTCGCTAAACTAAAAAAAGACAATTGCAGGGATTTTTATGTGTAATCACCATTTATCATTTCAATTAGCACAAGACTTTGTTTGGGCGGCTCTTTGACAATATACAATCTTGATTTCATTCATTTATTTTCTCACTTCTAGACTCTCGGGCCTCCACGGGGTTATGGAGTTTTGTGGGTCTAGTTTATCGCCATTTTGTTTAGATTGGCTCATCATATAGTGTTTGGGTTTTTTCTCTTTTTACGGACATCGATCGGCTGGTTTTCCTTGTTAAAACCTTCCCTCTGTGAGGAGACTGTGAGCAAACGTGTGCGCTGCTGCTCGGCTGTCCGCCTCACTTTAGCTCCAGCCCACCGCAGCTGGTCTCTTCTCCGGAGCGGGGGGAAGTTGCTGATAGTTAAAGATCATATTGTTGTGGCATTTAATTAACAAATGAAAATGCGAGGCCGGGACAGATTGGAACCCTTGACCGCGCTGCCAATCAGACCTGAGCGTGCTGGTCAGAGCCTCGGCTCATCACTGCTAACACTTAATAGTCTTTCTGTCTCTGCGTTTCTCTCAGTTTGCTCCACACGTCTGTTTGTCAGCTTCTACTACTCTATCTATCTTCCCATCTTTGTCTTCAGGTCCATCTTAATTTGACTATAAAGAACTCTTAAGATGCAAAAGCAGCAGAAAAAAAAACTGAAATTGGCTGTTAGCATGCAAGATAAGATTTCTCATATATAATTGGATAAAAACAATCCTGCAGCATGTGAGACGGCAGGTTCTTGTGTTTCCTCCCGGCATGTTTTGTCCACAGTGGGGCTCGGCCACTTAATGAGCCTCCACCTCCTCTCCTCAATCATCCACGAAAGGCCGTGGATTCAGCATTTCCACCTTCCCGCTCTCTCGTCCTCCCCAAAGATGCAACGGACATCCAGTGCTGTTGTAGGTGTTAAATTATGCATAAAGCGTCTAAATGCTTTGAAGCATTGGTTTAATATCTCAGCCCCGGGCCTTAGAAGTATTAACACTATAATGGACACAGATTGTCCTCTTGTGCACTGCCATTTAATGATTATGGGTCATAAGCCGCCCGTTTCCTAGTGTCACTTCAGGAATTTGAACAAAACATATAAAAAAAAAACACGTTGCTTTCTCACACAGAAAGTTTGCGATGTGCTAAAGTTTGTCTCTCGTGCGGAGGAGGCTGCATTGTGTTTCCACCCTCTCCCTCGCGCGTCCCAGCTTTCTTGACTTAGTGTTGGAGAGAGTATATATAGTCATGATTTCATGTTGGGTGTTGTGTGTGTGATTTGACTGTTAACAGGATGGGGCTGGCTCATGTCAGGGTTTTTATGTCCCCCCTGTCTTGTGAGATTGTCTGGTCTGTTCCCAGAATAGCCCATCAGTTCCGCCCTGCGTGGCTCATCCGCTGTAATGTGCCTTAATGCCGGGGCCTGTATGAGTAGTGTGAGGCCTGGCAGTGACAGTGGAGAAGCATCTTAGCTCGCTGCTTATCCAGAGAAAGCCGTCACTTAACTCAGCCCCTCTATTGTCTATCCACACCCCTCTCCTTCTCCCCTGACGTGATTCTCTATAATCCTCAAACAGATTCTGGTTAGAACTCCCTGAGAACTATTTTTATGTTTTTTTTCTTCTTCCCTTCCTCCCATTTAAACATTAATGGTTGTTGCAGATGAAGAGAGGGAACCCTATGAGGATGATTATAATGTCACTCCACTGATCTCCCGCCGCCCCGAAATAATTGTACATCATCGCTTCATAACGTGTCAGAGGGACACGTTGGTGGCGTGCAATTAAAACTGCAGAATATAATACACCAAATTACTGCCTGTCAGGCCTGTGAACAACACACTCTGTATTTGAGTTACACTTAATCATCACGTACATTAGCGATTTCACTAAGATCCCTTCACCCCACCCCCTTCGCTTACATGGCGAGGACGTTAAACACACTGCTCCTTGCCGGCTGAGGGATTGTGTCTGTGATACAACAGCTCCAGGGTAGCTCCATATTTATGTTCGAGTTAGACCTTTTGAAAGCTGATACCGCTCTAAACTGTTTAGCTGCTTGTGACCAAGAGCGTGCACTGTGTTGGCAGGAAGTGGAACTTTGAATTCATTATCAAACAATAGACGTAGACAAAGAGTATTTTCCTCACACAATTTAGGCTCGGTACGCCTTTTGTGTTTGCAAATTTCATTGGTGTTTATTTTGTCAACTTTCATATGCTCATAAATTCCCATTTGGTGGAATGTTAAGCCAGAGGGTATAAAAAATTAATAGGTTGACCTCAGGGCAGACTGTCAGAGATCTTATTAACTTTGGTTTTACACTTTTTGTCTTGGTTTTGAATTGATCTCATAAGTAGCTTTATTTAAGAGATAAATTAAAAGTTTAACCTTGTCTTTATAACCTTCGAGCCTTGACCCAGGGGTTTTCTCCCCGGTGCAACCTTGAACTTCTTATCCAGTTTCTTTTGGTGGTACTTGTTATTTAGATGTGTGGGCCCTTTTTTTATTTGTTTTTATCCATTTAATATATGTGTGCTCATCAGACACACGGCCTGGTATTTATTACCCGCAGGAAGGTGGATTCCTGTTTACTGCTTCGTACGCTTTAGAGTTTGTGTCTCAGAACATGGTCCTTGTCAGTCACTGTAGTCCTCTTCACCAAAATAAACACATTTTGCTCTGATGCATTTAACTAAATTTAGTGTGCCATTATCGGAAATGAAATAAGTAACGCTAAAGGTCATTTGGAAAATAATGCAGAAAGGCTGGTCTGGAAAGGTTAAGTATGTGAAGGAGCTGTTCTGATGATAACGAGGGCTGCGTATGGCTCGGAGAGCTCGGCGTTCTGGTTTGACTCGGCACTCTGCGATCGCTCTTTATGACCAAGACAGCTTTACAGCCCGTTACCCCCCATAACACGATAAAGCGCAGCATAATGGATTGGATGCGTTTAGTAGCCTTGGGCTGATGTTTGTAAAATTAATGTTTTTTGCAATAGAAACACACTCATGCACACGGGCACACATGCACAAACAGAAAAAAGTCAAAGAGGGGAGAAAAGAGAGAACAGAGAGGAATCAAAATTCCAGGCAGCACCGATGTATCAATATAAATCTAGCAGTGAAGAGTTTTACACTTTGATTATTGTTTTGAAGCTGGATTGTACTTCCTCATAAGTGACGTGTCCTCGCAGATTGCTCTCAGCTGAAGGTACAACAACAAACATACGGCTTCATGAGTTGAGTTTGGATTATTGGCCCCGTACTCAGCAGATAATGGCAATGGATGCTATTAAATTTGTGTTCGGAATTATACAGCACAATTTCTCGAGGGAGTAGAAGTCTCATATTGCTGAAAGGAGACTTTTGAAGGATTTGAACGGGACCACGCTCAGCATCTCTTGAGCATGAGCGACAACGAGAGAAGTCTCTGTCAGCAGATCAGTACTATTAGTTTTTAATAACAATCTCATATTCTTCAGTGGGCTCCCTACAGGGGCCTGGGGGCTTGGTAATCAAAGTATTTGGCTTTAATCAAAGACAAACAAAAACACAACATTGGGGTCCAGTCGCAAAACGGCAGGATCAGTCGTTAAGCTAGGGAGCCAACACAGCACATAGGTCGATGATGGTAAGTTATACTACTCTCAAGGGCTTCCTAAGGTAAGAGGATATTGTCTGCACTTTGTATAATCTCAGTATCTTCACTTCTTAAAAAAAACAAAAAAACCTTCTTGTGGCCTCTCAGCTTTTTTTTCACTTTTGTTAAATCTCAACTTGCAGCCCTTGCTGGACAAATAACAAAAATGAAGAGAAGTAGTTATCCTTGCCAAGCAAAACCCTATCTTGATAAATTCATACACTTTAAATTTACCTTTTAAGATTATTACGTGCCAAAAAGGCAATTTACCTCCATTTGATAGAGAAACATGAGTAAATTGAGTTTACACCCTCCACCCTTAACTGGTTCCTGAACAAAAGAAACTTTATTTCCTTTAAAGTAGCTGAATTATTTAAAAAAAAATGCTGCTGAACAATCCCTTCTATAGAGCTAATCATGTCAGAGGTACATTGTAGGAGAAAAAAAATAAAGAGGGAATTTAATGAGTGATTAACAGCAGCAATTAAAAGATGAAGAGGAAGGCAGATGAAAAAAGGGGGTGTAATTAAAATATCAGTCCCCTCATTGTCAGAAGTGCGAGTGTCATCCATTGTGCACTTATTAAAAAACTGGGTGGAGGGGAAGGAGCGAACGGCGCTTAATTCTAGCAGCCCAAAGTGTCTGGTAATCTGCCCATGGATGGAGCTGAAAAGGGCCGTAACTCATGTTTAAGTGTTGGGGCCGTGTCATTGCAGGTTCACAGTCATGCATTTCTGTGTTGACACCCATCGGGGCAGGGGATATTTGGCAGTCAGGAGTAATTTAACTTAATTAATGGGATGCATATTTGATGGAGGAATAAAATATCCCTGCTCAGCAAAGTGGAAAAGGGGAAAGATTTAGTGGGAGTTAAAGGTGGAGGGGAGAGTAATTTCTGCATTCAGTTACCGGCTGCTTGAGAGACGGAGAGTGAGGGAGTGAAGGAGGGAAGGGGGAGAGAGAGAGAGGGAGAGTGAGTCAAGGCTGATAAAGATGGCAACCGGGAGAACGGAGGAAGTGGAGGGGAGGATGAGAGATGGATGGTTGACACAAAGCTGAGTTGATGTGTGGAGGGGACTGGGCTGTCCCTCCATTGAGAGGGCCTTCAGCCTGACAAGGCTTGATTTAATTGATAACAGGACTGAGCCCTTTCTCGGCGCAAACAGACACATTACGCTGGTTTGCAAACATGTGGCAGAGCTGCCGTCTGCCAAGGGCCTTTTTAATATTCATGAGGGAGCTTTTAAGGATGTTCGGCAACTGTTTCCTCCCTCCACCGCCGCCACCGCTGCCCGCCTCCCAACGTCTTTTACTACCAACACACACTTCACCTTAAACTCACTCACACAGCAGACACTCGACACGCTGGTTCTCCCAGACAAATCCGTGTCCTGACGAAAAGCTGTCACACTGTTCTTAATCTCCCCTGGCACTTTTTAATTGACTTCCTGTAGGTATAGATTATTTTCATGGTGAGTCTGCCACCGAGATGTTTGATACTGTCCCGGAGACTGGCATCTGGGATGCTTGTAGCTCAGTGGAGATGACGCTGCTATCTCTCTCTCTGTCTCTCTCTTTCTCCCTCTCCTCCTTTTCTTCTGTCTCTCTTTCTCTCTATCTGTCTGTGGCCAGACTTGTTGGGGGAACAGGGGAGAGGTATAATGCAATCAGTCATTGCCATCATCATAATTGAGCTGATGTACCTGCTGGGAGTGCTGGGGAAATGTTGGCCTGGGTAGAAGGGAGGCTCTTTGTCTGACTGAAGCTGTTAGTAGGATTAGACCGATATACAGGGCAGGTATTGGCCTTCTTTTTTTTATTGGATATCAGTCAGTCTGTGTCGTCCTTATAATACGATTGATATGATACAGTTTGTTTGAATATGAGCTGTATTTATTGTTCAATAAATCTACAATATGCTGCTTCTTTAAACTTTGCCCCTAAAGGCAGCACACTTAACCCAGGTGTCTAGTTCCAGACAAAGGCAGTTTTCATTATCCTACTCAGCACTCATTTTATTTAAATAACAAATGCACTTGCACCCACATGACCACCCATTGGTGTGTTGGTCGTAAAAGAAGGAGTGGTCACACACATTGCTGATGTATCACTGTCTCAATCACAGAAAGTGATTGACCAATAAAAGCCTGGTCTGGAGTTAATAGATTATTTTTATAGTAAAAGGAGGCGTTATTCAAGGATGAATTTAGATGTTTTGTTTCCTTTCTTACTACCTGGCAAATCTGCACTTGTAACAACGATCTGCCACGAAGCAAGTCCACCTGCTTAAAAGGAAATGGTAGTTGGCATTCAACTATGCACATGGCGCAGCAAACTTTTTTCTGCAGTTAAACTAACAACTTTATAAGACAAGTCTTCCAAACCCCTGCTCTTTGGGCATAGATTGTAAAAAGAGCCTTAAATCTAATGACATAATTTGAACAGATATAATCACTTATGAATGAATCTCTAATGAAGCCTTAACTTAAAAAAATCTAAATCAGAAGAAGGACCAATACCAACTAGAGTGACTCAGAATGCGACAGGAGCAATAGGTATAGAAAGATAATCGTGTTGTGACTGTTTGAGTTACTAGTAATCAACAGTCACAGTCTCACACAGTTGTGTCTCATGGTTATTCTAGTTAAAAAATGTTTTTTTTTGGTCATATGTTAGTCAACACAGGGTCGACAGTAAAGTTGGAAGTGTTGGACAAGAAACGCCGGTCAGCTCAGCAGTGCAATTAGAGCAATAGTTAAAATTTGAATCTAAAAAAGTAAGAAGAGCTTTATACCCTCTCCTTAGAGGAACAAAAATATCTTGAAGAAACACTGAGTTTTTAGATGTTTTGGCCCTGAACACAGTGACATTTAAAGTTATGAAATAGTGGAACAAACTGTCAGCTGTCAGTGGCCTGATTCCAAGAAACACTGTTAGTGATACAAGACCTCGTATCCATTGGTGTGCCAAATACCGCTCTCACTTTGTGTATCACATGTGGTCTGGCCCACACATGCTTATAACAGGCACACAAGTGGACAGGGCCTCCGCCTACACACACTCCCATCCATTTAAACACTGTAGCGCCAAGCCGTACACACAAACTGTCCTCTCTGATGAAACAGCATTCATGCGACATTGTGGTTCTACCAGGCAGGATGTCTGTCGCATCTTGTCTGTGGTTCTTTAAGTGGAGTCTGGAGACCAGAATGAATCTATAGTGGGGGTTTCTTTTTTCTTATTTCCACTACGTAGAGATTAATTAGAGACATAATGTATGTTTTTCAGCCTTCGTCTTAGAAAAAGCATAGTTATGTCGTTTGTTATCATGACCAAATCATATGGGAGGACAGAAATATTGTCAGACAGTGTTTCTAGCTGTGATCCGGCTCCATATTTAATGCAAATTTACAGAGTGATTTCTTAGAATGTCTGTACTTGAGGTTTGCTGCTTGTTTCAGTAGGTTTACTTGTTAACTTTGGTGCTCATGCTCAGCAGTCCATCATTCCATTGCATCCTTCAGGCTTAATATCACAAGATCCCCATGATTTTCAGATTTATGAAGTGATATTGACCATTGTCTATGTGAAACAGATAATAAGACTTGATGAATGGGTGACATTAGTGATGAAATTACATCAACCTTAACAGGCTATTGTATTAACACACCTAGCCGATCCCACTCCTCCCCGCCGCACGTTTAATTGATTAATTGCTGACGTGGATGGATGAGGGGTTGCAGGTCCTGAATCGGTGGCTGATTGCAAGTCAACCATAAACAGGAGCAGCCACAGTGGGCCCTCAAGGGCAATATTCATGCTCCCCAACCTTATGGTGATTCCTTATCCAGCTCTGACAAGAGGAAAAATATTCGGCCATAAAAACGCTAGTATCACCGGGCTGACATATAAAGCCCTCCGTCACTCCCTCCCTCTCGCTCCCTCTCTCTCTCCGTTGCATCTCCTTTACCTCGCAGTCGCTCAGCACACCCGTCGGACTCTGAAATCACCCATCCTCCTCTGCATGTGCGGCTACGGTCTCTCAGGTGGCCCCTGTACCTCCCCCAGCTTTAAATATGAGCAAATAATGGCAGAGTGAGTGATGCTGCCTGTGTCCTTGACTGGGATCCTCTGTGTGCTATAGTCACATCTCACTGTCTCAGAGCCCCGTGGGACCCATAAAACACCCCCGTAGAAAAACTCCCAAGGCTTGTTGGTGGCATCCGTTGGATGGATGCACGGATGCAAAAAGGCAATGAGGTCTTCGTGTGTGTTTGTACAAGTGTGGAGGGAGGGATAGATTATGTTTGCACGGCTGTGTGTTTAATGAGAGGGGCACCGTGTCCACTTTAATGTGTTTGCATTTCAGATGTGGTGCAACAAAGTTATTAAAACGTTATACTGCACGTCAGATCTCTTTTATGTCTCACTGTTTGTTTCCATGCATCTTCCGTGGCCCCGGCAGCTGATGTTGGGTTTAGTAGTGCAGGAGGTTAGGATCAGTCTTTGTGGCTGCCACTTAAATCTTTTCAACAACAAAGTTGCCACCAAACTGTGTTGAAGCTCCTGCCAGGGGGGAGATGGGGATAATTTTTGGATGAGGATTAAAACGAGGGGGAATGGGTTGGGGGAGTCGCTTATGTTCCTATGCCGTAGCCACAAGTGTCTGTTCTGCAGGAAAAGAGAAGTGGACATGCGACCATAAAAGAAGTAGAGCCCATTGTCAGCCACATTGTATTTGCTCTCCTCCAATACAGCACAACGTTAACCCCGCACCCCCGAGCTCCTCCAGGCTGAGGCCTGGGTCTAAACCCCTGCAGCCGGCCGTGAAAACGCTGACACATCGATTACCCCGATGGAAAAAAAATAAACTGTTGAGCTTGATGAGGAAGAGCACGCCATGTGAAGAGGAAGCATTTCTTAATTTATTCTGTTTATTCAGCATAACAAACAGAGGTCAGGATTATGCCGCAGCACGGATAGCTCTGTGTCTATTACACTTATATCTCAAATTAAGGGGTTCACTCTTTCCACTTTTATGGTCATTTCAAAGCCTGCCTCTTGCCGTCCAAGCCCCCCAGCAAAACTCTGATTACCGAGACTTTTACAGGCTACATAAGCTTCAAGTAAAGCCAAAACAACTCATTTACTCTGGTGAGTCCAGTTTGGAGCTTTAAGAAACAGATGCCCGTGCTCAGGACTTGCCGTCTTTTTAGTGAACATTAGATGGCGCCATTTAACTTGCAAGAAACCCACAGTCGAAGATAACGTTTGCAATATGTGACTGACTGCCTGGTGTGTGGTACATGTGGATCTCTTGCATGAATGAAATGCAATTAGGATTCGATTCGTCCTTTTCAAAGGTTTCTTCAAATATGGGACTTTTAACATTTATCTCAATTGATATTTGTAATTCTTAGGTAGAGAACAATGAGAATATGTGTCGGGTATAATTGTGCGAGTAAGTGACGATGTCAGAGCTGGTGTAAGTCCGATAAAGAAAACTTTTATAGATAGAACAGGTTTATGGCTGGTTAATTGTACAATTAAATAAAAGTGTAGAAGTCTACAAAGGGCGACGGCTCCTTTTTAATGTACTTGAGTTTCCGAGTCACACTTTCAAAAGTAGGAAATTTGTTAAGAGAATATTTCCCAGTCTCTTTGGTGAACTAGCACAGTGGGTGATAGTGCAGTAGTAAATGAGCGAAGTCGGAGGCTGGGCTTGTGGCAGGGCAGGCGTAGCGTTCAGAGGGGTGTCCCTGCCGGTGCTGCTTTAACTAGGACAAGCCTCTCTATACCGGTGGACCTCAGGGGCTGATCAGCAGGTCTCAGGAGAGGCTCCCCGCACCGCCGTCTCACCAGGCCTGTCACGAGGGGGCTGACGCTGGGCTGCCTGGCTGGCTGGGTGTGGGGCTCCCGTGATGGTGGTGGTGAGTGGGTGGGGGCTGACATGCCGAGAGGGCAATTACAGCAAGGACAAAGACTACACAGTGATAAGTCCCCACAGCACCCTAATGAAGAGAGCAAGTTAGCCTGTTAAGAGGACTGGGGAAACGGGCATGGCCTCTGTGCGTGTTTGTGTGTGTTTACCCGACCCGAGGAGGATACACTTTCTGTTTTATGTAGCTACCGTACTCGCTAACCTCACTGACTGATGCCTTCCCAGAGCCGGTGTTTTCCCCCTAACAGAGCAAAAGCAAACAACGACATGAAACTGGAAACCAGTGCATCTTTAGGGAATTTTATTCCTGTGGCTGTGTATAGTGAGAGAGAAAGTCCTGATGTAAGCTGTTAATGAAATGAAATCTTTAAAATATCATGCCTTCGGTGGGTAATTGCAGCACATTAGTGGATCCACAATTTGGTTTTTATCACACCACTTAATGATTTTTTTTTTAATAATAACTCACTTAAAAATTCTGCACATTATAATATGCGTTATATAGGGGAAATATATTGATGAGTCTGTAGGTCACCATTAATATAACTATATAATATAAATGTGTAATATAAATATATTCTTGATTTTAAAAAATGCATGTTAAATGAAAAAAGAAAAGAAAATGGGAATAATTTCCAGAGAGGGATTAACTTTGTGTTTGGTCACTTTTGCATATCAAGCCCGGATGTGATTATAGCCAGATCGCGTTATCAGGCAGCCGATCCCAGATGAGCAAGCAACACTCTGTTCTTCTCTTCTTCTTCTTTCTTCTCTTCTAACCTTTTTTCTTTTTTGGGAGGGGGTGCATAGAGAGAGAGAGATGGCGTGTACCTGATACTGCTGCGTTGGCACACCCGTCTGGAATCTGATAAGAGAGGCTCTGGAGGGGTGCTTATTCAAATCAGTGCATGTACACAGTGAATAGGAGCAGGTAAAGGCAATAAGATACAACGCGATAACCTTTGTGGAGAGGCGGCGAGAATAGTTTTACACTGTTTCACAGCTCTGCTACACCAACTGAGGGATTTTCAGCAGAGCCTAATTGATTTGCTTTATCCCGATTTTTACAAAGAAGCTAAAAACAAAAACATTTCTTTCACTATTGCAACCAAGTGTGTTTATTCGAGGCGTTTTTACAGTTTTTGTGACACATTCCAGTGATTTTATCATTAGACATTTTTTATTTGCTTTGTAAATTGATAAGCTCTCAACCTCCTCATTGACCGCGTTCGACTGTTTTTTTTTGCACTACACGCAAGTGTGTGATTGTGGATTGGTCTCAGATTAGTGTGTGTGTGTGTGTGTGTGTGTGAATGTGCAGTTAGATTTTAGTTTTTAACGCATATTCAAATATCACATTATCAATTTAGTTTATAATATTCACCCTCTGTCCTCTCCTTTAGACAGACTCAAAGATAAAAGCAGAAATCTGCTCCGGAGTCTGGCTGGCTGCTACTTATAAAGTGAGTTTGGTCCGTGCATGTATGAGTGAGTGTCCGTGTATGTGTCACAAACATCACATTAAATCAATTTAATTTAATAACACTGATCCGCAGTGATCAGTTGTAGAGCCATAGTGCAGAAATCTGAAGTGAGGATTAAAGCCTAATTGTAGAGTGGAGGGGTGGTGTGCCAGGGAGTCTCAGGGGGTGTGGGTGGGTCTGTGTGAGTGTGTGTGTGTGTGTGTGTTAAGGGAGAAAGGGGGGGTCGTAACATATGTTGCGTGTACTCGGTGCAAGACTCAGCAGTGATAGTTAAACATTGGGGTGAAATGCATCCTCCAAGGGCCTCTGTGTTAATGTGTTTGGCTTGTACTGAACTCACCCTCTCTACATGCCTGCATCGGAAAGTACGATGCTGAAACACCATTTACCGCACTGAATGTATTTTGATGATATGAATTATGAGGAAAATTGGAATATTATTACCATTATAACAGTAATTACTGTTCCTATTAATTATGTTGCCACTGCAGTATACAATTTTTTTTTTTTTTTTTACATATAATTTTCAAATACGATTTAGAAATAATTTGTTGATTGTCATTTTAGTTGTTACTATCATAATTAGCTATTCATTTTAATAGGAGACTGTATGTAGAAGCTTCAGGTTCTTTGTTTTATTTGTTTTTTTTCTCTCTCTCTCTCTCTCTTTCTCTCTGCATCTCTCTCTCTCTGTCTCTCTCTCTCTGCATCGCTCTCTCTCTGCATCTCTCTCTCTGTCTCTCGCTCTGTCTCTGTCTCTCTCTCTCTCTCTCTCTCTCTCTCTCTCTCTCTATCTGCATCTCTCTCTCTGTCTCTCTTTCTGTGTAAAAGGGAGAGACGGAGATAAGAAGTGAATGTGCTTTTAAATAAGTTTAGAGGTGTCATAGAGATGATGAAGTGATTTGATGTTTGGCCACAAAAACCTGCAAAAGAAAATTATATAATTGAATTTTATTTAGATATTTTAATCCTTATAAAGCTTTTTGTCATTATAATTTAAATTTCAATGTGCAGAGAGTGACATTGCAGCACTCTGATGTGCAGTGTGATCAGACCATACTTTCCGATGTAGCAGGCTGTTGTGCAGCTCATTATGGTCAGAGGTCTAATTTGCAGGCTCTCTTGCTAAATAAATTTCCCCTGTATTTTCATATTGACTCGTCCAGTATGTAGCCTACCGAGTGGCCGAGATAATGAAACACCCTGTTCTTCCCCTTTGTAACCAAACACCTCTAATCTAATATATTACTCACCCATGCACGTGTATGGATGAGCAATTATTCTAAAAAGTTTCCAAGCCGTGCTGAGGTGACAAAGGGAATATGGGCAAGGAGGACTGCAGACACATTTGACGGCTGCTTGGTGATGCTGATAGGCCAAACGGTGGTGGGAACCCGCCACTTTTAATCATGTGGAGGCTGACGGCTTTCATAAGAGCACGCGGCGACTCTGACAACTCTAATAAGGAGAGGTGACAGAGAAACTTTCTGTGTTAGCGGCAAAACAGAGGGGGAAGGTCCCCTTGTTGTCCGCGTGTGTGGTTTTTGGTTGAGTATAAAGGATGAATTTCACAATCTGAGAGTGGATCTGTGGTGAAAGAATGTCAGTATTAATAAAGGGCTTTGGGGACAAGGTCACACGGGTCCCTGTACAGCAGAGCACCCCAAGTCTGTTTGTGGCTATGGAGAAGGGCAAAACATGCTAAGACGTCTCCCTGTGCATAAGGTAACCAGCTGGAGATTTGCCCGTCAACGTCTCATCTAGTCGAATTTATGATTCTTCAGCCTTTTTTATTCAAAGACAATTTCAGCACTGAAAAAAAGGAGCGAAAAGGAATGATGCTTTGAGGATATAATTAAAGATATCGTTCAAAGAACAACTTTTTGCATATTTGAATTATTACTGTCGTTAAAAACCACACAAAATATGGAAATATGATTGCCGGAAGCACATAAATCAATGATCAGCAAGGCCTCAGAGCCCAATAAATATGGGGAGTTAAATACTTTAAAATGCAAATCACATCTTAAAATTTGCATATGGGTGAATTTAAAGGAAGTGTGCTTCCTTAAGACCCTCTGAGGTAGAAACGGGTGAAGCTGGAGGGCGTTTTGGGGGGGGGGGGACGCAGACAGGCAGCCGGAGTCTTTTTTTTTTCTTTCTTCCCTCCGTTGTCATTGGTCAAGTTGTTGGATCGTTCTAAATGATAGCAGCTGAAGTGGGCTGACAGACACGACTGCATCTCTTTTGTGGATCCAGAAAGTGCCTTAAGTGATCTGAATAATTAGGAGTTAATTATTCTTCATCCATCTAAATCAGAAGAGGACAGATATGGGAATGGAATTTATAATTTTAGCCCGACGTCCTGTCTTGTTCTAATGTGGTAAACTAAAGTGACTGTGAATAATACCTACTGACCTTTGAGTAATTACGCCTCGCCTGGCAATTTGCTTGCTGTTGCTAATTGAGGGTATTGATTCAGTGAGATTCATATTAAAAATACATATGTTTTATGGCTGGGATTTTTCTTTCTGGTTGTCTTTAATGTATTATTAATCCTAATTATTTTTATTTTATTATTTTTTTTTAACAATAATTAGCAGACAGGATGTGCGACACCGGAGGGGTGAAGTACTTTCTTTGTCCTACTCCCACCCACTGTTGCAGGTACTGTATACGTTGCCAAACTTTCTGCTGAGCCTGGATTAGTTTTGGTCTTGTATGAAGCGGCACAGCAAACAGCAGCTGTTTGTGTAAACTTTGCTACCAAAACTGGAAGTAGTAGTATTGAAATATTTTAGTTTTATCTAATCAAATTATCTGGCGAGACTGGAAACAGTGATAAATGACTTGTAAATTGTAAACATTTTTTCACAAGGCTTCCACATGAAGGCTATGATCCCCCCAGTTTAGCATGAAACCCCCTGTGTTGCTTTCCCCTCAGACACTTAAAGACGCTCTGGCGGCACCAGTGGATCAATGGACATGATGTCTCTTTGTGCATTAACACTCAGGTTAGAGTGTTAGGTTAAAAACCTGCCCAGCACCTCCCCAGGAAAAAAAAAAAAAAAGACGAGAGAGAGAAAAATCAATTTTCCTTGTGGAGTCAGAGGGGCGATCTGTGGGTTCTGAAGGCATCCCTTTACCAATATGTATATATAAATGTGTGTGTGTGTATGAGCAACGTGGGGGTGGGACTGTCACTCCTGCGTGTTTGCATGTGTGAATGCCCTTCCTGTGGCGCCTGTAGGTATTGACCAGCACAGAGGACGAGGTGGCTCGCTTCAAACACATCTCTCCTCCCTCTTTAGCCCCGTAATATTTTAAGCCTTTTCGACCAGCAGAGCTCCGGTGGCAGCTCACAGCCCCGTAATAACCCAGATAGGGATCGATGGCGCTGGATTTAGGCACTTACCCCTGCTATAACTGGTAAACTCATTTGTCTTTCCCGAGCGGCGTTCTCTCGGTTGTTTAAGGAGACACTTAAAAGAATCCCCTGAATTAAGATAATGTGACTGTTGGTGTGTGATGAGGCAGACTCAGCTGAATGGACAAGCAGCTTTAGCTCTTTTATTAGCTCTCTGTTTAAGGGGCCATACATGTTTTGACGGAGTCCAACTCTTTTTATTTTATTTCTGTCATGCCGATTAGTGTGCCAGGGAACACCCGCTCTGCTCCTACACCCCCTCTCCACTGGACGAGCGTGTGTGTGTGTGTGTGTGTGTGTGTGTCTGTGTGTGTGTGTGAGTGTGTGTGCGAGAGAGAGAACAACTGTGCTACGCATGCCAGCTCAAAATGAGATGGACCAAAGTGTGATGGCCCTGCTGCTCCTCGTGTTCAAGCCCACATGAACGCCTCAACACAAATTCTTGGTGAAGGACTCAATGGAGTCCGTGAAATCGTATTTGCTGTACAGCTAATGGCATAGGACTGGTTCTGCAAGAATGTTCCTCAGAGCAAGAAAACACGTCATTTGGCCATGATGCACACTGACCATTTACACTTTTCCACGCACAGGCCAGATACTGTATGGGTGCTGTGCTGTGATGAATGTACATGTTACAGAAGAGGCTGCGTTTTTAGGAATTTAAATTTGATACTAAACAATTGCATTTCACAGTTTTAGAATGAATTTATAAAGCATACATATTTCCAGAATCATGGAATTACTTTGTCAAACTTGCAATTCCTGTAAAAATCCCCCCAAAAATGGATGTATGAATGTGAAATAAGCGATTCACACACTGTATACCACCCATGCAGCGGCACGTGAGCGAATGTTCAGCACACAGCGACTGGAGCCCAGCTGAGACTTCAGAGGTATTGCTAAAGGTGCCTTGTCTGGGGAAAGTAGGACGAAGTGTCACGCTCCGTGGAGGGAAGAGAAAAAAATGCCTAAAAACAAAGGAAGTAAAGAAGGAAAGGATGAGGCGTTTTGATGAGTCAGAAAAGTCACTCCTATGAGGAGCAAGGAAAGAAAATGGCTAAAACTTCCCAACTTCAAACAGACCTCACATTCTTTTTAGCCCACCTCTCAACACACACATTCAGCCCGCTGGCATCACATGGACGTCTTCCTCTTTTTTCTCTTCCTTCTGCGTGTGAAACTACAAAGGGCCGTCCGTCCGAAGGAGCCGCTCTGCCTCGGGTGCCGCCGGGCGCTGCTGGTGGTAATTAGGCGTCACAACACTTAGGCCGGGTGTCTCGCGCAGCGCCGAATTCCTCCTGACGTGACGGAGGGATGGAAGAGTTATTCAGCTCTGCAGTTTCTTCTGCTCTGCTGGTCATCTGTCCTCTTCGGGGCCCATCAGCCTAAACAGCCCGGCCAACACACACACGCACGCACACGCACATGCACACACACACAACCAGCCCATGACCCCCCCCTACCGATCCCTCCAAGGCAGAAGAGGGAAGCAGTGTTAGAGAGAGAGAGAGAGAGAGATATCAACGGCCTCGAGGGGTTAGAAGAGGGTTGTGGGGGTTAGTTAAAGGGATGGTCTGTGTGTGAGTGGGGGGGGGGGTGTTAGTCAATAATCAGACCTCTGCATCACTAACTGTACAGATAATATAGATCAATATGAGGTGAAGGCACATATATTTTACTAATTACTACAATAATTAAAAGGGTCTGTTGTGATTAAAATAAAATCAGTATGTGGTCAATTCTTAGCTAAATGGATTCAGACACAGTGGACTAATCCTGTTTCAGCCTTGTTGCTCCCTTGTCATAAAATCATTTGAGAAAACAACATTAGCGAGGTGAAGTTTTTTCCCCTTCTCTCTCTTGATAGGTCAACCGCTCAGACCCACAGGACAAGATGAGGGAATAACTCTCTCAGTTTATTGTTGTTGCCACAGCTGATGGTGGTCGTCAGTGGAAAGACCTGGATTTGATCAGATTTGGTTACTTCAATTGAAAGGAATGTCGAACTCATTGACACTTGCAATAAGTGTTAAACGTAGGCTTATATGAAAAAGAGATTTTAATCAGCATCGGTTAACTGCTTTGTATCTGCACATAGTCGTCGACCCTCTGTTTAAAAACACCTACGTTGCTCCGTTAATCCCCCTTAACAAAAAGATTTGATTGAATAATGAAGAAGGCAGGATGGTGGGGGTGCAGGGTTGGAGAAATGTGCTGTGGCAGTAAATTCAGAGTTTGTGTGGCGTGCCGAGCACAGCGCCGGGCTACGGGAGGGAGAGACATGCTGCTTTCATGTCCCTGAGCCATGTTCACGTCCACTGAAGACTTCTGTTTTTACACAGGTAGGCAGTTTGGGGACTATCTCAGTAAGGAAGAAGGGGGGGTAAAAAAGAAAAAAACAGAAGAGGAAAAAAAAAGAAGACACGAGAGGAATCAAAGGATGCCCCCCTCCTTTAATAATGTAACAAATATTCTAATTTCTAAAAATAAAACCTCCTCTTCATCCTTCCTGCTAATCTGAGCTGTAATTTATTCCAACCCAAGGCCATATTAGTATGCTAGCCAAGGGCAAAATGGATACGACAAGACCAAGTTCCCTCAAAAAACTTAAGACACGTATAAAAAGAGAGTGAAAAGATCAGGCTGCAACTTGTAGGCGCCACCTGGATTTAGGTTTGTTTTGTAGTTAATTGTCTTTAGTGGATTGTAATAACCACTGTAAGCTAATGTAGCCTAGTCTTTTATCATTTTAAAAATAATTCAATGCTGTAGAATATATATATTTATATTATAAGTATTAATAATTAAATGCACATAAAATAAAACTTTTTTTTTTCCTGTTGAATAAAAACAAAACATGCAACATAACATATATCTTGAGGTAAAACGAATGAAGCATAAAACAGTGCTTTGCTCGGCACACAGGCATTTTTGTTATTTCTGATTAATTGCGTACAAACTGTGCGTTTCAATGTCTTCTTGTGTGTGTGTGTCCACGTGAATATATTGATGCCATTTTATGAAAAGCAATTGAGCAATGGGACTTTGTACCAACCATCACAAAGACACTTCATTATGGGAGCAGTGATAACAAATACGTTGTGTAGGATAATGATGGCAGTGGTTCATATTGTTCATTATACGTCTCACACGGCACTTGGAATTTGTGTGTGCATGTGCGCGTGTGTGTGTGTGTGGGTTTGCAAGTGGGAGTGTATGTCTTTGTTTTTGTCATTTTACAACATCATGTTTCAGCAAATTAACGTCTGAACCATTGGGAAGAAAAATATACCATCATTTGCCATCGGTGACAAACAATATATTTTGGATAATGATTGCATCTATTGGCTTGTGCATTTGTAAATGTGAGGTAATGAATTTCTTTTGTGAGCAATGAAAGCAAGCAGAGATATTATGTCACTTTGCTTGGACAGACCTATTGGATGCATGATAGACTGTCATTCAATGATAAACTGAATCTGTAAGAAAACAAAAAAAAATCCTTTTATAGTAGAAATCTGCTAAGTAACCGCACTGCATGTAATGCATAAATATTCCTTTAGATTCTAATGCTGTTCAGAAACACTGGCGATGGCCCATTACAGAATGCGGCAGGCGTGTGATGTGGAGTCTGACTGGTGGAGGCCTCGAGCGTGTTGGCTGCCTTTGACTTGTGGGCCTGTCAAAGGTTTTGGGGCATTGGACTGAGTCAATGCCTGCCACACACATGTCATGCCTTCCCTCCCTGATGAGCCCTGCAGTTATGCAATCAACAGTATTATTGCTTGGAAATGTATATATTTAATTTGTGAAACAATGACAGTTTCGCTTGATTTATGGCGCAAGGCAAGGTTTAATTAATTGAAAAATGCATATTACCCTGTGACTTAATTATTAGCTAATTAATCACCGGGTACTTGTTCAGTGTTCCCCCTCCATTTTCCCTTCTTTTCAGGCATATTTCTGTGTGTGTCTGACACTTGAATTTCCTCCCGGGGTCATTTTTATGTGAGGTCATGCTTTTTCTTCCTGAGTGGCTGGTGGAATGGAGAACATGCTCTGTGGAATGCCTTTGGTAAAGACTGCACACAGCTCGGTGTGTGAGAGTGTGACTTATAAATCTTGGCATCTTTTACTGGGAGTGTGAATGCAGCATTCAGGGCAGGATTTACACTCTGTTTTGAAGTATAAGATGTTGAAAGCCTGTAGTAAAACCTTCTAGTCTGACATGTCATGTTGTTAACTTCTTAACAGTCCCTATGTCAATATGTACATACAGCATACCTGTGTGTTTGTGTACTTGAGTGTGTAAATCACTATTCGTGGGGCCTATTTTATGAATTCAAACATTAAGTAGCGATACCCTAACTACCCTGTCAGAGGGTGGATATTATATTTGGGGTCAGGTTTGGTCATGTTGGCTGGGCTAACTTATTTTTTTTGCACTGCACGTGACTGTAATCTTGGAAAACATTAGATTAAGGTCTGGTTTGGACCCAAAAAACAGATAGGCCTGTCGTGTTAGGTTAGTTTCCTTTTGGGATCGGATGAGTTTGGGCAAAATATTGTGGCCTGAGCAGAACTTAGCTCCTGTCCATGCAGGATTTCTTCCAACTTTAAAAAACGGAAATTTCTACACCTCCACTAGACTATCTCTTTACCAAAACATTAAACATATACGCACAAGGGTAAGAAAACAGTCATGTACGCAATTTAACACTGGACTCAATCAGCCAAATTTATTGGCTTTAACCCTGGTAACCTGCCGCTTCTAGATTTGGCAAAATTGTCACATCAGTCAGCACACAGTGCACACACTTAATACACACTCCTCCGAGCACGCATGCATTCACTAATTATTCGCGACACTTCAAACTCTATTACAAGAACCACTGCTGGCTTGTTGAACACATAGAAAGCATTCATATCTTCTGTAGTAGCCTTGGGAAGCACCATTTACCAAAGGTGTAAGCTGATCCTCAGGGTCATGGTCAAAAACAGTGAATAAGGGTCTCACTGTTACAGCTGTCAGTGGTTTTTCTCTCACTGGTGGGGATCTAAATAGTGGTATTCATATCAGTTACAATTCCACTGAAAATGCAGGGTGAGTGGATCAGAAGATCAAGGATGTCCTCACCTGAGAGCTTCTCCAGACAGCTTCTGTTAGTGATAGCCAATGATAGGGAATGGATGCATTGGATGGAGGCATGTTAGGAAGAGTAGGAGGTGTGGCTGAGGGCAGTCTGCCAAAACACCTTACCTCCAAGACCTATCCTTCCCTTCTCGGCCACTATCCGGCCCCCATGTGTCTGTGCCTGGTAATGATAAGCGTTTTAAACTATTAGAGCTGCTGTGAAAAAGGCCCGTTTGAGTGCAGAGCTGTCAGTCTGCAATGAGGCAATTGGGGGTGGGGGGCTGTCATGGCTGCCACTCAATGGGAGGATGAGAACTGTTTGGCCCTAATGGATTCCTCCAGGCGGACGGCTTACACGGCGGCTAGAAGTAAAATCGATGCCTTGTCATGAGCGAGTGAGGCATCATCAAACGGCCAGGTGGACGGGGAGGCAAGGAAAGGGAGGCCTGCCTGGATAGTTACGTCTATATCTCAGCTTGTCCATGCGTGTGTGTGTGTGTGTCTGTGTGTTTGTGTGTGGTTTGGAAAGGAGCGAAGAGACAGACAGATGCTCAGCTCAGCTTTACACGCCCAATGGGGCCTCTGCTATGATTGTAAGCATGAAAGGGGGCTCTGACCTCCATCATCTCTGTTGCTTTTATTTCCCCGTTCTCTTGGAATCGGACACAGATACACACAGACATGCCCACACACACACACATACAGATAAATGTGAAGCTGTGCAGACAGGGGTATATTGCCTCAACCAAAGTCAAACATCATCTTGTAGGCAAAATCACTTTTCACAGAACAGAGTTCTTTTCAGTGATTTCAGGTTTTGACTGGAACCTGCAGAGAAGTCTTGAGGTCAAATTGTGCAAAAGTTGGTTACAGAATTTCCCACTGGTGAATCGCTCCGCAAACTGCAAAAGGAGGAACTGTCTGGAAAGCCATGGCAATTCATGATCAATGTAGGCAAACTGCAGAATGTTTTCTAAAGAAGATCAAAACCTGAACTAACAAAAGATGTGACCCACCTTGCCAAACAACCCTAAAGTATTTATAAAAGTCATTATTTTATTATTGACATTTGTTGTCAAAGCTCCTCTAGCTCCTCTAATGGAAAAGATGGGCCTAACAGTTTGTAAGGTGCTTGGTTTTTTACAAAAAGTCTTCTATTTGCTTTGTGTTGAGAGAACAAACCTCACATGCTCCCTTTAAAACAAGGACAGAAACGCAACTATTAATTGTTTCAGCTTATTTTACCTCTCCTTGCTATGTGTCCTGGTGGGGATTGGCCTCCAGGGAGCTGGTAGGGCCACTCTCTGGCCCCCAACTGGGCCACAGTGGAACAGTCCAGGTCCATTGATTGACAGGTGGAGTTGTAAGAGATTGCTCCAAGCTGGCTGTAGGCAGGCTGCTGAGGCTGAGCAGGCAGGCTGGTGTTCAACGTCCTTACTTGGCATCTCTGTCTGAGCTCAGTCACCCTCAACTATTTTTTGAGTTTGAAGGATGTGTGATGATGTTTTATATTTGTCTTACTGTCAACGAATGCTGTAAAGAGTCCAGCCCCAACATGATTGCTCCTTTCTAACAACTTTTGCCTCTTTAACGTAAGTCTGATGTACCTTATCCCTCTCTTCTACAGACAGCCGTTTTCATCCACAACTAAATGAGACACTAGGTTACATGCCCCTCACATCAACATGAGCACTGAGGTTATTTTAAGATGATCCTACAGACTTCAAAAAGATGAGATGACAGCTCCCAAAAGTGAGGCCAACGTGTCTTGATTGCCACCTGGTTGCCGGCTGCAGTATAGGTCGTAAACTTTGCCTCTCCATGTTAGTGGATGGGACATGAAACAAAAAGTACACATAAAAGACGATTTTGGGACCTTGCTAATTCAGCTCCATCCCCTTATCAGTACCTCGACATGATGTCTTCAGCGCATGATGGCAGAGTTCATATCTGAAATATTTTGGCTTGATCTTTCTTGATTTCTCTATAGCAGGAAAAAGTGGGTGAGTCTAAAGTTGATCCACATACTGCTGGAAATATTTGGTCAAGCTCTAAATCCACAGCACAAATAGTCCCAAAAGAGTCGACTGTTTACTAATGTTGCAACCTTTCCAATTATTTTGTCTTGAACAAATGAAACTTCATATTTTTGACTTATTTTAAAAGATTTAGGATCAGTAACCAACCACTGGGCTTGGAGCAGTGATCAACAGAAAACTGGTGAAAGTCCGAAAGTTTAGAAATGCAGACTAACAATTTATGGGCTAATAAAATTGCAGACAATAAGTGAAAAAGAGTAAATCAGCAGCGTTGTTGTTTGTTCTCCTGCAAGCCTTTGAAAAGTGTTTGGATCACCTAGAGATAGTGAAAGTTTATTAATATGCTTAATCACTGTAGATTGTACAGGCTATCACGTTTGAAGCTGTTAATTCAGCATAATTCACAGGAATATAAATTTTTTAAGCCTTGTGCACAACTAAAATAATTTCTTCTTAACTCATTCAATAAAGTTGAATTTAAGTGGCGATTTCTTCCTTGTATTTGTTCAACACTCCACCCATCTTCAGTTTGGAACTTGAGTCAAGAAACTCTCAATACTCTCCTTGTTAGCCTTTGGAAACAGGGATCTCTTCTCTTTATTGCTGAACACATGAAAGAGTTGCTGTTGATTAAGGAGGCCTTTTAAGCTGTGAAAGCCCTAAATGTGCTGTGTCCTTAGTAAGATGAAAAGGAATCGAAGTTCGCCTGAGTTGTTTCTTACCTTAGCTCTTCCAATGGGAGAACCTCTGGGAGGATGCCTAAGAATGAGACAAACTAGAAGCCCTTATTCTCTATGTTAATTACTCTGCATTTTACTTGTAATTATGCCCCAGCATCCTCTTTTCTCTCTTTCTTCCTCTTTCCTCTCGCTCTTTTCTTCTCTAACTGCACACTCCAATACTTGTCTCTTAGTGCTGATGAATCATTTTCCTTCTTGCTCCATCTTCATCCTTTTCAAACACGTCTTTTAGACCTTTCTCCTCTGTTCACCAAAGAGTATTTGATTATTTCCATCCTTATAGGAGTAGTTCCTCCTAGATGAAACAAAAAACATTTCAGTTTCTTACTTCATCGTTACAGAGTGAATTGGAACAACATGGCCCTTTATCAATGCGCTATGGATGTCTGCTCAAGCCAAAGTGTTTAGTGGTGACGTATGTCCCCTTTCTCCTTCTAACATGTCACCTCTCCTCCATCTCAATGCCGCCGTTGCCCATATTTATTTTATCTCGCTAATGTGGGTCACCCCTGTATGGCGGCCATCAGCAAGGCACAGTCAAATAGCTGTGTCTGAAGCCTACCTTTGGCATGATTTATGGGCCGGTGTGACGCTCAGCTCTCAGAAGGACCGCCATTGTCCTGCTACAGCTCTCAACTCTCGACGTAGGGGCGCTTTGTCTGCGCTGAGGCAAACCAGACCCCCGTCTTTAAAAAGAATCAAATTATTTCATCATGTTGGAAATGAAAAGGCTGTAATTACTCCTAATTAGACCCTGACTCTTTTCTTTTCTTCTTTCTTTCCCTTCTTCTCCCCCTCTCGCCTCCTCTCGTTTCTCACTGCGGAGTTTTGGAGGTGAATTCTTTTTCCAGAGGGTTCGAGATTGCTCTAAATCAGAGCCGTAGGGTGGAGAGTAGGAAACAATTTTCTGTTCAGTTTGAAATTGATTAATATAGGCTTTTGACGGCTGCTCTGGCTTTGATATTCAGTGAGTGGGGAGGTCTGAAGTGGTGTGATGACACTGTAATGTTTGCTTTAAAGCCCTACCTTAATGGGGCTGGCTCCACAATGTCATGATGTTTCACAAACCAGAGGAAAAATGAGACGCAAAACACACCATTTGTGAAGTGTTAAAGCACATGTCTCTGTCTGTGTGTGTGCGTGTGTCTGTGTGTGAGTGTCTACATGTGTGAAGCCTTGGTGGACCATCTACCTCACAGTGTCTGAGCAGACGTGTAGGGTTTCCCTTCCAATAACACCCCTCCACGCTGGAGAGCACCAGCCTAATGGCCGGCTATCACGGAAAATCATTTCTGCCCGTCAACTATTTACATGTATCTTTACCACACAAGTCTTGTCGTTTTAGGCGGCACAACAATTTGCTAAGCAAATCCACTCACCATTTATCTATCAAGGGGGAGGCTGTTGCTGTGTGTGTGTCTGTCTGCGCTGGGGGCGGCGGCGGTTGCTGGTGGTGGTGGAATAGGAGGAGGAGGACTTTTCAGAGAAGGTGGGGGAGCTTTGAGGGAAGCAAATATTTTCTCTGGCTTGCGACAGCACAGTGAAAACACACTCCTGATGCTGATGTGTATTAGAAGTGAGCCGGGCAAATATTAGCACTGCCTTACAGTGGCAGAGTGGTGGTGTGGGGATGTTGGTGTGTGTGTACGGGATGGGAGGAGTTCACTGGGCTGCTGTGCTATGAAACACTGGTGGATATCAAAAAATGGGCTGCCACAAAAATTATGTATTCTCATTTTTAACATGGGTGAGAAGTGATTGTAGCCAGATGAGAAAGTTTAAAGTAACTTAACCTAAAAGGACTTAACTATTTTTTGGTAAAGCCATATTTAATTATTTGATTAATCCTTTGGTATGAAAAACATGAGGAAAGTAACGAAAAACTGCTTTTCCATATTCAAAGGTGAAGATCATCGAATGTATTTTTTGTCCAAAAAATTCAATTGACAGCGATACAAAATAAAATCCCCTCATTTAACAAGCTGGATTTATCAATTGTTTGCCATTTTCTGCTTAAAAATTGCCTCAAACTTTTCATTGATGATCAAAATATCCATCCATATCCAGCCCAGCTGACTTTGGGTAAGAGGCTGCTTTCAGTCATGCGCTGAACTCGGGAGATTCTCTACATTTTGTCCCCGAAGGAGGTGCATGTGTAAACGCAAATGTCCGATTGAGATCCTCCAAATTATCTGCAGACTTTCTCTGCCCGGCCCCCTAGTAACTCCACAGAGAGTCTGGAGAATGACGCCTCTAACAAGCGACAGACTTTAAAAGAAAAATTCAAAAAATTCAAAAAATTCAAAAAAAATTAAAAGCACTGTCACACACGTAGAAGACACTGATGAAGATGTCTGACAGAGAGTAGGTGGTGATAAGAGCCGACACCGGAGGCTGTGTATTGCCAAGAAAATGTCCCGTCTGTGCCTACTGCACCTGGCTGCCCCACCTCTCACTTGAATAATGCGGAGGATTGTTATGACTTGTCTGTGTAGAGAACGTCCCAATGCATCGTCCATGTGAGAAAAGCAAACTGCTGGTAAAGGCCGGACCAGGTTCTCCAGACGTTACCCACCGCTCATGTCGGAACACAGCTATACAGAGACAAACCATTTACACTCACATTCAAACCTTCAATCAATTTAGAGTCTCCAATTAAATCTAACCCCAATCTGTATGGCGTTGTATTGCGGGACGAAGCCAGAATACTCCGAGAATAACACACTCACACACCGATTTCCCTGCCAGCCCACCAGTACTCCCAAACAAACCAGAGCATTTACCCAGCTGGACATTAACTTGTTCAGGTTGGCATGTGTGCTCAAGGGCACAACAACAACAATAACAGCAGCAGCAGCAGTTAACTCCACCCAAATTTCCCCACATAAGTCAAATACTTGTGAGAGAGGGAGAGAGACTGGGGAAGGGGGTGGTGGTCAAACAGTACGGTGATGGGTCTTGTTTGTCAGCAAGAGAGTGCAAGGAAATGTGACAGAGCGCTGGAGGAGGTTTCCAAATCCATTTCCTGCTCTTGTCCGTCCACATCAGCTGCTGACGACAAATCTGCTGGTTCTTATTGTGTTCTATTATGGAGGGGTGGTGGATGTGCATGTGAGGGAGGGGGTTAGCTGGAGCACACATGCCCAAAAATGATGCGTCTCCTTTGATCTGTTCCAGTGTGAGCCACATGAACAGATTCGCCGCCAGGCACGCTCACACACACACACACACACACACACACACACACACACACACACACACACACACACACACACACACACACACACACACACACACACACACACACACACACACACACACACACACACACACACACACACACACACACACACACACACACACACACACACACACACACACACACACGCACACACACACATGCACTAACACAGACAGCCCTGCAGTTTGGCCCTTTGCACTTTTTATAGCTCTGCTCAGTCTATGTGTGTGTGTGTGTGTGTGTGTGTGTGTGTGTAAGTGTGTAAGTGCGTGTGCGTGTGTGTGTGTGTGTTGACTCATCCCGGCATCTTGTTATTTCCGTCCACGTGATTTTCTTTCCCTGATACATTTGTAGACTCACTGTAATAGGAGCCAGTGTTTGAGGTACAGTGCTTATTAGTTTCGTATCTTGGCTAATTACCCATTAAATAACCACATGCGCACACACACACACACACACACACACACACACACACACATACACACTCACACACTCCTATTACTGGATAATTAGCAACTGGCCCATTATGAATATGCATTTCCCACTGCTTGATACACAGGAATATGAATATATCCATTCTAATTGCCTCAATTGACTTGTCATGCTTTTCATGATATTTTGGTGGGATGCTGTTCTAGAATCAGGGAATCAGAGTCCAGTTAAATGTTCCTCATTGGGTGAGGTGAGGACAGTTTCAGCCAGCTTCTTCCGTGCTGGGTTCCATGTGTAGTCAGTTTGATACTTCATTAGCTACAATAGATGCTGGTGGCCTGCAGGCGACCTCAGGAGTTGGTTCAGAAGCTGCAGCTGCAAGGAATATGTCAGTCCTCATTGGTCAAGGTTCCTATTGACACTGTTGGAATGCGGCTGCTGATTTCAAGTATCTTTGGTAGATGTTCATGTCTTTAATTCAAGCTCAGAATATTTAAAAGGCCTTCAAAATTTGTTTGCAGTTTTTTGGTCCGTCCTTTGCTGTGGGACCGAACAGTCTGTTCTCGTTTCTCTTTGTTGGCAGTGCTGAATGTTTTTGTTGTTTCACTCTGCCCATCCTCCCTGGCCTGTTGTGCAGGATGCTCGGAGCAGTGTTTGTCACATCAGGTGCGTCAGGATGCCCATTGGCTACCAGCCGCGACTGGAGCCATTCCGGCCAATCAGCTGTCGGCATGCTGACCTTTTTGCTGCTGCCCTGACCCTGATGGGAGGTGAAGTGTGTGGCTGGTAGCAGTCAGTACTGGCACAGCAGGATGAGGAAGAATAAGAGGAGGAGGAGGAGGAGGAAAGAGGACCAAGCCGGAGGGCGAGAGATTTTCTTGGCCAGTCACTCCTGTTCCCGTCCTCCTTCCTCCTCTCAACTCCTCTTCGGTGGAGTCATGACAGCCTCTCTTGGCTGGTTTGCACCGTGTTTCACATGCAAAAGCTCTCTCTTCATCTCTTGTTACACAGTCAGTAGAAGAGAAGTGTAACCACATGAGATACTTCCAGGCTTGTCGTTGAAGAGTGTGTGTTTTCGTGACTTTGTGTGTGTCATTTAAAATGGTGACTGGTCCCATTTCCCAGTGGCCTCTCCTGTCGTCTCAGAGGTGCTTAGCAACAATCTGTCCTCCCGAACATGAAAACAAAAATCAGAGGATGCTCGAAAATGCTCTGAAATGCAGTAATGAATATTTTAGACATAAAGGACCCACTCTCCAAGCCTCCATTTGCCTAGCTCAGTCCTCCAAACAGCCCTTTTAAAGTCAAGTGATGGGGGTTAAGTTAATTATGCACATTAGGGCCAGCCTCCCTCCCATGCTTTCTCAGTCGCTGTATACATGTGTGTGTGTGTGTGCGCAGGCTGCGGCGGTGGCTTGAGATGCTGAAAGTCTGCCTTTAATTAAACACAGATGCAAGGAGGGAGAGACTGTCTGTCACACACACTTTTAACAGAAGCTGCACGCATGCAGACACGCGTGGGCACATACACAGCTACATACACACACAATTGAAGGAGA
Source organism: Limanda limanda (assembly GCF_963576545.1). NCBI lineage: Eukaryota > Metazoa > Chordata > Actinopteri > Pleuronectiformes > Pleuronectidae > Limanda > Limanda limanda. Next base: position 24,186,659 of record NC_083646.1, read on the forward strand.
TGAAAGAGTGTAATCGACTTGATTTGTGTGTGTGTGTGTTTCTGTATAAGAAGAAACAAGCTCTTTCTATCTCCGCTCTGCAACTGGATGAATAACATAATCTAAATTAAGCATGATAATTTTTGACTTTTTAAAGGTGCATATTTGTTGGGTATCTTTATATTTGTCCATGTTTGCAGAGGAGTTTTAAAGTCTGTGTAGGTTTCTGAGTTATTTAGTAATTTGTGTATTTGTGAATCAGTGTGTCATTAAATGCTGTTTCTCATTTTTTTCTTACCGTTTAGATGCCCACCTGTTTGGTTACTTTTGTACCTCTCCTTCCTTTGTCCATTAAGCTGAATAAAGTTGTGTGTCTTATTTTTATTATTATATCAGTGTTTGATCTCCCCTGTCACGGCAGTTGATTGATGTAGTCCATTTGCAGGAAGCAAAGGAAGCCAATGCTAATCAATGACAAGTCTTTGTTATAAAAAATACCTCCTCAAGTCCAACTAGAATTACGGGCTTGCGGTTGTTAGCCTCCGCCAACCAGTTTGCCTGTGTCTGTTTCTGTATGTGTGTGTGTGTGTGTGTGTGTGTGTGTGTGTGTGTGTGTGTGTGTGTGTGTGTGTGTGTGTGTGTGTGTGTGTGTGTGTGTGTGTGTGTGTGTGTGTGTGTGTGTGTGTGTGTGTGTGTGTGTGTGTGTGTGTGTGTGTGTGTGTGTGTGTGTGTGTGTGTGAAGTTAATGTGAATATGTGGTTTAAGTGTACAGCAGACAGACGGTCCACTTGTTCTTGTTCTGCTGTATGTCTCCTGTATTACTGTGTGGGTTCATTGAGAGAAACCAAAAACAGAGTCAGACTCCTTGTATGTGTTCACATGCGTGGCCAATAAAGCTGATTCTGAAAGAACACAAAATTCGAGCCAGTACACAATGCTTCACTTATGATTGTGGCTGTAAAAAAGCTGAAATATCTGATATATACATATATGAAATGAGAGGGACTGAGAGTATCATAATGATTTATATACTTTCACTTTTGATACTTTTTGTATAGTCGCTAATGTAAAAAAATTATATTGGAATTGTAAGGAGTAACAGTAAATTTCTATAAATAAAAAAAACTGATCACTTTTCCAAGAATATTTTATCCTAAAATATATTTTATAAATCACTGATAACGTTGTGAATTTTTTTTTATCTCTGTTTTGAATTTTAGTGGTTAACAGAACTTTTTGGAGAATCAAAATTACTCTTAAACCTTGTATATTTAGATGTTTAAAACATTTAAAGCCCAAACTAGACTTCTCAAATTATTTGACATTTGCTAATAGATTTTCTGTTACTCTTATATGTCTGCTTTTATCAAAAAGGCTGGTTCCATATTTAATTTAGCATAATTACAGATGCACACCTGGCAGTTTTTTTTGTCCAGGATAACAGCGTTTGTAATCCTTGAAAGCCTTAAATTCAGAGCCATTTCCCCTCCTCTTTGTCTCTCGGTCTCTCCTGTGCCGCGGCAACGGCCTCATTTTTCATTAGAGGATTGCCCCATTATTTCATTTCTTGTGATAAAATGACAAAAGATTACTCACGAGAAATACTAAATACAGAGCCGGACCGATGGGATCTCCCCTCATATGTAACTCTGCTGGGCTGTGGTTGAAGGCTTCATATTTCCTATTTCTCTCTCTATTATATATATCTGGCAGAGCTGTAGATACAAGAACCATGCGTGTGTTTGTGCGCGCTAAATTACATTCCTGGTGTCCCAATCTGGTCAGACACAGCTAGCTGGTCAGCTGACCTTGCTCCTTCTTTTTTATGATGAGAAACCTTATTTTAAATTTATAGCAGTACAGTGGGAGGAAAATTAGTTGGACCTAAGAGTTGGGAGAAGAGTAACTTATTTCACGCATGGTGGGAAGAGGGGGGTAAACAAAGGCCAGCGATGGCTAACAAAAAAAAAGGAAACTCATACAAATAAATAAATAATAACCACACCATATCTTTATCTGAGATGATTCATATTTTATTTCAAAACAGTGGTCACATTTTTCAGTGGTGGATAATAGAAAATGTAAAGATACGGGCGGTGAAATATGAGTCGGTTTGGGGAGGTAAGAATGAGAAAAGATTAGCTTGAGATTAGAATAAGAGAGATGGAGAAAGGAGGAAGAGGAGGGCAAAGAGTCTTGCAGCGTGTGAGTAGTTTTCGGAGTGCGGTGCTGGTCTTTCTGTCAGCCTGTGCGAGTGTGTGTGTGTGCGTGTGTGTGTGTGAAGACAGATGATTGTACACACTCCCCCAGTACTTTGTTTTCCGCCTACCTCCACGCCAGTATAGATGGGACATCCTTGACTGACCTACTCAGCTGTGCACTCACACCTGCCCACACATATAGCTTTTTATTGTTAGTGACCAATCAAACTGAACACATCCCTAAATCCACTACACAGGCCTGTTAGAATACTCACGAACCAGAAGAACATACATCGTTTTCCTTCATTTCTTCCAGTGTCCATGCTTTGCAAACTGATGAACATATATTTGTTTGGTGATACTGACACCATTGTTTTTGCGTATTCATTTGCCTGTTTGTATCAGATAACCCAGTCACATCGAATCGAGTTCCCGCTGTCGTTTATTCACTGAAGTTGTTTTCCTCAACGTTCCTGCTGCCGTCCTCCAGTAGTTCAGAGGCTGGCCAGCCGATCCCCGAGTGGCCCCAAGTCTTTAGTTTAACAAGATACCCACCAAGGAGACTTGTTTTGGCTGCTCCCCTCCATCCTGAGAGTCATTAAGGCTTGGCCCATGGTGAGGGAGAGACCCAGCCGGGAATTAGCATAACCAGGCCGAGCAGCTGACGGGAGCCCTGGGTCAGTGGAAACTTCCAGATCAAACGTTCCCAGTTGCCCCCAGACCCGGGCTCTGGTTAACACCAGCAAGAACCAGTAGCCCTTGGGATGTGTTACCAAGCTAAAACCAACACCACCACACTGCTCACATGCACATACATGCGCATGTACATACACACACAGTTTGGGAAATATCTCTTTTTGATGTTTACTTTTATTTTTTTCACTTTACCTTCTCTACTCAGTCTGCAACAGTATTTTGTTAGCAACCTGAATCTCCCTCTTTTTTATTATTTTACCACTGACTCTGCTGCAGAAGTGACATATTAGCCAGGGCTATAGTGGTAAAAAAAAAGGTTGGGTAAACTATCATTTTCAGGGCAGCTCTCTCATACTGTTATTTAAAAGGTGGATGAACTTCAGTCACCCATATACATGACTATATATAGACTATGAGACAAGAACAAAGGAAATCAAGTCATAAATACATTAGCATTTTATCGTAATATTGTAATTGTTGTTGTTAATTTGTTCTGGTGTGGGATAAACAAAATCCAGACTTTACCTTAATGGACATGTGATAATAACAGATAACAACATACACAGAGTGCATTTATTGTGAAAATGGCCAAGTTAAGATCCAGACAGCATCGTTGGAAATTAAGTTTAGAATCAAATTGTTATCATTTGATCAACCAGCATGCCTTTACCCTCAACTACAGCCCCGGTCGTAGCCTTTATGTTTATTTAATAATTTGATGTTTCTTTCTCTGACTGACCTCTTCTCACAGAGAAATCAATTCTGTGTTTTCCATGTTGACTTCTCAGCATAAGTACATCTGCAGCCGTGATATTATTCATAGCTTTTTTTATTTCTCTGTATGGCAATCAGTTTATCTTCACTGACATGTAAATGGACTACATGTATTTGTCTTACACATTTCAAGAGTTAATGATTTTCACATTTTTTGCTTTTTTTTCCTGGTTTATAGGGCTTGCATGCAAGTGACTGTTGAGGTGCGACTGTTGCACAAACACACAGAGAATATGTTATATTCAATAACACAGAAAAGGGTGGGTGAGCTATGACCTCAGCCCCTTGTCATAATCAGTCAAACAATATCCAGCATCAATACAAATTGTGTTATACATTCTGAATGATTTTGTTTTTCATGTTTTTTAGATCAGATTTATAACCAGCACCAGCATCTTACTATAGAAGTACACAGTGTATTCATGTGTTCCAGTTGACGGTAGTCCTCAAAAAACAACAACTCAAAACCGGGGTGGGCCATCAGAGTTCATCAGTGACATTACATGATATCACATGTGGAAAGGTCATTTCAGTCTCACAGCTTCTGCCGCTGTGCAAAGTACTTGACAACAATTTGGATCGCTCATCTTAAAAAACATAATTTTCTGTTTGGATGAAAAGTGCTCTGTTGTTTCCATCATCCTGGTATGAAGTGTCCCTTCGCAGTGCCCGCTCCGATGGCATCTGCTTTGCCTTAGAGGAGAGCTCGGCGATTTGCAGTGACGGACGTGGTCGACTCATCACGCAGAGCTAATTTACTTCAAGTTCTGCCGCAGTTGTGTTACTTCAGATCTGTCACGGGATCACGTTGACGTTGCTATAGCATGCCGTTGTTTTGTTTTGGGGACGAAGACAGCCAAACACCAGGATAAGGCGTGATGAGTAATGCTCTCTGACAGACAGGGCCTGTTGTTGGTGGACATAGCTGGCACTGGTAGAGGCTGTGACTCTGTGTGTGTGTGTGTGTGTGTGACCAGCAGTTGCCATGACTTGAAGTATAAATGGAAGACGGTTTTTCCATGGATCTGTTTTGTTTTCAGACACTCTCAAAAAGCTTTTCAGAGCCATGAAACCAACTGTTGAATGTGCTTAACGCCGGGTTTACACCGGGCGCTGAAGCGACGCGTAAGCGCAGCGCACTAGCGCGCCGGCGCTGGGCTGAACACACAGGACGCTGAAGCCTCGCGTAAGCGCCGCGTAGATCCCTAGTGCGCAGGCGCCAGGCTGGTCACAACAAACACGCTTTTCTCCGCGGCGGTCATCCTGCGATTCCTCTCCGTGATCACAGATGCAGCTGATATTTGTCATTAACTGCAACGGCGTCCCAGCATTTGTCCTTTTTAATGTTGTCGTTATATAACATGTGCCGAGGATCATACAGCTCACTGTACTTCTCCATATCAATTATTAATTTAATGTCATCCTTCTTCAAGAACTTCTCCGCTGTTTGCTCCGTTCAATGTCGGGTGTCGAGGGTAAATTACGTATTCTCCACTCAAGCCTATGTGGAGAGTACGTAGACACACACACACTCCCGCCCCCCCCCCCCCCCCCCTCTCTTTTTATCTTTATGACTGCTTGTGTGGCTGTAGTGGGGGGGCAGAGGGGGACATTCGGTCGGTAAAATTGGTAAAATTAAAACTCCGGGACAACAGAAGGGGAATACAAACTATGGGATGCATATTTGATCATTTATATCATATAAAATATGTCATCAATATCGTTTAAAATCATTTTTCAGTGTGTTTCCTGCAGCGATACGCTCGCGTCAAGCGCAAAAAATAGACTCAACGCCGAAACGATCGCTGCACGGCGCTCGGCAGCCTTGGCGCAGCGCTGCACTCCAGCGTCTGGTGCGACCGGCACAGAGGATTAACATGAGAGTGGATGGGAGTCAGCTGTTATTTAAGGCATGGCGCTGCGCTTACGCGACGCTTACGCGTCGCTTCAGCGCCCGGTGTAAACCCAGCGTAAAACTTTTGAGCACTCTTCAGCCATTGTTTGGATTTACATGGATTACATTGCTTTGTGTAAATAAGATTACACTTATGCTTCACATTTTTAGCAACTGGGCTGATATGCGTGGTTGAGTATATGGTCAAAAGACTTCTGCATGTTTTATAGTCATCTTAAATTTATGATGGAGTGTTCATAGTGGCGTGTTTAGTCAGTCTGTAACATTAGACTACTATCTCACTCATAAGGGACACAACAACATAAGAAAAATATGTCTGCGGGTTAAAAAGTTGTGTGTCTCCCTGGGGAACATTTTAAGGAAATTATGCTGTGCAATTCAAAAGTAACCAACCAGCTGCTGTCATCACAATTGATCCTCCTCTATAATGTGAATTAATTCATCCTACCTCTCGAGAGTTTGTAAGCATGTGTTAGCTTAATTAAGTGAGAACTATAAGGGTAAATTTGATAGCAACAGTTGATTCTTCATTGTCATCAACGGGACATTGGGATTTAAAAAGTGACATGCAATTAATAAACCCTCCAAACCTGAACAGTTATGTAGGAAATTATCAGATCTTCATTGACATTTTATTCAAAGTTTATACTCATATTCACAGATGTCATTTTTTAAGCACTGGGGTCGTGGATAGATGTTTACTTGCTGTGTAATACATAGTTTATCTATTTACCCACACTAAACTGAAAGTAAGCCATAATACATGATGATACTCTGTTGAGTCACAGTTTAAGTTCAAGTGAAGAGTCGGTGTATAAACCCATTGAGCGACCTTCTCAAATAGGACTTTGTCTAATGCTGTGGTCTCATTGAACCAAACAAACTGAGAGATCCTTCCCTGCTTTAAAATAAGTCCTTTGAATCAACTAGGTGTAAAGAAAACCCCTCCAGTTAACATTCTGCCCTCGCAGCCGAGCATAAAGTGATTCTAAGCTGCTGGCTTGTTCCGTTTTGTGAAGAATCCATCGCTTCCTACGACACTCTGTGCAGATGTTGAAGAACTGTTTATCTAGTTAACACATGTCAGTCGACGCTCAGAAAACCCGTCTGTCTAATTAGAGACAGGCGTGATTGTCGTCTGTCTCATAATGAGAAATCATGAAAGCCTCTTATTTCTCTCCAGTGCCATTTGATATATCACTGTGTCAACAAATCAACAAGGGACAAGTTTTAAGGCAGCGCTGTAAACAGGGTCCCCCTCTTTTTTTTTTTTTTTTTTTACATGCACTGTCAATTACACTGTGGCAGTAGCCCTGCAGATACAGCAGAGCGTGATGCTGGCTGGCTGACTGGGTGACTGCTGGGTGGCTGACTTGGTGGCTGACTGGCTTGTCTCTCGGAAACATATGAAATATGATTTACATTGAGAGCATGTTGTAGCAAACCCTAGCCCACGGTATGCATATTCCCCCATTGTTTGTGACAGTTGGTTGTACCTGCGCCGGGGGAAGAGCGCCAAGTAGGCATCCGACTTTGCATTTCAGTGGCTGAGCTCAGGGTCAGGAGCACATCTGGTTGACTGGGAGGTTTGTGTGTGGTGTATCATTCCTGTGTTTCAGATTCCATAACTCGCACACACAAACACACACACACACACACATTCACAAGCTCACTTGTTGCTGTGCAGCCGGAGCCTGTGTGCATACAGCAGCAGCCGCGGCACACAAACGGCAAACCCGGCACACCGGTGCACTCCTACACAAACAAACAAACACACCTGCTGCTCCTGGCAAGTCGCTCTGACAATCAGCCGAAGGAGGGAAGGCAAACAAAACAAACAGTTTAATTTACATGACAGTAGCCTGCTTTACATTAGCATGCTGAGGCAATGATAGAGTGAAGCTCTGCTGGAAACAGCAGGTAATGAAAAGTGATGGTCCTATTTGCGGTGTACTGTAAGTACAGGAATGGGAAGCTCGAGCAGTCAGAACTAATAGCTAGCACTATGTTGCATGTCTCCAGGACGTGGTTGAAAAAAGAAAAAACGTACCCCGGGGTATTTTCTAAAATAACTAATTTTCAGCATTGCAGAATAAATATGAGCAATTTGTTATTGTGAAGAATTCAAGATATGTACATGTGTTAAGTGAAGAGAGGAGTGTGTGTGTGCTTTCTTTCTTTATTAATCTATATTTATTTTTTGCTTTTCTTGTTCCCCCAAACTTTCCTCTTTCCGACAGCACATGAAATGTTTATGCAGTTTGTGCAAAAAAACAATTCATGTGCAATTTTAACGAGCAATTAACTTCATCAATAAATAAGTAAACAGTGTTTTGGCCGGTTTGTAATTGTGCAGAATGGTATGTGTGTCTTGAGACTGCTGTATTTGTACTTGATTCGTTTTATGTCTGTGGACATTTATGCCCAGTATGCACATGAGTGTTTGTGTGGCTGGTGAATGTGCAAATGTTGCATGCCTGTTTGTGTTTTTGTTATAGATAAAAACACACACTTCTCATGTCACGTGTTTGTAGTAATACTATTTATGTCTGTCTTATGATTTTGTGTGTGTGTGAGTGCTGGCTCCAGTGGTCTGCTCCTCATGTAAAGAGATAGCATCTTCCCACAACAGATCAATAAGGGAATATTTCTAGAATCCCTGCCTCTGTCTCCGATTTAACCAAACCATGTGAGTCCGTGTCAGTGGGGGAGTCTGTGTGAGCGTGTGAGTGTGTGAGTGTGTGCGAATGTGAAGAATACTCAGACTGACAACCGTACTTGTGCCTTGGTGGTTGGGTTGGGTTGAACTCAGCTGCCGTTAGTAGACCTATTGGCATATTATCAGACACACAAAAGGCGTTTAGCCACATTTAGTTTTATCTCCTCAGTGAGACTCTAACCATGCGGGTTAGATTAGTGTTTCCCATTTTGCTTGATTCCCATTCGTCAATCAGCACAAAAGCACTCTTGACATCACATGAGCAATCTTTGGATCATGTGATATCGTTTCATACTGTTGAAATATGGGCAGAACTACATGCTTCTCTTCTCCTATACATCCACACACTTACTCTACTGCAGGTACAACATATATTGACACACATGTGGATACATGGATACACTCCGTCTTGCACATGCAAATCTCCTCCACCCCCACACTTCACCTAGCTCACGTTTACTTGCTATAAATTGTCCTAAAGGGACGCAGCCAGAGATGATTTATGGTGCCAGATATGATTAGATTCCATGTATTTTTATACAATGGAAGCTTTTTTTATTTGCAAGTGGCACCTTAAGTGGGAGCCAGTAGTCATTAACGACTGAATAAACAACGTGTTCCCTACTAAAATATAGCTTTGTGTGTCTTTCTCGTGACTGTCGTGGCAGCAGCACCTTGGCAACTGAGCACAGGCTGCCTTGAGTGAATGTGAAAATATTTATCTAAGAATGTATAACATGTCTGCAGAAGGCCGAAATGTGTCGGAACGTATGGAATGGTCTCAGGCATTTTCTGGGTAATTAAAGCCCAGTTTTTCTTGAAGGGCATGTCACTTTTTAGACTGTCCTTCACTGGATCATTGGCAGATTATTGACATTGTAATAGGAGGGAAAACATGTATGAATTAATCAATCTATGTGTCCATTATGATACTTGGACTAATTTAGTTTCTTTTTTGTTTCCCTCGCAAAAAAACTGATAGGTTGTCATTTTTGAATCCTTTGCTTTTAGTATTCATGTTCAGTTTTAATAACTACTACTTAATAAATGTACAAATACTAGTGATTAATAAGCTTTTTTTCTGGGACTTTTTCTGTGTTACTCACATGTTGCCCTGCGTTGTGTCTTGGATCTTGGTTGTTGTTTGGTCCAAAACCACTAAATATATTCAATAGTCAATTGTTTACCAAACAAGCAAGAACAAAAACGGCAAATCATGTCATTTTAGAAGGTGGAACAGGTACATTTTTGACAGATTGAAGAGTTATTTATGGGCAGATATAACTTGGCAGTTTCCTCAGTGCTTGAAAAACCAGCCAGGAAAATACTGAACAAAGATGTGCACATTGTGTTAGTCAAAGCTGTTTCCATGTATTTCATGTGGTAAACTATGTGTTAACTTCCTGGACACTGTCTTTGCTCATGAGAGTATTCCTACCTGTTGGTGTGGTTTTCACACACACACCCTTTATGTCTCACTGAGGGTGAACACAGAGAGTTCAAGGTTAGCCTCAAATTCAGCTCAGCCCAGCTCACAGATAATTGTCAATAAAATTGATCCACCAATTTTTTTTTTACTCTGCTCACATTTTTCCAGCCCTCCACCTCCCAGAGACACTTCCCTTCACTCCCTCACTCCACTCTCCTCTGCCTCTGTCCTTCTCTTTTCATCCTCAGCTAGATAAGCCTGCCTCGACTGCCAAGAGCACCGAGTATCACTGCTTGCTTTTTTCCCCCCTCCTCTTATGTTCTTCTCACAGTGCGCTGAAGCCATGTCGCAATTTCTCAGGGAGTTTTGATGCCTGGATGTCTCCTGTCCGGGTCCATCTCGTCTGAGTCGCAGCGAAGGCCCTATACGATCTGAACTGCGCTGCCTCGCTGCAGGTCAGCCTTCACGGCCGATTAGTGTCGAAGCGCCACTTTGGTCACAAGTTGTCGGGAGCGCTTATCGTGAAGATCAACAGCGATCAGTCTCGCTGGTGCGCCCTCTCTCTCCCTCTCTTTCTCTCTCGGAGTCCTCTGCCGCTACTCCCTCTTTCTCTCTCCTTTCTGTTTTCTGCCCTCTCCCCTTTTGGCATTATCCCCCCGTCTCCTTCATGTTCATCCCACCTCAAATCACTACATTTCCATCTATGTATTATCATTGTCATCTCTCCTTTCTCCCACCTCCCAGGGCTGTGTCTGTTGCAGGCGAAAGACACAATGTTCTTTAACATTCACAGAATTGTCTGGCTATTATCATGGCTGCTTTTCAGGTGTTTCCTGGGAGAGCAAGCAAGCCCAACAACTTTTGAGTTGCATAAAGATCAATTTTCTAATATCTAAGCAATTTTTCAAGCTGGTAAAACACATTTTGACTAAAAAAGAAAAAAAAAAACGTATTAAGACAGAAGAATTTTCAAAATAAAGGGTGCAATCTATTAATTTAAGTCTGTCTCGTCAAACAGGCTGACACTAATGCATCAGCTCACAGGGCGACTGTAATCTTAGTTTTGGGGGTTGAATTGTTTCTGTGTTTTTACCTATGTGCCTCCTTTGTGATCAATTCTTCACTGAATTGTCTCCTTGCCCTACCCAATGCTCTTTACTGTTTGTCCACTTCAGTAGAGACAGATTCAATTTGTATACTTTCCTCCCCCCCCATTCCTATCCCTCCATCCCGCTCCTCTTGGTGTCTCTGCGCCGTCAGGCCTCGTCTGTGGCGCGAGCGGAGACGAGTCATGTTTGGCCTGTCAGTGTGGCTGCTAGTGTCAGTGTCTGGAGCTGCTGGTTCCTCTGACAGCGCTGGAGGGGCCGCAGGTCCTAGCAGAGTGCAGCCGTCACCCCGTGACACGCTCAGTGTCACCGATCCCCTCCGTCTGGTGACATGGCGTCCCCTCCTCCTCCGCCAGTCCTCGTCTGTGCCCGCCACTCCGCCACTCCGCGCCCCCCCCCCCCCCCCCCCCCCCAGCATTGGCCTTTTCACTGCCACTCTACAGTCGCTCACTCACCCAGTCAGTCACTTACTTACTGCCTCGCTGAGGAGTCTTTAGTACGAATTGACCTACATGTGTTTTTGAAAGCTGATACCAGCAGTCTCGGATTGATGTGTTCACTGTTGATGTTCACTCTTCCATCTTTATCTCCTACCTTTTTTCAAGTAGAACTCATCCTAACGAAATATAACACAAAATCATTTAATATTTCTGGTATTGTCTTTTTATAGCCTTCAGCCTTTAGGATGCAACGACTGAGATAGAGAACAATAAACAAGGTGATGCAATCAAAAGTACAGATAGATAGATAGATAGATAGATAGCCTCTGTGCAAAGCAGGACTAAATATGTGTGTGATTTAATCTGGCCTTGGCGAGTCTGCAGCGATGACAAATGGATGCTCACTATGAAACCCCCTCATCCAAGAGACAGTATTAGTTTTTGCTTTAATTACCAGCAGCAGTAATGTTTCCTATCCATAACTGTCGGCCTGCTAGAATGCAGCCTGGCAGAGGGGTGAGGGCCTTGTCTCTTCTCTCAGTGGGCCTCCTGTCTCCCCCCACTCCCTCACCCCCAATCCGTCTATCCTCTCTCTCCCTTTCCCCCTATTTCACTCCCCCTCCTCCTTCTCCCTCACCACCTTCCCTCCCGCCCCCGTCTCCGCGCCTGCCGCATCTTTCATTTCAATATTTCAATATTTATGCCTCATCTGAGAAAGTTCAAAGTCACAGTAAGGAGGCATAACTTTCTCTCGCCTCCCCGCCGACAGCGCAGGACCCTGCCTGGTGGACAGGACGGGTGACGGCTGCTCTCCCCTCCCCTCTGATGGTCACCGGTGACAGAGAGAGGAGAGAGGCCCTATACCGGGAGTTTGTTGCTAAGACACACAGTTTAACCATTCTTTTTTAGGACCAATAGGGACACTGACCATTTTGTTGTGCTATTCTCCCCAAAAATGTGTGAAAAAGTTGAAAACAGTTGCTCCGATTAATATTTAATATTTCCGGCTGAAGCCATTATCAGTCTATATTAGTATGGCACAAGACGCCCTCAGCCAATATTACGTTTCAAAGCATGTGAACCTCAAGGGTCCAGAGGTCTGTGGGTGCCCATGTTATTCATGTCTGAGTCCACGTCTGTGCGTGTGTACAAATTATTCTGTGGCTCTAGCTGACCATCCCCTTTAAAAAACCCAGAGCCAGTTTTAATAAATAAAGTGTCTGACAAGTCTGTCCTTTGCCATAAAGATCTCTGACAGATGCCGTCTGGTAATAGATTAGCCTAATTACAGCCTCCCTGAGTTTAGATCACAACGTCACGTACTCAGCCTGTCGCTCTAATAGCCATTACAGCCACTACTCTCCACTCCCCTCCTCTTGATGTAAAGTTGTAAAAAAAAAAAATAAGAGAGAGGGAAAAAAAGGAAAAAGTCATAAGGAAAAGGTCGTCCTCATTTGCATGCAAGCCTTCATTAGAATATGCGAATATGCTAAGGACCGGAGCTGGCGCTTTGCATGTGCAGGTGATGAATGGCCAGTGCATCGTGGAATAGGCCGAGATGGAGGCTTCGTCACCCTCATCTGCATAGCACACATTATTTACTTATTTATATATTTATTCATTTACTTTTGAGTGCTTGCTCTCTGCGATACATCTCACATCCGTAGATTGCGAGTGAGGTGGACCTCTGCAATTTCCCTCTTTCCTCCCCCCGCCACAACACTCACACACACTTCAACAAGAAGCGGCTGCATTGAAAGGTTCTATATGAAATAACTTAAAGAAGGTTTGGACGGCTCGTACTGTAAAGCCTTTGTGTTTGTTTACCACTTGCGTCTCAGTAACGATAAGGCATTAGAAAAGGTAGAAATTGTCTTATCGAGTGCTGTCTCAACCTGTGGAACATCAGACAGAGCCTCAGTGGTGGGAGGGAGGCTAGCTCTTGTTTGAGTGAAAACCTTGCGCAGTGTTTTTTTTTTCCTCTTTTTTTTTGTCCAGGTAGGGGCGGGGTTTGTGAGGTGGAGGGCAAGTTTCCAGAGAGAAACTCTTCTCCTCACTCTTCTCTGTTGTCAGGGCGGCAGATGGTGGGTGTCAAGACAACGGCAGCGATAGCCAAACAAAGACATCCTTTGTGTGTGTGTGTGTGTGTGTGTGTGTGTGTGTGTGTGTGTGTGTGTGTGTGTGTGTGTGTGTGTGTGTGTGTGTGTGTGTGTGTGTGTGTGTGTGTGTGTGTGTGTGTGTGTGTGTGTGTGTGTGTGTGTGTGTGTGTGTGTGTGTGTGTGTGTGTGTGTGTGTGTGTGTGTGTGTGTGTGCATTCTTTCTGAGAGATGTAGAAGTTCACCAGCTTTGAGTAGGAGGCAACAGCATCTATAATAACACTTGAACGGTGTATTGTGTAAACTCCTAAGCTCTACTCTTACCCTATCTCCAGAAAGTCCATTGTTTTGTGTGATTTGAGACAGAGGACACCTTCCTGTACCTCAGTGCAAGTACTCAACAACTTACTCCTGTGTGAGAAAAAGTACTTTTTCTATTTCATCAGCTGAAGAAGCTGACAGATGTCACATTTGCAGTCCGACCCACAGACCCGCAAACTTCCACTCTTTGCAGTCTTTTCCCCTCCATCAACAGTTATGGTTCTTTGAGCCTAATAAGTCATTGTTTGATAGGATTGCTGAATATTAGATTAGTACCAGAGCGGTTTATTTTGCTCCTCTGGAGTGTGACCTTAGCTGCCCTTCCCAGGCGCGGGAGGATAATGAGAGTGGTAGCTGGCCGACAGACAGGCCTGACATCCCAGCTACGCCCTTCACTCAGCTGGCTGAGGAAAAATGTCAATACGGTGCCTTATGTTTTATGGATTATCTGCTTTAGCAAAACTATAGTGAGAGAAACACAACTCTCGCTTGTCATGTTGCCTCAGTTCTTTTTAACGTGCGAGACCACTCACCAAAACAACAGCGGTCGAAATTAGAGGCTGTCTTCCGTGTTTGTTTCTTTTCAATTTTCACTCCCTTCACCTCTCTCTCCTCAGTCTTTGCATCTTCCAATCGCTCAGGTTTGAACAGGGTGACCTGGCGCTCTTTGATTAACCAAAACCTATTTCCCCTGAGCCATAGATTGGGGATTTTGACATGTGTTTGATTTTGAATTTACATTTGGCACGCATCTTTACTAACACAATGTAGCGCGCGCATCATGAATGACGACTGTTATTATAGAACTTCTACTTTTGTATTTTTATTTTTATTTCCGGGGACTTCATTATTTATTTCACAAATCTCTGTGCCTTTCTCTTCTCGTCTTATTCACTCAGTCTTTCTTCGCCCTCTTTTTCATACATTTAATTTGTTCTCAGAGGACAGGCGGATAGACTGTACAGTAAACAGGCTGAATAAATCATGTTTGGGCTTTTTATCCTTGTGTCTGTGTTTGTGTGCATATGTTTGGGGGGGTGGAGGGTATCAGGGATACACTTCGTTTTTTTTATACCCACGAGGCACAGGAGAGGCTTGCTGTTGTAAACGGACCCCAGTGCAGCCCTTTTATCCACAGTTTAATCTGCCCACTGGGGGCCAGAGAGAGGTCAGTCCCTGAAGGAGCACAGGGGGGAGAGACAGAGGTGAGAGGGCTGCTGGTGTCTCACCCCTAAATTAGAGTCTTTATAAGGAGATGAGGTCCTGTTGGCGTGTTTTCTTCTTATAATTAAGCTCTAGCAGAAATGGCAGTGGTCATCTAGAAAAAAAACAGGTTACGGTTACACCAATATATCATCTGCAATATTGTTCCCTGCTAACATAATGTAGAAACTTCTCTGAGCATCATTATATTATTTCAGAGGTAGTGAGTAAAGCTTTTATGCAACATATTCAGTAGTAAACCACATTTTATTATCTTGAAGAGCATTTCAAATGAATTTTACCGATACTCTTTGTCCCTCTGCTGCAAAGAATGCTGTTTAGGCAGAAATAAATGTTTTTAAACCATAAACAATTATATTTAATGCTATTATTGCTAATATCACCACAGAATTGAAGGATTATTTTATGCAACACATTATCTAAAGTTGTTACCTTTAATCCAAACACACTCTCAGTACAGACATTAAAAATGCTATCAGTCAAACCCAGATACCGATGATCGTGTTTTGCTGTCTTAGCAGTTTTTTTTTGGCCATATAAAGATATGTTAAATAATTTTGCTTAGTGCTACATTTAGTGGCAAAACATGCTTAACAGCACTGAAACCCAAATGGGCTCTTTTTTATTCTCCACTCCCCACCCTTCACCTCTTTTCCCAGCATACACCACCCACACCTGAGGAGACCTTAGGAACATAAGGAAACCTGCATTACAAATTACTGCACATCATAGAAATTGTGCAGCAAGCTTTTTAAAATACCAGCGCTGCCAGTGAGGCGCTTTGTAATTTATCCCTTCACGGCTGTTAGCTGCGCCGCGCAACGGTGATTTATTTGGTTTAAGAGAAGTTTTGTTTAGAGAGATAATGAGCAGGACTTCTCTTTAATGATTTAACACGGCGCAGCGGAAAGGGGGGGAAGAAAGCACATATATTTTTCATATCTTTAACTGCACTGCGGAGAGGAAGGGAAGGAAGGAGGGAGAGATGCATTAGCAAGGGAAGCTAACAGCCTTTAACAACCAGCATTTTTGATTCATTTTGTTTTGTTGTGTAAAATGAGACTTTTTCACCCTCATAACGGAGCAGTATTTTAGTATGTTATGTATTTCATTTAAAATGTTTCTCAGGACATGTTCCATCTTCATAGCGAATAGAAGGTTTTTTTTCTTCCATCCATAAAAGTGAATTGCATTTGTGCTGATTCCACACATTGTGCCAGCTCTCACGAGTCTATTTGGAAAAGTGCTACTTGTGTAACTGTCTGTACCTTATTCTTCCTATACACCTCTTCCTTTCATCTTGACACCAAATACAGTATTATTCTTTCTTGTTCAGCATTTTCAAGTTCCTCGCCTCACTTAGGATTTGAATCCCAAATTAAAGCAGTTAATTAGAAAATATAATGAAGCTGAGCAGCATAATATGCAAACGGTGCTATGACGCTCAGAGCTGGGGGCTCCGCAACACTGAAACTGCCATCGGCACATAACGATGATGATATCAATAATAGATTACTTCATCAATCGCCGTTCTCTTGAAGATGGAAATGCACTGTTGGGAAGGGACCCGAATTTTTATTTTTCATTATTATAATTTTTTTTTTTCTTCCCTTCCTCCCTCCCTTTCCCGTAGCTTGGAAATGTCTGTTTCATCTCACATTAGGGTGTGCTCTGCATAAATGCAGGTGGAACTTGCTCTCCCTCTAAATGATCCTTTAATGGAACAGTGTGCACTGGAGCTGGGAACTCTATGGGGCGCTGCCACTGTCGATGAGAACTTCGCCTCAATCAATCCGTCAAGCCCCATCACCTGCCTCAGCAGATGATCCAAAAACCCCTTTGGAGAGGCAAAGTGAGCTTTTTATGTACCTCCTCTAAGACTAGAGGACACACACACGCGCACACACAGGCATGCACGCTGGAGCGGTGTCATCGTAAGTGAGAGGTGTCTGTTTCACTCAGAGGCTTGACGTTGATCCGTCGTCAGAGAAACACTTTGCCTCTCTTTTATTTTTATCAAGATCATCTTAGAATAGATCAAGTGCTTGCTTTGCTCTGGCACGGGGATAAAAACAAGATCAATTCTGATGTTTTATTTATTTATTTTCCTCCCCAATATCCGTTACATTATGGGATGTTTCCATAAGCGGGTCTCTTAGAAGCCCAGGCAATATTGATGCGAAGTCGCCTCTCGCTCCCGTCAAACCAAGCGACAGCAGCACAAACTGCATTTGCCTGAGCTCCTCTCTCCCAAGTTCACATTCACTCCGACTTATTCCGATACTCCATCATGATTTTTCATATTCTTTTTATTTCCCTTCCTTCTCTCCAGTGGCTTTTCTTACTCTGTCCTTCCATCACCATCTATCTCCACATCTGCAAATTTGACACCACATTTAGTTCACCCTATCTACTGCTATAGGCCTGCGTGTAGAACATCCATTAAACTGTAGCCTGTAAACTCAGCAGAATCCTCAGTCCTCATTCTTGATGTCTCCCTGTCTGTCTCTCTGTCAGGGAGGCAGTCGCTCCATCTGTCAATAAATGTCTTATCTTTCGACTTCTTGTTCCTGTCTGTTTATCTGTCTGTCTGACATGTCGGCAGCTGTCTCAGCGCTGCAGGGTTGCTGTCAGCCAAGTGTTGGTTTCTGTTCTTCTGTCAGTTCACCTGCCTGTCAAAGCTTCTCAGATTAAACATGTCAACTTACCTCCAGGTTTCCTGCTTCTCCAGGATGGGTTTATAAAAAAAAAATAAACAGGGAAGAAGCACCAATGTGTTTACTCGGAAGACAGAATTAGTTGTGGCATTGTTAAACGTTGTTTTTTTAATACTACGGATCTACCTGTTAAATTTTAAATATCGGACGTGGGTGCAATATCCTAAAGATGCATTAAATATGCTTATATATCTGTAGCATTTCCTTTGGGTTTTGTTTCTACATTTGACCGCTTTTCCCATAAATCCATATGGTTCTTTGGTCTCTCACCCCACATGAGAATTGGGTTCAACAATTGGAGGGCCTTCACTGTGGGAGATGAGGATTGAAGAATAGACACAATGGTAGAAAATAGGAGTGAGGGAGGTTTGGCAGGAAGGGGGTGGAAATAAGACACAGTGGAGAAATAGACAGGAAAGAGACATTGTTGAGATGAGTGTTCGTAGATGGAAGTGAGGGTAGATGGAGGAAGCTGAGATGGCAGAGGAGATGGAGGGAGGAGTGTGCGGGGGGAGCTACCTGCTGCTGATGGCAGTCAGAGTCAGTGAGGGATGGAGGGCGATCCAGCTGTGACATTAAAGCAGCAGGTGGAGGCCATCATTAGGACTGGCACAGGAGGCTGGATGAGCCCGCACACACTCATTTCTCTGGGGCCCAGCAGACCACTGCAGAGAGTGTGTATGTATGTGTGTGTGTGTGTGTGTGTCTACTCAAAAAGAGCTACAGCAATAGTCCCATAACTTCAGAGCCCATCCCCATGCACCTCGCTTTTCATCTTTCCCCCACGGAACCTCTCTGCTTCCCAAGGTTTCGCCTGGCGAGGGTTGAGTGCTTCCTACATCTGGTAGCTCTCCCGTAATGGCTTTTCTGTTGCCTTTTAACCATTTACAATACAGGAGTTTGTCCTGCTTCAGCTTCATTTTTCACCACATGGCTTATTCTATGATGTGTTTACGTTGCGGTGGCACACAGCAGGCAGCAAACTAGATGTTCAATTGGTTTCAAAGAAAAAAAAATTACAATTGACCCCTAACTTTTGCCTTCTGCAGCGTACGTGCACCAACATTTTGTCAGAATAGCTGGTCATTGTAATGTAAGAGAAACTTTATTTTAGTAACACACTTCTAGAGGTGAAATGACAAGCTGATGAGTTACTGTGTTCATGGACTTTAGGATTTTGTTGTCTCTGGCATTTCCCATGCCAGTCGTTTACCTGATGCCATCTGCTGTGGCGTTTTTTAAGGCAGCAGTGCGAGTGCAGAGATGTCAGAATCAAGCGAAAGACTACAGTACATTTGTCCTCTTTCACCTTTCAAGGGTAGCTGTCAAAACCTGGACAAAAACAGCTTAAAGTAACTCAAGAAAAAGTGTGTCATGTCAGACCTGGCTCCATCCCAGCATGCCTTGTTGTGCACAGCTTTCTAGAACGGGTGTGTGTGATATTTGGGGGTTGGTGCCGGGCTACGGTACATCTAAGCTCCGTGGTGCTCCAGGCTTTTTCTTAGATCTCCCATCCCTTCTGGACCTGTGGATGGGCCCATCCAGGAACACCATTAGGCAAATGAAGTTGTTTGTATCAAATATTGACATGTTATCTCTTCATCGTCAGGCAGCGGGAGGGAAGAGAGAGAGAAAGATTGTAACTGTGGGTAATTGAGCCGTGTCTCCCCTGCTTATCGGTAAAGCTCCGGCACGTCACGGACCTAACGAGCTGTGGCGCGCCGATTAGTCTGAAGGGAAAGTCGAACGTGAAACACCAGAGCCGCCGTCGTTCTTTTTCTTTTTTTCCATATCTGCAATGGATATTATGAGCCTCCCTGGAGGGCAGAGGCACAGCCTTATTAGTTCAATTCATGGGGGGGAAGTGAATTGATATGGATGAATGGCATGTTAAAGTATCCCTTTGTTACAATAACCATCAAGGCTGATGGTTCTGGCTGATGATGCAGCCCAAGGCAGCAGGACGACAAGCTGAGGCCTTGACCTGGATGGCAGAGGATGCACACACACCAAGGGCAGGGGGCTGATTACACACTGCCTTAAACAAATGGATTTGCCCCTTTAACATTTAGATATGGGATCTATGTGTCTGTGTGTGTGTGTGTGTGTGCGCACACATGTGTGTTTGTGTGCATGTACGCTTGAGTGATAGGGCACTGCAGGTGTTTTGTGAGTACAGATTGTAATTGTATTAACTGTGTGTGTGCGCCACCTGCATTCTGTCTCAACATTATCAGAAATAATAGTTGTCTGTGTATCTGAACATCCCATGACAAATTGCTACTTGTATATGTGTTAGAATTGTGAGTGTTGTTGTACATTTCTATGAACATGTGTGCACGAGTGTGTGTGTGCAGCCTGTGCCAGGTGGCTCCACAGGGCATTTCCTATCTTCTCCTCATGCCACTCTGAGAATAATCCAGTGAAAAAAATAGGCGAGATGAGAATCTCACAACATGCCAGTTTGATTTGTACCCCTTACTATCAAAGAAAGCTAATTAAAATCATATTTTGCATATGTCTTGTCTTTCATGCACATATGCAAATTGCCCCTGTTGCCTTTCAGCGCTCTGTAATTAGGTTTATGAAGGACAGCTGTAATACATAATTAACAGAAATGTTTGCAAGCTCTTTTTTCCCCCACGTCTAAACACGACGACTTAAACAAGCACGCGTGAAGTGTTCCAAGGCCGGGCTTTTCTCTCAAATATATTGATTAATTCCTTTACCCTTCTCAGAAATATCTTAATTATGCTGTTTGTTTATTTATAGATGATGCCGTCAGTCAGAGGCACTTCCAGTGGGCCGTGGAAGCTCAGCATTTTGATCTTGCCAGTCTGCCTGATTGGAGTGTACAAGATTTAGTCATCGCTCGCTCCCAGTTTAACTCGGAGGCAACATTCTGGACGGGTGGATGGATTGAGTTAGAGAGGACTGAGAAAATGCAGAGTGATGATAACGAGGCAAAACAGTGGAAGGTTTGAATATTTATATGGTGGTGTTAGATAGCGTCGGCCTCAGGGGCCTCGGTGACGGACGGGACTCTGGGGCCATGATGGGATGGAGGACACAGTCTGCGTGTGTGTGTGTGTGTGTGTGTGTGTGTGTGTGTGTGTGTGTGTGTGTGTGTGTGTGTGTGTGTGTGTGTGTGTGTGTGTGTGTGTGTGTGTGTGTGTGTGTGTGTGTGTGTGTGTGTGTGTGTGTGTGTGTGTGTGTGTGTGTGTGTGTGTGTGTGTCCAGACGTTGGCAGGGGGGTTGAGGAAGATAGTTGACATGGCGACATAAATGGTGAAATAATTATGCTTCTGCTTCATGATAGACTGACTTTTAAAGTTAGAAGTTAAAACTGCATGAAAGCACAGACAGGCCGGCCAGAGAGAAAACAGAATAATGCTCCAGACGGGAAAAGGAAACGTGAAAGGAAGAGAAGAAATGGTCGTAGAATCATGGAGGAGAGGAGGACCCGGGTGTGTGCAGCGACAGTGCCAACCACATGACTGTCGGTTCAACTCCCTCAGCCTCTTTCATGTAGCTCCATCCTCAGCTCTCAGATGTGGTCATTGTCCCTCAGTTGCACAATAATGGGAAGTGATGGGTGCTAAATGAAAAGGCCAGGGGATGAAAACACTGGTGAAGCAGCTTGGATGTCGGAGTAGTTATTCTTGTCATCCGTTCATTATGTTTTCATATGCTGTTTAGGAGACACGGTAAACTCAAGGCCCTCGACAAAGTCAGGACGCTGTGGTCACTGTGGAGCGATGGTAACCTGGTGTTTCTGACTGTGTGTGCGTGCAGCCACATGTACTGTAGATCCGTGTGCATGTGAATCCTTGCACATATTTCTGTGACGCATTGATGTACTACATGTGGCATCCTCTGATTCTCCCTCTGCTGAGTGACCAAAAAGGTGCTAGTTACACAAAGAAAACACACACACACACACACACACTCTCCACTTTACACTCTTGTGGGATAGAAAAGTTTCTGTGTAAATTCTGTCTGCTTTGCTGGTCTGTCATTGATTAACAGAACAATAGTTATTCCTCCAGATCCCTGTTTTTGGCAGCTTACATTTGCTGCTCTGAAAACTCAATTCAGGTCAAGGAATGTAAGCGAAGGATGGATTTGTGTTCTTATGTTATTGTTGGAAAATAGACGACAAGCAACAGATGCTACATTTGATTAAGGTGAAACGCCAAAGACACCACATCGTTCTGTTTCACAGCTCATTGCTGGAAGCAATGACGAGCTTCACTTTTACTTGAGGTACTCTGTTTTGTGTATTTAAATAAACACTATTGCAGAGATTATCCACCAGCATCTGTCGTTCTCTTTTGAGACAGAAGGGTTTTCTTACATATATTTACTATTTATTTTAAGATTTAGATCACTAGTTAGGTCCTTTAAGACAAGCACCAAAATCTGGAAGGATCAGGTGTGAGAATGCAAATGTCCGGGTCAGAGACTCCAGATATTCTCCAGATTTTCACCTGCCAGCCCTCCTATGTCTGACGGAGCCCATGTGAGAAAACGGTGGGATTATGTCTGAGGAATTTACAACAAGCGAGTGGGAGTTTTGATGATGTTTCTAACACACGACAGAACCCAACAAAAAAAGTACAATAATATTGCAAACATTTCACAATCAGAAAGTAGAGCTATTCGCGTTGAATACACAAATGAAAATGTCAATTTTGTAAAGGCAGGATTTGAGAGTTTTGGGCGATACAGGCCCATGCTGATGATGGTGATGTGCTATAAACAAACTTTCTGAATTCTGCACCACACTTTATACGTAGCCTCCTGCGTGCTGCTCCTCCCCTCGCCAGAACCTGTTGTTGTGAACACATCTGACCAAACCATCTGCCCTTTGCATTCTTTATATGTGAAAGGCAAAGTCCAATCTTCCAGAGTTCATGGCTGAAAATGGCTGTAGAGTGTTATCAGCATTGCAAAGTTTGAAAGTGCTCTTTGGTCAACTCTGTTCTTTTGTGTGTGTTTTGTAGATGGGCCTTTGTGATGAAGAAACACCTCAGCACACACCTACTGGGAAAGCATGGAGTCGGGCAGCCCAAAGAGAGGTACACGTGACACACAGCGCTCTGCATATCATCATCTGCTTTTCTGATGTTTTTTTAACTTTGGTAGAACATATCTGATTGTTAATATTTGCATGCCATACCAAAGAGATAGCCAAGCACGAGCATGTGTCTGACTTCTACTCAGTAAATCTTGTCAGTGAAATTATTTCTAGCACACTTACATATATGAAAGGGAGAATTAGATTCAGATCTGTTGCCCTATCCTGGATCCTGACTGTCAAGTATCTCAGCATTTATATTTCAGGAGACTAAATTGAGAGATACAGCGAGCAATTAATTCAGGATTTTGGAAGATGATTTGACTCCTATAACCCCTATGGAGGTCTGCAAGCTTTTAAGGCAAAAAAAAAAAAAAAAAAAGTCCTCACAGTTAAATTTCAAGTTATATATAACTCTAGATCCTCCCTTTCCCTAATGAGTTAAATGGCTTTCACTCATTCTGTCTGTCTCGCTCGCTTGCTTACATCCCTTTTTTCTGTCAAACTTTATCTGGCTCCCTCCCTCATCTTACTTTCGGCTCTCCCTCTTGAATTAAGGATGAATGATGTTTCTTTTACCATTTTTGTCTGCGCATGTGAGCGCGTGTGTTTCTGTGTGTGTGTAATGTCTCCCGCTTGGCCCTGTCTATCAGAGGCAGAGCCCTGCTGTCAGTGCTTGTGTATGTGTATATTCGCGTGTGAAAAGGAAAGATGAGGAGATGAAGTTGTGAAGCCCCCCCCCCTCCCTCCCTCCTACCCTGACAAGCCAAAACGAGACGTTAAACACCTCTCAATCTGTCAAGCTAGCCTCTAAAATAGAAACAGACCCGCTTTTTCATTACTCCGCAACCAAATTGATACTTTTGACAACATGTGGTATTAAATATGACAAGTGGCTTCAGATATTGAAGAAAGCGGCCCCGACCAGATGCCTCTCCATCTCGCAGACATTATCAGCTAAATTCCTACTGTCAGCTGTTCATCTGGATTAGATGGAAACAAATCCTCATATCCTCAAATGCTTAGAGCCTCTGTTTCATCCACATTTCTGTTGTTGTAACCTTTATTTATCCAGGGACAGCTGACACAGCTCCATACAACTCTTAGGCAACATTATAATTGATACTCACAGCTACATACTGGATGTTCTGATCTGTTAGCAAACCAGTGCAACCAACGTCCTCTGTAGTTTACCATTAGTCTGACTGACTGTTTTGGCTTTTGTGGTGTAGTAAAGATTACATTTCACTCTTTGAATGAGCAAATATTGATCCTGTTAACAATTGATACAACTTTAAAGGTAGAAAAAAGTTTAGAAAAGGGCCAAGAATTAAGATTTAGAGAGACTCAAGAAATTGTGATCACTAATAAAGAAAAAAAGTAGTGTGAACAGGCCAACAGACAAATCCTGGTGTGAGGTGGAAGCTTCCATCACTATAGCTTCATGTGGCACAGAGAAAACACTGTGATCTATGTTAAGGATTTATCATCTACATTTTCTACAAATACAGTATGCCCATGCAAATCCTGCAGAATATGTCTCACACTGGTTAAAATGTGTTTAATGGTAGTTTGCATAGTTTTAATACGGCTCAATGTGTTTCCACCTGCATATCACGATAAACGACTGTTTTAGCTCCTCAGACAAGAAAAAACACAAAGTTAAATCCACTAGCCTCTGCTCCATGAAAACAATTACACATTTCCCCTCTTCTCTATTAAATCCTTATGTTTGCATATAAGCGGAATGCTGACAATGCTACCCAGGGACTGCTAAAGACCAGTGTCTGCCTTCAGTGTTCCTCTGATCCCTTGCTGGCTACACTCTGCAAATGCTTCCTGATTCTATTTCCATTTTCACTTTGTCATGTGTTTTTGTATCTCATATGATTACAATGCAAGAAATGGTAAATTACAAGTTTGTTGCTTATAGCTAAGCTGGTGATGGTTAGACAAGAGCTGTACATTGATGAAAAGTTGACTAATACCTAAGTTTATTTGATTGTTTTGTGACTGAATAAATGTCACATTCAGACAGATAAACTTAATTTGACAGAGGAATAGATTACCGATCATGATCCACCCAAACATTTTGATCTCGAATAGCAGCCACCATAACTGTGGAAGTTTGAAAACACATCTCATCTGGTAAAATGTTTTTTAACTAAACCAGTAAAAGCACAGTTTTTTTAGTCTAAACAAGTTAGAAGAGGAATCCTTTATTGGCAGAGTATTTTACATTTACAGGAAATCTGTGAGCACTGAACAATGTAAGTAAGTAAAGTTTATTTAATGTTGCACCTTTCACAAAACAATTCACAAAGTGCTTCACAAAAGCACAGTTGTTGTAATTAAACAATCAAATAATCAGACAAAGCATTTGCACGCATTAAAAAACAGTTGGAAAGGCCAGTTCTTTTTGAAGGTGTCCACAGAGACAATAGGAAGGGCATTTCATTGCGTGGGAACCATGGCTTCAAATGTTTGATCACCCTTTTTTAATCACCTTCGAGGGACACTAATAATGGGCAGTGATGGGTTTGTTTCCTTGCTCAGTGGCACTGCCCCCGTGGATGTTGAGGTTTGGGGAAATGCTCCTCATTAACTCCCCTCCCATATGTCCTCTTGCTGGTCCAGGGATTTGGTCCCAGGCCCCACTTCTCTAAACTGTGGGCCGCAGCTGCTGCCTCATCATCTCAAAAACGTAACATTTTTAACGATGACGACACTTGGATTTAATTGAATATTCAGTTAAATTTTCCATATGTTACAGCATCACACTCTCAAAGCCCCTTTGTGCTCTTGACTTTTGTAACTGAAAGTGGCAACACACTCAAGGTCATACAGAACACACACATACATTCACATATAAGCACACTGGGCATGAATGGAGCTGTAAGGTTTGTGTGTTACCTGATAGTGTTGAGCTCAGTGTGTGTTCAGTCACTCTGCTCCGCTCAGCCTTTATGCCACATTAGATCATCACACACACTCACATTTACAGTTGCATACAGTTATGTTTATGCACATGAACACACAAACTGTATATTCACACTGTTGCAAACAACCATCATAAGCTCATTATTTTATCCATGTTTTTGTCTTTCTTTCTTCCCCCCCACTAATTTCTGCACATTTAAACATGCACCTACACACGCACACGCCCATGCAGAAGCACACACTCATACACACACACACACACCCTCTTAGAGGGAGGACGGCCACAAGGTTTGTTCTATTTAAACCTGTAAAACACGGTGTCATCATTTTTCTGACAGTCCTGCAGACAGAATTTATCTCATCATTAATTAACCATCATATTTCCAACACAGTGCAGCTTAATTAGCACAAGGTCAGTAGGGAGGGCTTATTAAGTGGAACAAATTTGGGCAAGTGTAAGAGAGGAGGCAGAGGACGGAGGGCGGAAGGAGGGAAAGAAGGGGAAAGAAAGAGAGAGCGAGGATGGATGACAAAGAGATAGGCAGAGATGAGAGATGAAAAAAGGGAGGAATGGAAAAAGAGAGGAAGTGTGTGTGTGTGCGTGTGTGTATAAGAGGTTTGGTCGGACATGACAGTGCTGGCTCAATGATTGATAACTGCACTGGTTTTGAAAGCCCAGAACTGGAGACTTGGATGATGGCTGTGGGAGAAATAGAGGGAGGGAAAGGATGGCCAAACGTGTGAATGTGTGCGCACATGTTTGCGTGTTTCTGTGTAAAGGGGGGGTATCTGAACCAGCAACTAGGGACCAGTGGGGGTGGGTTGAGAGGCGGCGGGGGCTGTTGGGGGGAGCCAATTGCAAACATATGCTGGCTGGCAGGCGGTGGAGAGATGGATTGCAGTGGGACAGTGTCAGAGAGGCAGTTTCATCACCATCTCTACGGCCCTGTTCACCTGGTATTTTTAGAACGCTGGGGAGATCTGTTAGTCAAAGGAAGAGAGCAGGAGGAAGAAACCTGACTTCCCGTAGGTAACACCAGGCTCCATTTATCCAAATCCATCTGGGGCCTCAAATGCCAAGTCATTTTGGTTGGGTATCTGTGTGGAGGACGAAATCCCACACATATAGGCTTCAAAAGGCTCATAGTGCTGATAATGTTTAATGCAGCTATTCTATTTTAAGTTGATTGGCTTAAATCTGGAGGAATCTGCCCCCATTTGACCTTTCTAAAAGAGTTGCAGGCAGTGGGAAGCTGCCTTGCATGCAGGGACTTGGCCAAAGGGTGGATTATTCATATTTGAAACATTAAAGTAAAGAAGTGACAATGTATGGTAAAAATAACAGTGTACACAAACACACGCTGTGGCAACTGAAGTTAAATGCAGCACTTCCCTTTGGTCACAAACCCGGACATTTTCTTGTCATATTGAGTTAACTCTGAGCTTACACTGTGTTTTTTTATTGTCAAAGGAAACCCTCAGAAATCACAGGAAGACCATGTTAAAAACACATCATGTATTTAAGTATTTTCATATGAAAGAACACGTGTTTAGTCCATAACTTCTTATTGTTCGGTGTCTCATTTGAATCCCTTCCCATTAATGCTTTAAGTGGGACGTGATGGTCGACACTGGTCAGAGCTGACTTTAAATAAAAGGCTAATATTAGCCTCAATGTATCGCTCTAACCCCAGCGGGGGAAGAGGAAGAAGAGGAGTTGGAGGGGGAGGATGGGTGTGATGACAGACTCCAACTATCTGACAGGTTCTGGGTGAGAGAGAGAGAGAGAGAGAGAGAAGGGGAGAATAAGGGAGAAAGAGAGAGGGAGAGACTGTTGTAAAGTGACACAACTGGGTCTTTGTCTCAGTCACACCACCACTCCTCACTGCAGGCACTGAGCGGAGATGAGGGCTTTTTGTCCTTTTGTCTGCCTGCGTGTGTGTGTGTGCGCTTTGTTGTAGATGTGTACTTACGAGGACCTCTTGTCCTCACACATTTACACTATAAACCTGCTTGGATGTGCTGTCTCACTGTAATGGATTGTAGTGATCTCAAAATGCTTTTTATTGTAACATTTTGCATTACAGCCCAAACTGATAACAAGAAGTTGTTACTTTTGTTGTCACCCACTTGTAATAACAGCAAGTTGAATCGTTGCTGTTCCTTGGTGCATTTTCATCTGAATATATAATCTCTATTATTCCGTTAATGGATGCGGGGTCTGAGCACACCTAGCGGGAAAAATGGTAGTAAAGTCTCCAGAATCTGTAAAAAGTATTCCCACTAGTTTAATTTTATTGATGTTGATTGATTGTTGAACATGAAAGCTGCTCATTCTCAGGAGAACGATGGCGTTATCTTGATTATAAAACAAAGAAAGGATGTGACCGAGTGTGGCGTTAACAAGAACAGTATGTGCCCCTGAGGAGAACATGGAATAAATTGTGTGTCGCTGCTTTTGAGTAACGCTTTTCCAATATGACTGCCTCTTCTCTAAAATGATTGGTGTGAGCGTGTGTGAGTGTGTCAAGGTCAGAAGAAAAGTGTTCTCTTTATACCTTCGCCATCGTCTAAAAAGATTTCAGATGTTTCACCAATTTAGTTTTTATCTCGCGACTTTAATCCATGTCTGTTAGTATTATAACCTGTGTGTGTGTGTGTGTGTGTGTGTGTGTGTGTGTGTGTGTGTGTGTGTGTGTGTGTGTGTGTGTCTGTCTGTGTGTGTCTGTGTGTGTGATGTATTGATGCTGTGTGGCGTAAAGGCACACAGAGCCTACAGTCACCTAAACCAACACTTCAGCTACAAGGGAGTGGCTCAGGCGCGTGATTGACAGCAGCGACCTTGCCTCAATTGCTTGTAATTAGTTCTTTAAAAGCAGGGCGCCAAAAGACAACTGAACTGTCTCACACACCTGTTTTCATAGGTAATTGTTAAAACGCCTGCCATTTTCACGCTTGTAATAATAAACTCCTTGAACTAATACACTCATCACTCTTGAAACAGGAGTGCTGACAAGCCAGAAGAAAGATATATTTGTTTAAAGCCGGAGGAGGGAAAGCGTGATACAGGCAGCTGGGGAGAATGTTTTCAGTGTTTGGGAGATGTCTAATTGCGAAAGTCTGCTCACGGTTTGTAAGTCGTATTTTAAAATACAACATTACTGTATGTCTGAGCCAAGTAAGCGGGTGTTAAAATCCCTCAGAAGAAAACAGAAAAGCAGGTGAAGAGGCATGAGCGGCGATCCAGAAATAGGCAGCATGATGCATGCAGCGCAGGTGTGATGACTCACAAAATGAAGACAGGGATATTCACAGCATTAGTTATTACATGACTGCAGCAAGAAGAGTCCAGGGTATTATCAGTCTTTGAGAGAAAATGCTCGCTTTAGATTGAAACGGCCATCATAGGTGCTGTGAGTTTATCTAAATGTTTACTAGCTTTATTCTCCTACAAATGTTTTCATATTTTTATTAATTGTTAGTGTAGTCAAGATCTTTGTCATCCACGCCTACAAACCACGCGGCACTATTCGGGCATGTTCACACAACAGAATCGGTCAGTCGCTCCACAGTGCCAGGGGCCGAGCCCGGCCGAGCGGGCATCTGGCTCTGCGGCGCCTGGCTCTGGGCTTGCTGCCGCGACCCAGCATGCCGTGCAGCGCGGCCATATTGCCCCGGCACCAAGGGCCGGGACCGTCCAGGCTGGACGCGGAGAGCGGGAGCGGAAGAGCCCTGTCTGGAGCCAGCATGGTGGCAATATGGACCACAAGGAGCAGGCAGGGGTCAAGTCACACGAATACTGTGAGCCTGTGTGAGTGTGTGTGTGTGTGTGTGAGAGAGAGAGAGAGAGAGAGAGAGAGAGAGAGAGAGAGAGAGAGAGAGAGAGAGAGAGAGAGAGAGAGAGAGAGAGAGAGAGAGAGAGAGAGAGAGAGAGAGAGAGAGAGAGAGAGAGAGAGAGAGAGAGAGAGAGAGAGAGAGAGAGAGAGAGAGAGAGAGAGAGAGAGAGAGAGAGAGAGAGAGAGAGAGTTAGCAGGGCGATAGGGAGATAAAGAGTAGATAAAGACAACCCCTAATTCATTAAAATAAATCCTTTCCCTTAATTATTGATAATGAATCTACTCTTTAATCTTTCTCTTTCTTCCTTCCCTTATCTGCCTGTGTCAGCACTTTGTCTCCCGAGCTTGGTGTTGGGTGGTAAGGTCTCGTTTTCAGCCACCCAAGGGCAGCAGTCAAATCCAACTCACTGCAACAACGTACAGAGAAACTGTCTGTCTGGCACCGAGGCAGGATCCCGTTATAACCGCTGACCAACACACACCAGTGATCAATGCTGCGTTGTAGTCTCAGTGCAACATCAGCACACTGATTTTGTGCGCTTTTTGCACTCGAGGAGCTCCATTTCCCAGAGGTCCCCGGTGCAGCACACCTAGGACCCGGTGTTGGTACCGGCAAGGCCTCAGCGACCCCTAGCTCACCTTTGTGTTTGCTGGCTGCATGTTTGAACAGGAGCCAGCGGACAGCGCCTCACTGTTTACCCTATTCAATATTTCATGGAGAGCGAAACACTCACAGAATGAGGGATCGCGTTAATATTGCTGTTAAAATTAAGCGATAATTAAAATTTGTTAGTTTAAAAGCCATCGCAGTCTATAAAAGTTTGATTACTGGAAAATTAGGTGCATTAAGTTTTTATGGGTTGGCCTGTGCTATCGCTTGGGAACAATTTTTATGCACTTGTCATGGGCATATGGTGCAGAGTGTGTGTGTGTGTGTGTGTGTGTGTGTGTGTGTGTGTGTGTGTGTGTGTGTGTGTGTGTGTGTGTGTGTGTGTGTGTGTGTGTGTGTGTGTGTGTGTGTGTGTGTGTGTGTGTGTGTGTGTGTGTGTGTGTGTGTGTGTGTAAGGCGGAGTGAGCAAAGGATGTTGGTTCTCTGAAAAGCTGACACACTTTATTCTAAAATCTCCACCCTTGCGGTCTTGCTCATGATTAGTTAAATCACAGGACCACCACTGCTTGGGAGCCACAACTGTGACAAAATGGCGATTACAAATCTGGGCCTGTGTCTTGGAGTAGAGAGGTCAAAGGTCACTCACCGTACATCCAAGCTACTTTATGGCCATCTCATTTCAACAGTGATGTCACATCAGCTGTCCGGACTATGCCTTGTTGTCGGTCACTTTAACATCAGGCTCTCTGTTGCAGGGTGCAGCGAGGTCCTATTGGCTCCTATTACTAATAATAATGTTAGTTAGCAGCTGACAGCTCGTCCCAGAGTTGGAAACCACTCGTCATGTCAGAGGAACATGACCTTGACTTGTGGAATAAATCTGCAGCCGTGGTTTGTCTCCCCATAACAGCATCTACCTCATCTCAACAGTGCAGCTCCAACAGTCCCTCCAGCTTTTTGAAGTTTTTCTTTCCCTAAGAATGATGTCACCCACCGCTGAAGCCCAAGTGACATTACTCAAGCAGACAAGAACGGAGAATGTGCACAGTTCACCTTCATATTCATTTCACATCCTGTGGCACCAAACCAGGCAGTTATACAGTGACACAATTGTGCAGCTAACTGTTGACAGTGGTTGGACATTATGCACAGTGGGACTGTGGAAAAACTGGGCTGGAGCCAGCCTGTTTTTCTTCTCTATTGAAACATCAGACTGTCATGGCAGAAATGGATGTTGCCAGGCATCACTAATGAACCAATTAATCAATGAATTAGCTGAGCAGCGATTAAATTAATGCGAGCTGGACTGGCAAGCGGCGGTCGTGGATATATCCTGGGGAAGGTGATTAACACACACACAGAACAGGCAGCGATCAACAAGGCCGCTATTAAGCTGGACAACTTCCTGAACTTTTCTCTTTTTAGCTAAATATAGCAACACTTAATTCATTTTATGTATTTGTGGACTGGAGAGGTATTATCATATCTTCCCATGCAGCTGCACAGAGATGCTAATATACTGTGGAGCTATGTTTTCAAAAGAGATTGTCATTTGTGTTTTACTTAAAGTGTCTTACTTTTCATTTATACCTGCCAGTCTCTGAAACAAATAGAACCTGTGTATTCTAAATGACTCTCAATACAGGCTGTTAATAACTATTAAATATATATTTCAATATTTCACAGATTAATGAATACTTCCACAGTCACATTTGACAACACCATTTATTAAATATATATGTACTTACCAAAAGCCCCCATTTTAGTCAACCGTTTAACATAGTTATTACATTATTACAAAAACCTTTGGCATAATACAAATGTTATATTTCTTAAACAATATTATGT
Source organism: Limanda limanda (assembly GCF_963576545.1). Lineage (NCBI taxonomy): Eukaryota > Metazoa > Chordata > Actinopteri > Pleuronectiformes > Pleuronectidae > Limanda > Limanda limanda. The sequence goes on from NC_083646.1 coordinate 24,218,590, forward strand.
TTAAATAAATATGCAAAATATTTGTTCACAGGACTGAGATCATACATGATTAAAATATTAGTTCCTTTATCATATATTAACTGTATAAGGGTAAAACCTTTTAATTTTTTAAATCTCATCTCATTACATATATGGGAAAAAAAAGGTTTTCTGAAAGTGAAGGAAAAAAAGCATCAAATCACTACAAATTTCCTTCATTTTGTATAATTATTGGTCAAATGAATGACTCTGAAATAAATCTCGAACTTGTAATTTTACTGGAGAGCATCAGATCAGTGCTCCAGACTCACTCATACAATTCACTTCCATGGATTACGTAAATTAAACATCATTTTTTGCTTTCTGTTGTTTTTGATGGGTTTTGTCACATGTGTAGGACAACACCCCCCCACAGGACAGTCCTGAGCAGGCTCTGGGGGGGGGGGGCCTTTTAGGGGCCCACAAGGAGTCTTGATCAAAATGAGAGACAGCCTCTGTACACTGCACAATGACTCACTGGAAATGATTGCAGTAAGACAATGAAAAAAGGATTGCCGCTGTAAGTTTAGGTTTCATTTTCAGCACTGTCATCTCTTCATGTGCACATAGTTGAGCAATACATCACCAGATCAACAATAACAAGGTCCCCTATCAACCCATGGGACGGGGGTTTTATAAGATGGGGGTCCATGAGGCGGACCATTAGCTCAAACTGATTTCCGGAGAGCACTTTGTGTGGATGTGTGTGTTTAGCGTCCAACAATGCAGAACTCATTATAATCAGCTCGGTGTGGGCCGTTGCTCCTGCACTGTAGCATGTCATCCCCCAAAATCCAGACTCTCCGGCCCCCCCACACTCTACTTGAGCTGAGATGTTATAGCTGGGGTGGGGTGGGGGGTGGGGGGGGGGTGTGGGTGTTGTAGGGGCTCCCTTGATTATGTGACATCCTCCGGAAGACCGCTGGAGTTGTTTCCTCCATTACTTATGGGGGGGGGGAGAAAGAGGCCTTTTCACTATTGAGACTGTCACTCTCAATTTGGGCTAACGGTAAGCATGCACAAGGCCTCCTGGACGCCACGCCCCACCCCTCCCACCTGCTCTCCGCCCCCCAGCCGCCACACACACACACTCCCATGCCACCCCAGCCTCCTCTCCCACTGCAGCGGATCGTTGTGGTGACAGTTTGATTAGATCATCAATCGTGGCCGTTAACAGCGGTTTTCCTGAGCACCTGGACCGGCAGGTCACAGCTGGCTCTGAGCTACCGCTGTCCCCCTGACCCAGAGCTGTGTGTGTGTGTGTGTGTGTCTGAGTGTGGGTGTGGTTGTGTGTCTCAGTGTGGGTGTGTGTATTTATGTGGAAGTCTGCCTGCCGACACACCGTTGCTCATGCACTGCGATTATTTTTGTGTGTGTTAGCAAGAGCGGCTCTTTGCACTGTAATTGTGAACTTTCAAGTGCATTTGTGTGTTGCACAGTGTGGTGTGTATGTCCATGTGTGTGGCAAACATGGCGATATTTGTCTTCACCTATACATGTCCCTGCACAATGCACTACATATACAGTATATGTTGTGTTTGGGCATTTGTAAGCGTGTGTGTAATTTTGAAATGACGTCAGTGCAGTGAACACCTTCATTTAAACATCCGCTGCTCTTTCTTCAGGAGGCCTTAAGACCCCCCCACATCATTTCTAATATTTTTTTTGTATGATCTGATAGGTTAAATCACTAATCATAATTATTTTAAATCTTAACTATAACATTTGTGAGGAAGCCTTCTAGAGGATGGCAGTGACAGTGGGACATATAAAGACGTATGCTCAGAGAATGCAAGAATATAAAGAGGACACTTCTGTATCATATGTGTTCCCTGTGTGTTCCCGAGCAGATACAAGCACTTTCCAGAGTGTGTAGTCCAGTGTTTGCAGATACACAGATACCAGTGTGTAGCAGTTAAGGCTATTCATCTGTAACCCCACACACACACACCTTTACCGCAGCTACGACACAGTACACTTTACAAACACACACATACATAAATTCACCTGCTTCCGCGCGTTGTCTTCGGTGGCTGTATCAGGTTCCTCATCGTTCTGGTAAAGCAGTTAAATTTATGGGCTAACAATAATGGGACAAAGTGTGTGTCTCGTTGCGATTCCTCAGGTATTCCATGATTAAATAAACGTCCCCGGTCTTTTCATAAAGCTTGTTTATGGCAGCGTGGCACCATATGCTACTGCTTCCACCCCACGCACCCATCTCTTCTCCCTCACTCTCTCCCTCTCTCTGTTTAATTCTATCTCTTTCTCTTTGTCTCTCTCTCTCTCTCTCTCCGTTTCTCTTCATGCTTCATACACTGCCCTACACCGCCTCTACCAGATGCAGGGTAGCCATTATTTTGTGACTGAGTCGTGGTGGAGAAGCTAAAGTTGTGAATTAACATGTAAAAGCCATTACAATGTGATGATGAAATCCATCTGCACCGTTCATAGGAGCTACTTAGTAAATTGTCTGCGCTGTAATGGCACAACAGTAACAATATGATTCTGTCTTATCAACTCTAGGGTCTGTTCACGTCTCTTCTTTTATGTAGACACTCAGATTTGACTCATTTGTTGGATCATTTTGAGTATCTGCTTTCTACACCGTTGGTCAGAGTCATGGAAATGTATTACATCCTCTGCCTTCCACATCTAGTCATGAAATGGTTATAAATACTTAAGATTGCCCCAATTTTTGTATTATTTAATCTATTATTAAAAAAAAGTATGCTGCCTTGATAAACCATATTGTTGTGATGGTGTTATTATATAAAGATGACTAGGTTATTTTCTGAGAAATCTACGAAAAGGTAGAAAAACTTGCAATGCTAAAGAAAGAAAAGAAAAAAGATCCTGGATCTGCACCAAAGTTCAATGGCTTCTTACTTGGGTCATCTCCCCCTTAACAACAATTAATGGAGTACTGTCTGCTTAATCCTGCTCACAAACAAATAAAACAAACAAGTAAAGCACGATTATTTTTATAATGTTTTATCCGTCCGTCTTTCTCTTAAAACATAGTGTTCTTAACTTTCATAAAAGCTTAAGTGACTACTTTAACTAAAACTAATGAAAAAAACGACAGTAACTTTATTGTTTATTTAAGCAAATTCATAATCCCAATCTAAATGATAATTTTCTTGAATTATGCGTTTGTTTGTGAAACTTAAAGCTGATGCTCAGACATTGTCTTTGTCCAAAGAGTCAGTGACTCTAGGTCTTCTTGACAACACAGAAAGAGTAAGAAGTTGGTAGTAATTAATTCTGTGTGTGTTTGTGTGTCAATGGATGGAAGGAAAAACAAGAGTTTCTACAAAGAAAAGTCAGAAAAGCAATTAACTTCTTCAGCCAGGACATGGCAGTAAACACATGTGATTGTTCACTTTATTGTCTTGTTTGATTCTGTCGAGGTGGAAGACCAAACACACACAGACAGAGACTGGCTTTGTGTACTATAGACTTTTGTTGTGATTATTAATGGCCATTCCACATTAACCTCGCCACGCTAATATACCCGACAATGGTCCAAATCACCTGAGTGATGCGGACGATGGAGGCGGCGGCCCTGCCCCCCCCCTCCATTCAGCCAATGCAGCTACCCCACTATCCCTTCTTCCAATGACCAAGATTAATGAAACCTCTGCCGTTTTTAATTAGCACGGTTGCAGTCATCAATTACGTCTGCCCCACCCCAAATACAAATATTGTTATATTTGCAGGAAAAATTCTTGATTTATTTCGTCGTGGTGGCCAGAGGAGTGAGATGAATGGCCTCCCATCATGGTCATTTGCAGGAATGAGGAGGAGGAGAAGAGAAGGGAGAGTAAAATGGGGGGTGGGGGTAATAAGATCACTAAAGGGTGGGTGCCGGGGTTGTGTCGCACATCCAGTACAGTGGAGGACGTGGACAGGGAAAGCCGAGTCCACAGAGGAAAGAGCAGTCTGGGTCTCAGTGTCCCTGTGCAGAGATCTGACTGCAACTATCCACCAACTGACTAAGACTTTCCCTGAACCCAGAGCTGCATGATACCAGTTTTTCTGGAGCTGATGCGGGTGGCAGGTTATAGGTTGTGTAGTTCAACTGCTCAACCTTTCAAAGTGCAAAGTTAACCTTGTTATAGAGCATGTGCAACATTTTCTTTTGTGCTCCTTATTGGTGCCTTTTGCTTGAGGAGACCTGCACAGTATTTCCGCAAACTTTTTATTTGCAGTGTTTGAGTACATTCGTATGTGTTGAAGCATCCAATGTTGAGTCCAAAGCTCTGAACCCTCCTATAATACCACACTCTACATTCTCCCAGTTGCTTTTTTTTTTTCAGACAAGCAGTTTGCTGTCAAGTGTACCCTTTACTGATGTTGTATTGGATTGTAACTTTTATTTATTATTTTTATGATGATTGATTCAGTGTTTCTTGCTTGCATCGTTCTGAGTAATGGATGTTAGTACTCGTGAGCTGGATCTGTACAAATCCCAAAGGGTCCCGTCTTGTGATTGTTACTTGAACACAAAGAACCATGTGTGTGAGAACATATTTAAAGCTGACATTTTCCTCTCGCTGGTTTTGATGGACCGTTTACAACAGTATTGGCAGACAGGTTGGGGTTTGCTGGCTCAATCTTGTGCCCTGGACACAACATCCCTCATTACAGCCGATGCACTGAGCAAGGGCACTTTATCCATATAGACAGGTGTTGAGAATGAGACGGCATTAGCGAAATAATGTGCTACAACTTAATGTGTTTGTCCTTGTGGCGAGACAGAGGGCCTGTGCCAGATCCTTTTGTCTTTACTGCTTTTCTAACTCGCCAACCTTTGTGTTTGGAGGATTGTCTCCAAATGTCTCCTGTGTTACTGAATGCAAACCGGACTGGTTTAAATCTTGCCCGATCCAGCTTGTCTAGATAGGACGCAGTAAAGTAAGACACAAGGAACATTCCCGATACAATATTTGTATTAAATTTCAGAGTTTTTAATGTCTCTCTGCTGCATTTGTCACAAGCCGAGTCTAGACTTGTTTTTCTAATAGTAGCATTCTGGTATGTATTGAGTTATGAAGAAAAATAAACTCTCCTAAAATCAGTTATTTAAAAGGAGAAAAGAAGAGGCAATAGTTGACTTGTTCATAAATGATTAGCCCTTTGCAGCTTTTTTCCGCAGTTTCTCACGTTTGTTAATATCTGACAAAGACGTGCTGTAATAATAGTGTGCGTACACACGCTGCTTTATGACTTGAAGATGTGCATGGTTCCTTTCTGTGGTCTGGGAGTTTGGGTGTTTATGCTGCGGTGAGCCACCAGCCATTTCACTTGTGCTGGCCGCACACACACACACACACACACACACACACACACACACACACACACACAAACACACACGCACAAACACACCCACACACACACACACACACCCACACACACACACACACACACACATACATACACACACACACATATTTTATAGCCCTACTGCCACCGCCATCGCCTGCCCACTGACTCCAGAGAGAAGGGTGGGAAACATCTTGAATATTTTATGAAGCTTGGGAACCCCACCTCTGTCTTCCCCACCCTGAACCAATGCTGCTATGTCCTGCAGTGTGCACGCACACACAAACCGTCACACACAAACCTACACACACACACACACACACACACACACACACACACACACACACACACACACACACACACACACACACACACACACACACACACACACAAAACAGAAATAATGTTTTAAATGCAATCATTGTCAGGCCCAAACAATGTCATTTATCAAGGGAGCATTTGGGACTGTATAATAAGTTTCACATTATTAATACAATTTTTCATCCTCTGTCAAGCCTATCTGATTTATGGCACGTGTGTGATCTAAGGTGATCATTGAATTACAATTCCAGTAATAAGAGAGAGAATGGACCCGGTCTTTTACTTCTGCCCACTGAAGCACACACACCCACGTATACACACAAACACATGCACCCGCACAAAAAAACAGGATAAACAGCCTCTAGTTGTAATATTCAGCATTTACACAAAACATACAACAAAAAGTCACAGCCACACTATCTGTGTTGCAACTTAAACCAGTCACACCACGGAGGAAATTTGCTAAATATTTGCGAGTTAAACCAATATGCCAGCTTCCTAAATTCGGCGCGGTAGTGGAGAGAGGCTGAAAGAAACAAATGAACCCAGGCCCCTGTTAATTAGATAAGGGACATAGCTCATTATTCTAAAATGATGCTGGGACCAACAGAGTAAATATGAGAGGCCGGTTAGGGGCTCGGTATTGGGACGGGGATGCATGTCGTTACAGGGCCGAATGATTTACAACTAGAAGCTCTTTAATGTATAAACTGTACCTTTTATTAAGTGGCTGTCGTTACGGTCACTGGCTCAGTCATTTCCCTTTGTGTCTAATCAAAATCCATATCCAGACCCCAGCCGCTCCAGATGGGAGAGAAAACGCAGCGGGAATGTTAGCGCTCCCTTCCCACGGCCACCTCCACCTCCGCCCCCAGTCTTGGCTCACATTCGGCAAACGCTACCAGAGAGATGTTTATGATGCAGATAATATAATCTAACAAACAACAGCAACAGCAAATAAACAAATGGAAATGTGAAATTCTTTTGAGGTAATTAAATAACAAAGACAGACTCCTATCATAACATTTGGATCCAGTTTTAACAAGTAGTTGGGCTATTAGCAATGTTTGGTTTTTTTTCTCCACTTTATCAGATTAACTTGTTGTTGAGAATCCGCTGATCGGCGTCATACATCATCCTGTTTGATTTCTGTTTAGAGTGAATTTGGGGAAGCCGCTAATTGGATTGTGAGAGTGTAGCCCCGGTTAAAGATGGTAAACAGCGGAGCAGACTTGTCCCCCAACTCTCAGCCCCACAGGCTTCTGAGACGCCAGCTCTCCTCAGGATCGCCACAATTTATGACACATTTTCTCTGTATTCTTAAAAGATAATTAGGTTTATCACCCATTTTTTCCCCCATCGCCCCCCTTCCTTCCCTTTTGTGTACCTGAGAGCGCACAATTGCAGCATAAAAACATAAATATTTCTGCAGCACAGCAGCGCTGGCAGGTGAGCCTAATGAAATTCTAGGAGTGTAATTTGATTTACGAGGTGCTAATGCGGCCTGATATTAGAGAGAAAAAGCTCTGATATGGCTGCCTTGTGCTGTATTTAAGGCCTATCAGAAGCCTGATAAAGAGCATCCTGTCTTCCGCACTGCGGCTGAGTTATTGTTGCAGATATTCATATTGATAGTAATTCTTACGGACGCAATTTAGTGCCGGCAATATATAAATATGGAGATAATAGTTAATTTTTGTGGCTGCTCAGATTGCGATGCTTTAAATTCAAGACTTCCAAAAAAAACTTTGCGCTGTGAAGCATCTGGACACTTTTTAAAGTGCCAGTGAAAGGATGGGGGGGAGGTTGAGAAAAGGCCTTTGACCGAACCATGTCACATAAATCAGATTTCCAGTACTTTTTAGCGTCTGCTAATTTGAGCAAGAAGCGTTTTGGTGCTTTTGATTTGCAGTTTTCCAGTTGAAATGTTTTGATTAATAGTCTGAAATCTGTAAAGCTTACTGTGCTTTTAAATTAACTGACTTTGAGAAAACGACATCACAGTCGTGCACACATGCCCACAGTGAAATAGATCATTTTCTGGGTTTTGCTCAAAATCATGTTGTTTCATTCTCTTGCAGACAATACTTTTTGTAATTTAAGGCTGTGCATGTAAGTTTGTGTGTGTGTGTCTGCCTGTGCGTGTGTGTGCACCCTTCCCAGGCTCAGATTTAGGTTTGTGTATTTCAAAGTGTGTTTGGGACTATTGAGCTATGGCTCATAATAAAACAGGCAATAACAGGGCCACCACAGAGGGACATGGCCTTTGTGACTCCCTGCTCCCCCTTCGCTCCCCTCTCCCCTCCATGCCACCTCCTCTTCCTCGTGGTCTCTCCCCAACCCCCTAAGTTATGGGCTGAATAACAGCACAACAATATTAAGATAACATTTCCTGATTGTTTGTCAGGCAGGAGGCTCCTTCACCCCGCTTTCATCACGTCCACCGTGTTCATTAAATTGACAATTTGTATTTGCCCTACAGCGGGATAAACAGGAGCTTATCTGATGGGCCTGGTTTTTTATTATTTATTTCATTATCTTTTTTTTTCCCCTCTCCTCCTCCTCCTCCTCCTCCTCCTCCTCCTCCTCCTCCTCCTCCTCCTCCTCCTCCTCCTCCTCCTCCTCCTCCTCCTCCTTTTTCTCCCGGGATTGAAGGTAAACATAAATCAGCAGCAGCATCTCTGTTGCGTGCCATTGTTTATATTGCAGTCATATGCAGGAGCAGCCCTCTCAGAGGAGGTTCATCTACAATACTCTGCAGACACATGTGGCCTCTTCATGGAGGTTTTAGTTGTTGTTTTGTGTGACATGCTGGCTGCACACTCCTGCAGGTCTCAGTATGATAAAACTCGATAGATATTTCACTTTAAAATGCCCTTATGCCGGGATAATTCTCTGACTGGTTCCTGGGAGATTCTGCTCCTTTTTTCTTGCCGCAGAGTTTGTGCTGTTGTCGTATCTCCTGCATCGGGGCCAGAAATTGTTGTCTTCATTTGTTTGAATGTTAAACAAGCACCACCCGCAAAGCTGATGCGAGTAGCCACAGCCCACAATGACTCCAGCGCTTTCCAAAGCATTTCTCCTGCGCAGTGTGAGCGATGATGTTGCTCGGTTCGATATCTTAGCCGTGGAACAAGCCTGTCGTCGGTCGACATTCCGCACGCAAACGAAAAATAACGAAGCCAGCGGCCTTACTTAGGAAACAGTTGTCCCAGAAATTTAATCTTTTCCCCATTTTTTACCCAACAACCCCCCTCTAATCAGGTTTCAATTGACTGCCATTGAAGGAAGAGCCTCTGCTCAGACACATACTCTATAGGTCCGAGCTCAGTCAGACACCATTTAAGGCTTACTCAGTCTTCCTCCCAATATCTTGGAGAGCTCAGGGCCAAATGATTTAATCTTCATTCAGCTAATTTAGTCTGGATTTAAGCTGCCGGGTTGTCGAAGTGCAGAGTGATGGAGTCTGAAAACAGGATGAGAGGGAAAGGCAGAGTAGGGGAAAACGGAAGGAAGGAGGAAGGGAAGCGGAGCACGAGAGAGATAAAGATAGAGCGATGGAGGGAAAAAGAGAGAGATGAGGGGGGAGGAGGAGGAGGAGGAGGGGGCTGAAGATGATGATCCATCCTGACCCTAGTGAATGCTGTCATGTTCCTCCCTCTAGGTAATCTCTCTCACTCACTCGCTATTTTGCATGTGAAAATGCTCTCCTGACAGTTGCATATCAGATAAATTTTCTCTCTTTTTACCCCCCTCGCCCGTCTCCCCCTCTTTCCCTTCACCAAATAAACAACAGTCTTCACTTTGAAGTTGTCTGTTTGTGTCAGTTTGGCTTGAGGCGAGAGTCGGCCTCTCTCCCTCTTTTCTGTCTTTGTGTTGCAGCGTGAGAGCATCGGCGGAATGCTTCCTCTAACACCAGCCGGCCAACACGACAAGGAAACCAAGAGAACCAATTCTGAGCTGTCTTAAAAAACAGCAACGCAATTAATTCACTCAATTAAAAATGCTCTGTGTGTAGCACAAACCTGAAGTTGCATTCCGGAGGAACCGGGGCGTCTGTTTGGTTAATGACAACATCTTTATTTTGTGATTTGTAGATTTAGAGAACAAGTTATTGAGATTCTTAATCATACAAACTGACCTATTTAATCACATTCTTACTCCTAATTCGTCCAGAGCACACAATTACAGTTCATACTATCAGCACACTCTCTGCAAGGTCCCAGACAACAAGCAGCACCTCACCACTTGGGGGTGACAGTGAGTGTGTGGTAATGAGTCAGGTCCTTTTTTTTCCACCTCCTGTTAGAGGTACAGTAGCTCCTCCTTAGGGATTTTATATCACAATTAAGGCCAGTGTGGCCTGTGATGTTCTGACAGTAGCCCTATATGCCTGAACTGATGACAGGATCACACCACAGTATAGATATGGTAATGAGTGACAGTATAGACACAGTAGCATGCAGCTCTCTGAACGTACAGGCAAAAGACCCACCTGGGTCTCTGAATAAATCAGCACAGGTTGTCAATCATGTCCCTTTGCTGCGTGATCAGAAGAGCAGGGAAGGCGGGAAAGGGAGGAGTAAAGCGAGGGAGTAGATGGAGGGATGCAGGGGGAAGAAAAGCAGAGAACTAATGACTGGACGTAGGACTTGCTCACACAGTTACAGATGTTTATTAGCGATGTGGCCTCCAGCTGATCAGAGGTAAACAGTTGTGTCACAGAGGAGCTGTCAATGGCAAGTGTGGTTCTCTGTGTATCCTAAGTGTTTTTATGTCCATACAATTTACAACAGCTCTCATTTGACAGTGGTGTGGCCTTTCCAGAATACAGTAACTTAACACCTCAACCAACAACAATTTAAATAGTGAACTGCTTTAAATATCAGACCTAAAAGTACATGAGCTTGTTACTCAAATACAATGGAGAAAGTATCCACACATGGGATCACAGCTCCCTGAAGCTTTGTTAGCAATGCTCTCTCCAAAAACACTTGTGTCTTAAGGGAAATGCACAGGGGAAATTAGTGACTATAGGGTTGCAGTTAATAGTTGTTTTCATTGAATATAATGTTTATATTCTTGATGAACTGATCAAGCATTTTGGGCGTTGGTGGCTGAGGAGGTGTAGAGCAGGTCGCCCTCCGAGCAGGAGGTTGGTAGTTCAATCCCCGGCACCTCCTTTCAGCTTACCAAAGTATCCTTGGGTGAGACACTGAACCCTAGATTTCCCCTGACGGTTGTACCAACAGTGTGTGAGTGGTGTGGGACAGAGAAAGTGCTGCACATAGATGCACTTAATGTGTGTGGAAATGGGTGAATGGAAAAATCACATTTCTAAGGGCCTTATTAAAATGGTCCGTCCTGAACCCAAATACATTCATTTTACGAAAACAGTGGATAGCAGTGCATGATCATGTTTGTATGGGTTATTTAACCTTTTTGAAAATTTACAAAACATGCGAACGATACCCAAAAAGTGTTTACACGGCAAACAATCCTAACCACGGTTCAGTTTGATCCAGACTGAGACCACCTGTTTTGGTCGGACTAAATATTGATGCGTTCGTATGAAAGTAACAAAGGCTCCGTTCACACCTGTTGTTTTGGTTCGGACTAAACAGAAAGGTCTGACACTTGTCCAAACTATCACCTGTCTTACAAGCCTATCGTAAGCCATCATTCCTTTGCTGCATTGAAATCATCATCATCATCACCTTCGCTTCATTACATAGAATAACAAATCACAGCCACATGCCTACTGTGCACTTTGAAACCCTAAACCCTTGTTAAAATATGACTTTCTCAAATTGAATCTCGCACTGAGGTTTTCGGCAGCATTCCCTGTATTTACGGAGGTTGTTTTGTTGCTTTTAAATTCAGGTCTAGGAAGCATGATATTAAGTCTTCAGGTTTAAATTGGCAGACCTCTGTGTCTCTCCGTCTTTCCTTCATACACATGCATAAACAAGCACATTTGCTCCATCTCTCTCTGTCTGTCTCTCTCTCTCTCTCTCCCTCCCTCCCTCTCTCTCTCTACCTCTCTCTCTCCCTCCACCGCCTTCCTTTGGTGTGTTTTGCATGGTGCCTGGCTGTTTAGAGGCAGTATGCATATGTATGGGCGGGTCGGTGGATCGTGACGGGATCTGACATGCCGGGACAAGATCAAAGCGCTCCATCTGATCCCATAAAAACAGACGCAAACCCTCCTCTCATCCTTACAAAACCCCCACTGATAGTCAACTCTGCCAGCCCTGACTCCTCCATCTTCTCTCCTCTCCTCCTGCCTTCCCTTTCTCCCTTGTTTTTCTCCATCCCAGCATGCCGCGTGCCCACGTCAAGGCCTGCCTGCCTGCCTGCCTGGCTTTGCGATTACACCCCGTGATAAACAATGGCCCGTTTAGCTCATAAAGCAGGAGTGTTGTGCATAATGTTTACAATAAAAGATAGCATCTCTTCACTCATCTTATTTACCTCTCCCACGGTGGCATGGGCGACGAGCTGTTTCTATAAATACCGCGGGGAGGAAGGAAGGGGAAGGAAATACAGATGCAGACTTACATCTGTTGGTCAAATAAATTCTCTGCCAAGTCAGTTGATGAGGACGAGAGGAAAACAGAGATGTTTAAATATGCATTTGAGCTTAGAGCCAGGTGATAAAGGCGCCATTTCAAAGCTGTTCCATCCTTCCCGGTAAGTGAGCTTAAAATGTCCTCTCAACTAGTTGGGGGACGACATGCATATCACATTTAGATTTATCTTTATGGAACGTATAGATTGATATGGAAGCCGGGACACATTTTCCTCTCCGTCTCTCCCTCTCTCTACCTCCCCATCTTTAATTCCATCGTTTCTCCCCTTTTCCCTCCCTCCCCTCACATTCTCTTTTGCAACCACCCCCCTCCTCCCGCCTCCTTCCAGTAAGGAAGATGTATGAGTTTGAATTATTGATTCAGACACATGCTACATGCTGCTTGGAGTCATTATTTGTTCAGGTGAGTGTCATGCTGCTCGCTATGAAACAGATACCACAGGGATTAAGCGACACAATCAGGACTTAAAGACAGCTGCCCTCCCTAAAATAACATGGCCCTCGCTGCAAGACGAATGCTCCCCAAAACCCGACTTCATTTGTTTATGACTCGCACATTAGTCATTCTGTGCCTAAATTATAGCGCCGGGGTAAAGATTAATTCAAGCACAGGCTTTCTTTCTATTTTTTTGCTTTTTCTACCTCGGTGTGTCTCTTGAAGTCTAATAACACAGCAGATGAATATAGGTGCACACATCCTACACATAGATAAAAACAACAACTTGCTTTTGTTGCGTTGTAGGCGTTGGCATGGAGAAATAGACAGATGTCCAGAGTAAAGAAAGAACGGAATGCATATTTACTTCTCTCCTCTGATTATCAGAAGAGGCTTGTGGCATCGTACGACTAAACAAAAAACACCACACATGACAATTCATGTTTTTGCATTTATTGGATTGATACTGACTATGTAAAGCAGTGTCAGCGCTGATGTTGCTGATGTGAACATAAATGAGAAGGATTCATTTGAAGAGATGTTAAGATGGAGGAAGGAAGCTTATGAGAGGAGTGAGGGGTAAAATGTTGCAAACTGTTCATTTAGCCCTGGCTAAGTGGTCGGGGACACTGGACAGGTGAACTCTATTCTCCCCATTGGCCCTGCGGGGTGTGTGTGTGTGTTTGTGTGTGAGGACTGTAACAGAATTTCTCTAGTCCTCTGGGCCCTGGTGCAAAGCAGAGAATAAATGGTGGAGGTGGCAGGCCAGGACAGAAAAATCAATGCCTGCTTATACAGACATGACACACCAGCAGCCAACTGCCTTCTGTGTGTGTGTGTCTGTGTGTGTGTGTGTGTGTGTGTGTGTGTGCGTGTGCGTGTGCGTGTGCGTGAGAGAGAGTGAGTGAGTGGGGGCGTAGATGTACAGCGCGCAATCATACAGCCCTGTGCTCTGTGGGTGTGAGCGTTCGTACCCAGCAACCTCCATTTCCTTTCTCACAGGGTAGATTTTCTAGCATTTTATGTCAGCTTTGGGATCAGTAAATAACTCTTCGTTTTTTTTCCCCCCTCCTCCTCATTCCTCTCTGCCTCTTTTCTTCTCCTCCTCCTGCAGGAAGTTTGAATGCGAGTTGTGTGACCGCACCTTCAGTGAAAAATGGGCCCTGAACAACCACAGGAGACTGCACAGTGGGGAGAAGCCGTTCAAGTGCGGCTGGCCGTCCTGCCACTACTCCTTCCTCAACATGTCGGCCATGAAGGACCACTACAGGACACACACCGGTGAGACTAGCAACCTCCATCGTGAACCATTAGTGCTCCACGCCTACACAAACACACCGTCTGAATCGCAACATGCAAAATTAGTTCAAGTTGCTTTTTAAAGGCAAAGCAGTGTTTGTATGAGTTGAGGACAAAGGGTTAGTTATTTAGCAAGAAACACTAAACTTGGACCAGACAGAATGTACTTTTTCATTCCTCTATAGCTGCAGTGTATTTAACAAAATTAAGTTGATGTGTTAACTGTGAAAATCTCACATTAATTATGAATCTTCACAGCTTTGTTTGGAATAAATATACACGCGTTGTTGGCTGATAGCAGCCATGACTTGTCCATCTGTACTGATTTTCAACATCCAGAGAAAGTCAAGAACTTGTTCTTGGCATTTTTGCAGACACTCTTGTTCCATGGTTAAGCCCTTACCTCCCAATAGGACCGTCACTGTTGAATGATGATACTTCAGCCAAATATATTTTAATAGAAACTGTGAGAAGCCAAAAGGAGAGTGAAAGCACTGAAAAGTTTTTCAAATTTGGTCTTTGTTATGTGTTCTTTTTTTGGCCATCCTTCACACTAAAAGGGTTGATTAATGCCGAAATTAAGGTTTTGTATCTATCCCAATTCCAAAGGATTGTGATGTGTATTTCAAGACTACATCCATACGACGACATTTTCATTTTTAAAAGGGAATTTTCAAACTAAAACTAAAAAATGAGTCTGTCCACACAAGGGTTTTGACTGTATATAATTTTTAATTAGCATCCATACTAACACGCCTGAAAACGCATCTCACGTGACCGCACACGTACACATGGTATGCGCGTGCTGTTGTAAACAGGAGATGCTCATCTTCTACTCATGTAAGCAGTTAAATCTTTGTAAAAAGCTGAATTTAACTGCACAACAGCTGTTAGCAAAGACTACACACTCAGCAACGCTGGTAATTGTTTTATCCATGTTTCATTCTACAATGGTAGCCAAAGCTAATGCCGAATTGTTTTCTCCAAAAGGAGGTCATGTGATAGGAGCCTAACGAATCAGGTTATGTTGTGATCGATTAGACCCAATCAGAAGTTTCTAAATGTATTCATCATGGAGACTAGGAAAAGAGGGCCAGCTCTGTTTCAAACTTCTCCGTTTTAGCGAAGGCTTATCCATAGCAGAGTTGATGTGTTTTCAAACAAAAACGTATTAGTGTGGATGTAGCCAGAGTGTGTTCATCACATCCATTTGATCCTGGAAAGTGTTCTGAACCTGTCAAGCACGGTTATCCACTCTGATGCGAAATTGAGGATAAGAAAGTTTTCATTAGTGACGTCAGTTTATTCACACATTGACATTTATTTTCAGGTTAAATCAAAAAAAGAGAACCATTAAGTAGATACCCAAATAATTAAAAACAGAAATGTTGTTCTGATTTATGACTATGGGATTTCCAAGCTGAGTTTTTATTTCACAAATATATTTATATGATTAATGTAATGAGCAGTGCAGAAGCATATTTTTAACATACATTATGGTGATGTGATAATCACCAGCTGTAGTTTACCCACTTTCTTTTTTGTCACTGTGACACTGGTTCCAACACAAAAACGTTGGATTAGAGCAGAAATCAAACGAAAAAATTAAATGTTTTTTTCATCATTTTTTAATATAAAATGCATTTTCCATCTTACTCCATCCTTCCCATTCATTTCTCTATGTACAGTAGAGTACACTGTGGGACTGTTCTGAGTTTTTGTACTTTCTAAAAACTTAGGATAGACAGATGGTGCGGTGGGCGGTGGGAGGATACTGTCTTGAATAATAGCCCCTCGATAGGAGCCCAAGTCAGCCTCTTTGAAAGTGTCTTTATGCTGCAGCCCAGCAGTTTCCCCTCGGCCTCAGTAATGTCCCACACACAGCTCCTTGATGCCCTTTTAAGTCAATGACAGAAGCAGCAGCAGCCAGTGGCCTGACAGCCTGACTGAGCGCTTGCAGGAGAGCCCTCCATCCGTCACGGGTGCCTGCTGCGTGTGTGTGTGCGTGTGTGTGTGTAAGTGTGGGACTTGCTGGATGTTATTTTAAATGTGTTTTAACAGTGATGTAACGTCAAGGCACCTCTGACATAATTAGACGTTTTATTTTCATTTGTTTCCAGCACTCATCATTCCCCATCAGGCGACTGGCGTCAGGCTGTCACCTAACTGTCACCTGGAAAGGTGTGGGGTGGCATGGTGATGGGGGTGGTGCTGGTGGTTTGTGTGTGTGTGTGTGTGTGTGTGTGTCTCAGACTTGAAGAGAGCGAGAGAAGTGATTGAGATGGAAAAAGAAAGTGATTGAATAAGAGAGCTAGGAAGATCAAGGGTGACCAAGTATGAACATTGGAAAATAGGAGAATTAAGATTATACCTGAACCAACCCAGTTTTCCTGAGCGACAAGACTTGACTTGATTAGCAAGACCAAAAACGGCTAACACAATTTACTCTGTTGAGACCTCCGACATTCCTTATCCAGTTGCAGTCATCGCAGAGTGTGTCAGCTACTGCTCTACACTCATTGAGACCTAACACACATGTTATCTGTATGTTTATGATATGTTCAAAGGTTATAAATCAGCTTCAACATGGCATAAAGATGAAATTCTAACAATGGAGTAGTATATATAAAGTTGAACTATTCTTGTACCCTAGCAGGCAGTATGACTGAAGAGTGTGTACCAGAGCCAAGTATAGTGATACACACAGATCTGGCTGAAAAAGTCACTTGCTGAAGTCTTGACTGATTTGGTTTTGTCATGCGTGCGTAATTGGTTTATAATCCACTAAAGTAACCGTTCTAATCCCTTGAAACAATGCAACCAAAAATACAGCCGATTTCCACTCTTTTTTCATCCATTCATCTTTATTAAGGACACAGCTCATGAGGGGTTCACAGCACAACAAAAAAACAAGTGGTTCCACATTCTATACAATAACATGGCTGAACTCGGTATAGAGTAAATAAATCTATTTGTAGAACCACATAACCTGGACACACATCTATGGTTTAGATTTTGTTTTACAGCAGAACAGGTGGGCACATTGTTGTGCACTGCAACTTGTTGGAACACACACAACCTTCCCTTTCCTGTCCAACATGCTTTCAGCTTTCAGCAAAATCTGTTAAATGTCCAAAACATCCAATGACTTTTTTATTAATCCAAAAAATATGAAAAGTCTAACAGATTCATGATATAAAACAAATATTTTACCTAATCATTTTTAATAAAAATGTAATATCAAGGTTATAATAATATGGTTTGTTTCAGTCTTCAATTGTTAAGCTACAGTTTTGGTACCATTATTTAGCCTAACTTTTAATACACTAAAATAGTCACCTCCTTTATTTAAATATTATTTTAATTGCATTATGTATTATATTATTATTGTTGTTAACTGAACCCACACTCTCTGGCAGTGAGTTGGAACTGGGCTCTCAAGGTTCACTAGACCTGCATCGCAATATTTGGTACATTTGTATTTCCGTCACCCCTACATCTGGTCAGTGTTTATGTTATGGACCAAATATCGTATTAATCTCAGTCAACCAGGCAGGAAGAACTCATCCTCTGACAATCAAAATAACACTCTCCTTTTCAATATATTTGATGTCACAATTTGTACCATGCTCTGTCAATAACTGTTGAAGAGCAGCACTACATGGACAGAAAATCTCCAAATCATCTGCTTACACTAGGTGGCTTTTGATAGAATTGCCAAGCATGTACCCTGTTCCTCATTCATTCCACTGTATTGACAAATCATCCGTACAGATGTAAGAGGAGAAGGAGACAAAATGCAGACCTGTCGGACTCCATTATTCACATGGAACCGAACAGATCCAGAAGAGAAGACAGGTCCCCTCTGTCAACATTTGTCAAAATATCATTTGGAATGATAAAGTTTGGCTGTTTGCTAAACCTCTATACCTCAAACAGTGATTGTTACAGGGCATGGCAGGTCTGTCAAGCTTTGGATTTCTTCACATGGTAAAGAGGAATAGGAAAAGGACAAATAGGGCCGCAGTAAGAGTGATACTCTCTGTTTAAAGAGTTTGTACGATGATGTCTGTTTTTTAATATTTTCCACTTTCGCAAGCCAAAAGTAAAAGAGCTTAAGTTAAAGGGATGGATTAAACACCGTTTGTCTCCTAACAAACATTAGCATGTTTAGCTGAGAAGCATGTTATTTAAAGTAACATTAAAGTAACAGGTGGAGCTAATATTAACTGCTTCATATTATTCTTGGAGGATTAATCTGTATTTATGCATTTTTATAAACTGATCTTGTGTTCTGCTTGTATAACCTTGATCTGCAAACTAAAAAGTATATAAAGTTAAACATTAAATGGAGTAGTCAAGTACAGTAAAAGCACTTTCCTTTTCTCTGAAGAGTTCCCTTTTTTAAAACAAATTAACTTTGAGTGTAAAAGTCTTTCCTCTTAACAGCTCATGATATGTAAAAGGACTCATTCCATGAGATGCCTGCGTTTGTCAAGATCTCTCTGAGGTCCAGTTATTGTTTTCAAAAGTTTTTAAAGTTAACAATACATGTTTTGTGGCAAACCTCATTATCATTGTAAATGGTTCTATGGAAATGTTTGCTCCGAATAACAATGTTAAGTACGTATTTTGCATTGCACCTACAACTGCATCGTGGCCCAACCATATAGAAAATATCTAGTTTTATCATCCTGTGGTCAGGAACAATGAGTGTGACTCACAGAACCCCCCCCTCAAAAAAAAAAAAGTTAACACCTCTGCTCCTGCCTCTAACGGGATTCATTGTTCCTCCATGATTTGTGTGTTTTTTATGTTAATCGCTCCCTGCTCACACACCAGTCGCGTCTGAGGGAGGGTGAGGAGGAGGGCGGGGTGTCTGTGGGGGGGAGGATTCAGTGGTCGTCAGCCGCCAGGGTCATTTGTAACGGCTGATGAATGAGCGACTCAAATAAATAAATAACTGCACTGCGTCTGACCCACCCAGCTTTTCCCAGGCTCTTGGTCGTTGTGGGGAGGGGTGTTGTGGCGGGGGGGTGGGGAGGTGAGCACAGCGACAGGGCCACAATTGATTTCCTCATTGCTTCAGTTTGTCGCTTAATCTGGCGATATGCTGATAAATCTTCGCACTTTGTCAATTAATTTCCCTGAAAAATGAGACCCAAAATGGCGAGCACATCAATACAGCAGCGGATTCTGTGTCAAAAATTAAGCGGTAAAATTAATTGCCCTCCCATCCGCTCCTGCTAAAACATAACTAATGAGGGAGGCAATTATAGCTGCATGCGACTCCTCCGGGGTTATTTAAAACACACAGACACACACACACACACACACACATATATATATACTTGCAAAGAAAGGTTGTATATTTTGACTTCAAAGTTCTTCTATTGTCTCGCAATAAGGTATATTTAATTCCAGGAAGGGTTGGAGGGTTGAGGTGTATCATGGGAACAAAGGAATATGAGCGATGAGTCCAATATTCAAATCGTCAAAAAGTTTAGCGTCTCTCGATGCACACACAAGAGCGGGAAAGGTGGTTCAGGGCCAGAGTTGTGTTTGCAGCTTTGTGTTTCTTGGTCGTCTGAGGATTAATGTTTGAGTTTAGGGTTTAGAGTCAGGGTTGAGTTCAGGCTGAGGCTGTAAAAGACGAGGATGTGGTTTTAGGGTTACTGTAATGTTAGAATAATGTTTAAAGCAAAGGTTAGGTGTTATTCATGTAGAGATGAGAGGTAGAGGTGAAGGTGAATCTGGGTTGAAATGTAGTCAATTTCAGGTTGTGTCGTGGGTGGGTCGGTGGGACGGCTGCTGCGGCGATTCTATACTGAAGTATAACCTGGCCTTTAGCCAGCCAGATTTTCTGGTGTTGACAGCCGCACGTCACTCTCGTGCCCCCCCACCTCGCCGTCCCCACCTAGGTCCTCAGAGGGTTCACCGCCACAGAACAGCAGATGAAAAGCACACATGTAATTTATCGCCAACGTTTCCTCCTCAAGAATAATTGTGGCGACCGCGGCTGGGCGAAGGGATCGATGGCTATGGATTTTTCTGTGGTGGGGTCTTGTAGCGTTGGTTGTAATGAGAGAGGGGAGGGAGGGAGCAGAGGAGGGGAGGATGACCAGTTGTTTTTCTGATAAGGAGAAAAGGTCTGACCAGAGGCTTTGTAACTCATCTACAGTATAGAGATACAGGGGAAAAAAATACTTTTTTTATTTTTACATCAAACCTGAAAAATGTTCTCTCCTTGTATCAAACAACAAAAAAGAATCAGCAAAAATATAATTTTTTTGGGATACTTGATGATATTGTTAATTAAACATTTTTTATTCCTTAATCACTGATTTGAAGTAGACATGGCTCAACTCGAAAAAAATTATGATATCAAATATTTTTGTACATAAATGAAGTAATGTAATGACGTAATATTGTAGTAGTGTTTTGTGGTCTTAGCTGAGGTTTTGGCTTTAAGGTAAAAACTCTAACTAACTTGCTTTATGAATCAAACATATTTCAGTTTATTGAGAAATACCCAAGACTTAAAACCAAGTTTTAATGGCTTTAAAAATCTGCTATACTGCTCCGGTGTTTCTGCTTTCTAGAATTCACCAAATTTACACTACCCAGTATTCCCTTTTATTTATTGCAGTTATGTTGCCCTAAAAAATATATGAAATATTTTACATTTTCTGATTCTGCGACCTTTTTTTCCCAGGCATATCAGACGTCATATATTTAAAACAGTAAATGTAAAAGGGAGGATTTCAAGCGGCTACATGAAGAAGCAGAATAGACATTTAATTATATGAAAACATTGTTCCTTTAAAGGCCAGCCACGCTGGGATTGGAGCGGGAACCTGGATGAACCGGCAAATGTACCTTTTTAAGGCTGTTTCTCTTCCTTCTAAGTGGCACTACATTAAAACTCTCCTCACAGTCGAGTGGCTTTCAATGGGTCTAACAGAGGAAACTTGAGGCTGTTTTGTCTCTGCGGACCCGGTGAAAGCTGCTATCTGTGCAGAGGAGGAGCAGAGCACTGCCGACACCCAGCTGGAAGAGTCACCCAAATGTGTTATCTGTGTTTGGCAAGAGCTGGAGTTCAACATCAGCATTTAGATGACTATTTAAGTGACAGAGAACCTGGCTGCACATGATGTACACGCAGCTTGTGACACACACAGAGTTTCCATATGTGCTGGTACATAACGTGTTCATATAGCAAACCACAAGCAGTATGATTTGTGTATATGTATCAGTGTGGGGATATCGGCGTTGTGCGTGTTTGTGTGCGCGTGCACATGTATGTGTTTCCCTGAGTGAGTCTTTGTGTGTGTGCGCAGGAGTGTGTGACTGCCTGTGTGCAATGGCACAGAGAGAAAGAGAGAGAGAGAGCATCATGCTGTTAATGACAGAGCCAGATGCAGGGAAGAGAGGAGGAGTGTAAAAAAGCTCTCCACGCTCCCCATCTGGAAGGCATCGCCCCTAAATGAAGTTGTACAAAACCATCCCATTGATAATAAAGCTAATTTTTATGGCTCTGACAAGTATGTAATTATGTTCAGCGGTGCTTTTCAGATTTTATCACAGTCAATAAACCACACTGGCAATTTCCCGTCCCCCATTTGACATATTTACACGGATCCATCTGATTGGAGGAATTAGTTAGCTGTGAGAGCTCTGATGGATATACACTAGCGATCTGTGACTTCTGCTTGGCTCATCTGTTAGCCAACTAGAGCCACTGCTCATCTGTTCAGTCTGTCTGTTTTTTTTCTCACTTCTATCTCTCTCCTTCTCCACACATTTTTCGTAATTTTACCAACTCAACATTTCCTTCCTCTCTGTCGTTACTTCAGCTCTCAGATTCTGCTCAATGGCACTTCAGCGATATCTCTGAGTTGAGAAAGTGTCTCTTATTAGGGCCAAATGGTTAGGAGACATAGTCCATGGGCACATACGCTTGGAGCATCAGGTCACTGGTTCAAATCCCAAATGGCTGGACCGTTTACTGCGTGCCGTGACACCCCTGTGTCCTGTCACTCCTGCACTATCCTCACAATCAAAAACTGTACTTTACAGAAAGTAACTCAGGGGACTAGAACGATTCATTAATCCTCCTCAATGACTTTTCACATATTACCACTCCATGATATTTGAGGTTGTAATTGCACTGTTTCATTGTATTTGTTTTTGATTAATGTTGAAACAACATTGAAATTAAAAAGTATCAGAGACAGATACGTTATACTTATTTGAGCTGAGGCAGACAACAACAGAAACAAAGGCGACTGTCATGAGTCGAGTGGCTTCACATACACATGTGAATGATAGCAGCAGGATAAGCAGTTTATTTTATTAATAATAACATCACTTGCAGTCCCAGTGTGTCAAAACAAGCTGGCTGCAAAAAAATGCGTTTTCACACACAGGCTTAGAACTTCCTAAAAACATAACAGAAATATAAACATGAGTTTACTCAGCTCCATCTGATCTAACGCTTCACCATACTCAACAGATAGAATTAATTAACTGGTTTTGTTGCTGTATGTTGGTATTTATGACATGAACCTCATTGATTTCAATGATGTACTGAAGGATAGTTTAGTGTCACAGCTGTGGCTTCTGTGTCTTTCACTAATGATACAACTGTACCCTGCCTCCTCCATGTTAGTGGATGGGACATGGACCAAACTAAATAGTCAAATATACTTTTCTCATGGTTTCTGTGATTTAGGTAGTTCTCATTACACCGATGTTTCCAGTTTGGCTTAAATTAATTATTTGTGAAATGTCACGATTGACAGCTTCAGCTCCATCCCCCAATCGCTACTGCTTAGACGCAGGATGCAAATGAACAAATTGGATTTGCACCATTTCTGGATAGTAGGAGGAAGTGGAGACATGTCAATCATCTATTTATACTGTCTATGCACCAAACCGATCAGTATCAGGCTAGATTGGGCCACATTGCAAAGGATTGAATCGACTCATAAAAAGCTGAACAAATCTACTCTTTTTTCTGTCCCCTAATATAACCTCTCACCCTGTCACTCTTAGAGTACTGCTCTCCTCTACCACAATCCAAGTGAAAATTATAATTTGTAAATCTGAAAAACTATGTTTCAACCAGTGTGAGCCGCTCTGATTCCAAACACAGAGGTTGAATAAACTCTGATGACTACAAATCCATTACCTCTTCTCTCTCATGTTTCTCATAGACAACACTCTCTCTTCTCTCTTTCTGCCTCCACAGGAGAGAAGTCCTATCTGTGTGACCTGTGTGGTTTTGCGGGAGGCACGAGACACGCCCTCACCAAGCACAGACGCCAGCACACGGGTAAGAAACGACACACACACCCTGAATTTGTGCTGTAAAATAATCTAGTCACACAACCCAACTGTGGTTACGTGAGGAGCTCCATGAACATGATTCTGGATGGTGACTGACATTTGAAGATCTGAACAACAGCAATATTTTGTTCACATAGTTTTAGGAACTGTTTGTACACACCCACAGACCCACACACCCACACACACACTCATGCAGGCCCATCACTGTGACGTGCTGCTGTCAGTGATAGGCATGTGTACCAGGATGGCTGACTGAATCTGATATTTTTAATTTCAGTTATCATTTCACCATGTCATTCTGTCGCTTAGGGAAATTGCATTTTTCAGATAGACTGTCAATAACAAGCGCCTTTTTTTGAAATTGGGATCGTGAAACAAATACTGTTCTTAACCGTTGTCTGGCAGGCGCCCAAGGATCAAGAATCCGGTTATAAATATTCATCTGCGGTTTTCATAATTCATTTTGTTTGCTCTTTCTCTGTCATTCCGCCCCGGAACCTCTAATTTCTGTCCTCCTCTCCTGTGTTGACATGTGTCAATTCCACTGATTTAGCTGTTTATTCAAATCTGTTGCGGTGCAGCTTCACATGAGGGGACCGCCCTGTCTGACATTGTGTGCTTGTCAGACTTTAGCTGGTACAGATATCTAACCGCTGCTGCTAATGCCAACATTGTTATGTGGTTCATGTTTCCTAAAGAAAGCATTGATCATTTATTTAGTGCCTCGTGTTATTCCTGTCAGTAATTGAATACCTTGTTAACAAACTACTGTGATGTTCTGTGAGTTAGTAGCTGTAAACACTGACATTCCTGAAGCTGCTGAGTAGAATACCTCCTCCGTGCTACTGGCTGGCCATGTGAAATCAAAATAATGAAACACACAAACCTCTCAGAGAACACTTGCACCTAAAATACATCAATCAAGCCATTTGAACTTCATGTTGATTTGATACCTCCATGCATTTGTAAGTTTTCAGCCTATCCTGCTCACTGTAAGATTAATTATTTAGGTTAGTTTGGTTATTTTGGTCTCAAATGTCGAGCAGACACAAATCCTTTCAGTGCTTCTTTAAGTGTTTCAGCTTGAACTGCAACTTCCACACATTGTCTCCAGTTGACTTTTCGTATCAATATCTCGTTAAAGGAGTTATTTTCTTCATGTTCATGCTGTTTGTCTGTTATCCGGACAACATGAAAACTACTGAACCAATTTTCTACCGATTTCGTAGAACGGTTGGATATTGACCAAGGAAGAATCCATACTACTACAATTCAGTGGTTTGATCCAAGATATTTTCTTTACTTTTGTCAACATTGCGAGATAGGGTGTTGGCCTTGGAGGAGGATGCGTTGTCCCAGTGCCCTTCTTAGTGTGATAGTACAAATTCATTTGATGGTTTAATGTGGCTGCCAAAGTCTAGGTAATTAATGGTAAACGCTGCAGTGATGTCATGAAAAGTAATTATAATATCACATAAAAAAATATGTGTTACCCCTCAGATGCTTCTCATTTTTCATGAATCAGTCTCAAAATGTATCACAAATTCGGAACAATTTAAAATGTCTTTTAGTTAGCAGAGAATCGTCACATATTAACCAAGTCATGGCTATCGTAGCCTTCTACCTGGGTTTGTATGTTTATATGTCATTGTGTGTTTTGTCAGTGCAAAACCTTCAGTCTGTCACTCTCATCTCTTCAACCTCTCTACCCCACAGGAGAAAGACCCTTCAAATGCAAGCTCTGCAACTTCGCCTCCACTACACAGTCCCACCTATCACGGCACAAACGTGTTCACACTGGGGAGAAACCCTACCGCTGCCCCTGGTGCGACTACAGGTACTGGCTCATTGACCCGCCCAGGGATGGTGGCACTGATGGCCACCACCATGGCACCGATGATCCTAGGGGTGATTGGTCATTTGTGTGTGTGTGTCTGTGTGCGATAGCAGGTGGCATTGTAAGGTAGTCTAGAAGGGTGGGGGGTGGCATTAATGTATATGTGTGTGTGTGTGTGGGTGTGTGTGTGTGTGTGCGTGTGTGTGTGTGTGTGTGCGTGTGCGTCCCTGTGTGTGTGTGTGTGTGTGTGTGTGTGTGTGTGTGTGTGTGTGTGTGTGTTTGTTTGTGTGTGTCTGTGTGTGTGTGTGTGTGTGTGTGTGTGTGTGTGTGTGTGTGTGTGTGTGTGTGTGTGCGTGTGCGCGTGCGTCTGTGTGTGTACGTGTGCGTCTGTGTGTGTGTGTGTGTGTGTGTGTGTGCGCGTGCGTCTGTGTGTGTGTGTGTGTGTACGTGTGTGTGTGTGTGTGTGTGTGTGTGTGTGTGTGTGTGTGTGTGTGTGTGTGTGTGACTGGGAGAGGTGGAGCTGGAGGAAAGACAGGTCTAATCTCCACAGCATGACTCCATCTCATCACTCTACCATCGTCAACAGGCCCAGCCAGATCCCCCAACATGCACACAACTACACACACACACGCGCACACACGCACTGTCACCGGCAGGTCCCTGTCATTAAAACACCATCATACCACATCAGTAATTACACAGGAAATTGTCGGTGAAATTGAAAAAGTTTTGGCTGGCGTTGCACATCTCCATCTCTCTCTCTCTCTCTCTCTCTCTCTCTCTCTCTCTCTCTCTCTCTCTCTCTCTCTCTCTCTCTCTCTCTCTCTCTCTTTCTTTCCTCCCCTTGTCTCTATCTCTCTCCCTCTTTCTTTCTCTTTCTCTCTCTCTCCCCCTCATCCTGTTCTTTCTCGTCAGGTTGTGGCAGAAGAGTGTGAAAAGGAATGATCTCAAACCCATCATTAGTTTTAGATGTACTCTTCATTTGTTTTTTCCCCTCTGTGACAAAGTCATTTCAGCAGCTTGCTACACCTGCTCCGCTGCAGTGAAACACTCCACTCACTTCATTTGTCTTTTGTATGCATACAACTTTGGGGGGGGGGGGGGGGGGGGGGGGGGGGATATGAGAGGTGATAATCATAGTTGAGTAATTTAATGATCAAAGCATTATCTCACCTGGTACCTTAAGTTGTCACAAACCCTTGTATTAAGGAATGACCCGTGTACAGTAATTTATCTGATGAAAGATGTTCAGAAGATGCGAAGATTTTGTGGCTAAATAATCACAAATATCATTTAATTATGTGAGATGGCTTTATCCTGTGTTTTAATGAGATTTGTAGTTACATTTACAGTTGGTGTAAAATGGCAATGCTTTTACTGTTCTTCTAGTGCCACCATAAGGTTGACGTTTGTAGATTATTGATGGATCACCATGAAATGATCCTTCAATAGGAACTGTAAGAACTTTGGTGATCCCTTGACTACTCAGCTAATGTCTAACAAATCTAACCCTGAGGTCACATTTCAATTTTGTCCATGTATTTTAGTGTAGGATCGGATACTAAGCTATTTGGCTCAATGCACTTGAAGTTCCATTCTAAAAATGCACTAGAATCGCTCTAAACTCCTGTTTCTGATAGATTGGAAGTGCTGATACTCTGCAGTAATTCTGCAAACTGCAGACATTTGTTGTTTTGCCCAGAATTCAATTCTTGTTATGACAGAAAATGTGTTCCTCTCGGGACGATATAACCTGAAAACCCGGGAAAGAAACCCAACACTGTAAGATAAGGATGACACATACAGTTGTTGAGTCTGATCCAAATATCTCATTAAACTCAGTCTCATTGAATCAAAGGCATTAAGTATTGAAAATATATACAAAAAAACGATTCAGTCATATGAATTAGCAGATTTTTAATTTTACTCAAAGGCAAATGATGGTCCCGCATCCAACCACCACATTTTACTAACCCCCACATGAGAAAGATACCGCACATAGAGAGAGCCAAATGTCCCTGGCCCCATTGTTCCTGCGTTGATACTTAATAATCATTACAGATAGTGGCAAATGAAACAGTAAATTAGAAGCCCAATTAACATTTTGGTGGCCTCAGGGGTTCAGAGGGGTCCAGAGGGTGGGGTAGAAGTGTGTATGAGGAGGGAGGTGGGGGGGGGGGGGGGGGGGGACGCCCCGCTGGCTTGCTAATGTGAGGAATTGAATGTGGGGGCCTCAGACAGCCGTGAGGGGCCTGGCCTCGGCCCCATGTTTTTACACTCTGACGTCTCCGGTGGTTTGATGACAATGAGGAGCTATTTGGTGAGTTAGCACATTTGACCTTTCACTGTAGGCCGGGCTCATGAAATCCAAATGATGCAACCGTAAAGAAATATGAAGGACTCGGTCCCAGTGATTGACAGTTTTTAGTTATAGACTGTGTTAATGACTGTTTTAACGTGATCCATCTAATATACGGTATTAAAAATTCCCTATTAAATGATACGGATGATATGGAGGGAAGCCACTTGATACAACGTTATCGCCATCAGGGCCGCTCCTCAAATGCATGTAAATGAGCGGGGGGGTTGAATGATCCATCATATGCCACTCATCCCCTATTCAGAGACAGATAATAGAGGGAGATAATTATAGTTGGAAATGGTGGTAAAATATTCTAATGATATTGCACACAGAGTCCTGGGCTGTCAATTAATGGCATCTATTTGGCTATTTATGCATGCTGCAAAACTTCCT